>NC_086284.1:209077379-209684114 GCF_963924245.1 Chroicocephalus ridibundus
TGTTTATGGTGTTCCTGGCTATAGGTACCGTATAAACAAGTACTGTCCACACCTTGAATCTTTACCCACTTTCAGCCAAAGTCACAGTGCTTTGTAAGTTTCACTGGATTATTTGTGTCTTCAAAAGAATTGGTCCCAATTATGGGGGGTCCCAAACCCGACCTAAGTGGTTTGTTATAGCAGAATCTATTCATGTTGGTATTGTGGTGGTAAATATGTCAGAAGGTGCATAGTCTACCTATTCTTGCTGAATGTCTATGGATATATTCAGTATTTAGGAGCAATGTCGCAAAGTCTGTGCGTGAGATTCTTTCTCAACACTTTGAACGTTACAACAGAATTTGAAAAACATAAAACCACACAGCATGATGATAGCATGTACAGATTTATCTCTTTGCTACAAGTATGATGGTTCCTGCTGTGGAATTTTTAAATGGGACAAAACCTAATGCATTAATTATCTGGTTCATCTATCTTGTCCACTATAAAGTAACTGCTTTCTCTCATGCAACGTTCCCAAAAGCAGTTATACTAAGATTTACATCAAAGAGATCTAGTTCGGAAAAATATCCACTTTTTATTCTTGCCATCTTCCAGCAATGAAAGCTTTACCCAGCTAGCAGTCTCTAGGAACTACATCTTATTTTTTTTTTATTTTCATGGTTTGACAGACTGCACTGCATCTGCCCAGACAGAAGAATTAATCAAACGAAATATCTTTGACAAGATTTGCCAGCTGGTTTTGACTGCTACATGGCAGTGCGCAACTGCAGTAAATACAGCAATTGAAGAAATTTATGGCAGCTTTGTATCATCAGAGCAATGCAACAAAGGCAAAATCCACTGCTGAGCCTGACCTTGGAATATTTCAGATTATTCTTATTTTTCACATCGTCATTTAACTGTATCTTACCGACATCCTGTCTATAGAGATCACATGTAGTATCATACTGGTAGTAGCCTCCATCCTATATGATTCAACTGACCTAGCGTTGATTACAGTAAGTCCTAAATAAGCTGACAGAATCCCCTGTAATCAGATCCATTCTAGTTCATTTTATTTATTTAAATGGAATAAAAATTAATTTTGGAGGGAAAACTAAGCCTAGTGAGTCATACCTCTAAATGGGCTGTCATCAACTGCAGCTGCAGTTGCATGCCAGATTACAGGCATGCAATCTTTATTGTGCAAATATCATCTCCAAAAGCATAATTCTCAATAATGTGAAGTACTGGACAACATCCCTAAGGCTTTGAAGGTGAAATGTTAGGTATTTTAAGATCTTTTTAGTTTCTATAATCTAGGAAATATTTTCTTTTTCTAAGAGCTGATGTTTTATTTGTTTTGAATGTAAGACAAAACATTAGGAAAGGCCTGGAGGGAAGTCTAGCACACAAGTGACTAGTAACAGTCTAATTCCCCTCTACTATTGGAGGAAAATATGTTTTGGTTTCTTTCTTCTTAGTCAAGTAAACAGATAAATATATTTCCCCTGGCTTCCATTACAGCAAGTTGGCAGTTACAGAAGAATCCTTTCAGTTTTGATTTCCTGTCAGCTTTGCTAACAAATGACCACAGAGTACAGTATTCTCATGGTGTGGTTTTTATAGACTCTGTGCCTTAAAAGGAGTGTTTCTGAATGAAATGGCTATATGTTCTCACTTGGAGGGGTTAGTTTGCTTTCTGTATGCAGTACATTTCCCCTTTTAATGAATGTGTGAAATTGGGGAAACGACAGGAAGGATGTGGCCTGAAAGAGAACCTTTTTAAAAAAAAACAACAAAACTTCTCTTCCCTTGATCTTCATCTCCTAAGTCGGAGTCAAAAGACTGACTAAATTCAGATACAGACACAAACTGGTTCAGGCCACTTTTTCAATCTGCCCACAGCAGGCAGAAAAAACAAACCAAACCAAACCAGCCCCATGAGTGAAGGACTGATCTCAGGGAAGTCAGTGGCAGACTGCTGAGTGATTTCAGTAGAGCTTGCTGAAATTTCTCCTTTGAGGTTGAACTTCTTCTCACAGGTGGATCTTCCAAAGAAAAAGACCTGACAACGACAGGGGCCATGAACTGTGGTCAGAAGCTGTGGGGTTCCTAAGCTCCTTCCTTATACCTCAGTGGCCACCCTTTTGGGCTGGGACCTGAAACGATTGCCCTGCTTTCTCACACCTGAAATACCCTGAGGGTAACCCCTAACCTTTTCATTTGCCTCTACAGAACTTCTCTATTTCAAGCCAGGCATCAACTCACTACTCCTGTTCAGGCAGTAACCCATCTTGATGAGCAATCAAAAACCTACTGTATGAGCAACACTCTTTTCTAACAGTTTTTCTGTTTTCCAAAATGAGTTTTATTTTTCTGCTCTCTCACACAGCACAGAGCTCTGTCTTCACAGACACTCTGGAGAGAGAAAGGCAAATGTTGCAGAAATGCTACTCCACTCAGTGCATTTGCTGTATTTTGTTCTTCAACATACATATGCCCAAGTAGCCCCCTTTGCTCTGTATTTTGTGGAAGGGGAATGTCCTGCAGTGAAGTGCTCAGTGCTGTTGCTGAATCTGTGCTGAGGGACACAGAGCAGTGTAGGGTGGCGGGAAGGGGGAAGAGAGACAAAGTGACTTCATCACTTCCACCCTTACAGAGAAGATAATGAGGAAAGCACTTTCCAAATAGAGAAAGTAAAGTGTCTTCAGAAAGCTAAGGAGGCCAAGGAAACTGCCAAGAGATGAGTGAAGAGAAGAACACTCCAAAAAGCTGTCCTTAGCAGACCATAAATCTTACCCAGCCGACAGTTCAAACACATCACTTGCACCAGCCCTACTCTTCCCTGTTTATTTTCTTCCTGTCAGCATTAAAATAGAATAATAAAGTACCAAACAAACAAACAAGACAAACAAGAAAATAATCAAGAAAACTCAGTAGAGAAGAAAAAGGACGGGAGTCCTTGTCTGTCAGCAGTGCTGAGGAGTCCCTTGGATCACACTGTGCCGCAGCCTGTGCAAACACCACTGCCTCGCCACGTCCGATCCAAGAAAGGAATTCACAAACTCTTCTTAAGTGTCTGAAATAACCATTCAGAAGAATATGGGAATGCCAAGACTATATTTAAATATCTAAAAGGGAAGCACATCCAAGACTTTCGGTTCATGTCCAAGTGAGGTGTCTTCCTGTAGGTTTTGGCTGCCCGAGCTCGCATCAGCTTCACAGATACTCTAAACCGCTTTAAAGGTAAGCAGCTTTTTACGCTCCTGAAGAATTTGTGAAGGAAATGGGAAGAAAAGTCCATCCTCCCCAGTGTGGAGTGGGAAAGAAAAGAAGCTCTGCTGCCAATTTTGAAAGGGAATGCACAAACCATACCCAAATAGGCGGGGAAATACCTCTCTGGAGGAAGCCGCACAGAGCGGGACCCTGGGGAGGTAAGCAAGCACGCTGGAGGGAATACAAACGGATTTCAGTTGGAAACCAGCCTGGTCTCTGTCAAACATACCAATAAAACTGACATGTTCCTGCAGACTGAGTTGGTAAGATCTGCATGTCATGATGGGAAAAAGTACTGATAAGAAAATTTAGTAGCTTTAACGCAAAGAGCAGCTAAAGAAAACTGAAAAGTCTTTTGAAAAGTGGTTTGTTTTTTTTTTTTCTTTTTTTCCTTTTTCTTTTCCAAGCGTGTGTATAAACCAGGCAGGAAGGTAGGGCTAAATAAAAAGCTTCATTAGAAAGCTAAAGGAATTAATGTTCAGGGATTAGTGTTAGGGAGTTATATGAATTAAAAAGTTGTTAACATTAAGCGGCATCAGAGAGGATTAAAGAACACCATGCTCAAGAATACAGCCTGGCCTCTCTGCTAAGGTAAAGAGAGAAGTCAGCCTGGAAAACCCTTCCAGAACTTTGGAAGAGACTCCTAACCAAATTAACTAAGATAACAGCCTAGAAAGAGTTCCAGTGAGGAAGGAGGTTTCTACAGGAGAAATACTTGCTTTTAGGACAACTTTAACATTAAGACCGGTGTATAGCGAGAGCTAACAAAACTAAAGTGGAATAAAAGGAAAAGAAGGATCCAGAAGGGTCTCCAAAGATCCCTGCACCCTTTCAATTAGCAGTGTAGATGCAAATGTTTAGTATTGATTCCCTAGAGGGCTTAGGCACCTTAAAAGCCAAGGTTGAGCTTTTTAATTCCTAACTTTTGGGGCCTTCACATGCGGATTATAGTTATACTGATAGGTCCAAACCTGTACATAGATGGCTGAGCACTAATCAGGTCTTCTTCTCTGCTTCCAGGACAACAAACACTGATGCCAGAGCTTCTACATTGCTTCAGGCAGAATAGGTACATACGTATGTGCACACATGAACGCACATATGTGAACAGTCTGTCACTGCAGAACTGATTGGATGAGTTTGGATCCAGTTAGTCTAGAGCAAGGACAGAGGAGCTGAGGCACATAAGACTTTTCCTTGCGATTCAGTTTTACACTACAGAAGTTTGCCATCACAAATGTGCAAATTCAGGATGTGAAAAATTCCTACTCCTGGCTGTCACCACTAAAATTCCCCTTGTTATTCTTGGTTATTAGCCAAAGTGAGATAAGTGTTCCTGGTAGGAAGACCTCTCTTCTCAGGTTGTCCTATTCCTATACTACGGCACTTCAGTTAGCCCACCTCTGGGGAACAGGGAAAATCCCAGGTTATAACCCTTTTCCTGAGGTGTCTGTGTAGACCAAGATAGGTGAAGGCACCTGCGTGCACTTGCGTGGGTCTGTGTGTGCATTTGTTTGTGTGTCCGTGTGTAATTTGTGTGCGTTAGTGCTCAATCGCGTCAAGCCTCTGGCTACGTATGGAGGATTTGTTATAGAGGGAGGGCTGTGGAGCACCTCCTCAGGGATAGCCAGGCCTCGCTGATGTGGGATGTGTAGAAGCCACCTAGCCCACTAGCATATTCCTTTCCTTGCATTAATGTACTCGATGGCAAGCTAAAGACATCCGTGTGGATAGTTGAAGGCTGGTACCTGAATATTGCAGCACTGCTGTGAGTTTTTACCTCCTACAGGTAATCTTAAAGACATATTCTGAGTGTGTTCAACATGAAAAATTATGGCTATGTGAAGACTTTGCCAAAAGAAACATAGACTTCAAAGAACTATAGGATCAGGCAATAACTGGGACTCAGCTACCTCATAAGGATACAAGGCAATGAAAAACAGAGGCTTTCAAGTGAATGCTTAATGTAAAGCTTTCACAACCTACACATTTTCTGAGCTTTCATTTAATTAAAAAAAAAAAAAAAAGGGCAGAAGATGTGATGGCAGTTTTGTAACCGCTATGTGAAGTTACAGTACTGTTAAACACAAAGCTGAACAGCAGATGGCATATTTACGCCCAAGACATGAGACTATTGTTGACATGGTTTGTAATAAATAGCAATGTTGATGTAAATGCATATTTGCTCAGTCTGTGTATCATGCTGACATTAATCCTCAAGGAAAGAAAACCATCTGGAAATTTTTCAGTTAGTATAATCTGAACTGAATTAAATACCATAAACTCGCATATTACTCAGGGTAAAATTCTCAAGTGGAGAGAAGGACTATATCCCTGTTCATGTTTTACACTAGCCCCATCTAATCCAATGTGCGCTTCTAACGCCATATTTCCTACCTTATTTTTAATAAATTCCTATGAATTACACTATTCTGTATATATTTTCTCTCCTACTAGAATATATCAAATTACCTAATTGAGGACAACACTTGCTTAAATAGACACAACTTGAGATACCTCAAGCAAATGCCAACATCTCTTAGGCCCTGAAGTATAGTTCTTTGCTCTAGTGGAGAGTTTTTCCCTAAGGAATTCCCCAAGGAATGCATTATTATGTGTATAAAAACTACATTAATAGTAACTGCATCTGCCATCATTATTATTAATAATGAAAAATATTTGAATAGTAAACAAATCATTCAATCCTTATATTCTGTCAGACTCTGACTGAGCAAAGTTGATAGTCTGCAGTGGAACTTTGATGCCCAGGGTTGAAGTAAAACATATGCTTTTCTCCTCTGCCACTCAGCAGCAGTCTGGAACACGCCCTGAGTGCTTGACAAAGTCAGGGTCTGAAACAGCCCCATGACAAGGCCCAGGATGTTCAGGAGGATTTAGGACATACCCATTAGTCCTATGGAGTTTTGACAGATTTCAATGCAAGTAGGATCAGATCCTCAGATACAGAAGCACAACTGGCACTACATCCTGTGTGGCCATATGGAGAAGACATTACGCCTTCCCAAGTGTTCCGAACCAAGGTGAAACAGGTTTAGGAAAGCTAAGGCTATTACCCTATTGTATTGCAGCTTTTCACACCATATATCCTATGTTACAAAAACTGAGACAACATGAAAAAAAAAATATTATGTGTTCATTTTTGGGCTTACTTTGATATTAACTTTTTTATGGTTTGCCTTTTTCCTACCAGATGCTTTCTTTCCTATTTATTGCACATGTTTTTTATTGGAACATAGCTGTCCAGAAATCGGTGCTTTTGAAGGCAGAGTAGATGCACAACTGAACTCTACTAAATGGCCTGCTCTGTTTACACGAGGCTTGTTAAATAACAGAGAGCAGAAAGCAAGTACTGAGCACTGATGTAGGGTTTCATCATTTATCATCTGCAGATTATAGCGTCCTTGCAACTACAAAAGATAAAGCCACAACAGAATGTAATGCGAAGGCAATAGCCTTTTATAGATCCTCGTTGTGCAAATTGCTGTACAAGCAGTTAATTCTCATGGCTCACAGGAGGTAGACAGGTCACCTGAACACCCTTAACACTTCGAATGTAAAACTATAACAAGATATGGTTTTGACATATGGACTATTTCTGGATTTTTATAACTTTGGAAGCATTCCTGCATGGTTGAAGTTATTGGCAAGTCTCCCGTTGATTTCAGGAGTTCCTGATAAAATCCACTGATTTTATGAATCAATTAGGATATCTCCTTTTTTGGACTACAAACAAAAAGAAAGTGATGTTTACCATGGAAAATTCAGAATCAGACTTCAAACATTCTGCACATGAGTTTATTTGAAGAATGATTCACTGTTGATATAGCTGGAGTTGTTAACAAATATGTTTAAATCATCAAAAATTCAGTTAAACCAGAAATGCTTAAAACTTTGAAATTTCTTCTGGATAATGAAGAAGTAATGAACTTACTGTCCCTTATTTGAACTCACCGAACCAGAACGCCTTGATGCTATAGGAGCTTGACAGTACTCAGTTGGACAGAGGCACTAATCTGGGGGCGGGCGCTCGTGAGGGTGTTGCTTGTTTCTCTAGCTATTCTCCAGCTATTGCTCTTGGCTGCACATTAAGTGCAGCACCAGCACCTAGTTTCCTGCAAGTTATTGGTTTCCTTTGCATCATCTTATGTACCACCAAGTGGTACGAAGTGACACAGTGAGGGGAGCTCTTTCCTGAAGTGTAAAGTATATTAAAACAAATGCTTAAAATTCCAAGCCTGTCGTGCTGAAATTGTAAGGAACTATAAACCTCTTGGCAAATATTCATGTTTAGGTTAAACACACGCTTTCCACTGCAAATGTACTCTCTCCGTAATATGCTTAGGCCATTCTCAGTGCAGAATTCCATCAAGAAGCTCCTGGGGACACTCAGAAGGATCACAGCATGGATTTGGCTGCATCTTTCATTTTATGTGCAATTCTGCTATTGGACACATGAAGATCTTCAAAGCACTAGTCCTCCTTACTCTGCACACTAAAACCCCTCACTGAAATTAGAATTGGGAGGCTAGCAATGGAGTTCCAAACCGTCTTTAAATAAGAAATATAATGC
The DNA here is from genome assembly GCF_963924245.1 of Chroicocephalus ridibundus. NCBI lineage: Eukaryota > Metazoa > Chordata > Aves > Charadriiformes > Laridae > Chroicocephalus > Chroicocephalus ridibundus. The sequence continues at coordinate 209,085,232 of NC_086284.1, forward strand.
TAATTAAGCTGGGTTTTTTTTATAAAATACTTTATTAAGAATAATAAGAGTAAACAAGGTTACAAAAATACCAACTTTATTAACTAATGAAGATGCCGTTAATTACAGAAGATTTGTAATACAAGTTATAACCACAGTGTTCCCTTTTCCTTAGGCATTCATCTAGTTGTATTTAATGGGAGCATTATTTTTCCTACTTAAATATGAAAAAATACTCTTATCATACACTGAATTCCATGGGCAGCTCCCTGAAGTTAGATCCCACGCAGGGAAACGTCATAATGCCCAAGAGTATGTTTAAAAAGGAACACTGTAAAATTTCAGGGTGAAAAGCCATGTTAGTTCCTGCCAGCAGCCCCAACATTCATAAAACAATAATAAACCAGTGCACGTGAGAGAGGAAGAAAACAATTGGTAAGGATACAAGGCTAAACAACCAATTCAATAGGTTTCATACCGGTTCCATGGGGGTCAACTAGTTTACAACCGGCCTACCAGAGGGATGGCGATAAAGCCTCGCCTCCTGTTGCAGTTGCCCAGGCGTTGAGATTCTGTGTGCTCTTCAGTGTACAGGGATGCATGTAGTTCAGTGCACGGCCATAGGGAAAAGCACTGAGCAACTTTCAGCCCCCGCTATTTTGACAATCACATTCACTGATTTCAAGGGACATTTCGCCTGAGTAGATTTTGACCCTCAGAGATATATTTGGACCCTCGTCTGAAAAGCTCTGACTCAAATGAGTAGCTCTGTCAAGTACATTGGCATTACCTGCAGCAAGGGTTTGCAGAATGCCTCAGAGAATTTTAATCTTAAACTAAAGAAGATTTCAGCAGTAGCAGCAAAAATCTAGACCAGTACATTCCCAATGAGAGCTACAGTTTCTCTGAGGGTCATGAGGTTTATGAGAGAAAAAGAGACAGGGAAAAAAGCTTTTTTAAGGGAAGAATGTTTTCATTAATGAAACAAAAAAGCGTCAGCCAGTTCCAATGCCCAAGGAAAATCAGTAATTAAGTCAAACTAACTTCAGTAGAACAAAATCAGCTTTTAGGTTTTAATTCCAAAATTTTATATCCAGTTATTACATTTTTCAGAGACCAAGAATTAGTTACAGCAAGGAGAATGAAGATGAAATTCAATGAAGCTTAAGAGTGTCCTTAGATAAGAATTTAAGTTCTGTACCCTTTAATTCTAATATGAACAAAATCACATCTACAAAATGAAGTCCAGATCTTGCTGAAGTTAGTAAGAGTTTTCCTGCAATTTAGATGGGCACTAGATCAGGTTCTCTTGTTATTACAGAGAGAAAAATGTTAGAACAGTGAAAAAATATCTGTAGAGTGTCCTTTCTTAAGAGAATCCTGTAGTTATAACAGTTGCCTGGTACGGTACCATTGGTACCAACAAGAAATATTCACAGGAATAAATGAAGTACAAATTCATTACCACATATCATTATTCTTCTCTTCCCTTGCTCTTCAGAGTCTCACGTGCCCTCCATACTGAGACAGGGAGAGCAAGAGCACCTGATAAGCAAGTACATACAAACATGTTAAGTTCTGGAGCATCAACTCTGCGCAGTTTATTTTACTGAGGCGCTGCCCAGAACAAACAGGTAAAAATCCTTACACGTTGTCTAACAAAAAACAGTATTTTTATCATATATATATATATGTGTATATATATATATAAAAATCAGTCTTCTGCACAGCAGAAGCTTGTAACTAAAATATTTTAGGATTTGATTTTTTTAGATAGACATAACAAAATGCCTGCAAATATAATACAGTGAGCACATAACAATTCTTAGAATACAAAAAGTGAACATGGAATTATATGTTTTATCCACATTCTACTTGTGACTGAGTTCAAAACTCACTCGGAGTTTTTTAAAAGTCTCTCTTAAAAAGTTAATCCTTTCAATAAGATATGGTCAGTATATACTGAGTAAGAATACACTCTTCACATACATGGCAACAATTAACTGTAAATACAACAGGCTAAATCCTGCCCTCTTTAGGCCTGGTAAGTAAGAGAGACCAAAAGAAGCATAAAGCCTTCAGAGGCAGCCAGAATAGATCAAGACAGACTACCTGCGTAGCATCCACAACCTCAGATCCGCTGTACAGAGAAGTCGCATCTCGTCCAAAGAGACTATTTACATCAGGAGGAATTTCAGAAGCTCTGCTTACTGAAAGACTTCTTCCTATGTGCCAGTAGAATCTGCTGGATGCTTGACACAAATCTCAGCAAGCCAAGCCACTTAAGCATGGGCTGAAACTCATCCCAGTTCACCAGGAGATTTAAGCATACTCGAGTCCCACTGAAGTCAAAGTGCACTGCTGAAGAAAATAATTTGGTGAGCCAAAATGAGGGCTGCCTCCTATGACAGCTCCCCAGAACTGGTTACTCTCTGCCAGGGCAGAATTCAACCCTGCGTCTTCTGAACGAAATGTCCTTTTATGTGTCTACACCACGATGTCAGCTTAGCGGCTATGCAGTTAAATATGATACGCGAACTATACAATTTGCTACTGGAAACATATACAATTACATAGTCACAAGTGAAGTAACAGTGCAGTTACTTATGAAATTACATGTACAGTAGTAAAACTAACAATTGGATATATGTTCTATCAATTTTTGAGAAATTACAGGGTAACTGGTGCCAACTATAACAACGTATTTGTATAATACTTCCAGCCATACAACTAAATGCCTAAAGGAGAACAAGCGCTTTTCATAGATGCCGATTATTTGTTCCCTTTTCCCATCAACATAAAGGAATATGATGGTTCTACATACAGGCACGAAACACAAGCTACTAAACTATTGGTGATGTTTTCCATATTACATACAAGATCATATCAATCTCTGCAATAATTTTATTACCCTGAAAGGAATTATACAAAGGATATAATTTTCTCCAAATCTAGGTACGGTTTTATGAAAGATCTCAGGTCTCTGAAAGACTATTAATGTATAACTTATTTTTCCCAGTATTAAGTCTCTCAGCCAGGTGCCAGATTCAACTGTTCTTTTTCCTGCTGTAAGTACAGAGTTACTTTCATGAAATAACTAGAATCAACTGAATTTTTAGCACTTGTCTGTTGAGAAAAATTTGGGCATATTTGATTGAAATTTCTTTTAATGGCCAAAGTCTGCCAGTAGCTAATCAGGGTTAATTTTTCAAACTGTATTAAATACTCTCTTTACCATTGTAAATTCACTATTATTTCTGGGACAAACTTTAAATAAATGATCCATAGTTTGCTAACGAATCCACTTCCATGTCTCTTCCTTCATCCAAAAGTGTTTTTGAGATATCTCTTAGGGGACCACATACACACTGAAGGAACTAAGTGCAGAACTAGAGTCTATAAGCACTGCGTTAAAGGAAGTGTTATTGACTTCTATGAGAACTCTGCTTATGGCAGGCTTGTCAAAGTCCATCAATAATGAAAAGATTAATTTCTAAGGAGACTATTTTTTAATGAAGTATTGAAATCTTTGACCTCTTATAAGGGGGAAAGAGAAATATGATCATATATGCTGTCCTTGACAGATGTATCTATCTCTCAGTAGGTCTTTTGTCATATATGAAGAGAAATATATGGCTCATAGAAAGAATAAGATGTGTTAAATAAAACAATAATTTGTTTCTCCTTCTAAGATAATCTGAAGAGCAGCATAAAAGAGGTCATATGATCTATTTCTACAAAACCATTTATCATCCAGTAATAATATCTTTGCAAAATTGTTTACCCATTCAAGTATCTTCAGGAGATATGTCACCATACTTGCATATACTGTAAGTCACTCCAACATTTATAAAACAACACTGATAGACAAAAACACCAAAAACACCCATAAATATTAAAAGAAGCTCAAAAAACTTGACTATCAAGTAGTTAAAAAACTGTTGATCTTTACATTACACATTAAATCCATGCTGTCCAAAGTCTTTCTTTGAATTGAAGTTGTTGAGTTTTTCAGGGTTTTCTGTAGGTCATCATAATCTTGTGTATCCACCGAGAGTAATATGAGACCCGAACAAAAATCCCAGGACGATTTCGAATGGCACATCCACGGCCAGGAACAATGACACCAACTACTATCTTCAGCCTGTTTTGTTCACAAACCAAGGGACCACCATAATCTCGCTAGGAAAAAATAAACATAAAAAATGTCACTTCTGAAAATGCTTCAAGCCACAGCTCCCACTGTCTACTATTGACTGGTTTATTTTGGGGATGACATAGCTCAATAAAAAGGCAATAGAGTTATTTGTGCCATGGGACAAAAACCAGCTCCCAATGTCTTTTTCACAATCAGTACTTATGTGAACCATTGTCAAGGTTGGCCTTTGACCTTTGGTTGCTTCCTATGCAAATTAAACCCTATGGTCCATCTTCACATGTTATTCTAGTGACTTCAGACTACCAGACCTTACTCTCCTCTTTCAGCTACCTGCAAGCGTAATATTTGTTTCTGTGTGCATAAACCAGATGAGCAGAAAGTGAGTTGGCTAATAAACATCTTTGTTCTTATGACAGACTTCTCATCAACTACTGACAGAGCCAGGTTAATATCCTTCTGTCAGTCAGTCATCTTGCAAGCCCCTAGGATGAGAATCTATCCACACTAATTGGGGTGGGGAGGTGGGGTGGAATCCCAAACATAGTAAAAGATAACATTTTGTAGGTATAATTTTGACACATATCTTGTTAAAATACTCCTTTTTCATTATTCTGAGTAAATGAGATATCTATGCACCAGTACACTCATTCAGTGAAAATTTGGGAGTATGGCCAGCCCAGATCGGGGTCTTATTTAGCGCTAAAATACATCCAGTTTAAATTAGATTGAAACGGTAACTTAGATACATTAACATAGATTTGGGACTTGAACACAGACACTGCAGTTTTTGTGCGAAATGTACACCAAACTTAGCAAACTAGCTGCAAAACTAGACAGTAAATGCTCATATCGGATAGTGAGACATTGTTTCAAAAAATAAAAGCTGACAATTAGCATTGTATTCTCTCCGGATCACCAGAGACACAACAATGCTTGACCTTTATTAGGTTTGTTGGGTTTTTTACTGACTGATTGCAGATTAGTTCCCACATGAACACTGAGCTATGTCAGTGCCATTAGAGCGGCTCATAAAACACTTTCAGGAGTGGAGTTTCACCTGCCAATCTGATTTTGTTTCTCTGCCTGTTCTCTGCTGAGGAAAGTAGCTTCAAAGGGGAACTCGGGGAGCAGGAAACCATGCGGTGATTAAGACAGATTGCTAATATTAATTCAGTCCATTTCTTCTTGCAGGGGAAAACAAAGTGCAGGATCCCCAGCAGACTTCCATGCAGATGTTTCATTTATAAAGCCTGACATATCTAAGAGCTCATTTATGATTAAATATTTGATTTTGAATAAAATATTTTGCAATAACAAAATGATCCTTTGGAATATTAATAATAAATGGAAGAGGACTCAGCCTCATGAAGACCTTGTTTCCCCATGATTTGGTAGTACCCCTGGGTAGGGAAAATTTCACTGCTTGGTTAAAAACAGTATTAGGAAATAATCTATTCTACTCCAGATATTAAATGCATAATAATACTCATGACTGTCCTCCTTCTAGACATCATCTCATCAGGCACACTTTCCACAGAAAAAATGATATCTTCCTGTAATAAATGATTTACAGCATTTCTCCTCAGATCTCCACCACCAAAACTAGTCCCAAGCAAAACTGTATCAAACTGTACTTTCACAGAAGTTGTTCTCCCGTCCTCACTGATATGTTGCTCGGGCTTAATTAGGGAGACCAAATGCTCCAGCCTTCTCACTAATGCTGAACCTCAGTACCTTTTGGATCTTTCTCCTTCCCTCACAACTTTATCAACTCCATTGAGCAGTGACTTTTTTGTGTATTTTGCATGCAAGTCCTCATCTAGCTAAGTAGTTACATTTGCTCCAGCCTTTTCTTTCTACTCATTCAAAGTATACTGTTGTTCCTAGCATGCAGCCCATTCTAGCCCTTATTATACAGAACACCAATTTGTCTAGTCATATGATTACATTTAACATTCATGTAAATCCTTTACTGGTTGGTGGTACGGTGAAACTGAAGCAAAGGAACCTCTTACTGCACTCTGTCAGAAAATAGCTCACCAGAAACACAAATAATTTTCCAATGGAAAAGAGTAAAATATTTTTTTGTGTACATGTTTAATGCAGAGAGAATAACTATAAAAAAAGTCTAGTCTATTATTTCTGGGAAAGAAGTAGCCAGGTTGATGGCTCCTAAGAATGTATTAGGAAATGTGATATCTACCTCACAAGGCCCAGCACCGACGGTTTCAGCCACAGCACAGATTTCTGACTCATTCACGGTGATCTTCCCTTTGAGATATTGGTTGCATTTCTCATTTCCCAAAATAAACAGGTTTGCTACCCGCAGAAGGCCATCATAGTTAACTACTAGGATTAAAAAGAGAAAACATTATTCTATTTTAGGGGGAAGAAAAAAATTGAAGATGCAGTCTGGATAAACTTACTCATGTAACCTCAGTTCTTGTACTTTCCAGTACTCACGTATTTGTCCACTGTTATCATGTATTTGTCTTTTATATTTCTTATATTAGCTACAAATGAGATTTGCAAGAAATTTTTTTGGTGCACGTGTCTGTTCAGTTCTCTGAGAATATCTGGAGAAGTTTTTTCTATTAATAGAAAGTGCTAGGTAACTGGCTTTGCTCTTCAGCCCACCACCAGCTTGTCCTGTCACATCACAGAAATCAAAAAAATGAGCCTGAGAATGTTATCATTCCCATCAGCGGAGCAAGGATTTTGCTCCCTGCCTTAAACATGAGTTAATGTGTAACAGGGCCTGCCATGGCCTAGGGAAGGACGTGTGACTTGAAAAATACTGCAGCAGAGCAGAGTTTTTCTCGTTCTGTGCTGGCTCAGCTATACTGAATGACTTTGTGCCTGCGAGGGCAGAGCCACAGCTTTGTGCAATCTCCATTCATCAGTGTGAAGGTCAGGAAGCAGGAGCCCTGTGGAGTTTGCTCTTGTTCTACATGTCAAAAGACAAGTCTGTAACAGGCTGCGAAGATAAATAAAGGGCCTGGACCTGCCTGTTCTCTGCACAGCCATCAAAAGAAAATGCCAAGCTTGCCCTTCACTGAGTTGTTATCCTGCTTTCCTGAATTTTAAAAAAAAAAAAAAAAAAAAAGGATGTAACACTTCTTCCTTCCCTGACTAGGACGCTGTGAGGATTATATTAAGTAGTGCATAAAATATAGTACAAAGTCCTTGGATGACAGATGTTATGTATTTACTGCATTATGTAACTCCGCAGCACTGCGAATTCCTTATCAGTCCTCTTAAGCTAAGCTTTCCTGTGATGCTGTACCATGCTCCAGCCCAAATTCCCTATATCCCTGGCAGCCTTTTCCCCCCGGAGGGTGGCTAACGTGGCCATGCTGGGAACATCAAAGGCTGTCATCTGGGAGAGGGTTGGTACAGATTACTTGCCACCCACAAAGAAGTGCGGAGTAATGGTTAAAAGGAAGAGAGCCTCAGAATTGCAGTCGCGTTTCTGCTCTGCTTCCAGGACAGCGTGAGTATGTTGCTGCTGCTTACTCAGGGTCTGTGGCAAAATGACATTTGAGCACAGCAATTAATGGAGTAATTATTGTCAACTGGCAGCTATTAACTTTATCATCAACACATAATTAGCCAGATATAGTATTTACCAGACTAAATAAATGTCTGTTCTCCCACATATTTGTATTTACTTCACACAAAAACTGTGTTTAATAAACATTATTAAGGTTGCAAAGTCAAGTACTCAAAAGTTAGGAAATGCCAGACTTAGGGCTGCCTGTTCATCCTTAGTTCACTGTTTTGTGTGTGTTAATTATGTCTTTGATTACATGATTCTGTACTAGCTTTTCCAAAGGGCAGCCTGCTTTGGGATAGAGAAAGGGACTGCTCAAGTAGGTGAATCAGAATTTTTTCCAAAAAGGGTTAGAGCTTTGCAAATCATTTCTGCCATATTTTTTAAACCTGTAGAAAAATATTTTTCTCTAGTTCATTCTTTGAAATGTTTGAATCATTTTGCCTGTCACTGAAACAAAACAAAAACAAACAAAAAGGATGGACTAGTAGAAAATATTTCATATTAAATGATCTTAGATAAAATGTTCAAAGGACACAGTTGGACAACTGTGGTATCAGGCAATACCAGCAGCCTCACCTATAATGACAAGAGGAAGTAAGCTGTCAACGTATTCATTTAGTTTTTAAAAATAGTTTCTTACATCCAGTGTATCCCCATCCATAAACACTGCAAGTGGTCTTCTCTGGAATGGTACATCCAGAAATGGGCAATCGGATTATTTCTACAAAATTTGTCAATATGGCAGGTCTGAAAAGAGAAAGCAAATAATAGATATAATGGATTTTACTTAACCTTCTAAAATGTATCTTTAAAATGACATTAAATCTATTATAGACCACAGCAATTAAAAACTGTGCCAATTCTTTCCTTTCTTTTCCATCTTTGAAGAATATGATGGATTCTTCTACCTATTTTTTGTGCTACAGCTGTTAACTGTCAAAAGATTTCTTGAAATGCTGTCACCACTTTCATGCTATTTAACTTGGATTTTCATCTTAAAAGTAAGTAATGATGACATTTCATTTAAATATATAGTTTTGCTAATATGGAGAAAATTTAAAAGCTCATATATACACAAGGATCTCAGTGTCAATCTGGTGCTTATTCTATAAATTAAAGCCATATACTAGTCAATGTGGGTTGTTTGGGGGTTTTATTTTTATTTTTTCTTAAAAACAAAGAAACAAACAAACAACAACAACAGGAAAAACAGTGTAGGCATGATTTTTCAGAAGTAGCATCTGTTTTCTGAGTAAGGTAAATGAACCTGCATTTCTGCATATATCAAGTGAAATTTCTTACAATTGTAAGTTTACCCCATGGAGACACCATCTGCAGTATCGCAACAGCAGAGAACTGCATTTGCAAACCTTATTTAGGTAGAATCTCATTCATCAGTTGAAAATCCTGGCATTGGCAATAATAGCTACTAACCTGCTGAGTTTCAGTAAGACCAAATCTGACCCTGCAGGGCCATAAACCAACTGGGAGATATTCAGAACTTGTCTGTGCTTCTCCTCTCCCTTTCCTTTGATATTATGGACTCCAAGCCAGGCTTTGTAGTCTTTCAAATCTTTGTACCTAAACGAGGTAAAGGAGGTTAGGATTTTGCTGAGTATATAATAAAATAACTCAAAAAGCTCTGCTTAATATGATTATGCTAGAAGATCTTAACTAATACTCTTCACTAGAAATGGGTTTATGCTGCCAACCGCTATTCCAAAATCAACATGCTCGGATGTAAGTTTTTGGTCTGAAGCCACTACATAATTTTATCTTCAACTGTGACTAAAATCTAATTTTTGTTTCCTAATACTCTCCAAACATTTAGATGCTTGGACAGTATGAACCTTTGAACTTTTTGAGATTTACCCAATTTTTCTATTTTATTCTGTCCAGTTAGCAGAAGCATGAGATTATTTTTATAAAGAGGCAATTGTCTAACCATTACACTTGGAAAACATATTTATACTGCTATGTAAAATAGCCAGAGCTCTTTTGGATTAACAACAATAATAACAGAAAATACCAAGGTCCCACAGGACTTTTATATCAGAAAAGCAGTGCTAAAGCCAAACAGGAGGGAAAAATGCTGCATTTAAGTTGAAGAAATGTTGTGCTGATAAATTCCCGAAAATAGATGTATTTCGATATAGCAAAGCTACAGACTACTGTACCGAGAAGGGAAGCACTGCCTTGCTGTTAGAACCCACTCTTCCTTTATCAAAGTACCTCCACAGATATGCTTATTCCTGGGGGGTGGGGGGGGAGAAGAAAAAAAAAAAAGAAATGTTAGTTTCTACGTAGTCAAAATTTAAGAGAGTACTTTTGCTCCCCATATGTTTTTGATGACTGACAGCCTGAGAAAACATGGCTCTGTACCTTTGCTCTACAGTTTCAAAAACAATAGTAGCATGACTTTGCGGAGATTTTCTCCAATGTGTATAAACAAGCAGGAAAGAGAAATTCAGTTATGCTGTTCATTTAGTGGTTTCAAAGTTGAATTTATAATGAGACCTAATTTTTTTTCATTTTTTTTTTTAAAAAAGCAAACTAATTCTTTGTAATAGGAACTGGACTGAAACATTCAAACAAGTCCCCAAACTGCCACCAGATGTAAACAACATTTGGTCATTATTCATGTAGGTATTATTCAAAGCATTGACCTCAAGGTGGAGAGTTCCTATTTGATTGCCAGCCCTATGAGATTTCTGTCCCCACATACTTCAGTTGGAAACAATCTGCGACATATGACATCCTACATGTGATTATAGAAAACCTGCAGCATAATATATCAAGTAAAATTAAAGCAATTAAGCATGACAGTTCTTTAAAAAATAAGAATGACTGTGGAATGCAGATTAATTAGTTTCCTTCTTTGTGTCTCCAAAATCACATTTATTTTCTGCAGCTCTTTGGAAAGTGAATTAGAATTGTCAGCAATTTGGGAAAAGCTTAAAATCTCACAATTTATAAATTCAAATCACACAAATGTTCAAAGCTTTGCAAAGAACTTCTGGAAGGAGCCCAGACTCTATATGGAGTTCAAAGACAGCAGAATAGCACAGATGCTTGCCTCCTTTTTTTCTTTTTCTTTTTCTTTTTTTTTTTTTAATTATATTTTGATTGAGGAACAAAGTATCTGGTCCAAAAGGCTGGATTCTTTTTTAAAATATAGATTTTGCCCATTTTTTTTTTTTTATAAAATGTCACAATCAGGAGTATAAATGTGTTCTTGCATATTATGTTTGCTTCACTAATTATCAAAAGAAATTTACAAGATTGCATCATCTGCTTTGGAAGATTGACTAGCACACATAGGAAGGTTAAACTTCTTATTTAAATGTGGCACAAATCCAGAGCGGGTTCCATGAAATAGATGAAATTTATCCAAATGTACCTAAATATACCTGATAACAGAATCTGGATCAGATATATAAGAAAATATGTCATTGATTAATTTAACATTTAGAGGTGGACCTTAGTTGCTAAATATCAATCCAAGTTTCTAAGTATCGCTAAGCCTTTACCGTTCAGACATGGCAATTCCATTTTGAGGTGTACAGTTAGTTTTTTGCAGAAAGTCCTGGAGTCATTAAGATTTTGTTTCAGACAACATTCTATTTGCTGCCTTGGTAACAATGCAAACTAAAACTACATGTTTATGCCCACATGTAAGACACAAAAATATCTTTTTGCTGCTGGAGTATTCCAGAAATCCCTTTTTCCTAAAATGGGATTTCATGCAATCATTTAATCACTCATCTGCTTAACGGAACTTTGCTGCATAGCACAAAATCCAGGTTCAACTAACTTAACATTAGCTATTTAAATATTAGGCACCAGATGTAATTCTCCTTACGTAGGTAAAAGTCCTCAAACATCAAGGCCGCTTTAAAAACAGTGCAAAGATAAACTTTTCCAGAGATTGCTTCAGCCCACCTATCTGGTTATTTATTCTAGGAATAGAGTGATGTTCCTCTAGAAATGTCTTTCTGGAGCATCCACTAGACTTTCAGACAGGTCTAGTTCTCATTGGAGCTCATAAGATGCAAAGACCATCAAGGATGGGAAGGACCTCCACGATTTCTCTAGCAATGAAGCAATGTAGAAAATAGGCTTTTTATCTTTTCTTTTATCCCATTTTTTCATTTAAGACCTATTTTACAACCTGGTTTTAAAACAGTTGACAAATCATAAGCTAATAGCGATGAGCTGTACTTTAGTCTGTACTAGCAGACAAAAGCCCCTTATTTTTTCTTTTTTTGTTTCATGATAGAAGACACAGGGCTGATGCACGAGATACATCTCCTGTTACACATTAATGATTCACACTTCTCCAGCTGATGAGTTATGAACTAGAGTAATGGACACAGGAAACTGTTATTCTGTGTTCTGGCTTTTACACAGTAGCAAAGTAAGAACTGCCATAATGTAATACATATTTCCAGCTGTACATGTTAGGGTCTTGTTTTACAAAATTGAAAAGGATTTCTTTATAGCTCCTACTTTTTTTCTTTCTTTTTTTTTTTAAATTTTTTTTTTTTAAACAGACTACATTTCAAATGCATGCAGTAGGATGAGTTGAAAGCTCAATTTGAGGTGGGTATATTTCCTGAATCCAACACATCACAACTAAATGTACTGCTCTTAAAATTAAAATATTGATATCAAACTCAAATTTTTTGGTAACATTCTCTAAAATAAACAGTTTCATGCTGGATGCTAAGCCAATGGTATGAAAAGGTCTGCAGTAACTAATCGAAAGAGCAGAATGCTAAGAATGCTTTACAAGCTCATGTGTGCAAGGTAGCAATAATGACCGTATAAACATTTCACTGATGGAGTGAATACTGTGGAATCACTTGATGTTCCAGGAATGACGATTTTCTGCTTTTACAGAATTTAACGCAATCTAGAAGTGTTCTTATTATGGTCAACATTTTCTGCAGTTCCAAACCAAATATCCCAGTAGATGTATTGTCTTTCTAATCAAAGGGATAGTTACCTGTATGTCAAACTAACCACCCATCCTTCGTTAGTTTGTGTTGGGATTCCATTTACAACTCTCAAATGTTTTGTTGAGGCACAAGGAATGACAGTATCTGAAAGCAGGTCCAGAGATCACATTTTACTAAAAACAGCGGTAGGAAACCTGTACAGTTGCACATAAGGACCACAAGAAGGTCAATATTCATTATGAATTAACTTTCCTCCGCTAATGAAATATATTTCTAGAGCATCAAAACTACTTCAGCGAAGCTGGGTCAGTCTATATAAATATACATAAAACACACATATTTAAATAGGTTTATTATGGAGATTTACACAGTTATAAAGCAAACACTGAAAACCATTACCATATCTCACCACTGGCAAGACAGGAAAGTGAGCATAGATAAAGGAGTATAATAAAGCTATTTTACATTTTCCTCTTGTAAAACCAATTTTTCCCAAACTCTATGTTCTTTTATATCTTTAACTGATCTTTCTCTTTTTTCACAATCGGAAAGAAACAGCTAGTCTTAGAGGATACAATACATTCACTGCACAATACATCTGCAAACTTACTTACCATCCAAGCTGGCCGTAGTAGGAGTTGTATCACCTTCACCTAGACAGACAAGAGATATCCATAATACAAAATTAAAACACATCTAAAAATTGAATAGAGTAATAATAAACAGCAAACGGCATATTGTTATTTTTAATAGTTCACACCGTTTTAAACTTCAATGATTTCTTTAATACTCTGCTAAAGCACAATTTGGAAAGGACTAACAAGAAGGCAGAATTTCATTCCAATAGAATGAAATAAGAATTAAACATTTTGCAACAGGAGTTTCAAGCATTTTTCTTCTTGGCTGAATCCTGAGTACATCAGGCTACCAGTCATGTTCAATTTACATGTTTCATTCGAACAAGCAAATGCTGAAAAATGAAGTTGCAACTTTTCTATAAACTTTCAGGAACTATGTGATGTCATGTGATTAAATCCAAATCAGATTTAACGAAAATTTCTCATTTCCTTAAAAACCTTTGAAACTTCAAAAGGCCTTTTATGTTGCTATCAGCAAAAACTTATCCTTATCAAAACGTGTTCCCCAAAATCTGGTTTAGTTTTTCCATCTGGTCCAAGTCAAAACACAGTTACAACAAGGTTGCTTAAACTTGGTTCAATTTTTTTTTCTTCAGTGAAGTCTGCAGAATGACCCAGCGTTATGAGCAGGTTCAGTACATACAGGTGTAGGTACTGAAAATTTGCACAGGCAAAATTTCAACAGTCTCCTCCAACCAGATTCCCATCATTAAGAAAATGTGTATATATACATATATATAAAAAGGCATACAATTATAGACATAGTTAATTTTCCATGTGTATGTATACGCATATGCATGTGTATGTGTATGCATATGTATATGTGTATGAATGCATGTATACATATAAATAAATAAATAAATAAATAAATATCGGTATCTAAGTGAGCTAGTAGTAGCTTAATACTAGTCCACAGAAGTTGCAATTGTAAAACCAACATATTCCAGCTCTGGAGTTTGATTCCAGAAATCATAATACCCACCATTGCCATACACCCTACAAATGTCTGCAGTGAATATTTCCTTAGGAATTCATAGATCCAGATAATGAACTCAGAGTGAATAATATTTATATTTCTTCAGCTGTTGTTCTTTACCTACTTTGACACAAATAACCTTTTGCACAGTTTGTTTATTCTTCACCTAGATGCCAAAATATCACCTGAGACTTCAAACATCACCTCTTAGGGATGCTGCAGTCCAGACTATGAGGAAATGCAGCAGATTGCTGCCAGGAATGAAAGTAACATTAACCTTAACCTCTAGAGATCACAGCCATGCATTCAAAAGCCTGATTTATCATTTAAATGTTCTCTCGGGTTATACAGCACAATGATTTAGAAATAGGAATTTAAGAGAAAAATCTTGAACCTAAATGTGAATCACACATTTTTCGGCATAAATCTTTTTCCACTTAACTTCAGTTTATTACTGAAGTCCTTATGACTTTTAATTCTGTTTATTTAAGCTATTTAGTTTTTAACATGCAGCTTTGGAGGAGGGATGTTCCTAATTCTTGTCGGGAGTTAAATCATCTGTAAGCAGAATCTATATAGCACATATACATATAGTGAGTTATCCTAACTTTACAAACAAACAAATGCAGAACACACAAAGAGATTATGAAGCTTGTAGCTCAGAAGATAACTGTCCCTGGGTTTCTTGAGGCCACAGCCAACATTCTGACCACTAGACAATTCTTTGTCTCCGTCCAGCCCTCATTCAATAGCTAGATCTGTTGGAAAATGTTTGACCATCTGTAATAGCTCTTTTATGCTCCTGCTGCATAAATAAGCCTTGAAATCTCTAAGCTGGTCAAGGAGAAGGACCCCTTGTTCAGATATTGCACAAGCAGCTTCTGTCCGTCCCTTTTCAGTCATGCACGATTGATTCTTGATGGACTTACACATTTTCTGCTGCCGCGAGTGACAACAGAAAGGTATGCAAACACATGTGACACCGTGGCTTCCCTGGGACAGCACAGTTGACAATGCCCGAGGCATACCAAGTACTCACATCGAGAAATAGGGCAGTAATCCCAGGGAACGAGAGGATCATCTGTATAACACCAGGGACCATGAAAATCATCATCTGGATTGCGGCAATAGTTTTTCTTCAGTTTACTAACATCTGGTTCTCTGAATATTTGTATATGCCTACAGGGAAAAAAAATTCAAAGTGCTGAAAAGCTTTATACTATAGCCCAAATTTTCAAAGGTTAAATGTTGCCTTGCTCCACACTGTAATATTAGCTGATTGAGAAGCCTACAGGTCAGAGTTTAGGGCTGGTTAAAATCAAAGGGAAGATGAGACCCAAATATTTGCTGGATCTGGGTCCAAGTTTCCTCTAGTTGGTATTCTAAGCACCGGACAGCTGGGAGATTTCTAGATCTTCCACTCAAGCTAAAATCCCTGGATACCCTCAGGAGGGAACTTTACACTGACGAGAAGAGTGTCTGTGTTGCCCTTAGCAAATCTGCAGGTCTCTGGGAGCACAGGCACCCTCTCCCTGCAGATTAGCACAAGGGAGCACAGAATCTGCAAAGAAAGCTGAATCTCAGGCAAAGGAAGGACAAATGCAAGAAAATTAGCAAGTCTGAGCAGCAGGCAAGGAGAAGGATGAATGGCTCAGAAAAACTACAGTCATAGGTCACCTAAGTTGCAACCCTACATGAGACAGTTTAAAGATGAAACTTTGGGATGAAAATCTGAAGCAAAGATATTTATTTCTGACTTGTCAGACAGAAGCTTACAGGCTTCCTAAGTTACAGCTGCACAGCCCTTTTAGTTTGTAACCACCCATGCATGATGCTTCTAGCACATCCATAACCAGAGTAACTGCTGAAGTGAGACAGATAACTCTCCAAAGAAGTTCCCAGGTGGAAAATTTGCGGGAGTAAGAGAAGAAAGGCTGATCTGTGCTCAAGTTTATACGAACACAATTGCATCAAGCATCCAATTGCTTCAAGCTGTTTTATTCACAGGTAACTGAAGACTTATCAGAGCTCTCAGAAGTCATGAACTTAAACCTCTGCTTCCTTTACATGGACAGGACACTGGAATATTTATGCTGTCTCTGACCCTGTGTCGGGAAAACCACATGTAGTCCAATAGGTGGTTGCAGACAGTGGCACTAAAGCCTGCCTCTTGCAATGCAGCTTCCCCAAAGGCTGACTTACCAATTTACATGCCTTCACCTGGCTGACCACCAAGTCAGCCGCAGGAAACTGGGACAGCCAAATTCTGGAGGGCAATGCCTAACACATCGGGCACTATGACTGTGGTGATCATGAACGCTAACTCAAGAACAAGTACCAAAGGTAATACAGAGATAATCACATCTTTAGAAACTAAAGGAAAACAAAGGAAATAATGTTTCCATCTGGGCTGCGTAATATACCCAGCAAAATTTTTTGATGAATCTCTGTCTTTGTGTGGTACCTAGAAGTCATTGCTCTTGTCACTCCTCAGATTTATTAACCTACGCCTCTGAACCAGCAAAGACAACACTGAGGATCCTGGCATAACTGAAAAATTCTTGAAAACTCACAACTTCTTTTTTACTTACTGCTGATTCGTTTTTACCTTAACAAATAAATTAAAAGTAACTTGACATTTCCACTACTTGAATATGAAGCCAAATTAATGATAAACAGAAATTTCAAGTCACTTTAATGGCATTTGATGTCAGTGTCATTAGATGATAGACTCATGATTCAGTTTCAGGTCACAAGGGACCTTAGGTGGTTTCAAGTCCAACCTCCTGCTTGAAGCAGCGTGAGCTATGAGATCAGATTGATGAGATAACAATTTCCTATTTTATTCCTGCTATCCTCTCATAGAACAAAACTTTCAAGGACAAAGATGGGGTAAACCAGGTCAGTAAACTAAACACTAAGAAACATCCCAAAGCCTGCAATTAGTGGTTAGCCCAAACAAAGACATGTTGTGTAATATATTTAAACACCGAGGAGAAAGAAAAAAAAAAAAAAAAGAAAAAGATACTAAAAACTCCAGGGCATAAGTGGCTATTTTAGAATCACTGCAGAAGAAAAGGAGATGCCATCTGGAGGCCGTATTTACTCAGAACTCACTGAACCATGTTGTTCTATTTCGTATGTACACACCTACGTAAGTCTTCAATATTCTTGTCCCATGTGGAGCAAGTTAGCCCAAATCTTGTCTTGGATAGATTCCCCATGTAACTTTTGCCATTGCCACGATAACAATCTGAATAAGAAAGTTGAGACAAAAAACATGGAGTGTGATTGTGCAACACTGAAAAGAAAATGCTTCCATCAGTAATCCAAATAATTAAAGGCAAGTGTTATATTTAGCAAACACTATACAATATAAATCAAATCAGAAGGAAAGTGGGAGAAAATTTTCAAATTTAGATGCATAATCTCCTGCTTGAGGCCTTCATTTTCAACACAGTAACATTTTAAATTTTGTCTTACTTAGATAAACTGGGAAAATTTCTTTCATAAATAGTTAGTTTATGGTTAATTTAGAAGGGTCACACAAAACATTCTAAAAGTTGTCAGGAGCAGTTTTATGCAAAACAAAGCAAAAATGCCCCCTTAATCCTCCCTCCTTAAAAAACAGGCACTCAGCCTATTTGAAACAACTTACCTTTATGTAGATTCTGGATACTGGCAACAGTATATAATTCTAGATCTAACTTCTACTTTGGCAAAATCAAAAAATCAACATCACTTTAATTTTAATGTAATTCAAAAACTTGCCTGTTCACTCCATCAGAAGTCATGTTTAATTCATAAGCTTTTATCACAAGCCTTTTTGAGACTTTTCAAGAGGATTGTTTAAAATGATCACTACTATAAAGACTTTTTGTACAAAGTATTTCATTCCATATTCATCAGTATTTTTACTTTTTGATAATTGATACTTCACAAAAAAAACACCGAATGAAAGTCAAAGTTTAATCCTTTCTCTCACAGAACTCTTGCAACTGCAGCTCTTCAAATTTTAAGAGAAAAAATGGCTAAAATTGAAAGGTGGAGATCTTAATGCAGCCTGATGTAGGGTCATAGGTCTGAGGTGTCGGCCTCGGTTTGTGCTATGATTGACATCAGTTCTCATGATGCTGTAATACTCCTTAGAGTAATACCAAGACCTCCTGGGAAAAGCAACATTTGCCTGAAGACTCAGAGTGGACTTTGCAGGCAGAGGTAATAACTCGAAGCTAAAAGGCTATATGGGAAGTCCCATGTGGTTTTTTTTCGGTTCAACTTCTTTTAGACAAGGGGGTATATGGAAAAAATAAATTTAAAAAATGACATTTGGTGGCCTCATATGCAATTATAAAAAGACTGTGAGACAAGGAAATCATTTCAGCTCCGGAAAAAGGTCTTTCAAATTAAGAAAGGTAAGACAGTGGAGCAGATCTCCAGCTAATATAAAATGGCACACAGATTCACCTTGTCTAAAAATCAGATCCAATAGCAAATCTTTGCTGCAGCTTTCCCTGCTGGAATTGAAACATGAACTGAGAAATGAATCTCATTTACACCATGATGAATCCCAAGTATGCAAATAAAGCCAAAGCGGAACTACAGGTGTAATACAGATGTACTGAGAACAACTTCTCCAGTTTTCAAGCCTGCTTATCTGCCGTTTGGAACAGTACAGCATTCACTTATCGCTCTTCCCTCTGTTACCTTGTTCATTTGATACATCACACTTAGGAATCTGGGAGCAATAACCAATACGGATGTTTGGGTCAGTGGTAAAACACCAAGGTGATTCAGATCCATCTGGATTTCGGCAGTAGTTCTCCCTCAAATCCCTATAAAAATAAATATGTTAGCTCACAGCAGGGATAAGCTAAAGCCACTGATGCATTCTATTGCTTTTTATTATGAATTACTAATAATATAGGCTCCTTAAGGTCTGTATGTTACTGATCAGTGTCAAGTGCAAGGAAATGAGGAGCCAGTAAGAACACAGCATCCAGAAAAATATAGTAATTGTAACAAGAATATAGTTATGGGAATTCGTTTTCAGTGGATCTATGTTTTGACTGGATATAAGATTCCATTTGAAGATTAACAATATTTTCAATATAGCTTATTTTTATTCAGGATTCTCCAACAAAATTTGCATGGAAGCTGACATTGGATACACCTGCAATGCATTACAAGTGCTTTTAAATACAAACATTACCCAAGTGCTTAAAATTCCCTGTACTTTGAATGATTCTGCTGAGTTTAGAGAAACAGAGTCCTGTAGACTGTCATTTAAGAAACCGAGCCTTGGAATATAAAAAAAATGTATGTTGAAATTCTATACCGCTGTTACCTTTAAAGTAAAAGTTAGCCACAAGGGAACATCTTTAAATGTCTCTCACAGCTTGCATGAAATAGTCAAACCTCTTAAAAGTAAGTTTTATTTTCCCATCTCCTGACAGTTGTTGCCATGTTCTGTGCATCTCCATATTTCACTGTATTTTTCCATCTGCAGTGCTTACTGATAATAGACTATGGAAAGGATGGGCCTTATACTGTAATTTTTACTCATGTGAGTGAGTTGTGCACAGTTGTACTGGCAGTTCTGTTCGTTTTACTCAAGCTATTAGCCTGAATAGCTACTACGCCCTCAAGCATCGGCTGAATAAGCAGTTCTAATGTTAGCTCCTCTACACTGCCAGGAACATTGTTATAACCGTATGAGGGCCTAATGCTGCCGCAGCGTTAACACAGGCACAGCTCAAATTGGTTTAAGAGGTAGTTTGTCTGAGAAAAACCTGTGGGATCGGGTTCAGGCACTAACTTCCAGGCAAATTCAAGGTGGTCCTGAGACTGACAGAAGGCTCAGGATCAATCCGATTTTCCATTACAATGATGATTGTTGCGTTTTCAGTAGATGTGTTACAATGCACAGTATTTGATCAATAAACTGAACAATCTCAGTGAAGAGATTAAGACAACAAAACTATTTTGCCCAAACTACTATTGTTAGAGAGATAATCCAAACTCAGACTAGAATCTTTTCTTTACATTGAAAGATCCACGCTATTAAATTCCAGCACAAGCCCAGACTGATATTTAGCTAACAATAAAGACGTTTGGTACAAACCAGGCTGTGGGTCCCTGCTGGTCAGCTAGGTTTCCTCTATGCTCAGTGAAAAAAGGGCTGAAAGAGCATGATTAAGGTAACTGCCTAAAATAACTAGATTATTCACATCCTGGGAGTTTATGAACTGTAGAGAAAGGTTACATGACCAGTGGTACTTCAGGTAAATGCAGTCTGAGTCATGCAAGTACATTTAGCAATGAGACAGCAAAAGGATTAAAAAAAAAGAAAATAAAAAGAAGTTCTGTCAAATACTATAAACGTAAAATATTGCCAATGAGATTACACTTGGGTAACATTTAGGGCATATTAAGTTAAAGTCAGTAAGCAAACTGTGAACAACGACTTACCTCCATGAAAGAAAAACAATACTATAGAATCCCAGAATCATAGAATAGTTTAGGTTGGAAGGGACCTAGGTCACCTAGTCCAACCCCCCTGCAATGAGCAGGGACATCTTCAACTAGATCAGGTTCCTCAGAGCCCTGTCCAACCTGAACTTTAATGTTTCCAGGGATGGAGCATCTACCACCTCTTGGGGCAACCTGTGCCAGTATTTCACCACCCCCATTGTAAAAAACGTCTTCCTTCTATTTAGTCTAAATCTATCCTCTTTTAGTTTGAAACCATTACGCCTTGTCCTATTGCAACAGGCCCTGCTAAAACATTTGTCCCCATCTTTCTTATAAGCCCCCTTTAAGTACTGAAAGGCTGCACTAAGGTCTCCCCAGAGCCTTCTCTTCTCCAGGCCGAATAAGCCCAACTCTTTTAGCCTGTCCTCATAGGTGAGGTGCTCCAGCTCTCTGATCATTTTTGTCACCCTTTGGACCAGCTCCAACAGGTCCATGTCCTTATGCTGGGGACTCCAGAGCTGGACACAGAACCTCAGGTGGGGTCTTGCCAGAGCAGAGTAGAGGAGCAGAATCACCTCCCTCAACCTGCTGGGCACTCTTCTTTTGATGTAGCCCAGGACACAGTTGGCTTTCTGGGCTGCAAGCACTAATGTCCAGCTTTTCACCCACCAGTACCACAAGTCCTTGGCAGGGCTGCTCTCAATTCCTTCATTCCCCAGATGGTATTGATACCGGGGGTTGCACCGACCCAGGTTCAGGGCATTATAATCATAGAATCATGATGGTTGGAAGAGACCTTTAAGATCATTAAGTCCAACTGTTAAGCTAGTTGCATATTTACCACTAAACCATGTCCCTCAGTGTACCAGCACTACTGGGATTCAGGTCCCAGTCTGGAAAACATTCATACACTTCACAATCAACTAAACTGGTGAACACATGCTTGAAGAAAATGTTCATAAAAACACCTACAGGTTCACACAAGTTCATCTAGAACTAATATTTTGAGATCTGAAGAAATGATTTTCCCTTGTTCAAGTGGTTTTCAGCACCAGTAGTAAACGCATCAGGTTGCAGAGCAGGTACAGGGATCCTATAGTCTATTTTGATGGCAAGAATTTCTAGACATTTGAAAACTAAGCTCTTTTCGCACTGCAGTAATACCCACATGTCTCTACTCACTTGCACTTGAAGTTCTCAGGAGTGATGTTGTGCTGGTGAGGAAACTGGGAGTCCCATCGCTGGCACTGGATTCCACTCCATATGGTGTTGACTGTGCCGCGGTAACCCTCACCCTGCCCCTGAATGCAAGTTGATGTCTCGGCTGCTGCCTCTGTGTTGTTCACGACACTTTCATCTGTAGACCCAGAGAAGAAGTACTGTTTCATTTTCCTAAGACTGAACCTGGCTCAAGATGTCAGGTTTCAAGTCTACATTGCAGTTCAAGTTGTGGAGTTCTTTGTTGCAAATGCTGGTCTGACATCTTTTACAGAATAACTTTCTCTCCTTCACATTCACAACATTCATGAGATCAAAATGGGTATTAGATCTTATGCTAGTTTATCCACTTGCAGGCAAAGAATCTATAAAGTCTGCAACATTTAAGGATTTTTGTTCAGTGAGAGACCTGGCCTATGCTATATTATTGAAGGTCAAGAGATATTCTTGGTTAGTCTTTCCATTTCAACAAATATTTTCTCATTAGCTTAGCTTTACACAACTGAATGACCACCCACGTGTACACTGTTAAAGATGTTAATACATGTTTGCAAGATTAAAACCCAATTGGTTTTCTCCAAAGAATTCCCAGAATATCAAGTCACAGGAAAAAAAGATGCAGATAAAAAAAAAAAAAAAAAAAAAAAAAAAGAAAGATAAATCCTATTATGAAGTAATGTGCTAAATCCTCCTTGAAGCTTCTCTTTTTATGCCTCATATAGTTAGAGGGGAAAAATAAAACAGCCCAGCTTTTGGAAACCGAGGATCAGTATTCTCTACAGAGAGACAAATGTTTTAAAGACCAACAAATTCATCAGACTCAAGATCTTTTACAGATGTTGATATACTCTGCATTCACCCTGGTGTGGGCTGTCTTGAACTAAATTCAGAAAAACAGTGGTTTTTTAAATGACTCATTCACATAACTTGAAAGACTCTTTTTATTTCTTATGCAATTTTCATAATTGCAAATTAATGGCACAGATATTGCATCAGATATATACAAAGTAGTACAAAACTAAATATACTTCAGCAAGAGCAACACTTCTACAATGTCCCAAAAAGCTCCCAACATAATATTTTTGTAATTGCCTGCCCATCTGTTGGTAATTGCTATTGTTCACAAGACTAATTTTATTAATTACCTTAAAAGTATTAGTTGCCAGCAATAAGTATGTTAACAAAGTTTTAAAATTAGTTTTCTTCAAATGGTCCAGTGATTAGAACAATATTTGTGTGTTACTCATAATATAGTTCATTCCTGGTAACTTCAGCCAGTTCTGTGAACTTGCAGAGAACATGGATCTTAAGGAAACCAAATGTCATAACAGATGGGTTTGGTTGATTTGCTGTCTAATCTTCTGTGTTAAAGATCACTTCCCTGTCAGAAGATAACATCAAGTTGTGCAGTTGGATTATACATTTCTCCATGCTGGAGAAAATTTCCCTTTTTCTCTTCATCTGGTTGATGTTTTTACGTCAGTGTTTAATGGTTAAATTAATTTCCTGTCCTTCCTTCCCAAGGCTTCTTTGTCTGCAAAGATTGTCCTGTTTCATTGGGATTGTGAGTTCCATGCTCACTCCAAAGTCAAAAGGACATTGCTCTGAGAGTCTCACAAGAAGGCTGACAAATGTACCCTTTGTGGTGAATTCATCAAACAGGCTTGCAGCTAGTAACTATATATTTAACCATTATTATTCACTTTATAAGTAATTGGACAATGAAAAGACAAATTCGTACACCTGATAGAAATACATATCTACCTATTTCAGGTTTCCATCATCACTAACAGATGAAAAAAAAATTGGAATTATATTCTAAGATAGCTCCTAAACTGATTAGGCTAGACATTGCCACGTCACATTCAAATATGTATTAGGTTTTTTTAAACATATATATACAACGCTTTCATTAAAAATGAAAGAGATGGGGTGTACAATTTGGAGAAAAATAGTTACCCGCCATGATAAATTTTAGCACATATATGGCATCCTGGCTGCATAATATTTCCTAAGTAGATCAATAAATTACAACTATATAACTCTAGCGAAAAGTCTTCTTAAATAATAGTAAAAATGCACAAAAATTCAACCTAATGCAAGCCATTACAAAGACCTTATTTATACACAAAAAGTTACTATTTCAACTGTAATGAATTGTACGGTGCATCTGCTCTGTACTCAGTCATGCTAGGGAAAAAGTAACTAGGTTGGCAGTTATGTATCTTTGTATGTTTTGTGGGTTTCTTAAAAATCACATTCCTGAAAAAAAATAACTAATGCATCAATTTTAGCAAGGCCATAGAGATATTTTGCAAAGCATTCTTTCTTATATATGTACGGACACACAACTCATCGCTAAACTTTACACTATGCGTCTGTACAGTGACCTCTATCTGTAGATCAGATTTTACAACAATTTGTCCATGTCAAAATGTTCTGTTTAAAGGAATCAGACAAACTTAACTTTCACATTGTCATGAATACTTGCACACCCAAACCTCTACTGGAAAAACTTACTTTATAAATAATTATCTAAAGTTTAATAGCGCCGAGCACAAAGACCGGATATGTAGAGCACTGGTGGATGAGTCCTGAGACCACGCTCACCAGTTCTCTTCCAAGGTGGGATCAGGATGAAGCTAAATATCAGTAAGGCTGAATTCCCATCCTTATCCTAGCATTTTCTCTAAAATCTAAATTAAGACCTGCAACTCCAAAGCCTTGTTCCAATGAGAAAGTCATCACGAATTAAGTTAGAAGATGAATTTAAATTCAATAAACAATCCTTATTATGCAGGTAGGTACTTAAATTTCATATCGGAAGTACTCTTTTTTTCTTTTTTTTTGTTCCAGTTCAGCTTTCACAGTTCTAACTGAGATCAAAAGTACTGTTAAAGGAAGATCACACAAAATTATCATCTTATAAAAGACTACTATTTATGATTTATTAATTAAATGTCACTTCTTATTCCTGTATGAAACTTCATTATGAATAGAAGAATTTGGTAATTGTCTAGCAGCATTTTTCTACCATTTTTCTACCTACCTATATTTTTTTTATATTCTGGATGACTCAAATTAACCATGTAATTCAGACAGTTACTTGAGAATTTCCTGTTAGTAGCATTTCCACCATCACACGTTCACTCTGAATTCCCCAACCAAAGTGCAAAAATGCAAAGGTTTCCTTTTTTCCATAAAACCTTCCTTATTTTGATACTTCAAAATGCATAACTTTATTAATAAGGGCCAGCTCATGCATTCATAGATGCTTAAGTAAAGAGATGAAACATTATCCAGAGCTTTGTCTGTAAAGCCACAGATAGTCTTCTCAGTGCTGGTTCTCACAGTAATGCCAGCATGAGGGAATCAGCGG
This sequence comes from Chroicocephalus ridibundus, assembly GCF_963924245.1. Taxonomy (NCBI): domain Eukaryota; kingdom Metazoa; phylum Chordata; class Aves; order Charadriiformes; family Laridae; genus Chroicocephalus; species Chroicocephalus ridibundus. The sequence goes on from NC_086284.1 coordinate 209,110,572, forward strand.
GGGCCTTGAGTCATTCTACAGTTGAAGTAACCAGTCAGAGTACTATTTCTGTCTTTAATCCCAATGACCCAGAAGAAAATCCTGCACAAATTTTAGGTCAATGGTGAAACTCCTACTGACTTAAAAGAAGGCAAGGATTTTGCTGGAGTATTCATGTGCTTTCATCATAATACTATCTAGGTATTTTTGGAAAGAGACATAGTTGGAAAAGAAGAAGAGTCCTAAAGTACTTCATCAGGAAAATTCCTACTTTTGCTTCCACTTTTGCAATGTCTTTCCTAATGTGTCAGTCCACAAAAGGAAAATGTACCCTGATTTGTAACAAAGGATGTTAAAAGTAGATTTTAAAAATAAAGAGGTACCTAATCCAGTAAAGAAAGTGTTCTAAACACAGCAAAGTCCTCATTAAACATGATCCATACAATTCTGCAAATGTCAGTAAGAAACCTGAGTGACGTTATGGGGAGAAGCTGCTCATGCTCAGTTACACTGCCTCCAGGCACCCCTACTTCAAGCAGTACAATCTACAGTTCTGGGTGGTAGGATAGTGGCTGTCCCTTTTTTCCACTTTTCCTTCAATGTACTATCTCACATTATATGAAACATGAAAAAAAAACCCCAAACCAATGATTTGTTGTGTTTCCGGGTTGCTTTGTTGTTGGTTTTTTTTCCATAAAAACATATGATAAAGTGATGAAACAAATCAGACCCAAGCTCAAAAATCACAGTACTGAAGAACTCTTTGTCACCTAAAACCTGCACAACTACAGTTTGTCCTTGAGCACAGAGAGTTCTTTCCAGGTTTTGCCAGTGTCCACAGCTAGGCTTTAAAACCAAACAATTTTTAGTTCAAATACATTAAAAAAAAAAAATATATATCTGTATCCAATTTTTCACCATTAAGACTTCTCTGCAGGTTCAGCATTTTGTAATCACACTTTTAAAACTGTCATAGAAATGATGAAACGGATCTGAGAAGGATCCTTTTTGAGGAAATGTAGATTAAGCCGTTGCCTACACAATGAATGCTGGACCTCTGCTATGCCTCTGTGCGAAGCAAGGTGGAAGGTAACACTTTATCAACTATTAAACATCAGTCTCTTTTTACTGCCTCTTTTCTGTAAACATCCTTATCTTACATAAATATTAAGCTTAAAATGAGTGACACTTTTATTTGTTTACATACTATGATTCAACAAATAACTCTTTAATCAGAACTACACATTCAAATGGGCAGTTGAAATCTCTGCTTCTAAAAGATAAGTAAACTAATACTGGTGATTCTTTGCCTTCCCAAAAGTTGTAGGCGCACTACAATGGTTCCTTTTATACCCAGATTCTCAATTTTGCTGTTTCACTTCTTGCTCTTTCCCATCAAACCCAGACCTTTATTGAATTCTCTCAGTGCTTTCCAGGCTCCAGTCACCCCTGCCTATTGCCCATGAGTACTGACAGCAAAGGCTTAATTCATAGTAAAACCACCTGGGTTGGTTGGAAATCAGGTAGGCAGCAATCAAACACTGTCCTTACCATAATAACCCCATATAGCTCTGCAGCTCTCCAGTGACTGACATATGTCACTATGGCTGACCTATGTCTTTGCCCTATAGCTCATCCCCTGAAGTGCAGCTGTCCTTTCTCCTTTTTTTTTGTAAAAAAGCGGTATTATCTCCCCACTCCCGTCTTCCCTGTAGTCCATGTCCTCATTCATGCCAAAGTAACAGTCATTTTCTTTTTTCATATCTGTTGTCACTGCTTCCATTTCTTCATTTCATCCTACACTTCTTTATTGCTGTTATAGTTGTCCTTTTATCCTCTCTTCTAACTAAAAATTGTCTCAAGCCAAAACCACAGACACATATGTGAGCAACTTCAAACCAATCCTGGGGTCCCTGAAGTCTTAATCCAGATCCAATTTTTGCAGCTTGAGCCATCTCTAATCCCTAATTGCTCCTGTCATCTCTTTCTCACAGCCCTGGCTGTAAGCCACAATGTTTTATGCTGCCTTCTGTGCTTGGAAATAAAGTTACAATGCCCTCCTGTCTCTTCAGTCTTAAAAACATATTTATTTTCTGAATGCTTCCTTCCACTGACTTTTTTGCCGAAAATTTTGTATATGAGCTGTTGTCAGCATTTTGGCTATAGAGCATGCTAGCACTCATGACATGTAGCAAAAGCCGCAAGCAGCATGCTGCCTTGTGGTCACTCCCCCGAAGAGAGGACACCTACGTTTTTGTATATGGTCCAAGGACTTGGATTTGAAAAGCATTTTTTCTAATTAGTATTTCTTGTAAAGTATATAAACAGTCTTCAGCATAGGAATTAAAAACCTGTGTGAGAATCCAAACCACAAAGCTATAAAGACATATAACTCATGGTGTTCTCTTTTTAGTGCACTGAGATTGCACACAGCCACAGCTTCAGAAAATGGAGCAGCCACTGAAACCCAGAACTGCCTAGTGTTTTGGGCTCCCTGCTAGGAAGTGGGAAAACAGTTTTTCTATGTGCCTCAAGAAAGACAGAAAACTGAAAACAGGGCTCTGATATTTTGTGTTGATATTCTGGTTACCAAGCTGGTGATGTAACAGAAATATCAGCAATAAATTCCCTCTCTGGGTTATAAAGCTGAAAATACCTGATGGATTAAGCACTTTCAAGATCACTACTTTTGTATTCTTTCTCATATGAATTGCTTCAATAATTCCCAAAGATCTACACTTTTCTGCAGTGAAAATACAGTTTTGCATGTGAAATTTCCACTGATCTTAATATACTTTCCAACTGAAGATGAAAGACAGGATTTCTAGTTAATTCAGTCAACTTTTGCCTAGAAATGAGACAAAAGGCTTTCATTATAACGTTAACATCATTACATTGAGGAGTATTTTTAAATTTCATTTTGGTGTTTACCTTTTCTTCAGGACTCTAGTTGTGACTTGGGTAGACAGAGGTGACATTACAGTGGTTTGCCAGAGAACTCCCATCCAACTATTTTCTAAAGCTTAGACCAGACTGGAGATACTGAAAGTTGCATGGACTGTAAGCTTACGTGACCAGCAAAGCCAGATGCGAATCCTCAGAACACTGACACATCAGTTCAGGAAATGCCAAAGGATAAAGGTTTATAAAAGTTGCATTTGTGAAACAGTCAGCTGTAACTTAGGAATATTTTTTTTTTTGTAGTAAAAACACTTCTACCAGGGGAAAAGAATAGATCTAGTAAACTACATATGATTCATATATTATCTAATAACTAGAGAAATGTTGGAAGCACAGTTTATTTTAAAAAAATCCCCACCAAAAAAAAAAACCCAAAGCACAAACCAAAAATCCAAAACAACCACCCCCAACTAAATGAGTTAACTAAAAAAATGGAAAGATGATTCAGTTATAAAGCTAAGCGAGCCTGTGTTCCCAATGGGGAAAGAGTGAACTTTCCCCATTACCAAGGGTCATCAAAAACCGTAGATACAATTATGTGAATTAGTTCACAGGCAAGACTTTCAACATGGGCGTGACTTAATGGGTGCCTGTCACAAAACAAGCAGTAGGCCTGTTAAGTTTTTTCTGTCTCTGGAGAACCTGGTTACAGGCATTGCCTGAAATGAGAAATTAACCTCGCTTTTTTACAGTGGAATAATTTTGCTAATTTTAACTACCTTCTACTGGATTTACAATGACACATGGTAGTGCAGAATAAGTTCAATTACTCCACATCAGGAAGTACATTAAGAGTACTCTCACTCAACCTTTTTATTTCAAACAATTGACTAATTGGTAAGAAGTGACCGACGCTCCGAGACATTATACTGGCTTAAGCCAAGAACAAGCAAGAAGGCAAAATTCTGAACTGTTGATGGTGGAAGCAGAAAACAGCATAATTTGGTTTGGTACAAATTCCAAGAGAAAATGAGGAATACCATGCTTTCCCCTTTAGGTAGCAACTGCTCACATATAAAGGTTCATACCAGAGCCATTCCCTTTTCTCTTCTCTCCTTCGTATTTATGTATATGCCAACATTATGGGAAAAAAATACAGGATTACATTGTGGAAACAGACTTTTTGTAAGATCCACGACTATCCCTATTTTATCTAGGTTTGAGATACCTCAATAATGGTTTATCTTGGTTTATATAACAACAACAACAAAATACAGAGAACCCTAAAAATTAAACAGTCGTTAAAAATCACTCCTTTTATGCTTATTTCCCCCCCCACCCCCTTTTTTGAATTCTCACATAAATCCAGTTCCAGGTGAGCTTTATTGTTATTTTTAATAGAATCTACTCTCTTCTTCTATCCTTCTCCCAAGACAGCCAAATGAATTTTACAATGACATAAGCCTACTGAAGTGACGCAAAGCTAGATGAAAAGCAGAGTGTCTGGTTTCGAGGATTTTTATTTTTTTTAACACTTAATTTTGGTCAAAATTCAAGCAGGACATCAAAGGAAATTGTAGTTTACAAAACTGCAGAACTAAGAGAAACTGACTTTCTCATGGGCTAACATGACACTGAGTTTCACTGAGCAGTTTTAGACGCTTCCCTTTGCCCCTACTTCACGGAAAATCCAAAAGTACTCTTTTCCCTTTTCTGCCTGTATTCCTGGGGGCTCTGCCACAAGGGTGGGGCACATGAGGCTGACATTTGACTACAGTATTGATTCGGTCAAAGTCATGCCTTGTTTTCAGAAATTGCCTTTATTCCTAAAATGCTATTAAGAGAGTATTTTAAGTAAAGATAATAAAAATAATAACAAAAAAAAACCTGCCTAGGTATTACAAGACTGCCTTTAATATCACGCTTGTACATTGATTATTTCGTAGACTATTAGTTCACTAAAGGGAAAAAATTAGATCCCAAATCTGGCAATGAGGAGTATGGGAGATAAGGGAGGAGACTGTCAGCTGTAGATCCACAAGCTGTGAATGAGTTAAGGAATTCCAGGGATGCAAGTCTTGGTTTCCTGACTAAAACATGTTCCAACAAAACTTAATTCTACCATCTGCCTCAGCCCCAGCATTACCATGAAAGTCTGGAAAAATTACTTTACCCATGTTTTCAAGGGAGGTCAAATATTTTTACCTTCCTCATTGTCCCTGTATTGCTAATTTAAGACATCTGATTATCACTAGAACAGAGCAACCACCAAAGTTAGGAGGATCTGGGCTTTGAAGATAGACTGTGTTGCAGAATTCTCTAAAAATTCTGAACTAAAGCATCTCAAAGTGGGCATCCAACATTTGTATAGCCTAATGTTACTTTGAGTCAATTCCCTGTCTGTGAAGTGGGGATAACAAAAGCCACCATCTTGTAGCTGATGTATGAAAAGAAATGAATTGCCTTTGGAGTGCTTTGATACTGAAGTACTGAATATCACAGAGAAACCCATGAGGAAATTAATAATTCTGTCTTCAGCACAAGGCTGGACAGAGTGCAGGAACCAAGGCCTATGAACCGCAAGAAGAAAACAAAGTAATGAAGAGTTGTTGACAGAGAGAGCACTGAGAAGGGAAGGTGTACCTGCATCTACTCACAAATTGTAATGCACGTGCCCAGCAGGGCTAAACTAACACTCTACATGAGATCTTCATGATGTTGTGGCCTCACTTTTTTAGTTCTTGATTTTCCTACATTTTAATGCAATTTCCTGTATACAAGATATACACATATTCCAGTGCTAAATTACACGCAACTCTTTTATTTCCTGTCCAGATTAAACATAATGTCTTCATAGGAGATCCTCTTTGAAAGCTATGTTTTAAAAGTCAGTGAAGTGCAATGAATGAACTAGCTGTGGTCCTATATTGTTTGAACTATCTGTGTCCAGATTTTGGAAAGGAAAAGGAAGTAATAAATTTTACTTGAACTCACCACACGTTTTAATTGCACAGAACTCCCAGGGGGTGTTAGGGTCAAGAGTGTAGCACCATGGTCTCAGCTTGCCATCGGGATTGCGGCAGTAATTATCATCAAAGCCCTTGTCAGGATATCTGCAAACCACAACAAGAAACGTGTCAGGGAAGTCTTCCTGGCAACACTGCACAGGCTCGTACAAGGCGAGTGTTCAGCAGAGGCAAATAAGCAGTTCTTATTAACCTTGGGTCTGATCCTGTGAGATGGATGCAAATACTCTTTTAACACTATTAGAAAGTTAATAACATAAAGTCTCCTTCCAAATATGCAGTCGAATCAGACCTCCACTGAGGGGATTCCCTGCTGTGCTAATGCACAGGATACCGGATGGGGTAACTCCGCTAATTGCTAAACTCTTGCTCTTGTGTCTGTCAACTGATGACCAGACTCTAAAGCCACTATTTTTTTTGAAACAGCCCAATTAAGTGTGGATTATATAAACAGTGCCTGGCATGCTGGACTCATTAAGAAAACAGGTTCTTCAGTGCAACAGCCCTGGGTTCAAACTGGAAGCTATTTTGAATAGCCATGTTACTAATGATAGCTCCATTTTTGTAATAGAGCTAGTTCTAGGTCATGCCCTCATTTCAAGCATTGGGGGGAAAAAGAAGAAAAATAAGGAATTAACTTTCGTCTCACTTTATCTCATAATGATTTGAAACTATTATGGCATTTAATTGTTTCCACGTTCCTATTGCCATCATTGAACAGTCAGGCAGATATTCAAGATAAGGAGGTTCTTTTTGTATAAATGTGCTACATGAATGTCTATAAACTTAGAGAGAAGATAAATGCATACTTTTTTTTTCTTCAGTGAATAAAAGTTGTCTTGGTTTTCCAGTTTTATTGAAACATGTTTGTAAAAGAAACAAAAAGTACATTTGCCCCTGAGGGAAACATGAAAAGTTTGTAAGAGAACAATAAAGTTAACTACCTGGGAACCTGAACCCATTTACAACTGCAAGCAGATGTGTTTCGTACAAGCAGAGGAAAATATGATTTACAAGCGCATGTTTTTGCTAGGATACTTTTTCTGTCAAACAGTCATCCTAATTTTGACTCATACATTTGCAACTTGATCTCCTATCCCTTGGGAAAAACCAGGTCCCTTCATCTATACAAGAGACAGGGGCAGGATACAAGTAGATTTAAAAAACAAAAGCAAAAACCCTAAAAAACCCAACAAAAAAAAAAAAAACAGACAAAAACCAAACCACCAGAAGCACCAAAAAGGAGAAACCTCACAAAACTGGAATTCGAGGGCAGTCAAGAATGTGGTATTTTCAGATCTAGCAATAGTACCCTATTTTCTGCTAGGTAGAAAACAAATTGTAAAGGAGCAAACTGTGTTCAAGGATTTCACAAGAAAACAATTAATGGGCTAATAACATAGCAGAAAACGAGATGTCTTTGGCCATCCAGTAGGTGCAGTGATGAGCTTTTGTGTTGGCAGTACATGTTCCATGTCGCATTGCAATGGAGAGTCCATGGCATTACCCAGGAACCAAGAAAAGTCCAGGAATGGCAAGACACCTGCAGTCATAGTTCCCAAAAGCAATTCAAACCAACTGGGGATGTAAAGGATCCACTTTCTAGAAGGCAAGTATCTTTCATAGCACTATTAGGCAAGACAGGGTCTTGCCTAATATTATACGATATGGTATCACAGTATGTCAAAAATATGTTATTTACTAACTAGAACTTAAGTAGAGGTGTAACAGTTCTTTCAGGATCAAACTTTAAGCATCTTTGCGGGATGGAGCAGTGTCTGTGAACTGTATCATTCCACCTACTATATCTATGTGCCCTTTTCTAGAGTAACAACAGCTTTCCCAGTCACTGGTTCTTCCCCCAGTATTCAGGCACACTTCTGCCTTCCTTCATATCCAGTAAGAAACAGTTCCTTGGTTCCTATAGAAAAGGCCAACCTTTAAGACACAAATATTAGGGATAAGATAAACAACGGGGCTTCAAACTGTTCCACGATTCAACAGTGAGACTGTGGAGGATTCCCTGAGAGCTCATCCCTTTGCTCTGCACACTCCTCCTTCACTCAGTACACTTGGGCACAGACCTCTTGTTTGGCCCAACAAAGAGCCTGAGGTTTTCAAGATCTTTCAGAACCCTATATATTTGGTTTTTTTTCCCCCTGAAATCACAGCAGCTATACTACTGAAACTAAAATGAAGCATCCAGTGTCAAAATCAAGACATTTTCTCGGCTTCTGGAGGGGAGAAAAAGAGTGTTAGATGAAGAAATAACATTTATTCTCTTTAGAGACAGATGTTGATCCCCAGCTCTGCTGGAACCAAACTGAAACTTTAAAGGTGTCTAAACCACTTCATCAATATTTCTTTTCCCCTTCTTTTTGTTTTAAAAGACATGCAGGGCTGGAAACTTGATCTTATATAAAGTAAATATTCATGCAAGAGATATAAACCAGAGTAGTTAAAAAAAGGGTACCTGCAGTTATTCAACGCATAGTACACTTCAACCCCACTTTCCTCCATGCACTAAGTGCCTATTTTCAGAGCACATTTGATTTTGACCAGAAAATATAAGCAGAAGAGGAGAAAACTGTTGCTTCTGTGTGCCCCCCTATGTCTCTCTAAGTCATTATCATCAATGGTCTTCCTTCTACACTAAGGTATAATCCTACTCATGAGGAGTACAGGACAGAACTGGAGCTTCAGAATACAATTCTGCATCAACTAATAGCTAAAAGTGGTCATGCAGTTGTTTTGGGGTTCCTACTGCTAGCTTTAATCACATTTAAGTAAACAGGCATTATCAATTCCCTTCAGTAAGTGACTTCTGAAGGGAATAAATGTGGAACAATTCTGTGAGGTGACAAAAAGAAAAAGTGAGATGTATTCACCCTGAGCTGAAAGCATTGTCCAACAGCAGGTAGATTGGAGCATTTGAAAAGGTTACTAATTTTACCTCTCTTTCTTCGTCATATGAATCCATAAATGAAAATAAGTCTAAATCTCTCCATCTAGTCCTTTTTGGTTTCCAGGTTATTCACATTACCCCTAGATGGTATAGTATAAGCCTCTCTAGAGATCGCTGCATTTTAATGGGTCATTTGTTCCAGACCTCCTCTCTTATTTTCAACTTAAATAAAAAACAAACAAACCAAAGCCCACAACATTTTTAAAAGCTAGCATAATCTAAAAGTAATTGTCACTACCTTTAGTGACCATTCCATGAAGTTAATTAACATCAGTGTATTAGAAATGTACTGGACCCCAGTTACTCTTCTGAAAGCCCACACAGATCAGGTCTGTCTGGATGGATTGCTTTATAATAAAAAAGCATTTTTATAACAGTCTAAAAACACTCAAGAAGACATTTTCTGAAGGATATCTTTAAAGATGAAAGATGATCATTCATGAGACTGCAGTTAATCTGAAAAGCCATTTTGCAAACAATCCAAAATTAACGGAAAACAGAAATTTCCTCCTGAGAGTAAAATCATTATTGTTTTTTACCCGGAGGTTCTATAAATGTTTCACTCCCAAGGAACAAAATCCTTTCTCTGACTTATTCTAGGATGCACAGCAAGTGCATGGCAAAAGTCAGAAACAGATTATCTTCACTCCCAGTTTGCTAATACAAGATATTTATTGTAGCAGAAGTATGGGAGACCCTGCTATTATTCATGAAGCAGATCATCTGAGCCAAAAGGAAAAAGAGGTTATATAGAATCATAAAACCATAGAATGTGTTGGGTTGGAAAGGACCTTTAAAGGTCATCTAGGCCAACCCCCCTGCAGTAAGCAGGGCCGTCTTTAACTAGATCAGGTTGCTCAGAGCCTCATCAAGCCTGGCCTTGAATGTGTCCAGGGATGGGGCCTCCACCACCTCTCTGGGCAACCTGTGCCACTGTCTCACCACCCTCATTGTAAAGAACTTCTTCCTAATGTCTAATCTAAACCTACCCTGTTCTAGTTTAACACCTTTGCCTGTTGTCCTATTGCTACATGCCCTTGCAAACAGTCCCTCCCCAGCTTTCTTGTAGGCCCCCTTCAGGTACTGGAAGGCCTCTATAAGGTCTCCTTGGAGCCTTCTCTTCTCCAGGCTGAACAACACCAACTCTGTCAGCCTGTCCTCATAGGAGATGTGCTCCAGCCCACTGGTCATTTTTGTGGCCCTCCTCTGGACCCGCTCCAACAGGTCCATATCACGTAAACTCCAAAAATACAGATCCTTAATGTTTTGCTGAATAATCAGGCTTTCTAAAATCTATCAGTACCTGTATTTCTGAGTATGAAAACAATGCTTTATTTAGTGGAACACTTCAACATATATAAAGATAATTTCAGTGGAAGGTCTCAATCATTCAGAGACTGTTGATCCTTGCAGTCTTCCTCTGGCAGTTTAAGTTTATTCAAACCACTTTATAAATGGAGTTAATCCAAAATACAGAGTAAAACTAAAATTAAACTTTAGTCCTGTTTAAAAGAAACACAAAGGCCCTCCTGTGTGGCCTAAACCACCACACAAAATCCTTCCAAAATGATGTATTATAGATGACCCTTTGCAGTCAGGTGAATTTCACCCTCTAGGAAAATCCCTAATGGGGATGAAATTTTTCTTGCTATTTCTGACTCATGTTTTGGTATTATCTATCTATGCCTAAATTAAAAAAAAAAAAAAGTCTAAAATATAAATCCATTTGCATAAAATGCTAAACAGAACGATGAATTCCTTTCCCAGGCTGAAAAAAAAACTTGTAGTAGGCAAACATTTTGGTCAAACAAATTGGATACTTAGACCTGATTCAACAGAAGATCATCTACAGCTTTAAAGCCGATCAATATTTTGAAAAAGGAGCATACTCTGACTTGACAATTTTGCAAGTTTAGATTCACTAATTGTGTTAAGAACTCTAAGAAAAATTTATGAAGTTTAATCATTATTTACTTTGTGACTACTTTAAGGTATTTTAAGCTGACCGAAGCTACATAACAACATATACAGAAACATTCAGAGGTCACTATTTTAATGTCAATGAAGCTAGGAAGGAAATTTTGATAAATTAATGCAGTGATGTACATCACTGCACTACGCAGCCATGGGATGTAGCCACAACTGCACAAAATAGCCTCTAGTCCCCATCCTGCATCTCCACCAGGACTGTAGCCAGCCTGCACACACCATGGACCAGAAGCCCAAGCAACTAAAACTGGTGAACTCCATAAATTTCAGTGCAGCTAATGCTGATTTTGTCCAACTGGTTCCAGAACATGTGTGATTTTCAAATTATAACCACATGGATTTACTTAAGGGGGAGGAGAGATTACCTCTCTGGACGAAATTTGTGCTTGTGTGGTCTCTGAAGATCCCAGCGCTGACACTCCTTGCCTGTCTCAGTGTGATCCATTGGCCCTCTGTAACTCTCTCCATTGCAGGTCATGCATTCCACTAGGAAAAAAAAATAGGTACTAGTTATTTATTATGCTGATGACTTGTAGCACATAAAAAAAAACTTAAAAACATTAAATCGTGTCCCTGCTGTTACAAATTGAAACCAACATAGAGAGGTATAAAAACATAATATCTTTTAGTTAGGTTGGTATGGGAAACGTCCTTTGGAATAGAATTGCATCTCCTCTTTAGATCTAACCCAGATGCTTATATTTGGTATCACTTTACAGGACACTTACAGTTTTGAGGCAGGCAGGTGCGAGCTGCTAGAGGCATTCATGTTCCTACCAGATTTTTGAGCTTACCTATGGTTAGGTACAGAGGGAGACACACATCTAAGGGAGGAGTACTTTGTAGAGGTGGTATTTTCAATTAACATTGATTATCCTAAATCACTCTAAGTCATAGTGTAATAACATCATAGAATCATAGAATCATAGAATCATTTAGATTGGAAAAAGACCCTTGGGATCATCGAGTCCAACCATCAACTCCACTCTACAACATTCTCCCCAACACCACATCCCCTAACACCACATTTAAACGACCCTTAAACACATTCAGGGATGGTGACCCCACCACCTCCCTGGGCAGCCTATTCCAGTATCTAACCACTCTTTCTGTGAAGATTTTTTTCCTAATGTCCAGCCTAAACCTACCCTGCTGCAGCTTGAACCCATTCCCTCTTGTTCTATCGTTAATTACCTGTTAGAAGAGACCAGCACCAACCTTTCTACAACGTCCTTTCAAGTAGTTGTAGAGAGTGATGAGGTCTCCCCTCAGCCTCCTCTTCCTCAAACTAAACAGTCCCAGCTCCTTCAATCGCTCCTCATAAGATTTAGTCTCCAGGCCCTTCACCAGCTTTGTTGCCCTCCTCTGGACTCGCTCCAGCACCTCGATATCTCTCTCATATTGAGGTGCCCAGAACTGGACACAATACTCAAGGCGTGGCCTCACCAGTGCTGAGTACAGGGGGACAATCACCTCCCTCCTTCTGCTGGTCACACTATTTCTAATACAAGCCAGGATGCCATTGGCCCTCTTGGCCACCTGGGCACACTGCTGGCTCATGTTCAGCTGCTTGTCAATTAGAACCCCCAGGTCCTTTTCTGCCAGGCAGCTCTCCAGCCACACTTCCCCAAGCCTGTAGCGATGCATGGGGTTGTTGTGGCCCAAGTGCAGGACCTGGCACTTGCCCTTGTTGAAGCACATTCCATTAGCATTGGCCCATCGGTCCAATCTATCCCAGTCTCTCTGTAGAGCCTCCCTATCCTCATGCAGATCAACACTCCCGCTTAGCTTCATGTCATCTGCAAACTTGCTGATGATACACTCTATGTCCTTATCAAGGTCATCAATAAAGATGTTAAACAGAAATGGTCCCAACACTGAGCCCCGAAGAACACCACTTGTGACTGGACGCCAGCTGAATTTAACTCCATTGACCACCAATAGAAGTCCATAATAACGGCTGAATCACAATTTCATGCAGCACAGTCTGTCTCTTTAAATTCCCAGCACTGTCAGCTACATATGATACTGTTTCTTTTCGATACTAATTCTTTTTGGCAGCTTAAACTGTGATACATTTTCAGCCCTGGTTTGGGAAAGTTTGCGGGTGGAGGGAGAGTTGGGCAAAAGCTACCAAAGGGATTTGAAATCACTGTTGAACAAAATATGCTTCATCATTTAGAATGAGAAGTCTTAAAATATAAAATAACTTCACCATAATTAACTATAGACACATTTCTCAAGTGCCCTCTAATTAGAGTAATTGTAACGAAGGATCACTTAGTAAATACTAATTTATGCAATTACAGATCTCACTCTTCAGTCAAAACATCCGCTACCAAAGTCTTCATCCTGCAGTGAGCTCCAGGTCTTATCCCATTTGAAACTCACTTAAATTGATCTTTAAATGTTAGCTTTTAATAGATTTTCAAGCTCCTTGTAAATCATTCTCTTCCTCCCTCCCTTCCTCCCGCTCCCTCCCTTTTCTCCCCCCACCACTGCATAGCTATTGCACATGACACATTGGCAGGAAAATTAAAGGCATCCTATCTTGAGAATTTAAATGGGTTGATTGACTGGAACTGAATTGCCTGATTAGCAAGATATAAGAGCTTAGTTTGGAGGTTAACAGAACTTAAAAGTCAACAAATGCACATGAAATGTCTTTTGAATTCTGTACCTTGAAAGCCAAATGGGATTGAATTTATAAAAAAACCCTTCTACTTATTTACAGTATTTATTCGAAAAACAAAATGCTTGCTTAGATTGAGCTTTCATCTTGTGATTCAATATCTATATTTTCATCAAAAACAAGAAGAAAAGTTGATTTTACCATGGAATAGCACTAGATGATTTTATCACTCAGTAATACTGAGATTGTTAATGGATTCACTATGGACTAGACAAGTGAAAAAAGGGTTGCATTTGTGCAATCAGCACAACTTCATTGTTCCAGCTCCTCCATGACCCGAAAAAAAGCTGTTGAGCCTGAAAACTTGTTTAAGTCTTCCAGAGTACTGGAAGATAACAAGGTCTCCTCTTTCTCTAATAACTGCTTTTCTTGCTACGTGAGTTATTCTTGCTGAGAAATCACCTATTCTTTCTCCAAAGTCCACGAGCAAGCATCACGGGAACTAGTGTTTCATTGTACCTGTTCTGTGTACCTGCTGTCAGGGGAGAAAAGGCAACTTTCCGCGTGAGCCATGCCGGGTTACCTTGTGAACAGAGGGGGATGTCGCAGACTTCATGGCGCGTCTCTGGACTGGTGGTGAAACACCACGGCCCTCCCTCTTCCCCTCGGGGGTTTCGGCAGTAGTTTTCCCGCAGGTCTTTACCCCGATAGCTCGAAGGCAAAAAGCTAGTTTTAAAATGACAATCATTACAGTATAAGAGCATGCAAACTTTGGTGTTAATCATACTATTTTTTACAAACAGTTAGAAACAATCACATTTCTGCTTCCTTCTCCCTCCACCCTGCCTACACAAATGCACACACCCAAATATCTGTCCATACACAAATACACATCTTCAGTCGGGATTACTCAATCGATGGCCTAAATCTGGGACAATTTGTCTAGCCCATAGCTTGCTCTAGCAAGTTTTACTCCCGTCCCTCGGGCGTCCGGAGCCAACTATCTGCTGCAGAGCCAGAGGCAGCAGCACAGCCCCTGCCAGCCCTCGCTGTGCTCTCCTTCACGAGCTCGGCACTGCTCACACAATGATGGAAGGGCTCTGGACAAGGGGGAAAACTGGTTTGGGTGCATAGGGGAAAAATTCGTTGGGTCCATAGCCACGCCAGACCTGCCATTCACATGCATATTGTGCAAATACAACAGGCCCGGCTGGGCTTTGCGTGCACCTACTACATAAAGGCCACAAGAAGAGACCCTTCTCACAGTCAGGCAGCAGCCAGAACTGGGCATCAGGAGTGTGTGAGCGTGACCAAGCGGTGTGACACACTGCGCTGAGAGGCTTTCACTGCCCGAAACCACCGACTGCTTTGCATTTCAGCATCAGAAATTTCCCCAGATCCCGCTTTAGCTGTCTTGCTTTGTGTTCTGCCACAAGCCCCACTGTTTTCACCTTAGGGTCTGCTACTTATAGACATCATCACTATCGTACAAATTAGGTCATTTAACAGTGACCTCACTGACTTAAACTGTGCTCTCCCTTTCATTATATGTTCTGCTTTTGCTGTAAGGGGCTATAAAATAACAAAACCCCTTAGGATTTTTCTCTTAGATTAGTGGTTCTCGGGCCAATGTTAAGCACTTTGTTCTTCTTTAGTGATTTAATAGAAATGTGAGTGAATACTCTATTTTTTGCCTAACACACATTTTCAGTATGAGACTTTGCTGTTCATGCTCCGTCCATCAAATGTAAACTCTCCAGGGTCAAGGAGTTGTGTTCTTAGCTGTCTGTAAAATTCCGTGCGTACCTCTAGAGAAACCCCCACATACACACTGACATATAGAGACATATGTAGGCATGTATACATACATATTTATACCTAAAAGTTATATAGATTCTTTTTCCCCAAAAACTAGGGACTCGGTAGTAAGCAATCCCCACAGTAAGAAGCCCAACCCCAGAGCTGGTTGCATTCAATGCCACTGCAAGAGCTCATGACCACACTCAGCCTGCACACTGCAGACGAACCCAGTGACACTTCACTGCCAGTTTCACTGCAGTGATGCTTGAACAGCAGCTAAATCTCTAAAGTTAAAAACCACATCAAATTCAGAGTTATGCTCAATTCCATGAATATTAGTTTTGTTCTTGTTAATTGAAAAGTTGGGCAAAAGACAAAGGGGATGACATAAAACTTGTAATTCAACTTAATAAATAGATTTAATTTTTGAGCTTTCTAAGATTTGTTCCATTTTTTTTTTCCAGCATATTTAAATTCTGGTGGAAATACCACAAGTAAAGTGCACCTTTTATTCTGAAAATGCCCAATAGTTTATTTTGGGTGTTTGTTCAAGGCTTTTTTTTTGGTTGTTTTTTTTGTTTTGTTTTGTTTTGTTTCAGTGTGTTTTGTGTTTTGGTTTTTTTTTTTTAATCACCAAGGGAATTCAAACATATCTATATTCTAGGAGGAAAAAAAGGAATAAAATTTCATCTAACTTCTTTTAGCAGACTAGACACTTGCAGCTTAGGAAACTAAACTAAGCACTTGGGACAGTCTTTATACACAGACACTGATTTAATTTATATACAAAAGCAGACGAGAAATGTATGGTTCCTGCTGTCCTTGGCAAATTCTATGTTACAAATGAATAAATTAACAATTTTTAAAAAGAGAAAGAAAGAAAGAGAGAGAAACAAAAAGAAAATTCTGACATGTGACATTTTAATCATGTTTTATTCCCATTAATGAAATCTTTGAACTAACTGAAGTGGAAAATACCTCTGTTAATTGCATTGTGGTTCTAGTCAAGGCAATGTGGAAGCATTATTTAAAAGTGCTTTTCTTATTTTTAGTGCTTGAAGAGAATAATTTTTATGTCATTACTGCTGCCTATAGAATTATTGCTTCTGGTTTTCCTCTGTAGTCTTGTAATACAAATATCTCAATTTTATTTTTTTTTGCTAAAGACAGCCCTGGGCAAACTTTACTGATGGGACATTGCAACCTGTGTATGTATTAATGTGGTATTTCAGTGCATATTAAAAATTGTTATTTAATTATCCTGCTGGAAAATCTTTCTGCTCAGAAATTACGGACATTAGAAAATACGGGGAAAAGGCATTTCAAATTATGTCAGGTATGTTGTCAGAAAATTAAAAAAGAAAAAAAAGTGTAAATGCATTAGAAACTCAAACGGGTCAGATATACAAGTGGTTTCAACAGGTACTGAAGCAACATTCTTGAGGGAGAAAAAGATGAGATGCAGCAAAGACCCACCCAGAAATGGAAGATGGACTCACTCCTAAAGCTGTGTGCTGATTTAGTTCAACTATATTAGGTAAGGAAAAAAGAAGAAAGCCAAAAACTGAAGCCAATAAGGGTAATGGTAAAAACAGATTCAACCACAGCAACAGCCATGGAAACTAGCAAAAAGCCTGTGAAGTACCAGTCTACTCTTTTGACCATTTCCCTTTGAACCATTTTTGCATTGGCTTTGTCCATTTAGACAAAAAAAGCTCTTAAGAGCAAACAGAAAGATAGTCCTGTAATCCATACTAAGATGGAGACAAAAATAATGGAACCCTGATTTCATCTGGGAGTCTCCAGGTTCTACTGGAATACAAATAAATAAAAATATAATTTGTTAAATCTAAGCACAAGTTTAAAGCCTGAAGTTACTTCAGTTCTTTCTAGAAAGATAATGAAAAATCACTAAAGTACATTTCTCCCTTGAATATGAAAAGGGATTTTTTTTTTCCAATGGCACTTTGTGATAATCAGATGTTGAGAAAAACTGACCTAAAAATCTAAGCCTTTCATACTAATAAGTTCCAAACACACCACTACTGTCTGCTTCTTCCCATCTCCCTCATGTCTCTGATGATGAAATCATATTTTCTGATGTTGAAAAACAAAATTAGCATGCAGCCACCTCATTTATCCAGTGACCTTTTAAAAATTAAACTTATTGCACAAGACAGGAGAAAAGTCATTCTCATAAAATACATCACAGAAGAGCGGCTGTCCAAATGTATTAGATAAAGCTGTAGATGCTGTATATTTAAATGCAATTTAGTGGTAATATATACTATTCAGGCACTTTTCTTTCTTTAATTTTATAAAGTCATATGTATATTATTTAGAATAAATATTCATACTTGCTTAGGGTGTAATTATTGAGAATTCTTTCATTTCTAAAAAATGAAGATTGTACACTTTGAGGTGTTAAGTCTCAAGAGGTAATTCCTGCGGGAGCTGGTGGTATTTGTCACACATTCACAGTTTAGAGCGGGCCTAGTCCCACACTCAAAATCAGACACAGTACCATCTATATTATAAGCAGCCAAGTCCAGTCAAGTCCAAGCCCGAGGCTCAGCTTTGTAACACATCATAAGAAGAGAAAACCCAAGTATCCTTTGCCTTTTAATGTTGTTCCAAGATATCATCTTGCATACTGGATAGATTTAGTCAGGACAGGACTGAGCAGTGCACATCCCAGTTCCTCACTAGCAGTCTCCAGCTTGGCACCTCCTAAAGAAAGTGCTGATGCTCTGAGTCCAGAACAAAAGGCAGCAATGTGGATAGGAAGCTTATGGGTGAGAGGACACTCGTTTTGGCTCTTAGGGCTTCATTATCTAAGTGGTTAAAGCCAATACAAAATGGTTCGAAGAGAAACAGTCAAAGAATAGACCAGTGCTTCATAGACCTTTTGCTAGTTTCCAGCAACATTTGTTGTGGTTGAATCTGTTTTTACCAGGAGTTTTTGGCTTTCTTCTCTTTTTTCTTAGCTAATATAGTTGAACTAAGTCTACCCTTAAGGTGTAGATATGGCCCCAGTTCCTCACTGTATCAGGTCTTAAACTCAAAACTTAAATGCCATTCCCGCTGCATCAGTCTTTTACTACTGCTCATGTGATCTGAAGGAAAGGATTTCAATAATCTGTTCTGTCCTTTCGATGTATTTGTTGCCTGGTCTAAGTGTTTTATAGAGTTTCACATTTTACAAATAATAGAGATTTAATAGTAACTATGCAAAATATAGTAACAATAATTATATACTGATCAAATAGATGGGCTAATATTCCTATTATCCCTCACTTCCCAATAATATATTTTTTAAAATTACCCATTTCCTGGGAGTCCAGCGATAAACTTCCAGACCCCAGACTGAAGTTATGCAGATGTTTTGTTTCTGCCAGTAGCTAAGAGATCAAAAGGATATAAACAGCTAAAAAAAGCTGTCACAGGGAAGGAAGGGATCCAGATACACAGGCTGGCATTAACAGAGACCTCTGGAGAAAGGCCAAGGAGGTAAGGTTTTTCTGAGACCTGGAGAGCGGCATCTCTTGGGGGAAAGGCGAGAATACACCTAAGAGATTTTGTTGTCTAAGGTCAGTTTTCTCATAAATTTTTTGTCTGCTAATAAGTCAAACCATTCTTTATGGAAGCTGTCTGAGCACTATTCCCATTGTCTCTGCTCATGAACTCTTACCTGTGCTCATGGGGGATCATTGAATTCCAAGCTTGACACTGGATACCACTTTTGGTAACAGATATCGTTCCTTTGTAATCTGCTCCTTTTCCAATGATACAATTTCTGACATAGTCTATTGCAAGAAAAGAGATGAAAATTAGGGTTTTGGTCAATGTATTTAAAATTAGAGTTCATCATCAATTTTTACATAAAACAATATATTTCTGATAGCCTTTAACTACTTAACTACTAAAAATAATGTGTAATCGTCCACATACATTCTTGCCTCTTTTTCTTTCCAAAATATTGATCACTAGCTTCCCAAAGAAAGCTATTGAAAATGTTTCCAAAGTGTCTGATTGACCCAAAGTCCATGTCTGAGAACT
Source organism: Chroicocephalus ridibundus (assembly GCF_963924245.1). Classification (NCBI taxonomy): domain Eukaryota; kingdom Metazoa; phylum Chordata; class Aves; order Charadriiformes; family Laridae; genus Chroicocephalus; species Chroicocephalus ridibundus. The sequence continues at coordinate 209,129,923 of NC_086284.1, forward strand.
TAAGTCCCCCACTAATTAATGAGGCAAATAAAAGCAATATTCTGTCAATAACAGTAACTCATACAACTGAGCTTTTAACTCGTAAACTGAAGTAGCAGCTCAGACTAGTGCATATGATGGTAGGCAAATACATAGGTTGGAAAACTGAACAAAAGCAAGTTTATACATGAACTTGCATGACAACAAAACCAGGATATTTGTAAATAAAACTGTGGATGCAGCTTTCAAAATGCATAAAACTGCCCCATACCCAGAATACTCTTACAGCCAAAAAGTAACTGACTGACCTCAGCTTTTTTTCCCCCTCCATAGCTGGAAAAACAAAATCAGTAAATAAATCAGTTACCCTTCTTTTCATACAGATCAAACGCATGGTCTTGCTTCTTTCTCACACCATTTGTCAAGCTGTTGAAGGATAACCAATGGCACCGTTTTGTAACTCTGTCATAAGCAAAGGCCCTGCAAAGAAAATCTGGATGAGAAAAAAAATCTCTGTGTGGTTTATAATAATGAAACATGGCTTGCCAAGGAGCATGCAATGACATCAGATTTATTTTTACTGGGAAAGTCAGAGAAACAGCCCAAATTAGTGTTTAAACCCACAACTGTGCTGACAAGAACAAAGAAACAAAGAAATTAAATTGATGTGGCCATTACATTAAATACCAGCTTGGTTGTTCACACTAATCTAAGAGTTCCCTTGTCATTAAAGATCTTTATTTTAAAAGTGAGATGAATGTGACTGAGACAGCATTTGTGTCCCCAGTTGTGCTGTTTTCTGGAAAAAAAAAAAAGAAAAAAGAAGACTCTAAACCATCTTCTTTGCCGTCCTTACAATATATCTCTGAAATAGTTAAGTATATCACACTGATGGCTTGAGGAAAATTCAGGAGCAAGGAGTCTGTTTCTTGCCTAGAACAACAGAGCTTTTTAAAAACAAGATTATTTTTATTTTTATGAATAATCTAAGCTGTGATAGTGTACCTACAGCTTGTCCTTGCTTTGCTTTTGTTTACTTTTTTTCTTTTATTTTTAACTGCTTTCAAGGCTAGGGTACAATGTGTGCTGAATTGAGTGGATTTTGAGGGGGGAAAGAAACACAAACAGAAATCAGAAGGGAAAAACATTTTCTTTCAATATTTTAAATGAAATCCGCACATCTTTTTCTCCTAGCATCCTTCTGAAAGGAAATTCCATAAGTGTAGGTTAAATATTTTAAAGGATTTTAAACACACAGTTGACTGCCTGGGTGGGGGCAGTAGTTACTACAAAAACAAAAAAACAAAAAAACAAAAAAACAAAAAAAAAAACACCAACAACAAAAACAAAAAAAACCTGGTTTTTTTTCCCTTAATTTCTCATTAGCACCAAATAACTAATCACTGACATGATACTCTAGCCCACCACAAAGTCTACATTTCTGTCAGTCATCCCAAACTTTCTAAGGTATTTTATTCTGACCTGAGAAGGCATTTTAACACTACTTGATAATATCCAAAAGAACACACAGGTTTCCTGCACTTCATCCGTACTTTGGCTGTGCCATATTCCTGAGCAGTACGTCCCCCAACTCAAAGCTCTTTGATCTTCATTTAATTCCCCTCTCACCATAGAAGTTTTTCTGTGTGAGATCTTGCTGGCTTCAGTTAAAAATATTACAAGATCCTATCCAACCTCCCCACTCTTCTCTCTTTCAAACATCCTCTTCATTATCATTTCCATCACCAAACAGATTTTTCGTCCAACTGCTCTCTCTACTCTGTTGACTCCAAATGTTTCCAACCTGCTAACCTTCATCCTTCTGCCCTTGTTCAGCCTTCTGTTCTCTCCTGGCGAGTTCTCAAATATGAGCGTATCCAAGTGCCTCTAACTCCATCTTCACAAAAATATCCTTGACCTTTCCTGCCTTTCCAATTACATTCTCCTTTCCCCTCCTCCCTCCTAAAGCGGGAATGCAGAATGCACTGTTTACAAACATTTCTTTCACTTTTTGCCTTTCAGTTGCCTTTTGGTTTCTTTCCAGTTTGTCTTCAGCCACTTCTGCACATAAAAGTTTCTAACAATCTTTTCTTGGACCCAAAACTGGAGGGTTTTTACACTTCCAAAGTCAACATATTGAAGCAAATTCTTGGACTTTCTTATACTGATACTGCCGATCACAACCTTTTTTGTTGTTGCTATTTGTACTGAGATAGTCAGTAGGTTCTCTGATACTGGAATCCCGTGGTCTGTACTGGAATCCCTTTCTGTAAATACAAAGACACTCCAGAAATTAAGCAGATAACAAAGGGTAAGACAGGCACAGCTTTGTAGGTAAGGAAGTGACATGTCTGCAAAAGTCATCTGCACAGCCAATAAAATAGTAACTATATAATCTTTTTCTCGTCCATAAGAAATGTAGTGGGACAGCTGCAAGGATGACTGAAGGAAAACAGTGGGAGTAATAGACTGCAAATGGTGGTGAAACAAAGGAATAAGAACAGTCTAGCAGCAGGTTAATAAAGCTGATAGGGAAGGCTGAAAATGATGTACAGAGAGTTATGAAGTCAAAAAGACAAGGTAAGCAAATCTAAGGAGTATTTTGAGGGGGGATTTTAGGAATAGTGTTATGAAGAAGAAACAAATCTTGATAAGGACCTTGCAACTCAGTTGGAAATGATCAAGATCTGTGAAAACATGATAGCAAGGGAAAAGAGGAAAGGTCCATTCTAAGACATTCTAGGAAGTGACATATATTAGCTCCAACAAAAAGGTGTCAGAGTTAAAAACAGCAAGGATTAATGATTATCAAATATAATGCTCACAATTTACTTGCAAGTGATACAGAAACTTATCATAAATAAATCAAAAGTTTCCTTCTTTTTTTTTTTTTTTTCTTCTCCCCCCAAAATAATGAGTGGCTGATCCTTTTATAAGTGTGTAGTGCCTGGAATCTGCTACTTTACCACTTTCTGGAAGAAAAGAAACCCAACCCTCTTCCTGCTGGTGTACCTCACGGGGTACATACCCAGAGGCTGCTGCTACCAGTGCTATTGTCACAATTATGTTACAAAGTATTTCCATTTTATTTGATCTTAATACTTAAAAAAAATCGAGTTTGCATCCAGAGAAGAAAACATCAGTGCCATGACCCGAGTGATGGAGAACTACTGCATGGATGTGACAGAATCAAGCCATGAAAATGTCAATAAACAAAGGAAAATCTAAGTCTGTATTTCAAGTATTTAAAATATCATTCTGTTTTACTACTTTTGTTATTTTAGAATGCTCCCACAGCAACCAGTAAACTAATTGGTTTTAATTTAAGTTGGCAACAAATTTCACCTTGTAGTAACCATATGCTGGTATGAAGTTAAAGACTGAGGATCCTAGGAATAAAAGGGAAACATTAGTAATCACTGATTCCTTTAAAAGGGAACACATGTCAAATACATGTTTACAGTAGCATCAAAGAACTGTGCACACTACAACTGGACTCATCTGGGGCCAAATGGGAAACCACAAGAATGTTCACAGATACAGAAAATCCTTCATGTTGTGCTGCATAGTGGTAGCACAGGCAAGATCTAACCACCTACATCTCTGCTGCTAGCCTTCCTTGATAGAGAAATGTAGGGGAAAATTGGAAATTCAGAGCACAAGTAGTCAGATTTACAATTCTTTTTCATCTTCAGTGAAAAATAGGTATGTGACTATTGTAATCCTGCTATCTGTGAGTAGGATTCTTCCAAGCTGTGTTCTCAAAGTCCCTCATGGCTCTTCTCTGTTGCTTTCTTGGCTGATTACAGCAGAGAGAATTTGCCCCTGAATGAATCCATCAGATGCTGTCCCAATAGAAAAAATTTCTTCACAAATGCAAAAGTTTTAAATTTTCAGAGAGATTCTAGATTATTATTAATGTAAAATATAATCTATAAATATATTAACCTACTTTTTATTTTCAGAACACGGAACATACCAGCCAGAGCAGCTACAACTAGCTTGAGACTATTTTCTTAAGAGACGTTGGAATACAGAATTGCTGTCTGCTTGGCATCTTTCAGAATTTTTTTATACTGTGAAACCTAATTTTATAATACTCCTCGCTGCTGACCATCAGAACTCAAGGATCTCTTGAATACAACCTGATCCACTTGGCAATGATCTCAGTGGAAGCTCTGCCAATAGGAAAAGGAGTGGCTTGTACCATGTGAAAAATATTAGTGCCTGGAAAATATTTTCTAGCAGAAATAAGTAAGATCTGCTCATTGTTTACATATATAAATAGTCAAAGCAAAACACAACACAAACTAGGTCTTGCAACACTGGAATTAAAGGCTTAAAGAAGGATTAAATTAAAGTTGAGGACCTTTTGTGCCAAGGAAGACCTTTTGTTATCACATTTGGTCTAGCTTTCATTTGTAGTGATTGTCAAGACTTTTTTATGTTTCAAGACCAGGCTCATATTTAGCCCAGTACTCACCAGTACAGAAGCCATCCATTCTCTCCAAGATTCTCCTGCATTCATGTCCTTTCATTTATTGCTAATGGTCTAGACTAAGAGAGGCCAGGGGGATAATTTAAGTCTAATACATGTGAAAAATAATAGTGATTTGTTCCAAAAAATAGTAGAGAATGTGTACAAGGCAGACAAGCAATCAGCTGCATGATGTGTTTCTAAGAGACAGCAGATGCTGAAGAATAACTGTCATATACTCGTAATGATTGTGCAGCCCAGAAGGTTTGATTCCATTGTATCAGATTCGTAGCACTTGCCAGTGAACTTCAGCAGTGCGTGTATCTGCGCTCCATGTGTGAGGTTCCCATTGATTTCAGAGGGAGTAATGTGCAAAGAATGAAGACAGAATATGGTCTGAAGTGGTGCTGAAATACTGCAGCTGTGATGTGTGACAATAACCATTTTATAAGAGACATAAAAATCTCAGAAATGTTCACCGAACACTACAGCGCAGCACAAGTCATCCATATCTTAACATGAGTATATTTTTTCAGCTATGTTATGGAAAAGATCACAGATTGGACAAGCTAAGAAGACAGAACAACTCAGATAAGGCTTCAGAAAAGACTGACACTCTCTGCACAGGTAGAGCAAGTTCATGGAAATCCTTAGTACAAGCTAGCACTGATGACAGTTACAGACAGAGCTTTGGTCAAAGGAGTTATATAGGTTCCATTAGGAAAAAAAAACAACAATAAAATAATAGAGATACATAACTTACTTGCAAGTGAATGAAAGGCCTTTGTTCCTGCTGCATCTCTTGGCACATTGCTCAGTGGTATTTAACAGCTTGGTTTTTACTTCCAGTGTTTTGTTTACTTTAATGAGCATCAACTCTCCTGTTTTTTTGAAGTCATGAAGAGGATTTCTCCTTTTTCCTTTACCCTCTAAGAAAGAAGGAAAGAAGACAAAAAAAAACAAATAAAAAAAAACACTGTAAGGAAGAGTGCTGAGATTGAAGATTGCATTAGATATGAATAACATTTATTAGGAATTATAGGAACACTGGTACCTAAAGCATAAAGAAATTCACAAAAATAAGGTACAAGCAGATACTTGAGAAGAATTGATTATTTCAGATGGTGCTCCCCATTCTTAAAAACAGAAATGGTAGGAATTATAGCAAAATTAATTTCAAATAAAGACTTGCATAATGCTAGAAAAGGGTAAGAGGAAAGTTTTTCACGCTTTGTAATTTTTTTTTCAGAGACCCCAAAATATGCCTGATAATAATAACCTGAGATCTTATAAATACTGCCATGAAAAACTCAGGTGAAAAAGATGAACAGCAAACTTTTGATTGCAAATTGTGAAAAGAAGTGATGCCTGGAAGTGATGTGACATAACCATTTGTCCTCCCTCGGCTCCAGTGAAGACTCGGTGCGAGTGTTGTGTGCAGTTTAGGTGTGACTGAGTTAGAGTTGTTAGCCTACAGAAAAGAAGAGCAGGGGAGGCAGAGGCCATATCATGGAAATGATCTGCACTGTTGCAAAGATTTCTGCAAAAAAGAATGCACTGATCTGGTTTCCACATCCCTGTTCAAAGGCCCAGTGGAAGGGGCGTAAAATGGAGCAGGGAAGACTGACTAGAGATGTTTGGCTAAAGTGCAAGAGGAAACATTTTTGATTTTTGCAAGAAAAACCCACAGTTTTCACCATATGTATGTATTTTTAATAATTTTTTCCATAGAAACAAGTCTGCCAGTGTAGGCTGCTCCATCGTCAGTGAAGGCAGATGAGTACCTCTTGAGAGTGATTCTCCCAGTTCTGACAGATGAGTAACACAGGGAGGACGAATTGTGCTTTGGATCTATTGCTCCTATTTCACTCAATGATCCCAGATGATCTTTTTGGATTAGATGACTAATCCAGGTAAATTTAGGTGAATTAATCCCTCCTTAATTTACAAAGTAGCTAAAAATATTTTTCATAACTTCTTTCCATATAACTGTTTTCACAGCTGTCCTTTCAGTTTTCTCTACAGAATCTGAAACAATGATAGAACACGAATGCTAAGCATCAATTTATTAAAATTTGCCAGTCTTTCAAATATATGAAGCCTCACCCTAGTGCTCAATTATCCTGAATAGATAATTCCTCATGCAAGTGCAGAGTGTGCTTAGGCCAGTGGATTTTTGCTTGGTGCATTCTGTGCAGAAGCTCAGAATAACTCTGTAAATTACAATAGCTGAGGCTCTGAAGGAGTTACTGCCAGCTCCACATACTGTAAAGCCAAAGAGGGCTTAAGGGTGTTCCCTTTGCAGAACTTCTATCCTGATCATTAAGCGAGCTCACATTTTCACTGGATTCAGCTAAATCACACCTCTCAGTGGTGAGTTATCCCTAAGACACCTAAAAATACACCAAAGGCATTTAAATTAGATTTCATCAAGCTTCAGCCTTTAAAAAAAAGAAAATCAAAGGAGTAGAATATCTCAGCTGTGATGTCCCTATAAAATAATCTTCACCCCATCCTACTCTCCTTCTTTTTGAACTGATGAAGGTGAACTCTGTAATTCCCCTGCACCTAATAGCCCACGATTTTAATTCCAGCTACAAACATTTTCAGCAAAAAAGTATTTATTTACTTGCACATCCGTGTTATTATTATATGAAGAAGCTTTTGATGAAAAGATCAAATGTTAATACTTTTGGTGCTGTGTTAGGGACTCCTATTAGCTCTCTTAAGCATTTTCAGCCCTTGTGTTAGTGCAGTGCACACCCACCCAAAATGAATCATTATGTTTAGGGAAATGCTGTGAGGATACTCTTGCCTTAAGTACCGGCACTCGGTTACTGGAAGCCATTGTGTCTACACTGAAACTGCTTTATTTTTTGCTGTACCTGTGATAGAGCCGAAGGGCTGCATAAAGGATTGCATCTGCTCTTTAAGACAACCACAGAAAAACAAGTCTTCTATAAAGCTTTTGTGGTAAATCTCTCAATCTATTATCTTACAAGACATATTTGTTAGTTCTAAGTTGTCTCAGCCAAGACTTTTATGTCAAATGGAGGTAAGAATCTATCTGTACAGAAATATCAAAGTATTTTCTTTCAGTTCCTGATGATAACATTTCCCATTTACTGATAAGTGTCATTATCTTAATTCCCGATGATAACAGCTTCTTAAACTCACCAGCTAGCATGCAAGAATATGATTCAAAAAATCAAGAAATTCTGTTCTGCCTGAAAAACATGGTTCACAGTTCTGCTTTTTTTTTCTTCTTTTCCTAGCAGTTGTCCAAAGAGGATTATGGGTTTGATCTTGCTTTTAGCAATTCATAACAGCCTGATTTACTTTAGCTTTCAAACAACAACATTCTATGACTTGCCTATAATCCAAAAGGCAAAGGGCCAAAGGCGTCTGTGGTGTGACTGTTAGAACCATCAGAATAATGCAAAGCATTACTTTTACAACTCTAACAACAAAATAAATGAAAATAATTGAGCCTTTTTATTTCAAATTAGGTGCTTTTATTATAAAAATCTTAAATCAAATAATGCCCTAGAAATGTTCTACATTAAAGGTTATCATGCAATATGCTCTAACTAATGTTCTTAATTTGTGATTGCCATTCATTCCAGTTTCCTAAACTTTGATTAATCAGGACTTCGGTTATTCTGTGGGTCGTGTCCTCTAATGTTTCTTGTAGTTGAATATCATATTACTAAGGAAGTCTGACATTCCACTTAAATTTGAAAATAATAGCAGCTGATTCAAATACAAAAGAATCCAGTCAAATATGAATCAACATTTTTTTTCTTCAACAGAAGCAACCACTAACTAAAAATATTTCTTCAGTCAACTTAAAAAAAAACCCTCAAAAAGGTGAGAGTGTTTCTTCTTTCTACTTCTTAACATGGTAGCAACCTTGTCTGAACAGAAAAAAGAAGTGCTCAGCCAGCGCCCAAGGAAATGGAAACTACCACATTTGCTCTGGTAGGATGCAGCACTGGACAAGGACTCCATAATCTCATTTGGGATTTCCACAGTGTCCCTACTGGAGTTCTTCCATTTTCATAAAATGCTTGAAATATTTACTAAAAAAAAAGTGTTCCTTACAGTGAAAGATATTTACTTGGGAACTACAAGAACCCAACTTTGCGTTCCATTATGACCTTTTTCATGTGAGATTTCTGTATAAACTTCTCAGATATCATATCTGAGCATTAACTGAGACTGCTCAAAGTATAGAGCATCTGGGTGAAAAGATTTCCAGCAATATCTTTTCTTGGAATAGTTCCAGTCCACATCCAAACCAATCATCAAGGATAAAGAAATTATTCTGCAGCATTTTGGTGAGAAAACTCACCAGGAGGTTGCAGTACCTGTACTCTAGAACCTACTTAAATGCAATCTTAATTATATTTATACAAAATAGAACCAGTAAAACAGCAAGTACTGAGAGTAACGGATGCTATAATTTTCAATATCATAGAAATTAAGACACTTCCTTTACAAGAGAAATAGGTTTTAATCAGCAAAGGTGTTTGTATTTTGATCTCTCCCACTCTCCAGATATTTTCTAACTGTTGGACTAATGGGAAAATGACAGCAAAGTAGTTTCCTTTTTCTCTTCTGTCCCTGTGTCCCACATCAAAAAGGGCTTTAGGCTCCCATACCAGCACACCATTTAGTCCTGAAACTATCTAATTATGTTTTATATCTCAAATAACAATTCAGACCTTGCAGAAAACAATAGGTCTAATAGTGAGCTATACAAGAGTCAAGAAATTCAGTATAAATCTAGTTGCAGGCCATTTAGAGTTCAAATACCTAAGCAAGTCAAGTTTCAGACTCTCAGGTCTTAGTCGGACCACAAAAAGGATTTGGTTTTGCATTAGCTGTTTAGTAGTAAAAAACTAATATAGCCAATATGATACCATTGTTGTGGTAACCAAAATGACATACAGGACATCAACAGGCCTAAGGATCACCTTTGCCCATTATAATGAGATCAAAAACCCTACTTGTATTGTCTACAGAAAAATTTTACAATGAAATTTTTCTAGCTTTATCTACCTCATTGGTAATCCCTTTCTCCTTCCTCTGCCAGTCCAGCTTTTTCAAATGCAGATGTATACTTAGGCTTAGGAATTACAGCCTTACAGAGTACAACTGGAGCATACTGGCTGTCTCCCTGAGAAAAATCTCCACTTTTATGGACTTGTCGTAGACTCTACGAAGCTTTTATTAAACAGGAGTTATGATGCATTTGGCATGTCGGCTTCCAGGGTTTCCAAGTTTCACTCTAGTCTATGCAACAGTTAGTGCTTTCTTAAAGAAGCGCATTGTGAAGTCTTGTGATAACGTGAGATGCCTCGTTCATTTCACTTCTTTCAAATTTTGCACCCCACTTTATTACACAGAACAAACACATCAAAACTCAACACAAAATTTTCCAAATGAGAAGAGAAATACATTTGAATTGAATTTTTGTATTTAAAATGAGATTCTTAATGAAATCTTGATGATTTGGTATGGAGTTTTATTTCCTTATTCTGTGTGTTTACACTTGCAGAACTTCAGCATTTTTCCAAGTAGTTATTTGCTTTGTTGTGCTAAACTTTATATTGTTTGCAGTAATGATTTTTTTTTCTCTATTATCATAGTTACTGATGTATGTAAGTTGGATACAGGTCTTCATATCGTGGATGGAAAAAAGGTCTTTTATAATTTTCCGTTTTGAAAAAAATATGGACAGTCACATAACAGAACCATTCTTCATCATGTTTGTTAGATGTCAGAGATAAATCTTTAGGAGGAAAAAAATCAAGAAAATGAAGATATCTAAATTCTTTAGGCTGGAAGATACTGTCAGAGAACTGCAGGAATCAACAGCAGTCCTTCCAAATAGTGCAATGAAATGCAAAATAAGATGGCATTGGGGAGAAAAACTGAAAGAGGGAAATTGTCCACACACTGTGCAGGAAGCTCAGAGAAGCAAAGATTCAAAATATATTCCAGTAAAGAAAAATGGTCATATAAACTGATACACTTATTTCAGAAACATAGAAGAGACATAGCCCCTTTAGTATCAATTGGCATTTTAGTTCTCTGTTTAATGTTTTGCATCGTGTTTTTAATGAAATGAAGTCACTTGACCTTGAGCAGTTAACAGATGGACTAATTAGAGATTGAATTATTTGTGTTATAAGTGATAACCAGGTCAGAATGTCAAAATGAGATTAGCTATTAACTTAATTTTGCAAACAATCATCACTGCAAGCCAAAGTAAACTGGATTTCCCCATTGAGCTAGAAAAAAAAAATAAAAAATATGAGAGCCGAATTTCACGTGACTTGAAACTCTTGGGGAAAAAAAAAGAAAAAAAGCCTGAAACAAAAGCCCAACCCTAAACATGTCTGAAATAAATGCACGAAAGCATAGTTCAATACAATAAATGAAACAAACATTTTAACAGGGAACATCATACTCAACAAAAATTGCATGGTTACACCCAAGAAAAGATATTCATAAGTATGTATCTGAATGGAAAAAAAAGAAACAAGCGAAAGTTAGATCTCAAAAAAATGTACAAAGCAAAAATCTGCAAAACGATGGGTTATCACAGTGTCAGAAAACACTTTTTATAATAGATAGAAAAGCTGAATTATTATCACAGTATAAATAGTGACAATTTAATATGAAAATAAAAAAATAAAGTATGCTAGATTATATGCATAAAATTGCATTTGGTAAAGCTTGTGTAAGAAGAAAAATAAGTGAGTAGGGTTTGAAATAAAGCAACATTTCTCAGCATACTGGCATTGAAGAACATTATGCAAATGCAGTGAGGTGTTTAACTTGTCAATTAAACATGGTTCAAGGGATACTTTTAATTAAATTCAATGATGTATTTCCACGACAATGCTTTTCAAAGGATATAAAACATCAAGGGTAAATTGCATATTGATGCAGGCCCCAGTATGACAACGTAAATATACTGGCTTCATTAATTAAAAAAAAAAAAAAAACCACAACAAAACTTGACCAGATGGTGAAAGTAGATGTTACTAAATGGTTTCAGACACCACACGCTTTATTTAACAGTATGGTCACAGTAGTAAAAGAAAAGATGTTAAAGGTGAATGTTGATACTAAAACCATTAATAGAGGCATCAAAATATTGTTATCTATGAGAACAGTTAGGAAGCCCTTTTCAAAGAAATACATTCAATGCAGTTTTCTCTCTTAAAACAAGTCCTAACAGAGTCACTTGGATAAAAAAGAATTAATGCTCAGCACTTTCAACTTACTTTTAACTTACTTTCATTTACTTTGACTTCTCCTTATGCCTGTTTCAGTATCAGAAATGTCCAGATTCCTGGCTAGAATGCAAAAAAGTGAACACCTTTTCCAAATGACTTCTCATTTGGAAAAATAAAAAAAAAAAAAAAAAGGAAGGAAGGAAGAAAGAAAGGAAGAAAGAAAGAAAGAAAGACCAACATAATGAGAAACTGAAACAACTCTGAAATGTGCCCAAGAAAAGAACTTTGTAGATTGAATAGATTTAGATGCCAGATTAAGTTTAATGTGGTTATTTATGTAAGACAATAATTTGGCGTGAAAGAAGTTTACCAACCATACCCATAAAAACTGCTGTATAGATGGAAAGTCACCAAAATAAAACCAGCTGTCCAAGGAGGCATCTCTAGCTTGTCACAATTAAACAGTTTCTCAGAAAGGTATCTGGAGGATGATGCGATTATTTTAGCTGCTGAAATTTATTTCCTTGGCAAAAGAGCCACTATGGGAAAAAAATCTACAATTTTTAGAAAGTAGTTTGAAACATAGATATATAATATAGAAGATAATTTTTTCCTTATTTTTACATTGGCTTTCAGTCTAGCTGTTGAGCAGATTCAGGAAATGCAGAAAGATATTTCTTTTTGGCTTTACATTGCATATTACCACTCACACACCCACCCCCGTGCACGCATACCCCTTATTAGCAGCTGCAGAGATTGCCATGTTACTTGGAACCCAACTTCATGTTTATGCTGAGTCCTGCCTTTGTAACCCTCTCCTATAGTCATCAAGAAAGCTCAAGAAGCTAAGGATAATGCTAACAACTGATAGTATATTCTAAAATTGGATGGCAGAGGCAAAAGGACAGCTCTTTTTCTTCCAAGAAAAGGTTATCTGCTCAGCAGGATGCTGGGACCCATTGGCAGAAACAAATGTTCTGCAGTTTATACTCTGACTTGCTGTATCTAACCTCTGGCTAAATTACTAAGAGGATTTTTCTTTGTAAGATTTGTCTTTTTACGCATTTTGCACAAGAATTAAATCCCCACCATTTCGCATTGCATTCCACAATCTTTACAAGCGTTTGGTGTCTCCTCTGGGGCACCCAGCACGTTGTGGGCTTCTGTCTTGATGGCGTCTCAGCTGCCACTGAGGATGCCCAGGCACGGAGTGCAGGATAAAGAGAAAGGCATAGGCAGGCAGGGTAGGAATTTGGGCAAAACAAAGAGTGATGGACTGCTGAGGGCAGCAAAACAGCCCCTGTGAGGAGTGATGAGAGCCTTGCTGCATGTTGTATACATAAAACCAGTGCTGCTGGCCAAGGCCAGGAGTCATAGGAAGAGCTGGAGCTGAGGGGAGATGGAGGGAGCAGCCAGTCCCCAGCTGGGCCAGCAGCACCGAGAACTGCCAGGCATGGCCGGGCTCATCAGACAGAACATGGGTGGAGGCCCACAAGCCATTGAAAACTCCTGCAGCTAGATTTTGCCAACACATCTGACTAATCTGGAGCGTGTTCCCAGCTCTGCTTCGCTGCAGCACTGCTTTACGTGTAGGTACTCACCACATTCGGGAACAGCTCTATTGTCCTTTAAGGGCCACTGCCAAAAAACCCTACAGAAAACAGATGGGGTAACAGTGAGGATGTTCTCACCCCTTCCTAGTTGTTTTTCATTGCCATACTTCCCCACTGCAAGCATTGCTCACATCGTGCCAATTCTCCTACCAGTCATGCTTCCCAACGAAGCATGGAGATCAATCCTTTCTCGCCTCCGTGATCAATCCTTTCTCACTTCCCTGCTGCCTTGTAGCCTCTGCCCTTCAACCCTCCACCTCAACACTGATGGGGAGAGAGTGACATTCCAACACTCATCCAGTACAAGTAACTGCACAATGTTCAGGGCAACCCTCTCCTCCCCACATAAAGCTTTTACCCATCAAGAGGCCCAGTTATCCTGCTTTCAAATCTCCTTGGAAAAGTTCGAAATGCTTAAGTGGCAAACTAATGTTCAGCGTAAAGATCCAAAGGGGAGATATTATGTTCTCGGAGGGAGACTGCACATTTCCCTTCCAGCCCTGGCCTCAGTTGAAGTATTACAATAATGACAGATGAGCTCCTCCAATAAGAGGCTTTCCTTTCCTTGACTTCAGTGCACAATTTTCCAGAGTTTTATGCAACATTTTAATCTCATGTCTTTCAACTCTGTATTCTCCTGCTACGTTGCTTATGAAAATGGCATTAATAGAAACAGAAAATCTGTTAAGCAGGGCAAGTGCTGTATTACATGTGAGAGCAAAACAAGCAGCCCCTGGCACTGAGCACCAAAAGGATTCCATTAAACAGAAGGAATACAGTCTTCCAATTGGCAGAGTATCATTTCGCTTTGTTGACAGTATATAGCATAATGATTATCTACAGCTGGGATGGGGAAGTATAAATCACGTTAAATTTTTAAAATATACTTAGCTATGCAGACCACAGGAATACACAACATTCAAACATCGATTATGGCTACGGGATTTGATTTTATTTTTTTCTAAACAATAGTTATTTATAGAAACTAAGTGCAAGTCCCACATTTTCATTAACAACTGCTTCAGATGATCCAAACTACAGAAAGTGCTGTGAAATTTGAATAAACACACTTGGCTAACAGTCTTTTCACAGAAAAATATATATTTAATTGAAATAAATCTTTAACATTCACTCTTTAGCAATATACCAGTCTACTTTTTGCTTTGATTAAAAAGTTATTTTTAGTTTCACTAGATTAACATTATTAAGGAGATACTGTCTAAGAATACTGAATAATATCTGAAAAAGGAAGAAAATTCCCTGATAAAGTTATTAGCTACAGATTAATTTCTTTGTGCAAGTGACAGAGACTTACAGAATATTGATAATGACTAGGCAAGTAGTCTATAGGAACCTTGCACATTTATCTTTCACCAATCACCCTCTTATCTTTTATATATTAAAAAGAAACTCAGAAACTGATAGTGTGGACAGCTTGCTGACATGAAAATTTCTCAGTGTTTTCTTCACCCTCCATTTTCTTTCCCCATTAATATAACCCAACCTGTATTAGGCAGCAAACTCGGCAACACAGGACTTTGTCTTCGCACAGAACTTAGGACATGGGATTCCAACCCTAAAAGATCCATTCACAGAAGAAATAACACCCATCATTACATACATTTAAAATCAGCTTTGACAGAACTGTAATCGAAAAAGTATGGACTATGGACATGCATTAGCAAAAGACTTCCTTTTTCCCTATTTTAAAATTTTGTTTTCACCACTTAGCTTGTTTTCATATAGATAAAAATAATAAATATCTTTCTTAAAACCATCCCAGTAAAAAGAATTCAACATCCTGTACAAAGATACCATGTATGTTTAGAAAGCAGTCAATATCTTTTCAGAGAGGAATGGCACAACTTCCCCTTGCCTAAATTGTAAAAATCCAGACACTATTGTTGAAGATCACGTATTTTTAAAAAGCAAAGTAAGCACAATGGCAGCGCATGGTAAGAGTCCTCATTCTTGCCCATAAGGCATACAATAGGTTTGATTAATATTAAAGGCGGGTGGGGGAGAAAAGTTAAGAAAGAGAGGGTTGCCAAGAAACTGTCACTATGAAAGTTGGCCAGAAAACAAGTTCTACTCTCTGAAAAATTCTGAAGTTTTGGAAATCTAATTTTCCTCCACATCAAGATGAACCAGCCACTCCTAAACTGGAGGGCCCATTGGTTAGAGCACAACCCTAAGAGTCAGCCTACTGACAGGACAGTGCTGAGGCTGTCTCTCAATCTCTCCTGTTGGAATATTAGGTAGATTAAATATTCATTGAGCTTGGGAAACTACAGACCAGCGCTAAGAGCCTACAATCAGGGAGAACACGGACTTCCTCTCATCCAAGAAAAGCATCCCAAATATCAAGAGAGTAAGCGTGACCTTAGCTTCTTATGAACTGGGCTGCAGACCAGTTTCAGTATCTTTGGCCCATGGAACGCAGCTGGGGAGTGTTTATTCAGCTTTTTTTTTCAAACTAGCCCATCAGTTGATGAGTTTCTGCCATAGGTGAGGGTTTCTCAACAGAAGGTTGTGCACTGTTATTGTGAATATCTCCTGCTGCAAATTTCTCTTCTATTTGATTTGGGGGAACCAAGCCAAAGAAAGTTTATGCTTAAAAGGAATTATTTTTATGAAAAGTTTTGATGGGTCAGCATTTTCCAGTTTAAAAAAAAAAAAAAAAAGAGACATTTCCTCAGAAAATTCCTAGCCAGCTCTAGTCATCACTTTTGAGAGAGGTCACATGTCCGTAACATGGAAATTGCAATGTACATGGAAAAGGAGTTCAGAAAAGTATAGTAACATAGTGCTTGCATCTCTGTGTCACCTGCTAAAAATGCCCACAAAAACAAAATCATCACTGAGCAGACTGAGCACAGAAGCTCTGATGAGATGTTCAGCATCCTACAGAACCACACTCCTACTGTAGGGGAAAAATGACAGGTTTTACTGCACGTGATGCCACCAGTCTTTTTTTTTTTACTTGCCCTCTCAGATCACGAAGTAGTCCATTTTTAAATTACATTTCAAACTATTTATTTTTCTAACTAGAAAATGTAGTTGTGTCTTGGAAGCCATCAACATCACTTGCCATACACGTCGCCTGATGCCCTCAGACCTTGCTCCAGGACCGAGCGCAGAGTGTGCCTGCCCTCACTCTGCCCACTCCTGGCAGATCCTTTCCCTGAATTGTGGCTGTCTTTTGTTTCTGTCTGTCCAAAGGTCTGACCCTAACAATGTTGTCGGAAGGAAGGAAGGAAAGGTTTGTAGAAACCTTTGCAAACTTTTTTTTCCTTAAACGTCTCCCCAGAGGGCCAATAGAAACACAGAGTGAGCTCTTCAGATATCCAGTCCAAGGGGGACACTTCAGGAAAGAAATTCAGCTAAAGAGCTTCCAGCACTTGATTACTTATTGTTTGTTCCTTCCCCCCCTCCGCCTCCCGGATTTCATCGGGAACATCTAATGAAATTACAAGTCTGGAAATAGCATGCTCACGCTGCTGAACTTCAGCAAGGATATTCCCTTTCAGCAACGTACTATCCTGTGTTTTGGGTATTCCTTGTCAACTTCTGTTACTTAACATTTATTCTACCGCTTGGAAATTGAGGACACATGTTTCCTCACGTCCTGATAACGGCCGCGAGCACCTATGGACAAAACTGAGGTTTCCTTCTCCAGCTCCCAGCCCCTCCAGGGCTCCCGGTCCCAAGCGAGCCCCGAGTGCCCCTTCACCGGGGGAGGCGGCGGCGGCACAAGCAGCGACCACTCCGCAAACCACCCAAACCTGCCGTGTCTCACCCCAAGCCGCTGGCCGCCAACACCCTGCCGCGGGCAAAGCCCGGCTTGTCCCGCTCCGCTCCGCATCCCTCCCCGGGCGCGGGAGGCGCTGGGCGGGCACCAGCGCACCTAAGCCCCCGCCCGGCCGCGGGGCCAGGTGCCTGCCCCGCCGAGCAGGTTGGAGCTGGCGGAGGTGGCGGGGGTCTCCCCGCCTGTCCCACCTGCGGTGGTGCGGGGGATGCCCCCGGTGCACCGCCCCAAGCACCCACCCTCGCCACGGGGGAGAGAGGGAGAGGGAAACTGATGGAGCTGTGAGGTGGAGGGTGGTGGCGGCGGGGTGTCACTAGCGTAAGTGATAGAAAAACTAACCTGCCACAGGGACGGTGATGGGAAGCAGCAGCAGCTGATGGAGCAGCAAGGCTGGCAGGAGTTGGGTGACCCACATGGTGCTGGCGGCCCCCCCGGCGGCTGGCGGGGAGGAGAAGAGGAGATGGCTCCTCGGAAGGACCCTGTGCACAGCCGGTCACTAGAGGAGGCAGAGTGAGCCGAGCTGCTTTTTATTGCGATGATCTAAGTTTGTTGTGTGATTAACTGGAAAGATCTGGGTCCCAACTCCCTCTTACGGTAAGAAACTGTTTAACAACATCCCCTCTCTGCCTCCTCTCCTCCCCTCCCCAGGAGCTGCCTCCCCCCCCCCCCCCCCCCCCGCCCCGCAGCCAGCGCAGGGAGAGAGCTCCCACCGCCGCATCCCTCCCTCCCTCCACCCTTCCCTCCCTCCTTCCCCCCTGCCTCCCTCCCTCCATCCCTCAGGGGCTCAGGAGGAGCAGCCGGGCCGGGCCCCCAGCTCTTGCCCCGGGGCTGGTGTCTGCTGCCGCGCAGCCCCCCTGGAGCCTCCCCCCAGCCCATCCTGACTCCACTGCCCCCTTTGCCCTCCCACCTGCAGCCACAGCAAAACTCTCCCTCCCTGCAGACATTTCCTTTCACAACCTCCCCCTTTCTCCACCTGCCCCTCAGCCCCATCCCCAGGCATCACCCTCGTCCATAGCCCCCACCCCATGGCCGGGGATAAAGCAAGGCCAATTTCCCAGTAGGAAACACCTTTCCTCCGACCTGCCCATGGCTGCCCCTGGCCACCAGCCTGGCCTTTCCATCACCCTCTCTGGCCATCTGACAAATGCCACTTCCCCAAAATTGTGGCAACTCTGGGGAATCTAAAGGTCAAGTATCAGCTGGCTGGTGTCGCTCCGTGGAGACAAGCCTCAGACCCAAGTGAGGCCTGACCTTCCTTCTGTCGCAGGCAAAGTGCTTGTAACTCTTCTATTGCGCTTCATTTTAACCTCACGGAAGCAATGGCACTGGGTTTTGTTTAAAGTCATGAGACCGGCCTTCGTGACACGCGAGTGTTTAAAAATAAACACTTCAGGAAAAGTTCTCCCTTAATTTAAACTGTTCCTTTCTCCCATGCACCCACCTCCCGTCTATAGCATGAGTATGTGAGAACACAGGAAACCGTTTCCCTCCATTTTCCGCAAATAAACTGGAGACCTGCACGTGGCCCCGTGCCATGTGCGTCAGAAAACAGGTCTCCTTCTCCAGCCCAGACTCCTTCTCCCAGACTTACTATCCATACTGCTGATAAACACCTTTGAGTGAAACAGCTTTTCTTAAAAACGGTTTGTTTTCCAAGCTGTAAATGTCCGTTGTTAACTATTATTTTTCCTATTTTCCCAAAACATAGTTGTTGGTTTTTTTCTTTTCACCCAATTTATGCCCAGTGGTAAACCAAAAAATTTCCACTTGGGAATTAATGCCTCGGTAAGTGGAAGAAAGGGGACAGAAAGGAGTTGAGAGTGAGTCTGTGAAGAAAATATTTTGAACATTTGGCATTACAGGAAAAACACATTTATGTGAGAAAAAAAAAATACTTTCTGAAATCTGCAGAATGAAAATTATTTCTAGGGTGGTTGTTGGGTTTTTTTTGCTGTCCTTGTTTTTCTCCCAAGAATAAAAGTTAATTTATGGAAGTACCTTAAAGATACATAACCTGAGAACAGAGAAAATGTATTCCACAGGCCAATGACCTTGTGCGAAATCTTTGTCCACTGCAACTGTTAGAACATGGATATCTCACTGAGTTTGTTTTCTGTTTTTCTCCCTGTGCTTAAAGATAGACATAAATATAAACAATAAGCAACAAAAACAACCGTAGCACCATGCTGAGCCCAGAATAGCTACATTCTGTTAACCAGATGTATTTGACTTGTTGTCCATGCATGTGATGAGTGACCTTTTTTTGTATAAAGCACAAAATCATGTGCCATTAAAGTCAAGCAGATTTTTTTGCCACTGACTTCCCTGAGGGGAGTATTTGGCCTGTGGTCAGATCTCTCCTGAATTTTAGGAAGATTTCTGCTGCATCTCTTGAGGACTAGGGCGCTCTTTAATGGAGAAAATATTTTGCTATATGGATTTCCATTATTAATACACAGTGTTATGTATTATTGATGATGTATCTGCAGTTCTGCCTGAGAGCTCAAGTCATGGGCATAAGCTTCTTTGGCTGCACATATGATACTGGGCAGGTGCAATTCCATAGTCCTGGTTCTCCATTTGTCCAGTTTTGGGGACTTGCTGGAGGGCACCTCTGCCTTTTACAGAAGCTCTATATATTTGCCCTCAGTGGAAACTAGGGCACGCGGAGTGGAGGGACAGGGACAGAAGGGAGATTAGAAAAGGAAAGATCCCATAGATGCTATATTCAGATGCTCTGTTTGTAGGCAGTCAAGACAAAGTTTTGCATCCGCATCTGTGAAATGAAAATGCTCTTTGGTCCTGCATCATGTACTGCGAAATGTATTATGTTCTTTTTTTCTGTGTCTTCTTGCCCCATGTATTTTACAACTGAAGCATAATATTTTAGTTCAGTTCAATCAAATTTTACCTTTAAATGAAGTTTGATATGAAGGAAGGATGGAAAAATTACATTTCATGCATAAGTTTGCAAAATGAATTCCATGTTAAGTTTTGGTCTGCGTATAGAGAAACTAAAGACCTAAATATCATAATCAAAAGTTGTAGGTTTTATGCACGAGTATTCTGTTTTCTGACCTTTTGAGGGCATGTTTTCTGACCTATAAATCTCTTCCTCTTTTTCTGGTTTTGGGGCTTAGCTGGGAGTGGGGATTTTGGGTTTTCTTTTTTCTTATTCTTCTATTTTTTTTGGCAGCTTTGCAAACTTGCCCTGATAACCTGACTTTCAAATCAGTGTAGCTCTGTATTAGGAAAGTAGCAGAACACTTCTGTAGAAGATATCTAAAAGAAAAGAGTTACTGCACACTTTACCGAAGATATATTGGCTCTGGACTGCCTACATGAGTAAAAAAGTTTGAAAACCTTTATTTTGGTTGGAAAAGTAAGCAGACATGACCAAACACAACGAAGCTGCTATATTTATGTTCCCTTTTCTGACCATAACCACGGTTGGATCTGTTTTTCAGATGTAACTTGCTATTCAGAAATGCTAGATATTCACAGTTTTGGCAGGAATCTTTGCGCGCAGAGAGTAATACCAACTCAAAATTAGCTTTAAAGGAAAACTTTTCTAAATGAACCCTCATCTGCCATATGAATCACCTCTTGTGTTCAAAACAACTTTTTTATTTTTTTTATTTATCCAGTGTAGGTATCACTTTGTTGAAGTCCTATTGGATAATAAGTCCAATAAAATAAGCAAGTGCACGTAGTAAATATTGTTCAACACCAAGTTCACTTATAAAAAAGTCTCAGGCTGCCTGCATAGTTTAAATCAAGCAATTGCGCTTCACATTTGAAGCAGGAAAATTTTTATTGTCTTTTTTTATAAACTGAGCTTGAGACTAGGAAGGGAAAAGACTGAGGTACAAACTGCAAGTTTTCACACTGCTGGGAAATGCAGAGTTTAAGCAGAGCTACAGCCCATGCCAGGCATCAACACTTGCTGAGGCTCCTCAGCCAGAACCCCAGCCGGACGCATGGCACCTTCCAGCCCCATCCCCAAGCCTTCTTCCTGCAGAAAAAATAAAAAGGCAAATGGCGCAGAAAGGCTGAAAGGAAGAGGGGGAAGAAGGGGATAACAAGATCCAAGCACAGGGATTAATGTCTAGTTGAAAGCAGAAGCTCAGAAACTCCCCTGAGTCCATCATCTTAGATTCAGCCAAAAGGATTTTGTATGTCATCATACTAAACACTGCAGACCCGAATTGCTAGTCCCAGAGGGCAAATTCATGACACCAGTCAAGTGTTTAGAGCCCCATGCAGTGAAGCTGGAGAGTGTGGCACCTCAGATGAAGCTTCTTCTTGATTAGCCACCAGGGAAACCCAAGGATGAAGAGCCACACCTCCCTCTGCAATGTAGGAACTAACGTACAGTCCTGAGGTAGTCACCTCTGCAAACATGGCACTCACAGGTTAAATTCCATCTGTACTTAATAACCTGAACTGTCTAGCTCTAAAATGCTTCTTATTCCTCAGCCCATGTCAGAGCTTACAAATAAAAATTAGTCAGGAGCTATTACATGGCTTTGTAGGCACAAGGTTTGGTATGATTTGGCTCGAAACTATACAGTTGCACTTTCCTCTACCTCAGAACAGACTTGTGTAAGCAGCTTCACACCTTGACTGGGCACTTCATGGCACAATTGTGCAAAATAATGCAGGGCATATGCAAAAAATGAGGCAGTCTAGATTATCATTTTATATATCATGGGGATGCTCCTGGGGAATGAAAAGTGTGGTTGTGAAGATGGTGAGGTTAAAAAGGAACATGAGCTCCAAAGTGACTTGGTTGTGCTCGGTTCCACCCATTATAATTCCCATATATTCATAATATTCAAACATATATAATTCACAACTCTCCCCACAGCCAGACACCCAGGTCTGGGTCCTAAACCCTAGGCAGGTAATCCAGAGTTCATCCCCACAGTTAGTTATTAACATAAGTTTTCCTATATAAGACACTGTAACTGTTTTTTACAAATACATTGTATGCCAACTAAGAATAGTTAAGATGAATAACAAAACAATTTTTAAGTTCTAGAGTGCAAGAAATTTAAGCCATTTATGACATGGTGTCCAATGGCAGCTGATGATAATACAACCCTTCAAGATTAGTTTGGAAATTACTATTTCCAATATTTTGGGAAAAAAAAAATAATAAAAGAAAAATGCAAGAATCTATATGCAGCACACTTCCATTTGTAGGAAAAACCTGATCAAAATTTGTCAGATAAAAATTTAGGTATTTCCACACCTAAATGGTTTATTTACAAGGAGATAAATGTTGCAAATAAATGTGCATGCAAAATGGTTATTTCCATAAAAATTCACCGTAATATCCATTTGAAGGTTTTGGGAATGTGCTGCATTGTGGATATAGGCTTTTAGGAATGCAAAAAATGCCTCACTCAGAATTGTTTCTTGTATGTAGTTAGAGTTTTTGTATATTGCCTGAGGACATTAAACTTTTTGTTTAAATATGATTGTTTCCTCTTCTATTAGTCTCTGCAGCACCAAGAAAGTCTGGGAAGGATAACAGCCATTGGCAGTACTGTTGAATAGATTCTAATGTACTTTGCCTCTATTACTCAGGGCCTAATTTGATCTGCAAAACCTTTACAATAGATGGGGGGTTTTGTGCAAGAATGTAAGAAAAAAATGAACCTCTCTTTGACCTTTGTCTATTAAAATGAAGTTGTGGTACTGGCCATTGGAAAAACAAACAGAGGCTGAATATATTTGATATGAAGCAACATCCCCAAAGCCCTTAATTTACATGCCATAGTTACTGAGTTACTTCTCTGAGGATAGTTACTCTCTATACTATTTAACCATTCAAATATGCATGCATTTATGCTTCTCCATACGTTTTTCATTTTTAGCAAATAGAGAAGTATTTTTTCATGCTTCCTAGAACATACATTCTCTAGGATAAAGTAGCCAAGTCAAAGGTTTGGCCAAATTAATCTGTAGATATTGCCCAGTCTTCAGACCTCCCTTTTCCCAGTTGTTGTTCTTTTTTGATTCCGAAAGCCTTCATTCCTTTGCATATTTATGTAAATTACAAAGCTCAATCACGTTCAAGGAGAACTACATATGTAGATATACACATTTTAAGTACATTTCTATTATTTTGTATTGTTGAAAATCTTGAAAATAGCAGCCCAAAATATTCAACCACTAAGGAAATCCCCAAATCACATTGATTTTAAAATCACCTGCTTTTTAAATCAGTTTAATGACTTTAGTGCCTGAGCTAAGGTGTGTGTATGTATGTGATTTTGACAATACAGTAATGCTTACTCTGAAACTTTTCTATGTTTAGATAATTCACTTCTCCCTCTGCATTTTTCAAGTCAGTGAAAACCAAGAGTGTACTTCAGTAAAGCCACAGAACATACCTGCATGATTTTTATTTTTTTTTGTTTAACTGGTTAAACCATCAAACTGAAGGTAGTTTTTCTAAGACCTTTTTATGTGTCAAATACCCAACCTGGAGAACAATTTTTGGGTTTTCTAGAGCATTTTTTATTTTAAGTAATTGCTCTAATTTTAAAAATAAACTTTCAAAGGATTTCAAATCAGGACATATTTTTTACTTATAAATTATGAAATAATTAGTGTATAAAAAACCAAAACAAACAAATAAACAAACACAAAGGATTTCCAGGAAAATTTTGACAAAACCAATACAGAGATGTTAATACAAGCCCATGTATTGTTTTGTTCAACTTAAACTTGTGCTTTTCAGTTGGGAAAAGTTTACAACAGGTTCTCTGCATTATACATTTTACCTCTAGAGGAGGTAAAATAGTTGGTAGACAGCAAAGAGTCCTTATTTCTAATATGGCACTTCTGTAAAAGAAAAACCATTGAGAGAGATGCTGAGAAAACCCTACCAAAACTGATGCTGAAAGACCAGCTACAAAAAATTAATGTGCAGAGGTTTCAAAAAATCAAGTATTGCTATAAAAATGCTATTAATATCTCTCAGACTGGTTGACATTTTAAAATGTATTTTCAAGATGTTTAGAGTAACAAAGAATAAAATTAAGATGGACTTTGACTGTGGATTATACATTATAGAATAACTTCGGCAATTCAAAAATCCAGAGACAAAAGCGTTAGCCCTTTGAATTCCAGAGAGTGAAGACTTCCAGAACTGGCTTGTCAGGAGTAAATTCTCTAGGATTTCATATCAAAGAGGAGAATTTCTACCTAGGGTGCTGTTAAAGATTTTAGAAACAAACCTAAAACGTGGATTCATCACTTTCCTAGCAATATCTCAGACATGAGGAAGTATTAACAGCAGCTCAGAAAAAACACAAACAAAAAAAAGAACTCAGAACTGATGGCCATAAAGCACTGATCTTTCCTGGTTTAAGGTTTGTAACCCCAGAGACAGAAAGCTTGCCAAGACATCAGAAAAGATGTTATCAGAGGAGAAATCTCAGCTTGAATTCTTTTCAAGAAGAAGCTTTGGGTACTTTATTCGAATCAAAGTCTCCTTGTTTGGGATATGAGCTTTGTAATGCAGCTACTGGAAAATAGTCAAGTAGGGAAAAGAGACGTGGCTGCAGAATCAGGACAGGAACTCTCAAAGGAAGACTAGGGCAAACTGTTAAATTTCTCTGCTGTTTCCATTTCTTTATATAGTAAAGAGAAGCATTTTTCAGTGTAGTTTTGTCCCTTAAAGATCTTATCACAGGTATTTCAATGCTGGTACTGAAATGACACTGATAACAGTGTGATTGCCCTACATTTGCTATGCCAATAAAACACAGACACTTTTTCTCTATGCTATTTTTAGTATTCCACACCTCAACGCTATGGAGCCTATTTTTATAAAGTACCTAGTCCCCACTTTTCGTAGAGATTAATTGTTGCCAAGCTTTTTTCTTATAGGTGAAATTTGAGCATGGATGATTAGGGTTCACTGCACGTTAAGCAGTGACACAGTATATTCTTGCCTTAGCATATTCTTTTGCTGAGAATCTTGCTACCAACTTCTGTAGTAAAAATAAGATTGAAACACAATTTAGGTGTCTCTGGTCTGAAGTTTCAATTCTAAAGCTTGTTCACGTGCATCAGTGTTGCTCAGCTTTCCCGAAGTTTTGATCCTATTCTTCACATTCAAAATGAAACTTCTAGATTAAAGAGTAAGTTTTTGAATTTGGAACACTACTGCTAAGCAAGCTGGTATGATGGTCTATTTCAATATTTTTAATCAGGTTATTAAATAAAATTTTCTTCTCAATAAAGTCAGACTGGTATGAATAGACATAAAGCAATGAATGCATTTATGATACTGGCACAGAAAAAACTTTATGGAAAAGTATTTTTTTTTTCCTGCTGAATAGCAATTGTGATGTATCTTAAACTGAGACACGTTATTTTTGGCTTTGTATTATTACTGCAAGTTGTTTTTTTTTTTTAAATCTTTTTTTAAAATAGTGATATATAGATTAATACTCAATGTATATCTAACTCCACAGATTCGTAACACTAGTTTTTAATTTAAGAACCTAGAGATTGGGTTGAAGGACAAGTCCACATAGACTAGAAATTTTATCTGACAGTAATCAATGAAGGTTGTCTAGGGAAAAGTATAAAAACAGAACAAGTTTGCAGTGATATTTCCTTAAAATGTTTTCCAACCTGCCAACGTTTGATGGTCATCCAGTTTTTAGTGCTATGAAATTAATTATCTTCACAGTGATTTATGACCTTTTTTCTCTCTTTATGCATCTTACCAGGGTTCCGATGCAAATATCTAAACAACAATATGAGATACATCGGCCGGACAAGTAACTTTCAAATATACAATTTTGTAAGTTGCTTTTTACTTCTGGTACCAAATGTTTCACATATAAAATCCTGAAAAGTATTACGTTTTTCATATGCTATGGAACAATAAACATTCAGCGTTAGAATTTTATTTCTTTTCCTTAAGAAAAAAAAGCCTAACAAAACAAACCAAAACCCAAGAACCTCTCCGTCATTTACTAGATTTTCATGTAAACACTTGACTAAACAATTTTTAATAAGAAAATAAAACCATCAATTCTGAAAATATGTAGATTTACATGCCACATTTCTGATCAGCTATTTTTTTACCATTCCACTGTATTTCTTCATTTATTCCCAGTAGATAAAACAATGTGGTTTCAATTCACATATTAAAGAGCAATGGCAACAAACTGCCTGTATTTTTGCCTAAGATTATTTTATGCACATGTCCTTCAGTGATGGAAGCACTTCAAATAAACCACTGAGAATGTGCATTGAGCACCCACAGGAAATAGAGGGCTATGTCACTCAGCTTGAGATGAACAACATTTAAACTACTTTTCTTATAGTTTCTCCAGGAAAAAAAAAAAAAAAATCTGGTATTTGTTTCCCAAGATTAAAATAGCAAGCACACTATCTACAATTAATCTGTATTATATGACAAGGATGTCTGATATAGTCCCATTGAAAGGACTGGTTTAGAACACTGACTATAATCTGGAAATAATCTTCCAATTTTTAATGGGAGGCATAATTAACCAAAATTTTCGGTGTTGTATATCACATTTTAAAAAAACTTCAAGCATTAATTACTCTGGTAAACCACTTATATGCCTCATTGCCAGTAGCTGACAGTGTATATGGAATTTAATCTTTTCATCCCTTTACTTTCTTTTTCTTTATTTCTCTCTTTCTCTTTTGTTTTCTTTCTCTTTCACTTTCTTTCTCTTTCTTTCACTTTCTCATTCTTTCTCTTTTTCACTTTTTCTCCCTTCCTCTTCCTCTTTTTATTTTTCTCACTCTCTTTCTATTTATCTTTTTCTCCTTGTCTCTCTCTCTCCATCAGCCTCTCCCTTTAATTTTCTCCCTGCCTTTCTGCTTTTCTTTTTGTCATTCTTTTTCTCTTCCTCTGTCTCTTTCTCTCTACTAAAAGTTTTATTGAAACCCTACACAGTTGCAGAAGTCTTCCTGTCTATTTTCAATTTAAAAATAGAGTTATATGGGCTAACATTTATGAATTAATTTTTGGCCTATTAAACAAATGCTTTAAGGAAAGTTTACAAATTATCATGAATCTAGGGGCAAAATTTAGCAACTACACCTAGTTAGGCATTTTAGGTGGCATAGTGTGATATGCTAACTGCCATCCTCTTTACTGTCTTCTTTCACGACTTTGCAGACACCAGAGCGACTGCTGAAACATGAAATTACAATAGAACTTCTTCAAAATGCAATAGATTTTCAGAGAAAATTTTTAAAGAGGTAAAGGAATAATAACAGCTTGAAATGTTCTATCACTTACACCAGACCATTCTTCTAGCCCAGATAAAGTACTAGCACAATAAACAGCAGCATATTAAATCTTTATTTCCAAGGCTCTCTTGTTACAGGGAAGTTAAAAGATGGAGGTTAACAGCGGAGATCAGCTTTTATACTGATCAAAAAGATCACATCTGAAGGTGTTACAGTTGGGAGCAGGCATTACAGAGGGACACATCAGAAATATGTCCCCCAGTCTGTGATACCGTATAAGCTTTGCAGCACTCTGCAGGCCAAAAAGCAGAAATTTTTGTAACAATTGCTGCAACTCCAAAGTTTTATAGGTTTTTCTTATAGCCATTCTCTTTTTTACACAGAAGTTTACCTTCAGGAACGCATGTAAAAATCTACTTGATGTCCTAATTTCCACAAATGGTCATTCCACTATGTATTAGACATTCCACTATGTATTCGAAAAGTTACGAGACAAGTGAAGTTTAGGGTTGCCCTAAACTTCATTCTTCATTGTCAGTAATCTAAACTAGCTGTTGTTCTGTGTGACACCTTCAAAGAGGTAATAAAGCACGCCTACAAATTTAAATACTCTGTTATCTCCTATTTATATCTATGGGACTACTCATGTTTATAGATATGTATTCAAAAGAACTTTCTTGGGTCTAGGCATATGGGACTGTTTTTATGAAAATGGAGAAGGTGCTTCAAAGGACTTTGACTTCACAAACTGTTGATCAAAAACTCATAGAGTGAAGTGGAAAACCCATTTAATTTTGTCCTGCGCCAAAACACAACACAATTGATTAAATACAAACCTCAGCCTTGTAAAATCAAGACTTGAATGAACAGCTAACTTTTTTTATGTAATTCAAAGAACAGAATGTCAGGACAGAAACATATACATTCAAACTGAGAATCATAGGTCATCTGGCCAGCAAAAATTCCAGTGAAGTAGCAATCATGATGAAATGAGTATTCAATCAAACATGCCATAACAGTAACAGGAAGGAAGAGCATTTTTCAGCAGTGCATCACACCATTTAAGCCAAGACTGATCACATACTTGATGAACAACGAGGCAATGACGCAGCCGTCTTTGTAGGTAAAATCTCTGCAGACGAGAAGGCTGTGGAATAGCAACTGCGGCGAAGGGATAAAGCAGTTTGTTTATTCATGTTTTAACTAGGTAATAGAGCACAAATGTTCTGGTTTGAATAAAAGAAGCACTGTCTCATATCCAAATTTAGTAAGTCAGAGAGAAAAAAGTATAGTTACAATAGGTTTTAAAAAAGTGCTCCACTTAGCATGTCTAAATAATAAATGCAGATGTACCATCTGTGTTTGGAATGGAAGGTTGCCTACCCACAAATCCATTTAAAAAGTCATTTTTATGTACACACCAGGGAACCAAAAGTGAAAGTAAGAAACATAAGAAAACTTTCAGATACATTCTAGAGTCCAGAAAGTCTGTAAAAATATCACAAGAAGGGAGGCAAATCATTGACACCTATGATTCTGTCATAAATAGATGGGAAAACATATATTTCTGCTTGAGTCACACTGTATTTCTGCCACGTTATACCCTGTATTTCCTACATATTTCTGTCTTGTAGTCTTCCAGTCTTAAGAAAGGAAGCCCAGCTTTCTGGGTGCTCATGTCTCCTCCTGAGAATACATCTATCTGTTTGTCCCTGTGCTGCCTTCAGCCACCTGCCACATCCCACAGCCGGGGCTGGAGGCAGCAGGTTCAGTGGTGGACTCTGAAAAGCACATGTGTCATTTTGACATCTCAAACAAACTTAATAAAACATATAATGACTCCCTGCTAATGGCTCTTTTGCAAATGCGCCTCTCACTTTACTTAGCTATTCATTTTGGGTGGCATTAATTTAATCCAATGCTAGATATCTATGTTATTTGCAATTATGTCTGAGGTAATCACTTAGCTTTCAGTGTAGCATTTTTAGAAATAAATAGGCATTTGGGAGCACCATTAATCTGACTGGATAGAATAAACTTTCAGGGCAACTTTCAGGTTGCCCTCAAAGTATCCTGGAAGTATTGACTTCCTCTCAGTCAGATGCCTACCTTTCTAGTGTCTTCAACATAACTCCTTTTAGCTGAAATTTGCTCATTGCAAGAAGATAATTAACAGATTGGGGATAAATTAACAGATGAGGACAATAGGAAAAAAATGCTAAGAATTAAGGAAATACATACAGTGAGGGAAAAGGTAGGTAAAGGGCAGAAACTATGCTTTTCTAGTGCACCAGAAGTGTTCTAATGAGTTCCAAAACCATCCTGAAACCAGTGGACTCACATGAAACTGCCATGTTCATATGATTGTGATGTAAGATAGAATCCTCAGGAATTTGTAGAAAATTTACTCTGGACTTCAGATTTTTGTTTGAAAGACAGGTAACACAATGGCTCAGTAGAGCACCCCGGCTTGAGTCTTGCCTGCAGCTCAGCAAGCTGAAAGGAAGATTTCTTAAGACTTAAATTGTCAATAACAATTTGGCAGGACAGTGAACTCTTAACTTGCGTTTCCTGAGTGTTCTTCCAGGCACACCACAACAGTAGAAAAGAAAGACCCTAACTGCAGTATTTCAATACTTGTTTTAAATGTCTATTGTTTCAGCTAAGGGTTCTAATTCCCTGACACTTAAAAGAAACCCTGAAACAAGAATTTAACTCTGGAGAAAAACATGGATTTATCCCCATAGTTAAGCTATTCCAGTTCACTTCTTTGTATGCTATATCTTTACTGACATATGCAAAGCTAACTCCAAGATTGCACCTATCTGTTTCTAGAACTAGATACAGGAGAGGCATAGCATTCCTGTGTTGGATTTGAGCTAATTACACTTTCTGAGATCAAGTTAAGGCTGTTAGGCATAGCAGCATGGTAGCACGCAGGTATTCCTTCAGGAGCAAAGGCAGTACCTCTGAATTGTCCTATTCTGTTATGTGAATGTAACAAGATGATCAAAGGTAGCTAAGGGAATATTTGCAATTTGGAATATGATTCAACTTTTTAGATTTACCAGGCATCCAACTCTGGGTTATAGATTCCTTTTAGGGGACTAGGTTTTTAGCCTTTTATGTTCTTTGTAGAATTTATCACAACTGAGGACCGCAGAGGTGAATGGAGCTCCAACAAGGGAATGATAAAATCTTCTAGGAGATTTGAAAAAATTATACGATTAATTGAGAAGGTTATTTTGAATGCATTAAACTTCCAGAACACAATCAATGAATAAATTATGTCTACTACTAATATACATAGTGTATATAGAAGCTACATCAAACTGCTTACTGAATCCTGAACATTAATTGAAACTGACTAGGAATTTGTGGGTCAGATATTTTAAAATCAGAATGAAGTTAAAAATAAAACTGAAGAGCGGGTATATTCTACAAATCTCTTTATTTAAAAGGAGCTCTGAAATTACAAAACAATCTGAACTTTTGGACAGATATCAAAATTTAAAATTACATTCTCCAGTTCGCAGAAGTTTCTAGATATTTTAAATTAAAATCAGAATTAATGTACAACAGATAGAACTATAAAATAAAATGGAATTAAAATAGAATGAACCCTTTTAATTGCTGTAATTTAATACATTTTTAATAGTAGTTCCCCAAAATATCAGATTTTGACATTTCATCAAAGACAGGAAAAACCTAGAAAAGTAAAAAAAAAATAAATTCTTATGATAATACAAAGTAATTTCCTGTGTAGCTATGGTTCTGATTAAGTAAGTCATGAGTCAACAGCTCAAGAGGTCAAAGAAACCAGTGTTCTGGTCATGAGGACAGCGCACCGAAGTCATAAATGAATCCACAATTATACATTGCCTAATTTTTCTGTATTTATTATCTCTCTGATGTTCTTTGATTTGTGTTGTTAGTGTAGAAATCCATATGGGAACATGTGAACATAATATGTAAATCTGGATATGCATTATGTTCATGAATAAATTTCTTAATCTCGCTCGCTTCAGTTACTGGTTGCAACAATTCTTACCCATAATATCCAGAAGGTGTTGTGAGGCTCTGTTCATTCATTAGAAGTATGAAATCTGCTGTGATAGCTTTGCATCAGCAGTGCTAGAAGTTTATAACTAAAAAAAAAATCATGTGCTCATAGGATTATAACCCATACAGGGAAAGGGTATTTCTTCTTTATATTTGTGTAATCCTCTTTAATAGGCTTCTGTCATAATTAGGTAAATTGGGAAATTTTTAAGTATTACTACTACTAATGTTTCTTAAACTAATATTATAACTGGTGGTCATCATCTTCATTTATTCTTTAATTAAATTATTGGTTTTACTGAAAGTAATCAAATATTTAGAAGATGCAAGAAATACATCTTTGGAGATGTATTTCTTTGTACTTCTTTGGAGACAGAATTGCACCCAGAATATTTTATTTGGCTTATTTTGTTAAGATTAAAAAATACTCCTCCCTCACTTTTCCACTGCCTTTCGTTTTCCTCAGATTACTTTATTTAATTTTGCGTTTAGGGCTTTATGTTTTGTTTTGTTTAAAGTTTTCTGCAGAAGAAGAACTTTCTGGGAAAAAGAAAAAAACAGCAAAAGAAAACTGGGATTCAAAATAAACACTTCTCAGCTGAACCGCCCTTGGTAGACCAACAAACTCCTCCCTTAACATTCAGATATATGACTGTACATGAAAATCAGATGGGCATGAGGAAATGATTCCATTTGTCAAGTGCAGTTTTGATCCATATGGCAAACAGCTGCTGTTCAGATGAGCAAGTTTCTGAGAAGCTAATTTGTTAAATCCAAACAGAGGATCTTGCAGTCAAAGGTAAATACATCATAGCGCCTTGCAGTTTGTATTTGCTGTCGTCATCGCTAATAATGCATAGTCTTTTATTACATGCTCTTTCTTTCTTCGAGTGTAACCTACAAGGCAGGCAATAACAAATACATAAAATAAAAGATCCGAGTGGTCCCCGTTGCTGAAACATGCAGTAAATGGGAACACAATTCCTTGTAGTCTTAGCAAATTACCACAGACTTTTTCAGGAATGTGTGGTAATCCAGGCATTGCAGAGAGGGCCATCCCAGAAAGATTTCTTTTTGGTTTTTGATGTTATCACTGCCGCTGTCAGTGCTAACCTGTTTCTGCCTCATTGTATAGGGTAAAACCTGCCAATTGATTTTATCTTGAACAGTTGCAAGGGCTATTAAAAATACCACCTTTAACAACTTTAGACTATATATGTGAGAGTGAGGTCCGTTCCGTTTCACTGCCTGCAGCTTTCTCTTTCATTTGAAACCTTGAATTGCTTTCTGAGTCTATAGTGATGTTTGCATCTTTCTTAAAGAGTGCTTCCTTTCCATGGGAAAGGCAGGTCCTATTCCTCACCATCCACAAAGCTGCCTCATGGAGGGCCTGTCTGGACGTGTCCAGCAGTATGTTAATTTGTGGGGCTTCCTGAGGCAGAATGCTTTGAGTTCTACACTGAGACACCTTCCAGCCACCTCTGAAAACATGACTTTAAACCAATGGGTTGCATGTCTTGATGTCTTGTCTCTCTTGAGTGTCCTCAACAACACAGATTTATGCTGTGCCTTACCTATGTAACTTATATAAACATATATAGAGATCCTTTGCAGAGATTGGATTCACATAGAAATAGTTTCACAGTCAACTTCCTGTCAGCCGTGAAGTGGTCAGACAGTTGGACTAGGTAATCATTGTAGGTCCCTTCCAACTGAAATATACTATTCTATTCTGTTCTGTTCTGTTCTGTTCTGTTCTGTTCTGTTCTATTCTATTCTATTCTATTCTATTCAGGAGGGTACAAATGTGGTCACTTCTCTGCAGCATACAAAGCAACATCATTCGAAAACAGCAAATGGTCAGATTTCTATGTCTTTATCCTATTTTATCTTGTGATAATACTAGTTTGATGTGCAATTTTTCTCACCAACTTAAGATCACTTACAGGGTTCAGCTCTTTCAGTATCAAATTCAATAATGGCACATTCTTTTATTTTCACAGGTGTCCTGGGAGTATCTGAAGTGGGGAAGTCACAGACCAGGTGAAAAAGAAATCAGATATTTACTGCCAAATTGTCTCTGGAATAAGACCATAAAAACTAAAGGAGGGAGAAAAAAAGGAAGAATGACTCCAGATGGTCCTTTGGAAGGCAGTGGAGAAGAAGGCTTAGTAGTTCTAGTTTGAGCAAGGCAAAGTCTGCGAAAGTGGCTGCTACGTGGATACCTACATGGTTAGGTCAGTAATCATTTCAGTTCATTTTATTTCCAGTACTTTTTATAAGAAAGACAAGATAAGAGGAAAACATGAATTTAATTTTAATGTACATATTTGCCAATAATATTTAAAAGTCAAGTTAGATGCCTATTTAGTTTTGCTTACAGGTCTAACTTAATGAATTAAGTGGTTGAATATGTTCCTTCATCTGTCACTCTTGAACCAGATTTAAAGTTGAAGACAAATTTTAACCTCACATACCATAACATTTTATGGAGGCTTAAAGTTAAAAGGAAATCTGACACTCTGTAAGTGCTTGTAATTTTTGTCTGTTGTGAGAGGATATTGCTCCATGTCTTTTCCTACTACTACTTTCTTAATTACTTTTTTTTTTTCTCGCAGCCTTTTCTTCTTGATTGGAAACACTCGCTAATGATTAAGGGATTATTTTATGTATGTGTTCCTTATAGTCACTTTATTTGTGGCACTATGTCATTTATCTCCTCCATCAAAGTCCCTAAATTTGTTTATTTGAGGTAGAATTGTAGTTCTGGGAAAAAATCCACAAAGCCTAACTTTGAACTTCAGGACTTGTCTTGTTTTCAGGAAAGTAATCCCTATCTTCTTATACCTTGCCTCAGAGATTTCCTTGACAATTTTTTTCTTCAGAAGGGAAATACATCAGGTAAAATTGTGAAATATTTATTATTTAAATAGTACTTGACTGTGAATGGAAGCCATATGGCTTGTAAATGTTTAAGGTGGTGTTTTGCTCCTTTTTTATTTATTTATTTTGGTGGGTGGTGTGGGTTAATTCTCTTACTTATGGTCTATTCAATGGAAATTCTAGAAGGTATTTATTTTTAAAAGTGTCCATTAGTGCTCTTAAATAAGAAGATTAGTCATCTGCACTAAGGACTTCTGAAACCCATATTCTCAGGAATATTGAAATAAACCCCAAAGCATTAATTAATATACAGAAGGCTTTTTAATATCTCCAAGGATGGAGACTCCACAACCTCTTTGAGCAACCTGTGCCAGCGCTCAGTGACCCTGACAGTAAAAACATCTTTCCTTAAGTTCAGACAGAACCTCCTGTGTTTCAGTTTGTGCCTATTGTCTCTTTTCCTGTCACTGAGCAGTGATGAAAAGAGCTTGGCTCTGTCTTCTTCTTCCTCATATTTATATAGATTGATAAAATCTCCCCGAGCCTTCCCTTCTCCAGGCTAATCCATCCCAACTCTCTCAGCCTTTCCTTCTATGAGACATGCTCCAGTTCCTTCATCATCTTTGTGACCCTTTGTTGGACTCTCTCCAGTATGTCTGTGTCTCTCTTGTACAGAGGAGCCCAGAAGTGGACAGAGGTGTGGACTCACCAGTACTAAGTAGAGAGGAAAGATCACCTCCCTTAACCAGTTGGCATCATTCCTCCTAAGGCAGCCCAGGATACCATTTCCCTTTTTTGCTGCAAGGGCATATTGCTGGCTCATGTTCATCTAGGTGTCCAGCAGGACCCCTAGGTCTTTTTTTGCAAAGCTGCTTTCCAGCTGGGCAGCCCCCCACCTATACTGGTGCTGAGGGATGTTCCTCCCCAGGTGCAGGACTTTGCACTTCCCCTGTTCTTGTTAGGCCATTTCTCCAGCCTGCTAAGGTCCCTCCAGATGGATGCAGAACCCCCAGGTGTATCTACCACTGGTCTCAGATTTATCAGCAAACTTTCTGAAAGTACACTCTGCCCCAAAATCCATATCATTAATGAAGATGTTAAACAGAATTGGACCTTGTTCTAACCGCTGGAGTACACCACTGGCTACAAGCCTCTAACTAGATTCCATGCCATTCACCAGCACCCTCTGGGCCTGGACATTCAGCCAGTTTTGAACCCACCTCACTGTCTGCTCATCTGACCCATACTTCATCAGCTTCTCCACAAACATCTAAAAAGAAACAGTATAGAAAGCCTTACTGAAGTCTAGGTAGACAATATCCATTGTTCTCCTCTCATCTACCAAGCCAGTCATTTCCTTATAGAAGGTTATCACACATTGGTCGAGCATGGCTTTCCCTTGAGGAAATTGTGTTTACTATTCATGATGACCTTGTACTTCATCGGCCTGGAAAAGGATTCCAGGATTAGTTGCTATAGCACCTTGAGGTAAAGCTGACCATCTTGTAGTTCTCCTTCTTGCCCTTCTTGAAGACAGGAGTGATGTTAACTTTCCTCCATTCCTCAGGCATCTCTCCCAATTGCCATGACTTTCAATGATAATTGAGGATGGCTTTGCAATGATATCAGCCAGTTTTCTCAGCACTCATAAGTGCATCCCATCAGGCCCCGTGGACTTATTTTATATGTCCAGTTTGCTTAAGTATTCTTTGACCTGATCCTTTTCCACCAAGAGTAAATATTCCTTTTCTCCAGACTTTTCCTAGTTTCTGGGACCTGGAATTCCTGAAGGCCAGTCTTGCTAGTAAAGATTGAGGTGTAGAAACTTTTTCCATGTCCTGTGTCATGAGGTGCCGTGTTTCATTCACTAGTGGGCTCACATTTTTTCCCTAGTCTTGCATTTGTCACCTATGTACATCGAGAAGCCTTTCTTGTTGCCTTTGACATTCTTTGCCAGATTCAATACCAGGTGGGCTTTAGCTTTCCTAGCTGCAACTCTGCATGCTTAGACCACATGTCTGTATTCCTTGCTGGTTACCTGTCCCTGCTTCTACCTTCTCTATGCTTCTGCTTTGTGTTTGAGTTTTACCAGAAGCTCCCTGTTCATCCATGCAGGCCTCCTGGCACTTTTGCCTGGCTTCCTGCTTGTTGGGATGGACTCCTTCTGTGCTTGAAGGAGGTGATCCTTGAATAACAACCAGGTTTCTTGGGCCCCTCTTCCCTCCAGGACCTTATCCCATGGCACTCTACCAAGCAGATCCTTGAAGAGGCCAAAATCTTTTCAATTCGTCTCCAGGAGGAAAATCCATGATTCATACTTTCAGACCTGAAATTTATCCAGATAAGTAGAATTCCAATACAGATTTAGACACATGAATTTGTGTGTCTACTTGTAAATATGTGCATACAACTGAAATCATTATAATCTCTGCAAATGTAGGGGTTAATCTCTGGAAATGTTGGGGACAAACTACATAATGTTTCTAATACAGGTAGCTATCAACATTGGTTGGGATTCCCTAGGGTAAAATACCTGATCTCCCACTGTTGATACATTAGAGTATAGATCTCCCATAAATCTTTTGTGATATCTTCTACTCCTGTGTAATGGTTTCAGCCACTTCACAGCATCTCAGATTACGCTAGCCACCTATGTATATGCAATTGAATCAAGTCCTGGGGCAGCATAGTCAATAGAGTCAAAAAAACCCAGTCAGCTAATGAAATTTAGTGTCTGCACTTGAGTGATGTGAGTGCAGACCTCCAGTGATGGTAATGGGATCTTGCACATATAGCTCATAGACAGGCATCCATATCATAGACCACTAAATTTAGGTATCTGAATCTTGAATTGAGTTTCTTTGTGAACGTCAAACTTTCGTTAGATAAAAATGCTAGCAAAAGTTTGGTTTATTGCATGTTACACAATAAACACATTACACTATTTAAAAAAAAATAAAATTGAAAATTACTCTTTAAAGGTTTTCTTATTTTTCAAATGCATACCATACAAATATTTTAGAAATTAGAAAAAAACACAACATTCTTCGTGCATTTTTGAATGAAATGTAGGGGAAAACTCACAGGGAAAATAAGACTCACAGACAATTCATAAAACTAGATACCACCCAAATAATGGAACACTTGCTTCCTTCAGTTTAATTAGCATTCATTCCATGACGGGTAGAAATCACATTCCCTTCTTCCCTCAGTTCCTGGTTTGCCGATAATAACACACCAGAAACTGGATCAGGTCAGAGCAACTGTCCAGCCCTGCTCCCTGATCTGAATTACCAGGAATCAAGATTTTGACTCACATTACATTCGCATTCACAGATTAGTTTAGACACAACCTGTGAGACTTCTATAACTGTTCACTGTAACCTGCCAATACTGTATAGAGAAGGGAGAGGGAAGAAGAGAAGAAATGAGATAAAAATGTTACTCATCAACACGTGACACAGAAAAGCTGTGCTACCTCGTGATAGGACAGTACGCCTGCTATGGGTAGGTTAATACATCTTTCTCAGAAGAGCCGGAAGCAGAAAGTAAAACTGAAATGCAGAATGTGGCACTCAAATTTACATTATCAATATTAGGGCTAATCAGATGTTGAGTTATTCAGCTACACGTTGCCTAAAAGTTGGGTTTGTAAGAAAGTCAGGTTTTAGTTTTGAATAACAGGACTTTTTATTGTGAAGCCTTTGCATTTTTCTAAATAATTCTCCCTGATAGAGTTTCCAACTTGGGGTCAAGGACCCCAAATTACGTTTTATTTTGCCAGCTTGCACATTTTTAATTCTTGTTTTCTTCTTTAGTAATTTAATCTTCTGAGACATTTTGCATTTGAATTCTTTCACCCTGTTATGATTTTTCTGCTGCCAAAGACAGCAGACTGAATGCATTATTATTTTCATTTGCATTAATACTACTTAATACTGTAGCCAGATTAAAAGAATCATGAGTTTCACCCAGATTTATCATGCATAAATACTTAACAATCAACCTATATATATCTGCTATGGGTTTCCTCTTCTTCCTAAAGACTGAAACAATCTAGTTTTCATCTTCAGATAATCTACCTTTACATGATTTTTTCATATCAAAAGAATAGTAAGTAATGCAATGCAAAGGACATCATTCTCTTCAGAGAAGTGACCTGCAGTATGAAGAAATAAGAGGGTTACTTTGGCGTATCCTGAGGGCACCCATTTCAACATAGAGAAAAAGTGCCTGAAGGAAGGGCATCACTCTACAAACTTCATCACTGTAGGAATTTACAGTAAGTCTGTGTTCTTAAAGTTTTTAGGAAGTCGCATCTCAATATCTTTCAATATAAGAATTATGAAAAAACGAAAATATTGAAGATATATAAAGAAATATATTGATAAATGTATAAATCTTCACCTTATGATTGTTCCATTGGAAAGACTTTCCAGAAAGTTATTGCTCTGATGCTTAGAAATCTTTATACTGTTAGCATTTTGGTTTCATGCTAAGGGTGCTTACGGCCATTTCCTTGTGCTTGAAATGCAGCTTATCTTAAAATACTTTTCTTCTTTCCTGTTATAAATAGAGATGCATTACCAGAGAACAGTAATATCTCTCTGCCTTTTACCAGGAAAAATGGACTGAGTTCTTTCAAGAAGTGTTCATAGAGCTTAAATTTAGGTACCTGATCCTTCTGTGTTCCTGCATTTATGACTAATGAAATATAGGATAGTTCTCTGTTATGAGATCCACATGTAAGTCTGAGCACATTGTACTGCTGAATTTCTTCTTATTCCTGTTCAGTCCTCTACGTCATCATTCTTACATTGACAATGTTTATACTTAACCTGCTTAATGTTAAGAGTTCTCCTGACTCTACCTCAGGGCAAGATCCAGGCACACAGCAACCTCCCCTCTGCCAAGCTTCAATATACAGAAGAAAGAGACTCATATATCTGGACCAGAAGGGAACTGTGATATGTTCCAGGTAGGTCATCAATGCAAAAAATTCAAGAACTGGGACTTTTGGTAGCTATGTAGTGTAATGTGACACCCAGTCTAAATAAACCAACTGTCTCCTAACGTGCCACCATTAACAAGCTCTACGGAAACATGTCTACTTTTTATTTTGTAGTCACTAATTAGAAAAAATAAACAACACTAACTCTGAAGAATTGCACTGTCTCTACCCTGATAGTTACCTTCATCACAATCTGTTGTTATCTCACCTTCATAAATTCATAATTTATTTTATTGTAGTAAAATTAATAGTTTCCTCTGTGACATAATATCAAATGCTTTTTGGATACATGCACTCTCTAGAAAACAGCAATATCGAAAGGTTTCTGTTAGCATGACATGGTTAACTTTGATAAACTCATTGTGTATTATGTCATTTTCTGTTTATTGTGAAATCTTCAATTACTCTTTCCTCCAGGTGTTCCATATTACAAAGATTAAACTATTGCTCCTCAGCCACCCAAGATCTCATTTTTCTTCTTTTAAATACAAATTCTGCATTGTATAGCTTCTAGTTATGAAGGACAGTCTTCAACTTGACAAATGTTTTATTATTTCTTGCTACATTTCATGAGTCCGTTTTCTTAAAGATCTGAAATGCTGCTTACCAGCCCTCCCAAATCCAGCATATAACTTCACAACGCACAAACGCGGGCACCGCCTGAAAACCTCCTACTCATCAATGGAGAGACGGGGATTTTCAGGTACCAATTTAGATCATGGAGAGTTCGAATTGCTGTTTATAGAGGCTTTTTTCCATTGATTTTAAAGGCGTGTGGGGAAAACAGGCTTCTGGTTGCTGTGCTTAAGTGCTTAACACTGAGGAAACTCTGCCAGGCCCTGAATGCACTCAGGGGCCCCAATGTTCCTGCCTGCCCCAGGGCTCCCCCTGCCCTGCCCATGGCCCAGGATGCTATTCCAGCCCCGGGGCCATCATTCCCTGCCCCAGAGGGGCTGTAGGAAACCGTCTCCAGCCCTGCCACAACCCTGTCCTGCCTGTCCATGGGCCCTGCTCAGCTGAGCCCAACCCACCTCCACCCATCCCTGTCTCCAGGACCCTGCCCGGGCATCCCGGGCTGGGTCTGACCCTGGTTCCCCTCATTGGCCTGGATCCATGGCCCAACTGCAGGCCAAAGGCCCAGCCTGGCATTGGCCTGTGCCCATCCCCAAGGAGGTGCCCGATGCCCGGGGCTGGGCCTGCCCTGGCTGCTCCCCGGCCTGCCCTGCCCTGGCTGGATGGGACAGGCCATGGCTGCCAGGCCCTGCCCAGCCACCCCCAGGAGCCCCTGACACCCCCAGCCCCAGGCCCAGGAAACCACCAGCCCTGGCCCGCAGAACACCCTGACAGATTTTGGATCTGGGCTTTACTTCCCTTATAGATGTGGCACTTTTTTTTTTCTGTCTCCTCATTCCAACAGTTACTGATGAATATCAGGGCCACATTAGATTGTATTTTATCTTTACCCTTCACTGAACAGGAGTCAGACTTCCAAGTTTTAGACATTATTAGAAGAGCCATTTGCACACTTGTTTTATTTTCATAAAGGCAAACCCAGCTTGATTTTTCGAAATTGTCACTTTGTGCTTGCACTTTTTAACCTTTGAAGTATAGCTTCCTTTAATTATCAGTCCTTTTCCCATTCCAGATAGGCTCCCTGTTTATTTCTAATATCCTTTTTACGAGATGGTTGTTTATCCAGTTAGGCCTTTAAAAAGCTTTCTTAGAAGTTTTTTTCTCTCTGGATGAGATGTGAGTCCCAGATAGTTTTTGTACATTTGACTTCCAGTATTGTTCCCTACTGAAGTTTTTGAGCTATTTAGTCCTGTTAACTTAATTAATTAACTTTCTTAATTGTCAAAGCTTGTTCTTTGGAAACAAAAAACAAAACAAATCCTTAGCTCCTGACCCATCCTGCTGAAGTCATTTAGAGGGGAATGAGCCCAGGATGGTAATACTTCCCCCTGTTTGCACAATGTATTTGCAAAGTGATTTATACTAGTCCAGTCAAAATGCAAGCACTTCTGTTGATATTGAGTTTAATTGGGCACAGTAATGACTAAAGGCTTTTAAAGGTCACTGCATCCAGATGTTCGGCTATTAGTCACCATCGCCCAACAAACTTTCTACAGTAAATAAAGATAAAATAAAGAAACACTGCAACCTTCAACAAAATTAGTGTGTGGGACTGGTAGGATTATATACTTCTGCTTTTTGGTCAGCTACGTTCAATTCCCCCAGAACACAAAATCTTACTGAAAATAAATTTTACCCTATAAGGAAGAACCATCCTTTGCTTTATTCAGGCGAGTAGGCTTTACTTTCACGAGTAACACAATTACAGTTTGAAACTTACAGTCTATAACAATTCTGATATTATACACATTGAATAATCAGGCTCTTTATTTATGAACACTACAATGTAGTGTTCATGTGTAACCTCCTGCCTCTGAAAGTTTAAGCGATTCACAACATCTCAGTACAGTTTAGGAACTAACACTGAAAATGGGTTGGTTTTAGATTTCAAAAATTCATCCTATTGGAATCAAGGTTCGTGTTCATTACCCTTGGCTTATTAATAGCTAATTTCTTGGTCTTTTAAAATAATTTTGTTACAGAAATTGAATAATTAATTTCCAGAAAGCAGTTCTTTATAAACTGACTGCCTCTGATAATATTTCATACTGTTACATAGTATTTTCATATGTTAATCTAAGATAATTTTTCAAACTTTCCTGCTTTCTTCCTAAAGATGCACATAGGCCTTTTAGATTTTTGTAAGAGCTCTATGTTTCAGCTTCTGATATTACTCAGAGTTTGAACAGATACAAAGAAATTTTCACTGCTTACAAACTAGTGCAGGATTTAGTTTTAGTATCTGAGAAATCAAAAATTTTTATTGAAGTTGTTTTAATTTTAGGAGATTTCAAAATAAAATTATTTAAAATGTCAGTGTTCAACCTTCTGTTGTAGATTTAAATTGGTGAAATTTATTCATTCAGACTAAATGGAAACATAACTAGGAATTGAAGCTACTACTGAACAACCAAATTCAAACGCTTTTCTTATGTAATTAGAATTCATACGATCAAATGTTGTGAGAAAGCAACATTTCTTAGATCCTTTTGTTTATCATGTTAAAACTTACAGAAGTTCTATGAGAAATCTCTAATTTTAATCAGATATGTACCATGGAACATTCCTACACTGAAGAAGGAAAATAATGCTCTTGAATCTTCTTTCTAATCCATCTTTACCATGTTCCATCCAAAACGCTGTGCTCCTTATTTATCAGCACTCTGCTTCCCCAGTGAGATAAACAGCATTCTTTAAAAGATATATTGCCAGACTTTACAGTAGAATTCATTTGCTGGAGTGATAAATCTAGAGCTAAACCAGAATACAGTCTCATTTAATCTGAGAACATTGTCACAATTTATGTAATGGGCTGCTCTAAAGGTTAACAAGAAAACATCCTATCTCTTTTTTCAAATGTCAGCCAAATATTTTATAGATTTCTCTCCATCCCCTCTTGTAGCCCCTTTAGTTAAATTAGAGCAGCTGTCTGGGAGATCAGATTTAAAGCCTTTCAATGTTCCCTTGATCTGAGAACAGATGCCTCAGGAGCATTGCCAGGCAAAAGGTAAAAAGCGGACTAGTGCAGCATGTTTTCTAAGCACATTATATACACAGAATTGATAGGTGGGTAGGTAAGGATGCACCCTGTCTATTAAGAGACTTTAAAAATCCTGGAAACAAGCTTACGGTGTCCAAAAGCAGATCCAGCTTAAACACACTAGGCCAGTGCTGTCCTTTATTGAAACATCTGTTAGAATTTTGGTTGGTTAAAAATCCAGTAAAAAATTGTAACAGGACGACTCAAATTTAACATTGTTATTGAATGGCAATAAGCGTACTTTACAAAAATGCAATTTGAGACTCTGGGGAGCTCAGATGAAAACATGACCTCTAAGCACACAGTAAGGAAAAAGTCTTTTCTGTATTCTTGATATTTTATTTTTGCTAGCTGTAGAAGATGAGTAGTATCATTTTCAAAGAAAAGAGTGATCCTTATCCTACTCCTCTAAAGAATAGCTGTTGAACTGCAGTTTTTCTCAAGGCCTTCTTCTGTATATATATGAACCAACAATGTTTTTGGTCCTTCTCTAGACCTTAAAGGGAATGGTCAGGGAGTCATCAGATAAATCCATTCTGTATCTAATCTTATTACGGAGAATAAGTCAACATAGATGGGACATGTACATAGACAAAATAGAGAGTCATCTTTTGTATGTTAATAAATCCTATCATGGCCAATCCTTGTTTTGCAAATACCTGAAGAAATGGTCTAGTGGAAAGACTGCAATAGCCAAACCATATAATCAGTCTTTGAACTGACAGAACCATAAAATTTTTAAGTACATCATAGCTGTAGAACAGAAGAATATTTAAATCTTACTGGACATTTCATAGGATCTAAGGTTTATTTAGCACATTGTCCATTGTCACCTGACCAGAGTGACTCAAGACCAGCAGATAGTCTATGAATTAAAAAATTATACAGTGTTTGTGTTTCAGTTTTTATACTGCAATACTTTACATATCTGAATCATCGGTAAGGATGTTTAAGGATGACAACCGGTAAAAGTATTTTATAAATTATTGTCCTAATGTGGTCAATAATAGGCAGAGAAATGTGTTCTATAAAAACATAAGACATTTATGAACATGAGATACCTAAGTGATAGTGAAAAGATCAATATCATACAGTTGGAGCAGAGACACAGTGTGTCTTACAGGCATACGCTGGAGTGCCTAAAAAACAATACAGATAAAGCAGTTAAAAGTGTTATCCTATAGTGCTGCTGTTGGCATCTGCCAAAATAAATG
This sequence comes from Chroicocephalus ridibundus, assembly GCF_963924245.1. Taxonomy (NCBI): domain Eukaryota; kingdom Metazoa; phylum Chordata; class Aves; order Charadriiformes; family Laridae; genus Chroicocephalus; species Chroicocephalus ridibundus. The sequence goes on from NC_086284.1 coordinate 209,174,162, forward strand.
GAACCTACTTTACTAGAAATTGTCATCAGTTTCTCATTTGTGCTGTAAAATTAGCAACTCCAGCATTGTTGGGAACAGGGAGGAGAAAACACACTACAGTTTGAAGTTTTCTGAGCTTTAAAAATGTTTTTTCAAACACTTGGTGTTTTACTACATTAGCTTAAGCATTGTGAAACATCCCATCCACCCTTGTAATTAAGCTACTGTTTATTTGTTTTTATGGAGTTTAAATTAAAACCATGATTTTTCCTACCTAAAGGGAAGCCAGGGTTGAGCAAACATCAAGAAAATCATAAAAGAGAAACTTCTGTATGATGTTGCTTGTTTTTTCCTATAAAATATAAAGGGTGAAATCCTAGCCTATTGAAGTCATTGGGAGATTTGTAATTGACTTTGAAGGGCCGAGATTTCACCCTTAAGAAACAAGGCTAAATTTTCCAAAAGCAGTCTCTGATTTGGAGTTTCTTGTATGTGCCTGCTTGATCCTTTGACTGTGCTAAGCTTTAAAACTCTAGAACTCAGAGTTGCTGATGCTCAGCACCTCTAAAATAGGCTCTCACTTGTCTTAATTTGGCTGCTTAAATCATCACTGCACCAGGAATTAAAAGCTGCCTTTGGAAATTTTTAGCCTACATCTTTGAAAAGGGTTTCAAAAAAACATACTGTGCATATCAAAAATTTTGTCATTGTTATTAAAATAAGCTGTGAGGAATAAATTAAGAGCAGAAGTGAAAATTGGCAAGAGATATGATAATGAAAATAGCAGGTTTTCAGTGTTGCCCTTTTTTTCGTAACCCTACTTCATTGGACATGTTGAAAAAGGGGAAAAGAGCTAGTGGGACACTTCCATCAGACTCAAGAGATAAGAAGAGTCTGAAACTACAGAAAACAGAAGTGACACATTTACAACAGTTGCAAAGGAAAGGTAGAGAGAATGGATTTTTTTAAAGGGCACATTTAAATTTAGATTGGCAGTTTCATACTGTTTAAACAATTTCCTCGTCACAAACTGTAGTTTTTTCCTCCTGAACTCATGCGCTTACTCTGTTGCTATCAATCATTAGCAATAGAAACCTATAAGAAGAATTATGTGCAATTGGACATAAAAAAATCCTTAGACAGTATGGGTTACATGACAGAAGGTGTTACACGAAAGGTACAAAATTATCTGTGCTTTGCTGTCTCCAGCAGGTGTTATGAGTTTTTTCTCATACTTCCTCCTTTGTTGGAACCGTAAGGCATGGCAGAGGAGAAAAGGGGAGAACTTTCTAATAAGGAAAAAAAAGAGAAAGTTCACAGTCCAACTGACTTCTTTCTGGTATTGGTTTAAATGAAGAAATATAGCGTATCTCCATATTGATGGAATCAGAAGACGTTCAGGGTTGTTCGAGTATTTTTCTTCCTCTGGAACTATGTAGTACTTGGGAAACCAAGAAGGAGCCAATGTGGTTCCTTGTTATTTTGCACTGTATCAAATACCTACAAAGAAATCTGAAACACCCATGAGGATGTAGCACACTTTATCCAAAACCCAAGACCTTCCTTTCTGCTACATCAAACAGAAGGCAAAGGCCATACTAGGATAGGTCGCCTACCAGGCCAGGGTAGTAATAGGGCACCAGATCCTGCATCTATAGGAAAACAAAGATTGATGTGATTATCACCTTTGACTCCTTCCCAATAACCTTATACAGTTAAGGTGTAAGTGCAAGTCCAGACCAAACCGTAAACTCATAAGTTCAGCACCTTAGCAGATGGAACTGCGAAATCTGCCATCAGACCTTTACCCCAACACCTATTCTACACCTCAAATGCAAAGAAAGGGTGTTTCTGGCAAAAAAATTATATTATTTGATGGCATGTCAGAGACAGAACATTTATAGGAGGCAAAATATACATGTTGAGGACAGCCTGACTTGATGGGGATTCTTCTTCTAACATATTAGCTAAGTAGATCAGAAGTATTGTTCTGGGGAAAAAAAGAAAAGAAAAAAACCAACAACTCAAAACACCCAAGATGATATCTCCTTTCTTTTCTTAAACACACTGCAGAAAGTAATTAGTTTCAAAATTACATCAGTTATGATGTTTACTGTTCAGATCATCTTAGCTTAATGGAACATCATCCTCTTGGATACAGTTTCCCACCTCTTACACTATAATTGTTCTGAGCTCCAAAAGCAAGATTTTATGGTCAATACAAGTGAGGTCTTGACTAGAATGAAAATGCATATACATACAATTTTTTTCCCTGTATTAAAAAATTTCCACATCTTGTGCCTTTCTTAAAAAAGGTCAGCCCAAGAAATAGCTGAGGTTTAAAAGTTTCAACATGACATGGAAATAGTTGACACTGTACTGCAATGTACAGTCTTGTTCCAGACAAAACCAGATACATGATTTGAAAATTGCCTGATGAGCACTCTTAGGACTGAGGTTCTCTTTTTTTTATTAACTTGTTTAGGACTTTATTCTGTTTCCAGTTCATTTTACACAGTCTTAGATATACTTGTGCAGAATGAAATTAAACTGGGAGATAATCAACCAGTGTGTTTTCAACAAGCTTTGTAAGAAAAGGAACCAAATCATAATATTAAGTCAAAACTAATTTGTCACTAAGACATATTTCAGTAACATATAAACTATGGACATTCTTACTATTAAAATGTTTTATTGGGTAATGTTCATTTTTACACAGTACAATGAGGAAAAAACAGTTTGAAATTTCCTTATCTTAAAAATCTTTCCTATCTGTTGTGTACAACTGCAGTTTCTAAAAGTAAATTCTAACTTATACACTTTTTTAAAAAGAGGAAGAACTTTCCAACAAGAACTAGCAATAATGAATATCAAAAAGTGTTTTCTAGTGTGTGTAATACAAGATATAGACCTTGTATGTAATCTGAAAATCTGTAAAGACCAAACTCTGTACAGTCAAATACATGCAGATAGTTACATGATCTTATGCTTAAGAGAAATGCTATGTTGGATCATTAAAAATGTGTGCAAATGGAAACTCAACCAAATTGGACCTAACCACATTACACACAGTGATATATTGATGTGAGAAAGACCAAAACTTCTACAATAAATACTCCATATTACTGGAAAGCCAGGATGAAAATGAAGTTAGAGTAAGAATACAAAAATACACAAGTAAGAAAATACTATGCATATATATATCAGAAGGATTAAAGGCAAAAATGTTCTTTTATAGTTGAGGAATTTGTAATAAAAAAAATATGAGCTTACAAGGCAACTCTCAAAGCAAATATTGTATTTACCTACATATGATCTATATTCTGATTGTTGTACATGTATGTTTGTATGTCTACATTTTATTATCGAATTTTCAAAAGAGTAAAAAGGAAAAAAGCAGCGATATTCAAATCACACTGACTTTTCTCTTGAATCCTTTGAAAACCCAAAGGAAAACATGCAGTCTGCTACCCTCATTAGCCTGCTAATTAGTCTTGCTGAAGACAGACAGGAATGCTAAGTTGTACTGGTTTTCCATAAAGGTATGAGAAGATGACATATTTGTGAGTACTTTCACATTAACAGAAAGTGTTTTTCTGACCCAGTTATCACACTGATTCACAAAACAAAAAATTGTGTCAGCAGTTTGTGTCCCAGAAGAGACGTGTTGTTATGGTTGAATTTTTTTAACAGTTCCATCCCAAAATCTGAACAACTGGACCAAATTCTGGTGCCCATTATACCGTGGAATATTTAATCAAGGAAAACAGTTCATTCAATAAGGCATTCCCAAGCAGACCATAGAGCATGCAAAAATCTCTGCTTTGCTAAATAATATATACTCACATGTTGAATCTTAAGGACGACTATGATCATTCTGAGGAATAATAACATTCCCAAATGGATAAACAAAGTGGCACTAAGATTTGTATCAACGTTGTGCAAGAGTGGAGGAAATCACAATTATTTTTTTTTTCCATAGCTGGAGTGGGCTGGAGCTGGAAAATTAGTTGTTTTGGAGGCAGACTGCAGACAGCGTTTCATTGATATCTTATTCTCATATTTATGAAAACATAGGTAGACGGATATTCTCCTGAGGCCACTACGTATGTCATTAATCACATTTGTAATTGCATTATTAAAAAAATAAAATAAAATGATTCACCATGTCAAGAATTGTTAAGTGTGAAGATTGCATTTTTTCTTTGATCTTCATTTTCAACATTAGTGTTTAAATTCATGTTCTTGTGACATCGGTAAAGTAAACAATACTTAAATCAAGATTAAAAAGGCATTATTAAGAGACATTCTTTCTGTGGGCATGCTATGTATTTCTATTTATGTCTGTTAATCAAAATGCAAGGACTATGTTCACAGTTAAAATTATGTAGGAATAGTGGTGCGCCACCTACTCTTAAGGGCAAAATTTCACTACATTTAAGAAAACAGGCCTGTTGGGTTTTTTTTGTGCAGTGGCATCAAAAAGCAGTCTACAAGTAAATACTAGTAAAGTTATTAGACAGATATTCTGAACAGCATAGGAGTGTATATTTGCTTTGAAAGCCAACTGTTCCAATTAAACATTGTATTATAGCCTGTCAGTAAATTTCCATTCTAGACTTTGTTTCACAACTGAAAAATTTTTCTTAGGCAAGATATTTACTTAAACACATCTGTATATTCTATGGTTTGATCTAAAAGCAGCCACAGTGATGTGTTACAATAGCTGTGACAATGTGGCACATTAGCCATTTGTGCTTTGCTCGTAGGCGATACTGCTCGAGTTTGGCAGCATTCTTCGCTCTTCCAGGAAAGCCATGGTTGTGATATTTCTGAGTGAAACTGAAGTAGCATTTTAGCTGTTATGATTATTTTTCCCTTTTCAGTGATTGTGCCACTACTTTATTGTAAGAACACAAAGACTAGCAGAAATCATAAAACCAGATAGAGAACTAGTAAAAGACCACCCATTTCAAAAAAACTCAAATCAACAGACAAATAAAAGCAATAGGATTCAGCGTGCCCTTTTACCCTTTAATTTTCCCCGTGACATGGTATCTCATGAATCATCTCTCTAAGGGACACTGCTGATGTCAGACAAGAAAGTTCAGTCACTTTTTTTAAGGGGGGGGCAACAAAAAAAAGAGTCACACATTTCATTTTTAAATTTGGAAAGTACCGCAGAGATGATCCAAACCAAGCAATAAAGGGGTACAACAAGCCATCAATCCAAATACAGGCTTCATAGCAAAAAAGTACCAAAGGAAAAGGAGTACCTTGGTATTCTAATTTCCCTTGGAGGTCTTTTTCTCTCATTTTTCATATACACTATGAGATTATTCCTGTAATTGAATTGTATGAGAAATGTTTTATACATAATTGCTGAACAAAACAGAAAAGCAATTAAACAGAGGCCTAACTCGGATATTATTAAAGCATTTGCCTAATGTTTAAGCATGTAAGCAGTTCTATCAAAATTTACTCAGGTACCTCTTTGAATAATGCGAATAATTGGGATAGAGAAGTCAGGCACCGAGGTCTCTGGGAGAGATGGGCTGAACTTCCATCACTGTGTGACGGGAGCACACTTGTCAATATTATAATATTCTACACAGACCTCAGACAAAGTCTGAGAGACTACAGACCGTACAAATAGAGAGTGAGTGACGGTACCTGCTTTCTAAGTTTTGCACTCTATATACCTGAAAGAAGGGAAGTAGAGATTGCACAGCTGGTAGTAACAAAAACACTCCAAGAACAGAAATTGGCTTTGTGAGCACCAGGTTAATGCCATTTTAACTCTCTCACTTTGCTCTTGTTAAGCTGCTACAATCTAGATGCTGCAAGCTTATTTTCATGTAGTAATACCATTGAACACCAAATATAAGGCCCTGGACGTTAATAAAAAGTGCCTACTAATACCATTTAGCCCTTGTGCCATGTTCCACATTTTCATATAAACTTTAGTTCTATAAAAAAACCAATAACTTGAGTATTAAATGAAACAAGTACTCTGTGTACTCCTTCACTAATCATCTGTCTGTTCAGGGCAATTAACAATCAGTACTGATGGTTGTTGAAGATGAAAATGGGACTACTAAATTTATATTGCTCTCCTCTGAGTTCTTTCTTTGTGTGCATTTTAAAATTCAATTTTTTGTTCCTGTTTCCTGGCATGAAGCACATAAGACATCAGTATTTTTAGACTAAGTCACCATTACAAGAAATCCTTTCAAAGATTTTTTTTAAATCCAAAAGGAAGAAATATTTGAAATTTGTTAGGCCTTCTACTTGATTCATTATTAAATGTAGAACAGGTCCAGAGATACATCAAAACTGACACTAAAACTCAATTAGTGTGGATACAGCTTTTTTTGTGAAAAGAATCTTCAAGTGCCCTTTCTTTGTGTCCAGAGTTCCCTAGGGTCCTAACAATGTGGATGCAGATTACTTACCTGGTAGTGAATAAATGCTAGAAGCACTCTAACTCTATATGTGCTAAAAAATAACTCAGACAAATACTTCTGAAGTTAGATGAGGTCAAACCCACCTATTAGCCCAGCAGATTAAACTGAAGGAAAAAAAGCTCACTTTTCATTCTGTTCCTTTCACTCTTTTAAGGATGATTGGAACAACACAGTTTTCTCTTTTCAGGAAAGTTGTTCATGTCCTCTTCAGTAGCCATGTCTCTGACCTTTCAGGTATATTCCTGGCTTTCTGTCAAAGACTACAAGGAAAACGAGGTTTCACTTCCTGTGCATTGTCTGCATCTTTTTCATTCTCTTGTTTTTTTTCCTTTCCTAGAGTGTTCTCTTCACTTTCATGTGTTTTCAAGAGCTTCACAGAATCACCATGGGTATGATGCTTTCTCTTTTCCATCTGCTGAACCAGCTGCCTTATTCTTCCTTCCTCCTCATTCTGTTGTTTCTTCTTTGTCACCATTCCTGACTGACTATTCTTATTTTGCCTCCTTACTATATTAATTCCTTTTACTTTTCACTTACTTTGCAGACCAAGTGAATTTAAGTGACTTTGCAGAAGAAAATAGCTACATATTCCAGTGAATTGGAGAGGAACATATAACTTCCTGAAGACCGTCCAGCGGATCAATAGAAAAATTAAGGCCCATACCTGAACCGGTGTGTTAAATTGGCCTGAGATTTGGATTATCTATTTTCAACAAAGATGGATAACTGCAAGAAAGGACAGTGGAATGCTTATATCTTTCAACCACTGACCTGTTGTCTTGGTGGTGGCATTATCCTGTAAAAAGATCCTGGTTCAAGGTCTGTTTTAAAATTTGCAAATTGCTGTTCTCTAACTAATTTAGGAGTCTCAAGCTTATCATTACTTGTAAATTTACAGCTGTTCCATCCATCATCAACTTGCTAATAGGCAGTTGTGCAACTCTCAGGAGCCTGCCACAAGAAATAAGAGCAGTAGGTAGCTGCTACAGCTGGAATCCCATTCCACCTCAGGAGCTTCTTAACAACATTCTCAGATGTGTAAATGATCCTTGAGGAACCCAAGAGAATTGCTACAAGCATAAAAAGCTACCATCACGGAATGAGATGAACCTTTCACATTGTGATGAGAAACTGCTGGAACAGAGAATCCCTGTACAGCAAATCAGTAGTGCACAGGTCTGGAGAAGAAAATTTGCAAACAAATATCAAAGGTAATGATGAAAAGTCACTGAAATTTGATGAAGCTCTGTTCTCTTGCATAAGAAGTTTTATGGGATCTGTCTTATCTCTATCTTTCCTTCTAAATTTTAGAGTGCTTTAACATCTCTGTTATTGCTTTTACTGCAGAATAACCATTCAATCCAGCACATGAGCCATGGTAGCTTCCCTCTGACTTTCCTTTTCTGGCCTGGCTCAAAGCCTATTTGATCTTCCTGTTGTCCTTAATGCATTTAGTCATTTCCCTTCTTCTTGGCAGCCAGTTTCTCCCTGGACCCCATGCTTGTTCTTCACTGCTCATTTCTCTAACTGCTCTGTCAGCAGCCCCACTGGCAGCTCTGTTTCCGCATTATCAGCCATCACATCAGGACTGCCCCTTTTCTATGTTTACTTCCTTATTTTTTTATATGAATTTTTGTCTGCCATACCTAGACTAACTACTTAGAATTTATACTTCTATGCTCTGGAGCTTTTAGAGTTATGATCTCCCTCACACTCTTCTCATCTAGAACAGGCCATCTAGAATAACTTGTCTGTTAAATCCAACATAATTAAGGCAAGTTGTCTACACAATTTCCTTTAATAATCACAGCTAACCATGCTCTTGTATTACTTGACCCCCATACAAGTGTAGTTTAAAATAATTTAAGACCTTTTTCTAAATCCACCATCATCCAGGCTGGAGCAAATCCAGGCCTTCTTTTCTCCACAGAACTCTAACTCTAGCCCTTTCTCTTCCTATCATCTATATGCATTTTAATGCAGATTTTTTAGGTTTTATAAGCCGCCCCAAAGTTTCTGCAGTAACCATTTCCTCTGATGATGCATCCAGCGTATCATTCCAGTATCTCTTCCTCCTTTACGGTGATATAGCCTACTATGTGATATAGCCTTTGCCAGCCTCTCTTTCAAAGTATATGTTCCTTATTGATTTCTTATCAGTCTTTATATTTTTTCATCCCTATTCACTGACCCCATGCTTATTCCTTGAGTTCATAGACACATTGTTGGCAAACCAGACTAACCGCCTGGTTTCACGTAATCACTTTTAAAATTCTCACCTACAAAGAAAAAAAAAAGAAATGATAGCAAACCAAAAAATAGTGACAGAAGAAAGAAATTGTGAAATAAAAATGAGAAAAATCCAGGACCATTTTAATAAGTTCTTCTGTTGGATAATTGTATGATCTCATTGTCATGCTTTCCTCTCCCCTCGTGAGTTTCTGGCTTGTGACATGGTGAGTGTAAATGACATATTCTTTGAATAATTTTTGTGGCAATCCTAGCAAATTCCTGGCCACAGCATGGATAACAATAATAAAGGCAATTTTTGTGTTTTTATCCTTAAAAGACAAAATTATTTCTAGAGACTCAAGTGAAAGTTCTGAATAAATTGGTAGAATGTTGGCTGAGGTGGCACCTCTGCTATGTAGTGGGAATCCCTTCACTGATCCATCTAAACCAGTCATAAATTCTTAAAGACAATCACTACAGGGAGAAGAGGGGAAAAAAAAAAAAAAAAGAAAAAAATCCTACTCTCTTTTGAAAAGACACAGACATAGTCAGATCATATCACTTGATCTTGTCTGGTTGTTATTCTGGATGGCTGCAATACCCAAGACTGCACTTTCACTTCCTAAACATTCTTCCAGAGGCAGAATGTTGTTGATGACTCAACGTCACCTTCAGAAACTACAACTATTGTTCTCTGAGGAGTTCAGTTCCTGTTCTTTTTCTTTTGGTTAGAAAATTGTAATGTGTTTTTATTTTCTATGTCTAACAGATCCAACAGCAATGTAGCAAATATTGCTTTTCAAGGATGAAGAGTAAACATCTCTATTAGAAATTTCTGCTACTTAGACTGTTAAAACTACCATTGCTTCACATGTGCCCACTTGTTTTTTTGCTCGTCTCTTTTATTTATGGTGTGCATAAATTACAGAGGCTGCTTTTTGACGGAGTAAGAATACAAGGTGTTAAGAAACCTAAACATCATTGATTTGACTAAATGTTGATGACGGCATCTAAGCTAGTTATCGAGGCCCCTGTGACAGTCAGTGGCAAGAAGCAGTCATGTCAGAGTCACTATTCATTTCATCATAGGTCAGATATTTAAAACAGATCAGAGAAATGTGCCCATTTTCCTGTATTTATAAAAGACGCATGGAGCGATTATTTCTGATGTAGATAGCTACACTAACATTTACTGATAAAAATCTTATCTTTATAACTTAACCCTGTATTGGCATTGTTCACTAGCAACAACTATACAGATATAAATAACTGTCGCTTCCTCCAAGACCTTATTTTCTGAATAAAGACCTTTCAAGAAACCCAAATGACTGATAAAGTGAAAGAAGGCCAGACACGGTTTAGCTTCTCTTTGCCCCAAATTCAGTTGGTAATTATGACAGAAAATGTAACCAACCTGTGCAGGAGTGTCCAAAAGCAACTAACAGGCAGCCATAGGACAACTCTCTACTGAATCAGAGGGCTGAGGTAGAGCTAGATGTTCCTGTTTTCCTTTTCTTTAACAAAATCTGCCTTTCTGCTTCACAACCTGGTATCACTGCCAACTCATATCTCAGAAATACATGCTATCCAGGAAGGAGGACTTTTCTTTCTCTTCTCTTGTCTGTAAGTAATTGCCAAAGATGAATTCCCAATAGGCATGCAAGTATGAATCATAAGTGATTCTGTCATTCGCTGATGAGTCGCACTCTATATGTTCACCCGAAATCCAGGTTAACTCTGAGACTGAAAAATAAAATAAAATAAAAATAATCACTTGTAGAAGAAGGCAGAACACTGTCTTGTGGTGGGTCTTACTGGAATGATGTCCAGGCTGCTTAGAAGGCCAGTATTGGCTGGAGGATAAGGCAGACTTTCTTCATTTGTGTCCATGGAAAGTTCACCTATTGCAGACTCCAAAAGCTGGAAACTACCAAAAAATAACTTCTAAAGGTGATTTGCCACTGCATATGCTTAAATCCCTTAGCTTTAAATCCCTAAAATATCTATATGTTCTTATTTTCTTTCCATCTCTACATTCACCTTGACATCACATATATCGGTGATTTAATGTAGACTTAGTTTGAGTTGAAAATGCAGTATATCAATGTACTGCTCTGAAACTTGTTCAATAAAGCGTGTCTGTTCCACAGACATAGGGGATTTTTAAAAGAATTTGAAAGGAACTTCTTCTTTCCCATGTTTTATTTCATTCAGCTTACCATAGTGGTGGGGTTAATGATGTCTTCCTGGAATGGGGAGCAGATGGCGATAGACTGCCCATGCCATGCCAGCTGGCCAAAAAATAAAATAAAATAGGAGGTTCAATTGTGAAAGTAAGCAGCCTAATTTGCCTCCTCTAATTAAAGAAAGATACTGAGCATCACTCATCTACAGGAAGAAGAGGTGAAAAGGGAATGTGAATCTTAAATACATAATAGTGCATTACAGCATACCCAGTCTGATGCTTGTGCTAAAAAAAAAAAAGTCTGAACTTTGCTGAGAAACCCTTCTAAAGAGATCTTTTGTTCAATATTTCTTAATTAATTTCCTATTTTATTTACTGTAAACTTGCAGCATTTGCAACTCTAACTCTTATATGTTCATAATTCATTCCATTGTCTTAGTTTCATCAGTGTTTGCTCATTTGGATCCCCCCTCCCAACATAGTTAAACTAATTGCAAATATGAATTAAAAAATAATCTGTTTTATTTTAACGAAGATGAATTAACAACCGAGAAGGAAGAAAGAGATAAAGACCTTTAACCTCTGGACTATCCGTACCAGAAGCAACAAGCTTCACAAATGAGTCCCTCACTTAATGATGTGAGTGTAAGAAAGCTAATCAATTCCATCAATGTAATGGAAAACAGAAGAGGGTTTTGAGTGAGAAAATAATGAGAAATATCATGTAACACAAAAGTGGAAGTTTTACATTAATATTAAGGAATTCTGCCTATGACGTTAAGGACCTTGCTATTCAGATTTCAGAGGCACAGATGCTTCTGACTGCTCTTCATTTTAATGTCTATCTACCAATTTTTCCCATGTTACTGAAATCATAATTTTAAAAGCTTGTGCTTAACTGAAAAGTAATTCAAATAAGTGCCTAAATATGAATCTAGGAATCTAGTTCTAGCCATCTGGTTTTGAAAATGTTGGTTCAAAAGTTTCACACTTGTTGATTGGTGTTTAACTCAGAGGGAGATTTATTTGTCAACACAACACACATTCTCTGAACTTCCTGTACAGTTTTCAAACAGCAAAACATGTTTTCAAAATTATCTTTGTAATTGGGCATGTAATTTCCATTAAAATGAATAGGAGTGGCGTGTCCAAACCATGGGGCATAGAGCCGCAAGGCTCTTACTTCCTTGATCATCAAGCCCAGAGCTTTTTTATTACAAACAATATCATACAGTTCTTTCCATCAACATATTAAAAATAGGCACGTTTCATGCCACCTCAATCTTATTAAAGTTATCATAAAATCTCACTGTGCTAGCAGTTCAAAACTTTCTTTTGATGTCTGGACTAACCATTTCATACTTACCTATTCTTTGTTCTGTCCATCTCTCTTTACAGCACATTTCTGCTTTCCTGATGTGCTTAAATAAGAACATCTATTTAGACATATTTAGATAAATTTTAGACAAATTTAAAAAAAGTGGATTCAAAACACTGGTTTTAGGGGACTGAATCCTTGGTTGGAAACACTGTGACTGCGGCAGCTGAGGGCGTCAGACATTTTCCAGGAAAAAAAAGACTGTGAGTGAAGCCTTTCAAAAAAACTATTTCCATTGTTTTGATCAAAAGCCCATTTGCCCTCCTCACTAACAGCAGTGTCCTATATTAGGACTATATTATCCTATTAGGATGGCCATCACCTAAATTACTAATGATTCTGCACATTGGCAACCTCTATGTTATTGTTTGGGGTGACTATGAGGCCTAATTTTGTATTCCTAAAGAGAACAAGAAAACTTGATTCTGGAAAACACTAATTTCACTCAAGTCATAATCATCATTCAGGTCACACTTGTGACCATCCACCTTGAAATACTTAATTCTCTATGTGAGTATGAGAAAAGGAGCTGGAGAAATTCAGAATTATATGGCACATTTTGTATACTTTTTGAAAAACACATGAGGTTATGGTTTTATAACACCATTATGATTGCTGTAAGATGATTTATTTAGTAATTCTGATTACCTTAAGAAATAAGGCTTTTGCAACCATGTAATCTATTAAATTGTCTCTCTGGTAAGCATTGAACACCATCCAATTCCAACTACATTGCCTAATTTCAATCTTGAAAAAGGGTGGAAAGATTAAAAAAATTACATTTCTGGAAGTTTTGTGAAAATTTGGAGCACGTTAGAAAAGAGGAGAGACTCGCCATGAGGAAAGGCAGATGGAAGTTAGCTGTTACCCAACCCCTTTGGAAGCAGCTGTGTGCCCAGTCACGCAGAGTATCATCTAGCTGGGCTGATCAAACATGCATGCCTGGAGCTCAGGACGAACACCTCTATGTATGTGAGTCTGGAAGAGTCTATGTTAGGTGTGGACTCTCTACATGTGCCTCTTGGCTGATTGGGGGGTTCATATTCCTTATGAATGGAATCATCCCTATCTTGGGGTAGGATGTGAATCCCACAGGGGATCATTAACTAGAGAGGACAAAACAAATCTCACAAGGTTTCAGGACATTCCCAACTTTGAATTACTCAGCATCATAGATAGATTCTTCAAGTTATAAATAGCATCTGAGGAACCCAGTTTACCTCCAGAATTTTTCACGTAGAGGCTTTTTAAAATTAAGCTCAAGTTTTCCACTTTCAAGTGTTTTCATGGTCATTATTATTTAATAAGGTAAAAGATCCTTTATATGTAAATGTTGAACTATCATTGATGGTCCCAGAAGACTTGCTTCCTTATGGGCTTCTTAGAGGCTAGAACTCTGTAAATAGCTAAGAAAAAGTAACTCAATTTCCTAATGATTCATTTTCAAATAAGAAATCCTGGAGGGATGTTTTGCAAACATGGAATGAAAAGAGAGAAAATCTGCACTGTAATGACAGTGGCAGTAGCTGCTATATGTTATTTTCTCAAGATATGTTTCATACTATGATGAAGACTGAAAACTGAAGATTTAAATCATTGCCTGAAATCTTTTAGGAAGATATTAACTGCTTAGAGGAACTAAGTACCTACTGCTGCCAGTTTACGTTTTGAAAAATATAGGAACATTTGCAAACATAACTCCACTATTTACTCCCCATCTTTCAGTGATCCCAGGTTTTGAAGTTTCACCTTCTAGAGTAAGGGGTAATTTCCCAGCAGTGCCTATCAGACCTGTATTTGGTGCCAGAAAAGGCCCTCATGATATAAGGATAACTAAGCTTAGCTAGTTTGAATTTGGCTCATGTTATAACTATTGGACATTTTTTAAATTTGCCCTTTCGCACCATTGTGTAGCATGAAGAAAAGAAAGCAAATTACACTGTATTGGCCTGAGTTATCATTCAGATAAAAACACTAAGGAAATTCACCGGAAACATTTTTGTGTATGGTTACATCATTGACGTCAATTCAGAAGTTCTGTGTATCTCAAGAACAGATGTCAGTTTTCAAATGTTTTGTATTATAAATAAGTTGGCCTTTGACCTGAGTAATGAGATAGCTGTACTTTGGCTGTAAATACAATTACTTATGACTAAACAACCGCAAATTTCCAGCTCTGAAATGTGTTGACTTACAGAAATGCATGAAAAAAAAAAAAGGAAAGGAAAAAAAAGTAGAGACAAATAATGTTCTGAAGGTACAAGGTGTACAAAGTGTATTACTCAGAATTAGAGCAAATAGGTTTGAATAATTCTTTTTAATCAACATAGTGAGAAGTATGAATGAAGTTATGCTGATAGACTGAATGAAATCTTAGTGATTTCTCATTTTACTTTACGTTTTTTAGTTCTTTGGAGTCTGATCAGTAAGCTCAGAAAAAATAATTAAAAACAAAACAAAACTCCAAAACTTCAAACCTGAAATTAAGTGATCCAGTTTAGAAATATTGTTCTCTGACAAAACTCCCTGTTTGTCTTGAAAGCTGAGGCAATGCTGGTTTGCTGTCACTTATTCAGGTGAGTTCTCTTTTTTCACAGATTTTAAAGGAGTATTTAGTTGGCATAGAAAGTTGCTACAACAGCAGGAGCTGTGATCAGTTCAGTCAAGGGCTCAAGATCAGGTCCACAAAGTCTCACTGAAATATATCAGTCCAGTCTTCTAGACTTGCAAGGCAAAATTGAGGTTAAAGTGAGGGACAAAGTCCAAAACCGATGTGAAGAAAGCCACCACTTATTGCGTGCCCAAATCTGAATGGGATCAAAATTGGCCTAACTCCATGCCTGCCATCTCAAAACCAAGTGATACTGAAAAACTATTGCCATCCAGTTATTGTAGGGTGTACGTGACACTAACACCTCACTGCCAACTGGCAGTCTTTCAAAATGGACCTGTGTAGTCCTTTCTTCTATTTCTGACTTGGGACCTTATAGGGTAGATTGTCTGTTCTTAGACTTGATGATGTTGATGACAAAACTGTCTCCTTAGTTAATTTTCCTTACATTCATTATACCAGTTCTGGAGATTTGTATGGATGGAAACAAAACAGAGTGAGTGAATTTGCACCCTCCTGCTGAGGTATTGCTTTTCCACAGTAGGCTTGGCTTTTGCAAAAAGTTTATCCTGGAAGATGATGAATCTGTTGGATTTGGGTGCTTTGATGTGCTTGATGTCCTCCTTTTTTGTTTCTTCAGTGACTTCACAAGGGACTATCAGAGAAATTAACTAAACGTCTGTTGAGAAAAGACATTATTCTTAAAACAATTACCTATCTAGAGGAAATACTCTAAATATAATTATTAAAAGTGCTATAAATATGCTTTTCTTTGAAAATAGCTCTTTCAAGAAGATCTGTCCATGGACCTATCCATTACTATTTTTTTTTTCTGTTTTGTTTTCTATTGAAAGTTCAAAGCAAAAAGACTGAAAAACTGAAAACAGATAAATCACAACATGTAAAATACTCCTTAGGAATCGGAAAATATTTGTATATCTGTCTAAAATGTAGAGGTTTTCAGTTAAATATGAACTTCTTTTTTTTGAAAAATAATGTATTTTCAGCACTGCTTTCCCACCCCCCCCATCCCCCTTCAAAAATGTGTTTTAAGACCAGTTCCCAATTATCTCTCCATTATGGATTTAGGCCAAGGCTGCAGTGGTGGCCATTCAGAAAAGTGAAAGCTGTCTCAGCAAATCTGTGTTGGCACAGGATTTGAGAGATTTTCTGTCTCTTTCTTGTCCTGGAGACAATTAGCTTCTCTTTGCTTCAGTTCCACTACTGGAAGAAAATTGGAGAAGAGATTCCTGAACTCAAGTAGATATTGATAGGTCTGATAGCTTGAGGATTGCAATAGACCTACATAATACTATGATTTGCTAAGTTCATCAATTCATTGTTACTGAGCATCTCAGTCCAAACTCTAAAACCAAATCCACCATCCACTGATGGTTATTTACTATGATTAATCTTGGAGGAGTTGAAACTCTTGAAGTGCTTGAAGACCGAGCTTAATTCTAAAGTATCCTGAACACCTTGCACTACATCCTCGTTATGTTCAGTGCCTGAAACACTCAGTGACAGACTAACACTTGATGGAGGCACAGAGACTACACTTAGACCATTGCATGCATAGGCAGAAAGTAGTTTAAAGTAGAATCATAGAATCGTCTAGTTTGGAAGGGACCTTTAAGATCACTGAGTCCAACCATCAACCTAACACTGCCAAAAACATCACTAAACCATGTCCCTAAGCATCACATCTACACGTCTTTAAAATACCTCCAGGGATGGAAACTCAACCACTTCCCTAGGAGGCCTGTTCCAATGCTTGATAACCCTTTCAGTGAAGAAATTTTTCCTAATATCCATCCTAAACATCCCTGGTCGCAACTTGAGGCCGTTTCTGCTTTTCTATTGCCTGTTACCTGGCAGAAGGGACCAGCCCCCACCTTGCTGCAGCCTCCTTTCAGGTAGTTGTAGAGAGTGATAAGGCCTCCCCTCAGCCTCCTTTTCTCCAGACTGAACAACTCCACCTCCCTCACCTGTTCCTCACCTGTTCCTCACAAAACTTGTGCTCTAAACCCCTCACTAGCTTTGTTGACCTCTGGACACTCTCCAGCTCCTCATTGTCTTTCTTGTAGTGAGGGGCCCAAAACTGAACACAGTATTTGAGGGGAGGCCTCACCAGTGCTGCGTACAGGGGGACAGTCACTTCCCTGGTCCTGCTGGCCACATTGTTTCTAATACAAGCCGGAATGCTATTGGCTTTCTTGGCCACCTGGGCACACTGCTGGCTCATATTCAGCCAGCAGTTGACCAACACCCCGAGGTCCTTTTCCACCAGGCAGCTCTCCAGCCACTCTTCCCCAAGCCTGTAGCGCTGCTTGGGGTTGTTAATACACAACAAATTCAGGCTCTATACATAAGAGAAGCCACCGTAGTGTAAATCTGATTGTGAAAGGTACTAAAGAAACGGAGTGTAGGGTTTTGTTGCCTGAACAACTGTTACATAATTTTAGCTTGCTGAGGTTTGGGTGTCTCTGTGTCATGCTCCATCACACAGTGTGAACTTCCCTGTACTCTGTATATGCTTTATCCATGAGGTCCCCCTCGCACAGAACAGAAAGATTTATGAACTATGAGGCATTTGTCAGCAGCTCCAGTAGTGGTATTCTTTATAACTGAATTGATAGAAAATGATAAAGGGAAAGTTCAGTATTCTTCTGTGTTGCTTGGAAGTTTTTGGTTGCTTTTGGAAACTCTGCAGCCTGTTCTTCATAGCTTCTTATTAAAAGTGCTAGGAAAACTTAAGGGGAAAAAAGCATTAGAGAGCTATAAGCTTGGAGTGCCATCTGAACCTCGTTTCAGTGGAAATGTTATCTTATTTATATAGAGAAGAAATTAATAATGACAATGCATAATATATATTAACCCTTGGAAAATCCCTTTGCAGAGTATGCGGAACTGACATTGATTAAAGCAGAAATCCCACATGTGTTTTTGTCCTGTTCTAAATTATTCACGTCCTGCCAAGACAGTGCTTCGTGCACATCCAAAAATAAATAAATCTTTGACAAACCAATTGGGTTTTGAATGCTGTATTTTGAAGAAGGAAAAGAGAAACTGTATGTCCATGCACAAAAATTAGGAAAATTAATTTATTGTTAGTTGGGAGAAGATTTGTTCCTTTCTGGAAAACAGAAGGATTTGCCTTGTTATCTTAACAAATTCCAAACCTTTGGAAACATCATAACTGCAGAGGGCTATGCTCTTTTTCCTTTTATTTTTTTTTTTTTTCCTTTTAATCTGCTTTAGCTTTTCTGCCTGGACTACCTTTACAGACTTCAATAATTCATATTTTTAAATACCCACTCATTTCCATTGAGGCAGGATAAAGATCCTTAGGGACAAACACTAGGTAAACCTAAAGCTATTTAACATAAAGCTGGACTAAATGTTACACTTTTTTGATTACAAAACTGCACAACAAGCTCTGACCTACACTTCCCCAATAGCTGTTCTCTCACCCTTTTCTGTACAATGCATGCTTTTGCTTTTTCTCATTATTTAAACCCTGCATCGTTCTCATTACTCACTTCTTCAAGGTGTTTTAAAAAGAAAATAATGACAGTATAGTATGGCATTACAAATTACTGTAATCAGTGCAACACTTCATAGCTCCAAATAGTATTGTGATTCCACTTAATATTGCCCTGGTGCACCTCCAGTCTAATAGAGGGGTCAGGCAGAGGGTAGCACTGCAATTGTGTGATGAATGAATGGTTTACGTGTGGGGAATGGACATGAAATGACGAGGTGTTTTGCCAAAGATCCCACAGGATATCTGTGGCTGAACCAGGCGTACTGCTTGGGATTAGTCTGACCACACAGAGAAGCCTTTGGTGTGAAAGTGTATACCTAGCCCTTAGAGTCAGTAGACAGAAGGAGGCATTGGTAGGGTGGATACCATCTCATCCTAAAAGCAAACATCTAAACATGAGGTAGAAAGTGTCTAAAACCATCTCTTTGATCCATCATAGACAGAAAGCCAAGCGTTAGGTTCATCAGGAGACATTAGTATATAGACACAAAAAGTTAGATGAGATGGTTTTATATTACAAGACTGCTCCACTTGTCTTTGGCACTTCTTTGACAGAAAAAAAGAATTATTCCCATTTTAAAGATGACAGGCAAAGAAAAGAAAAGAAAAAAAAAAGAAAAGAAAAAATATGGGTGCTACTTTAACTTCTTTGTAGATAATAAACTATTTGAATGAAAACCAGTACCCTGGTTGCACAGGGAAAAGGCAGAATTAGAACCTCAGAAATGAGTCAAACCACCTACATGGCATTGGGACCTTTTCCAGAAAGTAGGCATCTCTTCTTTTTTATATGAAATTAGCAAAGACTACTCTGTTCTTGGAGCATCTTGAAGACGAGAAAGAGACCCCTACAATGTCAGAGCCTCAGTCCTCTACACAAGGCTGAGTCTCTCTCAGATGCCGTTTTCTTGCACTTTTCTTGGACAGAAAGTGTTATATTTATAATGGTATCAGTCTTCATTCATGCTCTAAATATTTTGCAGGCATTCAGAGATCTCTTGCATAAAAACTCTGCAGTAGTACAACGTCTGCCTTTTAACAACAAGTCCCTTCAAGGAAAAAAAAAGACTCAGATCCTATAAAATTTCTATCATCTCCATTACCCTTAGCCCTCCCTGGCTCCACACTTCTCTCCTAACAGCACAATCTCATTCTGCCTCATAAAGCTGCTATTTATTTTTGCTATTTTCCATCTCTTTTTTTCTGTGTCTCCGAAGCTTTAGGTAAAGTTGACATCTTTGGACCGCAGGCTGTTGAGGACATAGCATCTAATTAAAGCATTATATTACACAAGCTGTGACATTCCAGAACACTGATTCCGGAATATGACTGATTTCACAGAGCAGATGTGTTATTACCTGTAACATCTTCATTTTCTTTTTTCAAACATGAAGGAATAGGTTGTGATAACAGCTGATAGGAAGGGAAAAAGAGGTTAATCCCTAAGCGCTTCACACTCAACCGGTGCCCCCTGCTGCGTAGAATTGTTCTGACGTATGTGTTGTCAGGTTGTTGGCGAGAAGGCTCTGCAAGATATCTCACAGGACTCCTGTGACACTGCAGCCTAACACTGAGTAGTGCTTTACTTCAGGGATGCTCATACTAATAGAGAATATGAATTCAGCTTCAGAAAAGGGGATGGAAATTGGCCCTATGAGAAAGCGATCTAGCATTCTGCACATGAGTTACTCTGATCCTCAGGGAATCCCTGATCTTTTTCCCTGCCATGGTACCTGTGTTTTCCAGTCCCTTGCTTCAAAGAGACTCTGCTACAGGATTCCCATAGTTTTACTGTTTCAAAGCAAGGTTATGACCAAGAAACTGATCAATGGGACTGGTGTATATGTTCTTAAAAGCTAATGTTTTCCCAATGTATTTAGAGGAGCAGAGAATCATCATGCAAAAGGTGACAGTGGCTTTTTTATTTTTTTTTGCTTTTGTGTTTAGTTTCTAAAACTTGTCTTCACACAATATCTTATTTGAAAAGTATGAATGACCCAGTGTAACAAGATTCCCAGTGCTTTATATTATCTTCTTTTACAGGCGTGTAAGAAAATCCGCAGTCCTCTACTCAGATCAGCTTTGGGCTGTGTATATAACTGTGGAATATGGGCCTCTGAGTGAAAAAAAAACCAGCTGTAGGCAACTTCCAGCCATGTGAGCAGTGTAGCTACGTGGACCCTTATCAACTGAATATTCAGGATTCTGAAGGTTTTCCTTTACCTAGCTTTTAATTAAGTAATTAATTTGAAGAATAAACATAAAAAAAACATGTTTTCCAGTGGGTATTCAATTTTGCAAGAGACTCTAGAGGAAATTTTTTTTCTTAAAAAAAAAAAAAATTAAAAAATTCAATAGCAACTTGCATGGTTCCTGGCAGAGAAACAAGACTCAGAGCTAAGTTTTACTCACGACTCAAATCAAACCAAATGCTCGGCCTTTCTAACTTTCAGAAAACTTTGGCTAAGTTTCTATTAGATGCCTCAATTTTGCCAAAGATGTAGATACCTAATTATATTTAACTAAAGATATTTTTCCAAGGCAACAAAAGCCAAAAGTCATTCCATGTATCACGGCTGAACATCACCCAACTGGCCTTTCTCAGCTTCATACTATTTACAGGATAAGCAGTTAACATTAGAAGTGGCTGTAAGCTAGACTGTGTGTATCTAAGCACTGGTTTATTGAACTTACATATTAAAAGCTCACAGTCAATTTGAATTCAAACTATGCATCAGAGCAATCAAATTATATTTTTAGCTTTCTTTTTCTCAGTCAGAAATCTACACACATAGGTTTTCACTCTTAGCGACTGACTCTGCCTCTCTTGATACAGGTACCATACTGACACTGCTGGAGAATTAAAGCAAAAACTGTTAGGACGGCTTTAACTTATTAACAGTTTTTTGGCTTTTACATCAACAGTGAAGTACTTAGAGATAATGAGATGCCACTCACAATTTTGTGACTTGCATTCACTTCCAGAAGTGCTTTCCTGCTCCAGCAGCGAAGTTGCCAAGACCCTGGTTTCCAAATCTTGCCTTGTGGCAACCAAAGTCAGTGACTTGCAACAAACCTGCCTGTACGGCTGCACCCACCGTCCCTCTGGGATGTGGCTGGTCTTCTCATGCACATCCCAGCCTGTACCAGGCTCACCGCAGCCTTGCTCTCAGCATGCTCCTGCTTTCACCACACACACAAACGTGAAAGGTTTTGCTGGATCTCCCTACCCGACCAAACTCCTGCAGGCAGGAGAAGCCACGTTTGTAACAGCTCCTGCCTGCAAGCAGGATAGTTGTCCCATCTCTGGACTGAGGAATGAGTGTGAACATTTCTCAGCCATTTTATCTGCTCCTGTATCTCCCAGGGCAAATTGCTTTGGCTGTGGAGGTGTGGAGGCTGGGTACCTTCTAATCAGGATTCTTAGCAGATGAAAATAACACTCACAGCCCCAGGCTTATTATAAGTATACGAATTTGTATGTCAGGCCTTGTCCATTTATATTAAAGAATATATTTAATATAGTCCTACATACACAGCTCACACTGCAGTTTGCTTGAAGCAAAAAACACATCATTATGGATGTCACACCACAAGTATTTATTCCTACCATAGACATCTGAAGTGACTTATATCTGAGCTGCCTCCTTAACCTTTTCTGTTCATAGTACCTGGGGGAGGTGAATGGACTTAGTCTGTGCCACAGCTTTTTAATAATCATCTCCCAGCTCCTCTTGTTAAGTCTTTTAGGCAGACTTTAAGTTCAGCCTCAGGCCCCAAGATTGCTGTTAGGAAGATTTCTGTGAGTGTTGTTCACAATTGCTGTACATATTGTCAGCACAAAGATAAAGTAGGAGGCACCTCCCGTCAGTTAGATGGAAGTAGGCAAGCCCTGAGGGCAGGGAGTTCATTGTCTCAGCACTGAGTGTGAAGCTGGAGAGAAGCTACACTCCTGTGCAAAATGGGAGAAAATAAAAAAGGAATAATTAACCATGTGGAAATGCCAACAAAATCTCAGAGAGAATTTCCCAGATGAGTTCTGAGTATGAACTTAGAGTGTGACCCCTACATTTTAAAGCCAGAGAGTATATTATAATCTTTTTGGCCCAGTCATCTGCATTACATAGGTTGTACTTGTGCAGCATGGTAATGTATCTTCACATGGTTGGGTTTTGGCCCATTTTTGACAAGATTTCTCCGTTTTCTTCCCTTAGGCTGATTGTAATTAGAGATGGGATCAAGGCTGTGTGGTACAGAGCTACATCTAATGCACCCCACATCCGAGGGGCTTCGCAATTAGCATTTGCATCTGGATCCATCCACCAGCCTCATTTTTGAATTCATTCTAACTTCAGAAAGTAGCTGGAAAATTGTCCCACATTAAGAATTTGATTGATGCTACATGCCTGGTGAAACAGCTTTACCCACGCAGCCCCACTGTGAAGGTGTATCTTTAGCCAAGGCTGTAGACTGTGGAGAGCCATAGCTAATGGCTTGGGGAAATTTGTCTCTAATCTAGGCCAATGATTTTTTTTAATTATTTATTTTACTCTGTGAGCTTTTTGCCTGAACTAGTCTCGTCATTGAATTCCTACTTCCCATTAACCACAATTAAAAGAGCTAAATGTTTGTGGTTGTGAGCCCCAGACTAACTGTTTCTGACCTACTGCAGCCCTGCGGTGGTTTGGGTTATATTAGGAGAATGCTGAAGTGACTGAGACCTCCTCTGCTGCTCTATACAGATGGCATTTTGGTTACAGATAGGATGTGACCCTCAGGTAGGAGAATTTTCACCCTTTATAATCTACACAAAGCAGTCTTCTTCTGGTATATCCTACAGCAACCACTCCAGTCAAAACTGTAATTACAAAGGCTGTTTTTATGAGACTGCAGAATTTATTGATGTTATGGACATGAGCAGCATCTAACAAACTTGTTGTTGTTGGTAATGGCTCATGAGAGCTCAGCTATTCACAAATCTCACACCCATCATTTCTAAGACCTCCACCAGTACTTTTCCAGTGCTAGGAGCAGTTGGCTATACTGTTCTAGTTGGGAAAACATAGTAGCAATGTCATAAACCTGTCAGCATAGATATAAAACAGGAAGGAGATAAAGACCTCATCCAAAATTGAAGAGAAAACATAACATTTGAATTTGGCACAGGTTGCATTAAACAATTAGTGTTATATTGAAAAAGCATTCAAAAGCACTAAGCTAATGCAAGGATAATAAACACTTTTTGTTACATACCTATGTGTGCTCTTTTCCTCTATCAGTAGGAGAAATTCTTAGGGCAGAACTGTAAGGGAAAGTGAAGGTGCACCCTACACAGCACTTCCCTAAGTACTGTAATGTGAATAAGGTCTTAAATAAGAAAAGCAGACATCACAGCCTGGCCTGGGAAGACAACAAGGGAGAAAAAGGTATCAACAAATCCCACAAGAGGTCCTTCTATCAGGACCATCATCTAAACAATTAGCAGTAACTCTCCTTCTAAAAAGATGCCCAGGGGTGTTATTGTAGACTCATAGCTCTGGACAGAGTTCAAGTCCTTTGTAGCTTAAATAACATATCTTGTTGAGGTTTTTTGGGTCCTGTTTTTTTTTTGTTTTTGTTTTTTAACAGAGAATGGCCCTTCTCTAGTGCGCAGTGGAGACAGTGAGAAGCAAAGCTCATCCTGAGCTTTGTTAACTTCTGCAAGAAGAGAGAAGACACTGAAGTTCCCATGTTGAATATGAATATTTTTTCTCTGCTGTTTCACCATAAGCAGAATCGTGAGCAAACTGATGTTTAAAACACTGCATTTCCAAACTGATGTGATACTTCACGCCACATTTTACCTAGCTCTGGCATTTACAAGGAAATGCAAAAGAATATCTATGAAAGGAATGATGAAATTCAGGTACCTGAACTTGGAGCGGTGATCTCGGAAGTGTACAAAAGAAATAAGAGTTTCATTATTATTATTACTAATAATAATAATAATGACTATTATTATTATTATTATTATTATTATTATTATTATTATTATTATTATTATTATTATTATTATTATCTCAGTGCATGAACTTTGAGGAAGGAGTAATGCCCTGACCTTAAATCCAACCTCAATTTCTCTTATGCAAGAACATGCATTCCTGAAAGAAGCAAATGATGTACTGTAGAGCTATTCCCGTGCCTAACAAAAGAATTCTTGTTTAGATAATTTAACAAGTCACATGACCTTTCCACTGAAGTCAGCAGGACAGCCCACACGAGACGTTCATGTGCCCTACGTTTGCAGGATACTGATCTCATATATCCATTATTTATTTATATATTGTTATGACATTCTTGTTTCCATCTCTTGTATCTTCCTTGCACTTTAAACAAAACTTCTGTCCACTTTACATCTATGATTTTGTATAGAGGGCAAGATGGTTATAGAGTTTCAGCATGGGCCAGAGTAAGAAAAACCTATCTTCAATCCATTTTCATAGGTCTCAGAGTAAAAAAAAATGTCACCAATAGGAAAAGAAAGGCACATATGTCTTACATTACCCGACATTCATCTTTCTAGCATTGATTGTAAATGCTGCTCTGTGGTTATGAAATACATTAATTTATTTGTTAGAAAAGTGTTCTGAGAAACTTCATGAGTCACCGAACAGCTTACAGTTTCTTGTGATTGCTGGGGCATATGTTTTGTGACAGGCAACACTTACACCACCAAACACAGCTGTTTAAAAAACAGTGTAAAACGTGCAGGTGCATAAAGGACAAAAAAAAGAAAAAAAAAAGCTTCCCCACTCTCCCAAAACAACTTTGCCAATTTTTATCTTTTTCTATCAGGAGTCTCTCAATATTCCTCAGTTTTAAAACTTGCACCTGGTGTCTGAGAAGCTCAGCTTTCTCTTTTTTTTTTAAAAAAAAAACCAACAAAACCTTTTTTTCATAGAAAAATAGGAAGAAATCGGACTTTAAAAGCTCAGAAACAAGCCACTGAATAAAAGACAATCTCAAACTTACCTGATAATCACAGAATCACAGAATTGTAGGGGTCGGAAGGGACTTTCAGAGATCATCTAGTCCAACCCTCCTGGCAAAGCAGGTTCACCCAGAGCAGGCTGGACAGGAACGTGTCCAGGCGGGTTTTGAATATCTCCAGAGAAGGAGGTTCCACAATCTCTCTGTGCTCTGCCACCCTCAAAGTAAAGAAGTTTTTCCTCATGTTGAGACGGAATTTCCTGTGTTCCAGCTTGTGTCCGTTGCTCCTTGTCCTGTCACCAGGCACCACTGAGAAGAGCCTGACCCCATCCTCTTGACACCTGCCCTTTAGGTATTTATAAGCATTGATGAGATCCCCTCTCAGCCTTCTCTTCTCCAGGCTACACAGACCCAGGTCTCTCAGCCTTTTCTCAAAAGAAAGGTGCTCCTGTCCCTTGATCATCTTTGTAGCCCTCCACTGGACTCCTTCCAGCAGTTCCCTGTCCTTCTTGAACTGGGGAGTCCAGAACTGGACACAGCACTCCAGATGCAGCCTCACCAGGGCAGAGTAGAGGGGGAGGATGACCTCCCTCGACCTGCTGGCCATGCTGTTTTATAATATTTTTATTAAAGGCATTTTGCTTTTATTGGAATAAAGTAATGGAACTGCTCCTCAGTATGAGAATTAATCTAGCCTAGATAACTGGACCTATCAATTTGCATAGACAATAGACAATACACATGTTTTTAAGTTTAATGTATGGCATTTTTTTCAGCTGATTAACAATCATTAAAGCAATTGTGCCTAGTATCCGTCTGCGGTGATTCTGTCCAACAAAGGTTTAACACCATAAATCACTTATGAATGTGAAAGTTTACATTTCAGAAGTAGAATTGTCTTCTCTGGAATGGAGGTGGGCGTGAGAGCCACATTTTAGGGTATCGTATGGAATAACTCTCTGATACCATGGTCAGTTAGTAACTCCAAGAAGATCCACTGGTGCTCTTAAATAGCATACTCCACATTCATCCTTTCAAGCTTCTCCCCCATTTCCCAGGAGACCTGAGAGACTAGAGGTCATTCTGGTTATTTTTTTACACCCCCTGAATGTGTCCCAAGCTTTATGGGCTATTAGATTTCTGGGGTATTTACCTTCTTTGCATATATGTAAAAATAAAACCTGAGCCTTAACTTTGGAGTTTTTGATAATTAGATAAAAACCTTGAGGATCTGAGAGATCAAAGTTTTCCTTTTCCCCATGACTACTGCTTACTCTTTTTGGGGGGAAGTGAACTCTTAATACTGAACATGACGTTATCTGATGGAAATACTGACTTCTTTCCCTTCCCCAAAAATATAAATAAACTAGGGATCAACTCATGCAACAGCTTTGGAAAGAAGCAGGAATATGGCTGGAGTATTTTCTTTACAATCTTTGCAATAGGGATATGGAATTGTTACAAAGAACAAAGCTCACAACATTTCATCACACTTTTAGTAGTTATTTCATTTCCCCATGAAGGTTTGATGTGTCACTAAGTGTCACATAAGTCCTGAGATGTCATAGTGATTCAAATAGGAGTTTATTGATAATTTTGTCATTTGTTGCAGTAACTTAAAAATTCTCATAGAGAACACACTTTTCCCTTTTTTTGCTTTTTTTTTGGCATACGGAAAATTACAATAGCTCATTTTGAGAGTTTAAGGTGTCATTCTTAAAAATGGTACTTTTAATTTTTTTTTTAAAGCATGAATATATGCAACCCCAAAGTAGCAAAAGACGAAATTAGCACTGATATCTCAAGAAAAAAGTAGCTTTGAAAAGGAGCATAACTGAATTCCCACTGTAGACATCAATGTATTTATTAGCTGTTAAATACTTTTATTCAGTGAGAGTATTTAAACACATACTTGGCTTTATGCATGTGCAATTTTGCCCCCAGCAATACAGTGAAACAAGTGCTAAATTTAAAGCAAGTGCTTCAGTTCTATGCTTTTCAGACAATTGACTGCAACGATTGTTTGGTGAAGCAACCAGATGGTACTACTAGAAACCTCAGAAAGCTTTTCCATAAATACCATTTCTATTTTCAGAACAAATGTTTCTTGAATTTCCACAACCAGAAATGAAGATGAGTCTTATGTCCTTTAATTGTTACAGTACAAAAGAGGTAGAGACAGCGCCTGCTACATATACTCTACCTCTATCAATCACAGTTGCTGAGTCAAAGGGACAATCAGTTGTTAATCCACTTGGCATAGTGCTATCAGCCACAGCAGGACAATAAAAGGCAAGATTTCTTCAGCTTTGCTCCACTTGGGAGAAAAGAAAAAAAAAAAAAAGAAAAGAAGCCCATAATTTTCTTCTAATATCCATAATTTATAACTGTACAGACTTTAATTCATATTTTCCTAATAGAAATATATAAAAATATTACATTTAGCAAACGTTCTTTTTTCTCAAGCTCTATTAGGTTTTCTTAAGGTTATGTCAACAACAGTGGAACCTAAGATGAAAGATAAATCACCTTTAAAAATATTAATCATGAATTGTAAGAAAACACGAGACAAAATATCGGTGAAGTCACTGAAAAATTATTCAGATGATTTTATAGTCTTTCTCCCAACAGCTGCATCTGGTTCTATTTCATATAAATGCAAGTTGGACAGCTATAACCTCTGGGTTCTCAACAGATGTTGTCGTGAAGTTGAACATTTTTACATAAGCAAAAGCTAAACAAATTAATTTCAGGCCACCCAATGTTTCCAAAAGGCAATTGCCTGGCACTGCCAAAGATTGTATTACTCCGTGCAAAACTATATCCAGACACTCTAGACATACTTTTCAAATTCTATTATTTGTGGCTTTAATTATGAATTTCATCTGTCAGGTTTTCCTCCGACCAATGGTGAGTAATGTCATCAAATACAGAGACTGGGGCTAGTTCCGCTGCGTGTTTGTGTGTAGAAATGCTTGGAAGGCGCCTGCCGTTGCTGCAACAGCTGCACTGTGGCCGCGCGGCTGAGCGCAGGGCTTGAGCTCTGCCAGCAGCCTGCCTGGGCCAGCACGGGGGAGAAATGGGTGGCATAGAACAATCATCACTGTCCTAAATGATGAGGTGTGAACAGGACTGGTACCAACCTCACTGGGTATCAGCACAAACTTCAGAGAGTCTCTATTTGTGATACAGAGTCTGGCACCTCATAGCTTTTTATTCTTACGTGTCTCACTGGCTTCAAGCTTCTTGTTGCCATTAGCCTAGAGGAAGAGCCAGAGCAACTGTCTTTTCTAGGCTGGTTAAGATTCCCCCAAGAAGTACTTACTTCCCTTAATAAAATATACCTGCTTTTCAGAAGTGCCTAATCCTTCGGTCTCCTTTTTTAGGTTCTGCTCTGAGTGGCAAATGCTTGGCAGCCTTGAAAATCCAGGTTCTTCCTTAAGTACATTACGAAGTATAACAGTGTCAGAAAACAACAGTACAGGACAATCTGATTTTTTTATGTTTAGACAGATACAGGCCTTTAAGTTTTAAGTACAGAGTTCATTTTTCCCTAGCAACTTTGTACCAAGATATGGAGTATTTAGCTATAATTTAAATATAACCTCACTAATATACAACTGATAGAATCACTTCACATTTCAGAGCTGCTCAGAATTGAAATTAGCTGTTTGAATCAGCAACGGTGAATTTCATTTTACCGAGAATAAAAGCTATTAAATGCCTGATAGCCTACAAAACTGTAGCTATTAAATTTCTTACAGTTTTAAGAACAGATTCTGTACCTATTGGAGAAAGGCTGTGTCCAGTAACTCATTCCACATTACACTTAAAAATGAGTTAGCTTGGCTTTGGTTTTGATACAGGTTCATTACATGCACATTACAAACTTGAAAAAAACCACCCCACAGTGCAGAAAGATACTAACATTTTGAAGCAATGAAAAATACTGTTTCTCAATGGCAATCAGTTCAATCGTATTTTTTTGGTTACTTTTAAAAGGATTAATAATCTGGGGATTTTGGTTGGTTGGTTGGTTGGGTTCAGTGGGAAAAACCCAAACTATTCTGCTGTTA
The DNA here is from genome assembly GCF_963924245.1 of Chroicocephalus ridibundus. Taxonomy (NCBI): domain Eukaryota; kingdom Metazoa; phylum Chordata; class Aves; order Charadriiformes; family Laridae; genus Chroicocephalus; species Chroicocephalus ridibundus. The sequence continues at coordinate 209,203,606 of NC_086284.1, forward strand.
ACATTGTCATCATCATCTGCACTGTTTTGGAACATAATTCTGGGATTTACTGGACTGTGCAAATCAGCTGAATTATCAATTGCGGGCAAAAGCCTCAGCTATGGTGAAGGCAGTCCAGCAGTTAGTTACAGCAGGGTGAATACAGCTGAGCCATAAAATATAGCATTCCACACTATTCTGTAATTTTTAAATGGCTATTTAAGCCTTCTAGTAACAGAATATCCATTTACATGAGACAACTTCTTCTGGAAACAATAAAGGTACCTATCTGTGCAGTGTCCAGGGTAGCTTTTCATTCAGAACAAGACCAGTTTCTATTTAAGACATAGATTCTAAAAAATCAAGTATCACGCTGTAGATTCTCTTTCACACTCTGCAAAGGAGGCCTCACTTGCAGGCTGCTTTAAAGCATGGTTTTACTCATGTCATCTGCCACAGAAAAGCACAGCGGGGCTGTTTGACCTTGTGAAAGCAAAGCACACCAGCTTAGACGCCCATGAGTAGTATCTAAAAGGCATAAAAATATTTATGTCCACATGCATACTTCCTCTAAAACTCTTAGTACCTCAAAATCCTAGTTTAACACCTATATTGCCCAAGAAGTAAGCAATTGAAAGCTATTCTCTCTGATTTACTTATGAGTATTGTGAGAAGCTCTGGAGTCCTCAGCACAAGAAAGACATGGACCTGTTGGAACGGGTCCAGAGGAGGGCCACGAAGAGGGCTGGAGCCCCTCTCCTATAAGGACAGGCTGAGAAAGATGGGGTTATTCAGTCTGGAGAAAAGAAGGCTCTGGGGAGACCTGATAGCCCCTGCCAGTACCTAGAAGGGGCCTACAGGAAGGATGAGGAGGGACTCTTTATCAGGGAGTGGAGCGATAGGATGAGGGGTAACGTCTTAAACTGAAAGAGGGTAGGTTTAGATTAGATATTAGGAAGAAATTCTTTACTGTGAGGGTGGTGAGGCACTGGAACAGGTTGCCCAGGGAAGCTGTCAATGCCCCATCCCTGGGAGTGTTCAAGGCCAGGCTGGATGGGGCTTTGAGCAGCCTGGTCTAGTGGGAGGTGTCCCTGGCCATGGCAGGGGGGTTGGAACTAGGTGATCTTTAAGGTCCCTTCCAACCCAAACCATTCTGTGATTCTGTGATTTTTCTCAGTGAAATTTTAGGCATCTGAAAACTCAGATATGATGTAGTACATTGATTTTCCTGTTTTTAATAGAGGGAGACAGAGATACAGATACACCAGTTTGCTTCATTTAGGTATAACAGCTCTTCCCAACCCTCCCAGTGCTGGCACTGCCATGGTGCCAGATGTGCCCTCTCTGCAGGCTCCTGTAACTTCAAAATCCTTTCCTATTTGTTTCCCTCTAGGCCATGTTACCCTCACATTTCTGCTGGTACAGCAACTCAGGTTCAAGAAAAGAAAACTTTCTTAACTGTACCATGAGCTGACAGTTAAAGCAATGTTTGGGTGATCCTCAAAATAAGCAATCTGTCACCACTGTTCTTCCATGCTACTGCCCCAGCTCCAGGATTATGCAAAGCTGGATACAAGCACAAGTGGATAGAGAATTTTTGTTTGAATATATGAGCAATACATTTTCCAAGCAATAAAATAGTTTACTAAAACCAAAGCTGGGGCTCAATCCTACCTCTTAGCACTTAGTGCTTAGGTTTAAGCACAACTGCTTTCCTTGTGGATGAGGAGACTTTTCATTCACTGAAAACTAAGGATGTGTTTTAAAGCTTGACCCTGTGTGACTTGCTAGACTGGAATAATAAAATAAAAAATCAGCCAAAGGAAAACTCAAGTGATTAATAGCATAAATACCATATTCAGAAGTGTCCCAGAAACACTGTCTAACTTCAGAATCCCTAATCATAGCACCTAAGAACTAAAATGTGACTTAGTAAAAATTTAGGACCCCAGACACACAAAGCTGTGATGCTGAATACCCTGCACACCACTGCCATCTACATAGGTAGAAATACCTGACCTTTCCAGAACTCTACCAGTTCTGGAATCCAGAAGATCCAGAAGATCTTCAACTTCTCCCTGCCTCTCCATTTCTTCTCATGCCATAATGAAGTGAAAACAATTTCTTTAAAAAAAAAAATAAAAAATAAAAGTTTAAAGCTGCTTGCTTTACTGCTTATTGTAGACCTTTCTTCAACAGCCCGATGGCAAGACCATTCAAAGTAGCCATCTAGCTTGTAGGCTGGATTTCATCACTGCCTCTGTTTCTAAGTGCTCACATTCCCTCTCCCATAGATATCCTCAGACAAGACAATAGATTGGAAACAGATTTTACACTTTTGAGACAAGTACTTAAAGTGGAAGCACACGATGCAAAAGATGAGTAATATCCCCTTAATATCCCCTTCACCATCACCACTACCTCCCCTCCACTTTGGAAGGAATTCAGTGTTGGCCTAGACCGTGCTCTAACCACAGCCACCAAAACAAGCTTCTCTCAGGACCTGGAGTTTGGCAACTCTTCCACTATGTCTGCATAGCACTGGCTGTTAAAGCAGACATAAGTCTGTATCATTCTCTGGTAGCTAAGAGCTGAGTTTCACATCTGTCTTCCCTTAGGTGGAATTTACTGAGCCCAGACCTTGATCCTAGAAGAACAGAACGGAAGAATCACGTTTTGAATTCATATATCTCCACTGCTTGGTCTCTTTCTCTGGATCTAGCCATCCTCATGCCTCAAAGTCAATAGCAAGGTTGTCTGCGCAGCTGCAGCTACAATCAAACCTCCAGTGGCTGGCCATCCGAATAGTTCTCCCTCCTCCACTGACTATATTGAGTGAGCAGCCTGGGAACACAGACACCTAGCGAATCACTTGGTGCTCCCCTAGGGATTCCCACTGCATAGGATTCAGCCCCAAGTTCTCAAAGTTTTCATGCATGTTATTTCCCGTACCGGAATTCTCAAAAGATGGCAAAAGCAAATCCTACCATTATATGGAGTCTTTTATCCTTTGTGCAGACTACAGGTAACCGGAACAGGAGACTGCTCTTGATTTCCAGGCAATTAGAAATTAAGTATTACAGTATCTTTCCAGGCAGAGCTGAACCTCAGCTGCCTGCAATTTTCTCTTAGAGCTAATTGATTCCTGAAGATATAAGAGAGCTTATAAGGCAAACTGACTAACTCTTACCATAGTGAGTACTAATTGCCTGGACTCTCAAAATAGCTTACCAGAATAACACATGCTAACCACACATACCAAAACATAGCGCTATTAGTCAGTGTTCCAAGCATGTTAATTACCCTCTCTATAGTCTATGTGTGTGTATTACAATGCTCCAAAAATTTATTTTTAAATAATCAAGACACAGAATGGAGGCTGAGGTTACAAGAGTCTGGGTTACACGAAGAGACTGAGTTAAAGCAACCGAAGTTAAAATGGGAATTCTGAGATTGCTTCCATTCTCAATTCCACAAGATTTGTTTCATTTATAAAATAACTAATTCAGTGACTGAAAAAATAATTGAAAGATTTTCTTGAAGAGGAAGAGTGAATACCACTGAAGTCCTATATTTCATATTTCCTTTCTCAGAACTGCTGTCAGAACCTAGCAGCACTACAAGCCCATTAAAAAAATAGCGTGAAAATAATGGATAAAGTAGCAGATGCAGTTTTTACTTAATGTGATAATTCGTCTCTTTGAAAAGGCATGCTAGTGAAACAGCAGCAGTAAATTCTTTTTTAAGAATCCACCTTCTGATCATGAAGACAGATGCTCAAAGCCTGGGCAGACCAGCGGCTTGCATAGCAAACTCCTAAACTCTTTTCGTTCTTGAGTGGACTCATGACTAATTGTAGACAACTACAGTTAGGAGAGACAAATCACAAACAAGTTTACCATTTCCCAAGGAAAACACTTACTACCAAGTTTGAATACCTGTTCTACAAAACATAGGATGTACACTGGAGATCTAGTCAAGAAAATGCTTGTGAGATCCAAAGAAAAAGAGGTTCAAACCCCCAAAGAACCAGAGGGTGGGTGTTCTACCAAAAGGGGACCCTTTAATAAAAGGCTTCTAGGTTTTTGAACAAGGTTTCAAAAGGACCAGTCGGCTTCTGGGAATGTGCTATTGCCAATCAGGAAAACTGAGAAGTATATATATATATATATATATAAAACACATTTAGAAGAAATACAGTTAGAATTGAGAGAAGATAATTCTCCTGGAAAAGTCTCATTTCCTTCCCTCCTCCCCCATACACACTTTGGGAACAAAAGCTCCTAATGGCCCATTGGAAAGGGAGACGTTGTTTTCCATGTCTTTTGCAACAGGCAGAGAAGATGTTGTACCATTTAGGGTGTGCGTTTCAAGCAGCGCTGGGCTAATAGATGTGACAGCGAAGGGGTTTTATAATATCAGTGTTACATAACTTCTTGATTTTGGGAGATGGTTAGCAGCAATAGAGCTGCATTGGACAATGTGAATTCATCTCTCAAAATAATATCAGATGACAGGCCAAGTGTATTCTGGCTTGATTTGCAGCAGGGACAAGTATAGAATATCTCACTGCAGTGCAGCCATTCCCAAATCAAACTGCTGAAGTCAAAGACGCTTGTACGTTCCAGAAGTGGGGGAAGAAACCCCCTGTTTTCTGAAAGTGTCTGCTCCCGGTACATAATGAATTGTGTATTGTAAGACAGAATTTAAATTAAACATGTACCAGGAAGGAATTTGGGGTTTTTATTTATTTCTACATCTCAATGGCAGTCAGCATACAGAAAACATGATACAATGAGTTCAGCATGTGGGGCTAATCATGTAGTTAGGCGGCAATGTTTAATCTAGTTGAGGCCAGTAATCTCTGGATGTTGATGTGCAGTGTCATGCGCTGCCTTGTAGCATTTCCACATGGGCGATCTGTTACTTTGCAGCATTAGAATCTGCATTTGATTTCTTACTCTCTTATCTGACTCCTCAGGGATTCGGTAAATCCAGCAGTAATTTACGACTGCCATTCTCTCTGGGCTTTGACACATACACAGTCAAGGATTAAAATCAGGCTTCTAAAGCGGTTACCACTTGCAGCCATCTGCCCTGCCCTTCTGACGGAGATTGTCAGTGCCACCACAGTAAGTCTGAAAACCCAGCGAAGCAACTCCCGAACGTCTCAAGCCTGTTTATTAAGGTGCATAGATCCACTTTGAATTTAATGCTTAGCTGAGACGGTAGCGGTACAGAAGCCGATTCATAAATCATGCAGCAATCTCTGTCAGAGGTGGGGCAACAACTTGGGCAGCACCCATCTGAGCCATCTGATTTTAGTCTGCTTCTTCATGTGAATGAACCCTTGGACTTCATCAATGTTTACAAGTTAGTAAATGACAATCCTTCCAAAAGCAATTGTTTCAGAACAACAGGGCTACTTCAGATACTTTGCAGACTGTTATTTTACTGAGTGCTTTACAGACTCTCAGCTTTCATTGGTTACAATTTCTTCTTTAGCTTTTTTGAAAGTTTCATAGCCTCAAATGAAGCAGAAATGAGGGTTTACTGCACGCCCTCCTTTGAACCCCAGTAAGAAGTGTGTTAAGTCACTGTCTCCACGTTGGAAAATCTATCTCTTTCAGACACTTAGGTGCAAACTCAGAAGTGTCGTATAGCAAATTATGTAGGCTCTAATTTACACGGTTTTATTACAGAGTGAACAGAGTTATAGGGCAGTTGTTGATTTTAAATGATAAACTTTTATTCTGAATATACTGTTTTTGCACAAGAATTAACACAACAGTTCTAGGATTATAAACTTTTTATAACATTATTGTACAAATTTTTACAAAAAAATTATTTTTCCAGGCTCGTCAAGTTCCACAAAAGTGTCAAGAGAACACAAGAAAAGGGAGAAAGACCTGCTTGCCTTGTAGGAGCAACCAAGCCTTTTTTTGCAGAAACGCACACTGAGCATTTCAATAAAAATATCCCAGAAAGCATGATCCAGACATTCCGTACAACACAAGAAGAGAAGACAGCTTTGTCAGATCACAATCGCAATTTCATGGCATCTGAACAAGACAGTATCCCTTTAGCCTCAGTGAAATTATTTCTTCAAGATGATGTTTTTCTTTTAAACCATAAACAGGACAGATGTGAGTAGCTGGGAAGAGGGTGAGGCTAACTTTTCAAAACTCTTGAATTGTTTTCAGACACTTTGTTTTAATCTTTTTACAGTAGTGTACAATGAGTATTAACAATATTAACATTGTGGTATGACAAAAAAATAATAATAAATCTGGCCTTTGTTAAAGGCTAGGATGCCTGATGAAGCGAGGGTAAAATTTATCCTAAGGAAGGAGTTATTAAGATTTCACCTTCGGTCGACATTCCAGAAACACCCCAGTGCGTTGCGGTGCCTCGTAGGCGTTAATATACTTCTTAATAACCAGCGTGCTAGCATCTGAATTTTTAGGACCAGTGGGACTGAGGTTGTGTTTTGAAATTAAGACATACTAAGCACGTTTTCTGAGCTTAAGTGTTAACGGGAACAAAAGGTTTTAATGTCTCTTCAGTGATACTGAAAAACTCTCCACCGCAGCAAGTAACACTTGGGTTTCAAAGGTCACTTAAAAGGGATACTGCCTATTTGAACCCAGTAAGGCCAGTTTTTAAGTTAGTAAAAGGAATATTATAGGAAAACTTACAAATGGCAGCAACACTGTTTTTTCGTCAAGTTAAGCAGTAAAGCCTCAAGCGTTAGAAACATGAAAAAGATCATACTAAAGTCTTAAAGGTACAGGACCTAAAAATCTTGTCAATCAAACCTGCTATGTCATGTTAAAAACCTGTTACAAATATGGACCACGGTCAGTGTTTTGGCAGTAATGCTGGTTGTTTAAATGAAAAATTAGAAAGAAACCTTTCATGTTAAGTCCTCAGACCATGTTTTGCACAGTACCATGCTGTAACAACTTTAATGGTGGTTATTCGTCAGATATTCAACAGGCTGCATGACTTTTGTGTAAACTGAAACAGTCCCAACAGTTCCCTTAGTGCTGTTTAAAGGATCTGAGCAAATATCAACAGAGCTTTTTATCTGGCTTTAAAAAAAAAACAAAACAAAACAAACAACTTTTTATGACATATTGTCATTTGAAAATGTCTGAATTTAAAGCCTAGGATCAAGTTTCTTCTCTCACAGACAAAAGAAGGCGACTATTATGCATTATGTGAGAGTAAGGATACTCTTCTGCATAAGAATATGTATTTATTCATGCAAGTTATTTCAAACAGATTGGTATTCACATTTTGAGATAGCTAAAGTTCACATTGCATTTTCTATCTGTTTTTTGTAATTTGCAGATATCTAGGTAATGCATTTTAAAAAATCTTGACCATCACTCGGATATAATCAAAATATATATTGCTTGCTGCCAAAAGAAGCCAAAATTTCATTTGTTCTTTTTTAAAGTATTGGGTTCTCTGGAGACACTACTAAGCCCTTGTGGGAGGGCTAGATCCTGAGTTTTCTATCAGACAGGTATCATGGCTGGAAGGCTAAGTATACAGAAACATGGTTCTTCGGGTCATAGAGAGGGTCAGAGGAGAGGAACAAAGGACTTTTCCTTCTTCGGATAACTCAAGAAGGCTAATGTGTCTGCATGGCATGGGCTTCCCCCTCCTTTTGTATTTGAGCACGCTAAGGGAAGTGGGATGAGAGCAAAAGCCAAGGTGTTTTCTGTGGCAGCAGGGCTTTGTGCCATCTTTCTTTCTGCCTACAGGCTCTAATCAAATGTTTATTAAGTAACTCAAAATACGGCCTACCAGCATGAGCAAATTCCAAAATGTTAAATAACGTAACTTTTCCATGAAGGGTTTCTTTTCGGAAGCTAAGTGAAAACTATAGAGAACTTAAGATACCGACGATCTTTCAATAAATTAAAAAAGCAAACTGCAAACTAATATGTATTTTAAGTAATCTTAGAGTAAAAGCTATGAGTGTAGTAAGCATTGGCCTAATCCTACAAAACTTGTTCCTCCCATAAAATTTCAATTGAACATGTTAAAGGAAAACGCAGGATGCAGTCTTAGCATTAGAAAGACTCAACCCAATTTTTTGTCAGGTGGTAACTGGTGATAGGGTGAAGAGAAGCGCAGTAACATGACTGGAAGGAAGAGCTCCAAGACTAACTTCACCATATTGTCAAAATCAGCCCACCTTCCCCGAGGAGGACCTGAAGTCATCCAACACAATTAAGTGTACTTTTAGCCCCATGACTTTACTAGAGATATTTTTTAAAAAGCTAGATCTGATCACTGAACAAAAGGTCAGGTTTTATTTTTTTTCACTCACTGTACTCTCATTCATGAGAAAATAAATAGCTGGAGCCAAGGTACGTACATGAGAAAAACAACAAACCAGCCATGGGTACAACTACAGTAGACATCTGATCTTTTAAGCCGTGCCATGGCTTTGAGTAACTTCTTCAGTTTTCATAGGATATTAATGCATGCCCAATTATTTCTTTAAGCTTTTGGCATGATCAAAATTGTATCAATCAATCGCCAGCATATACATACCAATGCTTTGCATTGTTTTATTTTTTTAAAGAGCTAGTGTATTGTGCCATGTTAATATTTGCATATTGCAGTTGTTAGCAGAATTGTACAATACCAGCAGAGTTGCACATTCATTGGTTTAGCTGTCTTGCAATACTGTTTAGTTCTGAAAACTAGAAAGAAAGCGCAAATCATATTTTGCATCAACACTATGCTACACCGTAATATTGTAATTTACTGCACCAATCTGTATCACCAATGAGGTTGTATAAAAACAACTTCTAAAATTATTATTCACAATCAAGTATCAATGTGCATACATACAGATTCAAGGCTCCCCATTTGTTTAGATTTTTTTCTAATCTCAGCAACCAGGACACTTTGCTGTTAAATATGCTATTTTCAATAATAAATAGCAACAGCAGAAGTTTTCATATTATGGGTATTTTTATATGAAGGAAACAAAGGGGGAACCTGATATGAACCTTAGAGAACATATACTTCCAAAAATAAATGTGTTAAATCTGATTTTTATATACTTAAAATATCTGTACACAGGTTTTAATGTGAGATCGCTATTCTGTAAAAAATTCAACTCAACCCTTTTGTTACGATAGCTAAATTTACCCTATTTTCTCAGCTTTTTCATTGCACAGTATATTCAGAGCTCTGTTTCAATATATAATTTAATATGATTTGATTGCAACACATTGCAATGTTCTGTTTCTCACACAATAAAAGAATCACTCAGTTACCTTTTCAATGGACTATACTCTACCATCAAAGAAAACAAACTGAAAAACAATAACATAGCATCATCATCATGCAAAATACCCTTGGAAACCAACGTCCAAATATCACAAAGACATTTTTTATTCACAAGCGTTTTTGTTTGAGCCTTTGAAGGATTCGACTAGCTTTATATATAACTGTGTTGTGAAAAGGAAGTGAATATTACACTGAAATTAACATTTTTCTGACAGATGACACCAAGTTTAAGATGAGAATCACTTTTTAGTTAAACTCTCAAGCAACTTTATATACCTAAAAACAGAAGTTTCCCTCCTTCCTTCCTTCCTTCCTTCCTTCCTTCCTTCCTTCCTTCCTTCCTTCCTTCCTTCCTTCCTTCCTTCCTTCCTTCCTTCCTTCCTTCCTTCCTTCCTTCCTTCCTTCCAACTAACAATTTATAAACCTACCAAATCTTAGGTGGCTACATGATTGATTTTGGAAGAATAAACCACTTATCATAAAGCATTTCAACCATGCTGAACTTCTGATGAAGACTAGCCAATATTTGCATTTTACTCAACTAGTTTGGACAAAGCTGATGTTCGAAGCAGCCATCATGGTGCTAATAATGTATATTGGGGAGTGCGTTTTCTTTTTTCTATTTTTTTTTTTAATAACTGTTCATGTAAAAGAATATAAATCTTCAAGATATCTAAAGCTTAAAAGAAATTAAAATGATATACATAAGCTATTATCAGGGGAGCCCTTTTACATGAAGTCATCAAGATTACAACAACAAACAAACTAAAAAAAAAATAAAATCTTAGATTCCCCAATGGAGCACGTACAGAATTCCATTTGGATGGCATAGATGATGCAGCATTCACACACGTTTAAGTATCCGACACTCCAACATGCAGCCACCGGGGGTGCCTTTATGAGTCTCACAACGAGTGATAACCAGACACGAGCGCTGCTGTTCTGCTGCTGTCTGAAGAGCTGACCCTTTTCCTAATGAAACTGAGGCTATCGTTTTGGCCGGGTCTTGATTAAGTTACGCAGGTTTTGGTTTAGCAAGGTCATAACTGGCAGTGTCTGCTGCCAGATAACAGCCAAAGCAGGACCAACTGAATTCCTACCATAGACCACAGCGATGGACTCAGACCAGAGACACCACCGCAGTCAGCCGAATCTTCCTGTTGACAAGGAAAGAAGAAATCATTTAACACCAATTAGAATTAAATTTCCTGAGAAGTAATCTACGTTCTAGTCTTCAACATTTTGAACTATCCTTGAGGCATCCTTTTTGGTCTTATATATGTTATTTTTTCTAAAATAACAGCAAAATAATTCCCGGAAGGTTGTCTGATTTTTGATACAAAGAGTGACATTACTACATTGACTATAAGCATGGGAGGATTAAATACTTACAAGACTTACTGCAGTCACTTATGAACTAGATGGGATACTTAAACAATCAAACAAAAAATGCTGTGGGATATATCTGGGGGCCCCATTAAACCACATCTATATTCCTTAAAATTACATCAATTTGGAGATTTTGAGTACCACTTTATTGTGAGGAAAGGTGGAAGAACAGTTAACTTTTCAAGATTAGAAAACATATACCACAATATGTTCAGGTCCATTTCATCAACATGATCACACATTAAAACAAATATGCTCTGCAGGTGAAGACACGATCAAAGAGAATGAAAACCCTTTCTCTGTCTCTGGTGCTCTATTCAAGTATGAGAAACAAGTTTTCTATTGGCTTTTTGTACACGTTTGATGCAATCTGTAAAGAAGACACCTTCCAGTTTGTGGGCTCACTCTGAGCTGCATCACTCTGTCATGCATCAGTGGACCTAACTATTCATTATGCCACACAGCAATCACACCTCTTTTCCCCATTCCTTTTTGCCACTAATTGTTCTTATTTGGTCCCATTTTGCTTACAATGCATAACATCTTTCACATTATGGACTATTCATTAGTCTGGCTGACATACATTTGATACCTGTTCTGGAGTCTGTAACATCTTTACACCTTCTTGTTTCTCAGAGCTTATACAATCTATATTTGGCTGCCTAAAACACCAGGACACTATTCCAGCCATCCCCTGCACCGCCCCGTCCACCAAGTCTGAGACTCATGGGTAGCCCTGAAGGCTGAAAATATTTGGTTTTCCTCTTGTTTTCACTGTATTCTGTACTCATAGCATAAAAAGACACTTTCCATTTTCCAAGAGATCCCAAACCTCCAAGGACAAGTCAGCAGTGAAGGTAGGAAGGGAATTCCTATGAACAGGGGAAACTTCTTGAACAGGAGGAACGTGTGCAGGGAAGGACAGACTGCACCTTAACAGTAACAGAGCCAGAGCTGCTGGCAAAGAAATTAAAAAGATTTTCAAACAGAAAGCAGAGGAAAGCCAACGAGAGTGGAACAGCTCCTGGTTCGGTCTGACATGCCACTGAAGCATATGTCACTAATATTCAACGTGCCTCAGATAAGGCTGGGGGGGTTGTGGATAAAAAGTTCAATCAGGATAAATAAAGAAGGGTCATTAAAACACCTTTAATTTATTGACACATCCTTAAGCAAAACTTCCAAGTGCTTCTACATAAATGCTAAGAACATTAATATAAAGTTGGGGGAATGAAGACAAGTCTTCAATGAACCATCCCAAAATAATACTTATATCAGAAACCTGGTGGAAGGGGAATAATCAGCAGGACAAAGCATTGTCAGGCTACCAGCTTCGTAAGAATGGCAGTGGAGGACATATAGCAGAAGGGTAGTATGTAAAGTATAACATAAAATGTAATAGCATAAAAGTATTATAGGAAAAGGGAAGTATGATGGAATCTCCATGGGTAAGAAATTTCAGAGTCTAATAATAAAAATGCAACACTAGGATTGCACTGCTCACCACCCGATCAAAGTGAAAATATTAATCATGAAATGTTAGAGAAGCCATATATAGACTGGATCAATGTCTTATCAAAACAAGATGTAGAGATCACATTTTTGGTTATGATAAATAGCTGCCTTTTTAGACAACCAGTCTTTGACTCTTCAGTGGTGCATGGGGCCGTCTTCAAAATTATTAGTAGAGAGCTGCTCTGTATAGCTCTACTAGCTCCATAGAGCACAGTGCAATAGGATTTAGCATTGTTGTGTGAGAGATCGGGCCAACCAAATCCAAAACAAAAAATACCAACTTCAAGAAAGGAAACTACATGAAAATACCAAAAGCAGTTAAAAACCCCCAAACAACCCCAAACCCAAGAAAACAGAAAAAACCCTTTAACAAACAAACAAAAACCAGATAGTAGAAAAAAACCCTAGAAGCATCATCTCAAAAAGTAAGTCCCTCACAAGTATCCAGAAGAATATTTGGAAATATTGCATTAGATATCCAGGTAAAATGAATGCCACAATTAGGACAACCACCACCACCCCCACCACCCCCCCCAGAAACACAACCCCAAAACAAATGAAAAAACCACCAACACCTCTCCCCCCCAAAAAAACCCGAACAAACCCAAAACCCCAAAGAAACACGACTGCATGGATCAGTAGGGAAATTAAGTATACTGTCATAGGGAAAAGGTCGGTATTTAAGAAATCAAGTTTAATCCAATGGGCAAGAACAGGCAGGCACATAAAAATGGCAGATTAGATATAAACAGGAAATTGGGAAGGCTGATAAAGAATTTTTGACGACCTCCCTACAAAATATGCTGAAAAAGATCGTACAAAGTTTTTGAGTACATCAAAAGCACAAAGGCAAATATGGAGTTAGGGCAGCTGCTTGGTAACAGAGGTGTGCAGAGGGAACTTGCGGATTACAGGGCATAGCAAACAACTTCAATGAGCTCTTTGTGTCAGTTTTAAGGGGTGAAGACTTTAATAAGATTACCACCACACACAATGCATCATTTAAGGCAGAGAGGTCAGATGAATCAGAATCAGTTTGGAATAAATATATGGAAAATCAGATAAAGCAGAAAAATTAGACTCAATATGTCATCAGGAATTACAGCATTCACCCACAGCCTTCTTTAGAAACTTCGATGTAAAAAAAAAAAACAACACAAAACAAAACAAAAAACAGCATTCAAGTTCTTCAAAAAAAAAAAAAAGAAGAAAAAAAATATTAATTCTATCCTAAAGCAAATAGCTCACATTAGCTGCCATTCTTTATCAATATCAGCTATTTCCAGATATGTCTCTGTCTCTGTTGGCTTTATAATTTAGTTCTATAACTTTGGCGTGGGTTTGTGGGTTTCTTTTAGTTGATTGTACTCTACAAGTTCAAAATTCCTAAGGTTTCCGGTCAACCAGTAAGTCATAAGTGAACTCTGCTGCACCAGATTTGGAGTAGGATGCTAAGATTTGAAGATGCGCTGAACTTTCTGGTTTATTTAGTTTGGCTCTGTCACTTGTTGCATCTGCATTGTGTCTTGTCATGTAGTTTTATTTCTATTCAAAGCACCTAAAAATAACCCTGTTGCTTCTTCCTCACAATGAGTACCATAAGAAACGATTTTCAGTAAAGGTTTCTTCTCACATGAATTCAATGAATAGTGCTTGGTGTTACCTCTTGGTATATAAGATTCTTATCACTGAAATTAATTAGAAGAGTCATCTTTGAAGAAATAATCTAAAGTAAAGCACAAGGTTTAAAATTTGCCAATAGAGGGGAGATGTCTGGAGCTTGAGAAAGAAGTAATTTGAAGGTCTTAAATAATATTGTGCATATAGGAAGGGGAAAACATCTTTATAGTAAAAACTGCACGCAGTATGGATCAGGGTAGATGGAGCTCCCCATATAGAAATATACAGTACTGAGCTTTCATGGCACCAAATATATATAGACCAAATATTGGATAAATTATGTTGATGAATTAATCCTACCACTATACGTACTTGAAAAAGAAACTCCGTTCTGTTGCTCGTTTCTATTTGCTTTTTGAGATTTTTTTTAAACTACATCAGAATTTACGGGCACTGCTTTTACATTCAATAGTTAAGACTATGTAATATTCCCATTGGATTGAAAAGAAATATTTTAATATCTTTTGCTATCTCCCTAAGACTACACAGGGCAGTTTTTAAAGGATTCACAACTTCACTACAGCGGAGAATGTCTTGGAAGCCTCATGCAGGAGAGAAATCTTTTTATTATGAATGACAGAGTTAAGCTGTACTAGACAAAAGTATACAAGATTTATATACATATTTCAAGGTTGGTCAGATTTTAACCTCATATGGATCAAAGTCACATTGAATTTCTGAGGTTTGTAGGCCAATTTACAGTGGTAAACCAGCAGTTCTGCCAAGAACAATTATAAATATTCTCTCTGGAATCCGTTATTCTTTTGTGTCCTAAGCCAAGATGAAAATAGTAGTGGCAAAGGAGGTACAGTAAATCCTATCTAAATTACTTTTTCCTCCCCAGCATTGAACATTGTAGTTTTCTTTGCATTTTAACTGTTGTGAAAATGACAAGAAATGTAAAAAATAAAAGGAGGATAAAGTCTGATTGCATGCCGATTTACACAAATTAAAAAAAAATCAACAGTTTTAAGGAAATGAGTGGGAACCCATCATTACTTTGCAACCAGATTGAGGAAAACGTCAGTTTTAATGGTCTTCAAAATGTCTTTTTTGAAAAAAACTTCTCCTATGCCTGAGCTGAAAGAAAACTTTTTCCTGTAAATGTTATTTTTGAAATTTTTTATAAAATTGCTTATAAGAAACTACATAGCAACATTTTATCTTATTTTTACCTTATTTTCTCTTTACCTCCACCAGTGCAATTAGACACTGAGCTATTTTTCAGCAGTTTCACTGAAATTTTCCAGCCCTCTACATCAGTCTCTACTGCATCAGTCACAAAGTAAACCTGAATAACCAACAGATCAGTTGGGGATGTCCTCTCTTTGTTGTCTTCAAAATAATATTCTGTGTAGTATTTCTCTTTGAAGACAGAAAAAATTGGAAAATAAATTGTAAAGAATCCATTTTAGCCAGGTTCATTTCATCAGAAGTGTATCAGAAATTTCTTGCGTTAATAAGTCACCTGTCCAATTTCCTTGCATGCTTGATGTGGAGAAGCGTCAAATCCAAATGTCATCTCCTTTGTCATGCCTTACTATGATAACTCTAGAGAGGGTTATTTTACAACATCACACAGTGTGAAAATTATTCAGCACTTGCAGAATGGAAATGGATGTTTTTATAAAACCATAATTTCATTGCTAAGTACCAAACCCACATAGTCATTACTATATATCGACATTTCCTTGAAGGCAGTGCAGGTCCATAATTTTAAAGACACACATGGAAATATAAATGCATATATACGTACATACATGACTAAGCCTACAAACATACTCGTTACTCTTTTAGAAGTACACCATAACTATTTAATGTACTAAAACTTTGTCTTGAAACCTTAATCATCAGAACCCTTTCAGAAGCCATTGTGCTACACTGACTATAAAAAGGATAAAATAACAACATCTGCCAAAGAGCTTCTGATCTGGACCTTGATATCAACTGGTTACCTCAAAGTTATACATTTTATAAGCATATATTTAAACGCTTCATATTGCATGGAGAAGAACTTTGCTTTTACTCAAGAGTCATTTCAAGTTCCAGTGCAAGGTCTTTCACAAATTTGGTGTTACCCTCCTTTGCCTGCATGACCACAAAAAGCTGTCAAAGCTGTACAGATGCCCTCATCTAGACCAGGGATGCAGCCAATCCCATCAAGATGTATACAGTCATCTTGGCTGCTAATCACCCCCAAAGCTCCCACTGACATCCCTGGGAGCTGATGGAAATAAGACATTCCCAGAAGGAGCTAAAAACCTTTAAAGTTCTTCTCTTTATTCTCAGACAAGGCAAACAAAACCAGTGTGTGTGGACAAAGTAAGAGCAAGCCATTCAAGAGGCTGATAAAGCCTATTTTGTTATCCTTAATAAAGAAAAAAAAAGAAAAAGAAAAAGAAAAAGCTGCTGTTACTGAACCTGATCAGCTGGTTTATATCTGTGTTGGCTTCAATGATTTTAATAAAACTACACAGATTAATGTCCAGAGAGAACCCATTTCCAAAATCACAAAGTTATTAAAACCAGGATGAATGAACAAAATTACCTTTATAACTTTCTGCTGCCAAAAGTCTATCAGCTAAAATTATATTCCATGGGTTTCCCAGTATTTTGGTTTGCCTTCTTGATCAGAAAGACATTTTGGACATAAAGAATTCAGCTCAAGGTGAGTCTCTGCTGCATTACGTACACTGGACAGTAGCTTTTTAATTAAAATAAAGTTATTTGCAGAGCAAATTGCATGAGTAAGAACATGAGATGTTAATCTTCTAGATTTTAATGTGAAAGCCAACTGACTTGGGGGAAGGGACTTTCAACCTTCCTTACAACCTTCAGCCATGGCTGTGCAAGTTTCTAGGTTTGCTAGAAGTTAGATCATTTAAATACAGGATAGGAAACTTCAAAATTACTCAAATACAGCTGTTAAATGAGCTTTACCCTTTTTTTCACTGATGTTCAGGTGATATTAAGTGAACCTTCCCCCAGGTATAATAGGAACATAAATTACTGAGAAAACGAGTATTCTACATGTTTACAATTTTAAATATGTTATTACACTAAGTCTGAAAAATGATCTCTAAGGTTCCATTTCTGCTTCTCAGCTGCCTTTACTTTGATAGATATGTTAGTATCTCCCTCTAGTGGTTTTCTGCGTAATAATATTGATCAGGAACCCCTCCAGTGTACAAGGTCATGAGTTTTATTCTCATTAGATCAGCAAAATATGTCACTAGCACAGTAGTGCACACTCTCACACTATTAAACGCAACACAGTCTGAAATACCAAGGCTTTCATTATGAACCCCAGAGCCTTCACTAAGTCAACATACAGGACTTCACGTATCCATGTACTTAGAAGAAAAAACCTACCTTCTGCTGTAGTAAGGCAATCAATATGTTGATGTTACAAAAAGTTAAAAAGCAAAAATATTATTTTACTGATTTCATCGTTTAACCAAATTGATGCACACTATTACCTTCCACCATTAACATTTGTGTTAACTTGAATGCAGTGGAAACTCCTTGCTCTTCCCAATAGCACCGCTCCCAGTATTCTTATACAGAGCATTGATCTTTGCAATCCCTAGGTAGAACTTTATTTTCACAGGTATTGTAGTCTCTTCTAATTACTTTGTACCTTTGTCTCTGTGCAGAAAACCTTCTTCTTCTGATTGATTTCAACAGGGACAAGGGGAAAATGCGTTGAAGGGAATGACACTGACTCAGTTGGTACATGTGCAATCTCAAAAGAGCCAACCATATAAACCCAACAGGTTCCTTCTCTTTGTATTTGCTATGGGAGAGGCCCTTGTGTTCTGTAATTCTGATTTATAAGGCTCCAGACAGGGTTTTTTCATATTTAATTTCCCTTAATATTGCAATAATAATTTGCTCCAGATTGTTGCTTTTAGGGCTCGCTTCATTCTGTTTTCTTTTGTATGCTTAGTAAGTAAAAAAGTCTGCTAATTTTTTAAGCCAAGAACAAAACAAAAAATTAGAGAAAGTAACTGACCATCCACACCACATGAAAACTTGCAGAAAAATGAAGATAGGAGCAGACGTCATGGCAGAGGCACGACTCGTTGTGCATATAGGCTGATCCTATTAATAACGGGCAAAGTAGCAAGTAGAGGAAAGGAAAGAAAACACAGAAAAAAAGACATACAAGATGAGATATCATGCAGATTGCTGGCAGTTAGCAGAGTTAATGTGAAAGCATCCACCCAAGAGCAAGAGATTCACAGCAAATTTTGCAAATAAACTTAACCAAAACAATCCACTGTTACAAAACACATGACTTACACGCTGATTAGCACATCAAGCTAGTGAGCAAGAGTTGTACTTTCACACACAATCGTATCAGGAAGACTTGGAATATTTACAATGACCAAATAGCTTTTGGATGGGTTTTCAACTTTGTTTAACCTTTGTTGGCCAGTAAGAAGACTTCCTTTTTAAAGTACCATTTGGTTACTAGAAAAATGCATTGAATACCAACTGTCTGGACTTCTTTAACACTCCAGACTTCTCAAACGTTATGCCCCACTAAAGAAAAGCAGAGAATATACTGGATTAAAACCTGGTATATGGCAGTGATAGCCAACTAACTGCACTACTTTTGGACAATCTTTCATTTGCAGAAATGGGATAAGGCATTAAAAATGCATTTTTAAAATATTTCTATAACGGCAGATACTTCCCTGTTCAATACCTTTTGTCTTGAAATTTATTCAGATCAATTTGAATTCAACATATTCTATTTCATACAGTATTTTGAAAGGTAAGAGATTATACTCAAAGTAAATTATATCTGTGGCACAGTTATAATTTTTCTCCTTCAAAACTTTATTTTATACAGCGCAGGGAGTACTAAACAGCAAAGTTTGCTGATTTAAGTTTTATACCTATTAAAAATGTGACCTAAGGTCAATACATGTTTGCAGATTTTCTAAGTGGAACAGTATCCTAAACCAGATATAATATTTTTTATCATTTATCAGCATCTTAAATAATATTTGGAAAAGCTAATATAAAAATACTACCTCTAAGCCAGGATTATCATCTAGGTGTGAAAGCCATTGAGGAACTGAATTTCACAGCACCTTACAGGGACCATCAGATTTACGCTTGCTGATGTTTGGGGGTTTTTTTAGAGGGAATCATGTGTGAAAGTGCAATGGTTACAGGAAAGGCAGATAAGAAAGCAGCTGTTAATTTTATGTTAATCATGGGATACTTAAAATAGAGTGACTATGATCTAGAGTGAACAGTATGTTTAGTGATAGATAGAAAGGTTGCCAGGCACCAAGGTACATTTAAATGCAGTTTTCACTGCTCTTCTAAAACAGCTCTACAATTGTTTTTAAAGATAGTCCTAAAGTCTTACAAGTTCAATTTTACCTGTTTGGCTTCATCAAAACAGACATCAGGTCCCTTTCTGTATCTGGGTTGTTTGACCATTTCGCAAGGATTTGGCCCTTCATCTGTTTCTCTGGTTAAGGACCATGACTGTTTTTCCTGCACCGTACATTAGCAGGATTAACATTCTGTTTTTACTTTCGTGGGAGAAGTTTTATGCTAATTCAGATAGTACCGAAATAAACATCAATAGTCACCATACCTTGTTTAAATTAAAGAAAACCAAACCAAACCAACCCTCCAGATAAATTGAAATCAGATACCCTTTTTTTTACACTGCTTTAATCAAGAAAATAAACATCCTGCATGACTTTTTAGAGCCAGTACTTCCAGAACTGTACACAAGATAAATAAATATAAAAGCTGAGGGTTTTTTAAGATTTTCTGTATTGCTTTTATTACCATCGCATAAATATTACAGAACATATTTGACGAAGTAGTAAATTTTCAATGGTACTTATTGGTTATAGCACACGTTACCACTGATTTATTCTGCTAAAATGAAGAAACACAGTAAAAGCGAGAAGCCTGTTTGGAAAGTAAAGTTACATACAGGCTGAAAATTGCAGTGAAGGCCTAGAAGAACTGCTGGGTTTATGATGTGTACACCTATATTACCCCAAATATCATAGACAAGATCATCCCACTGTAGACTTTGATGGTAAATGACAGAAAACCTAATCAGATCTCATTAGCATTTCAGTGATGAAGGGAGACAGAGAAAATGCTGTCCAAACTAACAGCAGAACAGCAGGATAGAAACGGGAGCGGTGGCATGCTATTAATTAGCTAACTGTAAATGCGAGGTAATACTTTAGCTTACACCTCTGAAATCTGTAATTGCTGATATTTAGATGTAAGTACTATACTTCACATTTGCCACAGGCTAACAAGGGACACAAGTCATGGCAGTGTACTTGAAAGGCAAACTGCAAAAGCCTCTTCTGTTGAAACCTGCTTATGTTACCATTCAGTATGTTAAGCTTTTTTTTATTCCACTGTTGGCAGTACACACATGAAAGCTAAGCAAGAGTGTTTTATAAAAATCAGGCACCAAAGCTTTACTTATCTTAGTAGCTCTAACTTATACCTGAAGGAATCCTATCCATGCGCTACTGTGGAGTACTGGAGCAGCCTCACTGCAATGAGCGGAGATGCCCAATGGAAGAGACAGCAAGAGGACAGGGAATTTAGCTCTACAGATCTACATCTGTCTTCATTCAGATCTTATCAGACCCACCTCCCCTCTCCTCTGCCGGGGCCCAGCTGAAAGGGAAGTCGAAACGTAGAAATGTTCTAAAAGACCATGTGCATGAGCAAAGCCGTACCAGCCAGAAGGAAGCAGAGTCTAATAATAACCCTCTGAATAGCACCCAGAGGCCATTCTGTCTGCTTGTGTGATGTTATGCTACATCTGCATTTCACAATGTACCTTAGTTATAGTAAAGAGAGAATAGCTTAGTGCTGCATAGTTGGAACAAAAATGAAATAGTTCATTTAGTCAATGTAAGGCCACCCAGCTGCTCTGGCTGCCTTTTGAGGTTATTTACTGCTTTCTAGAAGGTTTGGGTCCCACAGGGAAATGTACTTCATGTGCCCATTTCCCATCAAACGTGCTTCATTTTCTATAGTGAGTGGTGTCTATAAATTCAGACAGTGGCAACAGTTAATCAAACTGTCATGGACTGGAGCCGATTAGAATATTTGGCTGTGTTTACATAGTTCTGTGATGACATGGATATTGCTTCCACCCCAATGTAACTTCCTTTTCAGCCCAAACATAGGTGAAATTCCAGTTGTATTAATGTGGCAATGAACACATTGCTTGTGCCAAAGAAACACAGTCATCTCTACCACCATCTGCTTTTCTTTCAGGAATGGGAGAGGCTGTCTCAACTAACTTCCTGACATGGACAAAGGTATTACTAATTGTTTTCTATATTCTGTCACAATAATCCAAAACATGACTTGATTTACCATTTCTGGCATGCTATCCTCATGCATATAGAGCAGAGAAAAATTAAGGTGAATTTCTCCTGGCCTAGAATATGTGTATGTTGTTTTTATGTATTTCCATCATCATCACCTGCAGCTATCTACTGGAGCGAACAGGCTAGGGGCATAGAGATTGGCATGAAGGTGGTTGTAAATCAGAACAACCTTTCACATGCTTTTAATTTCAATCCACGTGATGCAAGGACTCTGCTTAGCATGTATGCCACCTATGTCTCCAGTCAGCTTTGAAGAAATTCTGTGCTAGCAGCAACTCTAGCCTTTGATGGTTAAAGAACTTCCACAAGAACTAAGCATTCTCATTGGCACTGAGCACACCAAAGTGCCTCCATCACTTCACCTCAGTTTTGCAGGCATCAGGGCAGCATTTCACCTTTTCATGATCAAACACTTCTATCTTGGTGGTGCCCTTTTTGATTATTTCTCTAGACAGACATACCCTTGTCTTTTCTAAAGGCTGAACAAACCATGGACTCTCAGGCTCCCCTTGCCTGTCCTGTGCTCCAGATGCCAACCACCTTGGTGGCCCTTCACTAGACTTCCTCCAATATGTCACTGTGGTACCGGGGAGCCCCAAACTGTACACAGCACTCCAGACGTGGTCTCACCGGTGCTAAAGAGATGGGATGGATCAATTCTCCCAACCTGCTGACTACACTTTTGCTACCATAGCCCAGGATGTGACTGGCCCTCTTCATCGCAAGGCACAGTGGTAACTGATGTTCAACTTCTTGCCCATCTTGATCCTCAAGTCCTTTTCTGCAAAGCTATTTCTAGTCACTCCACCCCCAGCCTATCCAGCTGCATGTCATTATTCTGTCCTGGATCCAAGACATTGCATCTGTCTCTTGGAAACTTCATTAAGTCCCTGTGAGCCCATTTCTGTTTAGTTCCTCACAAATAACAGCTTTTCTCTCTACCTCAATGACTGCTGTCTCAGATGATTTGTGATATCACCCACAAATATCTGCTGCTTCAAGTACTCCAATGGCAACCATGCTACTAACATGCACATAAACAGGACATTTTTTTTTCCAAATATATCCCAGCGTATCATAGCCAAAAATCAATCCACACTACTAAATAACTTGATTTTAAAGGATACCCGGCTTCTCCGCTTGCATCAGTGGCTTTGGGTCACAGGAGCGGCACAGCAGTTGGCTGTCACTAATAATGAATACTAGATTGGTGTTTGAAATCTTCTCTGCGTGATAAAGTCTGGAAAAAAAGCCAACAAAAACCTATGTTTAAATGAAGCAAGGAAATCCGTATTTGAGAAGGGAATACAGTATTGGAATAAAAGGAATCCAACTTCACAGATTCAGTCTGTCTGCTACTGTTTATCTTTTCCATTAATGAACAGCAAGAAACATTTATAACAAATTTTGTAGTCTTTTCGACATTTCCACGGTTCCCCCTTTTAACTAGACTTAGTAGTGGAAAAAATGGGAAAGAGCATAAAATGACTTTAATTGAATTAATAGCCAGCTCTGTACTGCTGCAACAGTAGCTGTACTGAGAAATCAGTTCAGCCTCACTTCTTCCCCTAACAACGCTGAGAAAACCCCCATTCACAAACACAAACAAACAAACAAAACCCCAACGCATAAACCTGTCTGTAAGAAAGGAGAGACAGAGGTTTAGGGTATGTATGCTGTGTATTGAATGTGTGCTTGTTGCATTTTTACGTGCATATAATTCCACATAAGGCCTTTAAGTTAGTGGGGAAACCTGTTAATCTAACAGGTTAATTGCTTTTAGTGGATCCTAAATACGTTTTCATAGCGGATTCTAAATACATTTTCATACATGTATAAAATAACAAACAATTTTTTTTCTATAGGTGGTTACCACTCTATAAAGCAGAGTTACATTACTTAGATGTGAAATGATCAGGTTATTTCTGAAATTTCACAGACGATGAGTTCGTACCACTTATTGGGTAGAATAAGAGGACAAAATACCTGTTAATTAAATAACTGATGTTGTGATTACATATCTGGTTGATTTAACCAGCTTAAATTGTCCTTTCATACTCATTCCCACACTGTGGCACTATTTTTGCAATATTATCTTAGTAATTTCTGTAGTCTTTCAGTAAACTGAACTAAAGAACTCTTCTGAAAACTCACCAGATTAAAAAAACAAACAAACAAAAAACCCCCAAACTTACAAAAAACCAAACCAAACCCCAACCCCCCAGCTTAATGAGTTCTCTGTACAACCAGGAACCACACAAACACATACTAGCAACATGGAGGAGGAAGTATGGAAATAGAAAAAAATGTCTGGGTGTTTTGGCTGTATTCACCATTCCCCAATGTCCTCTGTCTTTCTTTCCTGCCTTGAAATATGGTCTTCAAGAACTTTGAAATCTGACTGTTAATTTTAATTTCTAAGACATTTTCAAAAAGTCTTCATGTATGGAAACTTTCAACCCAGCAGGCTTTTGTATGAAATGCAGAATTAGGTCCAAGTTGCTATGTTTCTGAAGTATCCAATTTTTTTAATATTAAACATCATCTTGAACAGGCACATGGCACCTGAAGAATAATTCTTTTAATCACAGAACAAAACAGCATGGTTTGCTTAATAAGACCCACAGCTCTTAAATCATGAGCACTGTTGACTAGAAGGTAAATGTGAAGATAAATTGCATAATCTCTTGGCCATCAAAAATTCTAGTGCATAACCAGATTAAAGAAAATAATCTTCTGAATATTGCAGAAGGCCTTTAAATTCACATAATAAATTACAAGAAAATAAATTGTAGCAGAAACAGAAATACAATTTTGATGAAGCATATACAGACTATAAAAAATTTTACTGAAGTATTTCTATAATTCTTCAATTATTACAATTAAAATTCATTCTAAAGAAATACAAAGACAATGAAATTTATCGTTTTACTGCCTCTATACTTCTTTGTCTTCCTTCTGTAAGTGTGGTGTCATTAATCCAAACTAATTTTTTTTTTTTGTTCTTATAACAGTGTCATTATCTTTTGTAAAATAAATGAATATCCAAAAAGTTATTATTTATATTGAAGAAAATTTACCTGGAGCAGTTTATACAGTCTACAATCCCACTGAAAGATTTATCGTCATTTTCAAAGAAATACTGAGTTTGCTCAGTGATACAGCTTGTTTTAGGCAGGGCAGCACCGAAGTCGTCATCTTCCATGTCAGCTGACAGAAAGAAGAAAATAAATAAATAAACAAGGACATTTTTAAGTCAGAGACACAATGGGGAGATCCAAATATGGCCCCCAGCCTAGATTCTTACCTTCTACTTCACTCAAAGTTGACTCTTTAACATTCCCTGGACTTACCTGCCTCAAGGAAACGTGGAAAAGTCAAGCTCAAAAACAGCTGCTGTAAGATAGACCTGAACACAGAAAGACAATATACATTTGTTAAAGGCTTTTTGCCATCTTTGTGTTTTACTGGGTCCTTAAAAACTACTCAAATAAGAATAATTAACAATGGAATCATCGTGGCTAATTATGCTTTTGCCAGTTAATGAAGCTGTGTTTCTTTAAACCTTACAGTTTGGCCCTGGTTTTCTTTCCACGCTTTCTGCCAGTCTTCTTTCATGCTAATCTTTTATGCTACTGTTGAGATTTGCTGTCATTTGTGCTCATAACTCACATAATGGAAATGTTATCATGCCATCCATGTCCTCCTTTTATACCTCTGCGGGAGGTGGAAGATGCATGTTGGCGTCCCTCTAGCACTTAAACTAACCAGAACTCCTTTTGAACACACTCAGGAAAAATGCTCCTGCATTAGATACTTTATACTGATTAAGGCTGATTAAATTGCTGAGAAGGAGATGAACACTGGAATATTACAAGTATATTATAAAAACCATTACTGTAGCAGTTGACTTTTAAAACCATCTCTATTCCTGCTCTTGAGGTATAGAATATATTTTCCTCCTAGATGCTGCTGAACACTTAGGCTTAAAGAGCTCCATTTATTTATTTTCCTTTGCTCATGATCATATTCTTCCTATTTTATTCACTTGAAGCAAGTACCGGCTTGCCACATACATGGCCCCCTTCTCCTCTACCAACCTGTCAAAACAGGAATCGCAATTTAGGTTCCCTGACTCCCTGTTTATGCTTAAACCTTCTTAAGTTGAAGTTTCCTGTCATCATGTTTTAGGTTTCCTTCTGCCTAAAAATAATACTTGATCTCTCCTCATCTCATCCTGCATTAGCGCTTCTTCTGCAGAGAGAAGGGACCGTATAACTTTATTCAACCTCCAAGATTTTTTTTCCTTTTCTCCTTACCCAGTGTGATCCATGCATAAAGAAACAGCATCTGCCTGTCACCTTTCCAGTGGAGGCATTGCCTGCAGGAGCTCTGGATTCACATCCACAACTTTGTGCCGTGAGTGATCAGCTGGACAGTGCACCAGTCATCACGGATGAGCAGAGACCTGACGCCATTCACAGAATCATGGAATGGTTTGGGTTGGAAGGGACCTTAAAGATCATCTAGTTCCAACCTCCCCTGCCATTTGCTGACAGAAAACAGTAATCCTTTGTGAGGATTCAACAGAATTTACAGGGAATTGAGTGAAAAAGGCAGCCTGGAAAAACTGTAAAATCTTCTGAGTTAAAAGAGCATGAAGGAGAAATGATACGTTCTCTCTTAACTAAATGCTGACATATTGCATATAAATTTTGAAAATTATCACTCACACCTTTATCCCGCATTGTTGCCTGAAACACTATAGTTTTCTTTAATAACCTGGTTTCTCTTATTTCTCTGCATTTGCTTTTGCCAGGTGTCTCACTGAATCCATTTTTGGTCAGCCCTTTTCACTCTGCTTGCTTAATGGCCTTCTCTGCCTGCTTCTGACCTAGATTCCATTAAAAACATGTCCACAGAAAGTACTTTCATGACGTGCTTTCAAGTTAAACATCACACAAAATAAACCGCAGGTCTAAATTGAGTCCAGACCACTGATTCTGATTTGAACACTGATAACCTAAAGTTTCTCTGCTTGAGAAGGGCTTAAGTTTCTCTTCTGGATTATTGCCCATCTCCAGTTTTTGAGGTTTGCTGTTGTGCAAGAAAACGGAGAATTTTGCTTTTGCTGTTAACAAAATGTCACCAACAATAAAAAACAACATACAGTTTTCATAGTGCTATCCGTGAGAAAATTACTATATGTTTATTCAGCTGTTATATATTTTAACTCTTAGCTTCATAAAGGAGGTAATTTGTTCCAGTTTGATAAGTATTATATAAAATAAGCATAACAAAACTTTAGAAAAAGGAACCAATAATCTCCAAGGGTGCAATTCACACCAATGCAAAAGTATCACATCAGTCCCAGTTACTTATCCCACTTGGTGCTGGGGTAAGTAGCTGGTAGGGGTGTCTATCTACATGGCTCCGAAACAGGTAAAATTATTTCTGTAGCTATTACTAATAATGCACAAACCAAAGTCAAAAGAAAAGAAAGCTCCTTAATGGATCTTTGGTTTTAAAGATACAGTATTGTGTTCGTGAAAGACAAACCCATTACTGGTGTAATTCTGCCTCTCTCAAGATCAATCCCAAAACTCCACAACAGTCCAAATAACGCAACTTTTCCCTTTCAGCTAGAAAATGCTAGGACACATGACTATAGAATTATCCAAAATGCTTTATATGTATTTGCTTCCTTTAAATAGTTCAGTAGTGCTTTTCACATTCCATTTCAAAGAACCAACTAATAATTATGATGAGAACCTGTAACTGAACTGTGCCATTGGATAATGTATTGGATATCCTGCAGCCTGAAGCCAGATTTCTTTACATTTTGCAATAGAGAAGCTTCATGTGTTCTTGTAAGATGATTCACTGAAAAGCAAACACTGATTTTCTCAAGGCTTCTTGCTAGAAAAAGGGAAAAAGGATATTCTGAAAGAGGGAATCAAGTGATCAATAATTCTAAACATAATAACTTCATCTGAACCTTCGCACCTGCCGGTCAGACTTAGACCATTAATCCCAACTCTGCTTCCTGAAGCTGATTTTGTAGTCAGAACACGCAATCACAAAACCTGGCAAGAGCAGTTTTGAATTCAACTGTTGACAGAACACTGAATTTCCTAAGGAGTTTGGAGACATAGCTAAGAATTTACACCATAAGAAACTGCAGAAACAAAGGGTTCAGACTAATACAGTCTCAACCTACTGATTAACTCTGGTTTGGACATACAGATTTCTGACGCACTTGCACTTACCAGGCAGCTGCCGAAGCCCACCATCCTAGATGCAAAATATCTGTTATCGTAGGCTGGGAGAAAAGGAAGAGACATTATGTTACTTGCATAAACACTTGCACACTTTTAAGGGAATGCCAGTCACCTCACAAGGGGCTACTGACCACATAAGCAGAACGAAGTCCAGCTCCTTGCTTTGGCTCTTCTTCAGGATCGCAGACCGATTGATAGTCGTACGACTTGTTAAAGGCATACAGGGACATGTTAATCAGGTTTCGCATCAAGCCAGGATCAATTTCACCAAAGAATCTTCCAATCTGATTAGGGAAAATATATGGAGATAAGTTAAAGTATTTTCAAGTATTTTTATCACTAAAAAGTGAACAGTTCTGATTTCAACCCCCTACTATTTTTCCCCCTACACAACTCATCCGCTTGTGCTGCTTACGTATTTATTTCTTTGTTTGACTATTTCTCTCCCAAAAACTTAGTTGGAGAACTCCAGTTAGACAGTAATTGTTAAATGCATTGTCAATGAGACCACCTTGCTTGGGGAAGAACAAGAAGAATATGGGAAAGAAGGTGTGTGTATGCCATACTACCTGCCCTCACCATCATAAGTCCATGGGCACCCTGCCAGCCTAAGGGCAGAGCAGAAAGAATGCAACTTGGTAGAAGTACGGCATCTTGAACCATAAATAAGGTTGTGCAAAAGACTAACAAAATAACTGGAATTTCTGATACAACAAATTTTTTTGTGATTTGGAAATGTTATTCTTAGAGTAAGCTAAGAGTGGAAAGCTATTTTTTTCTCTTAAAACATCTTCCTATTTTATTTCATGTTCTGTCCTTAAAAATATACATACCTGTTGTGTATACTCATCCCGATTTGACATCAAAAGAAATCCACCATCGTCAAGGATAACACAGTCCACATGCTATTATAAGAAAGTAAAATATGCTTTGCAGAAAGGATTTGTCAAGAGAACACTCTGTAAGAAACTATTTTTTATTCAACACTTAAAAAGTATCTTCAAATCTATGTGGCTCAGGCTAAATCACAACCCCATAGCCAAGGGCCAATATTAAGCTATAATAAGCAGCATTATCAGTATTATAAAAGTTTGTTCAGATCAAAGGCTTATTTGTGGCTTAATTTCATAAAAGTTGTTTTGTAAATTCTTATTTGCTCAATACTTTGCTAGTTCTGAGTGCTATATCCTTATTAAGTCTGATTATAATTGAATCTCAACTCATAATAAGGGACTATAACTTCTCATGTGCTTCAGCCATGCTTAAAGTCCTTTTCCATTTGCAGCTTTTAATGGTAAAAGTCTTAAGGGCAGACTGTCAGCTCACTAGTCGTGCTTATTCTCACTTGCCAAGGACTGTAGCGGGTTTCTTCCAGATGTCAGGTGCAGGACTGGGAAGCCCACTGGTTCCCTGCGCTTTGCACTTTGTAAAAGATCCTTGCAGTCCGAGACTGGAGAGAGAGCAGCGAGGCCAAATAGAGACCCTCCCAGCGTACCCTTTTTGCTGTAACTCCTGCATTTAAGGATCTCCACCCTCCACGAAAGAATTCACGGAAGACCTGAGCGGAGGAAGCTTTTAAGCACATGGCAGAATCTGATACTGTGCTTGCCCCTGAAGCTGGGCTCTCCTGAGTGCACAGGATTCCCAGATCCTGAATGGGCTGGGAACAGAGGAGAGGAGGATGGCTAATGACTGCACATCCCGTATTCTGGTGCTTTTCGCTTTGCATTTATCCTTCTCTAAGGTCTTTTTCTTCTAGTGTTCTTTTTCTCAGGGTTTTCTTTTTTCTTTTTTTTTTTTTAATTCTCCCCTTTTCTTAGGATTCACCTCTTGCTCTGAAAGTTACTTTTATGTCTTTCTCACATTTTTCTTCGCATAATTTTCTATTGCTCTTACTCTATTTTTTTCCCTTCCCTCGTTCTCATAACCTCATTGCAATGATTCTTGCAAGTACTTCACCTGACTTTTGTATCTTCTTTCACCCCCTCCCCTCCTAATCTTCATCTCTTTCTCAAGACACAAATGACTAAGTCCCGTTTTCTGTAAAATTAACCCTCAAACAATAATGATAGAATAGTTGCCTTAGATAAATCTAGAGAGAATAAGTGAATTTTCATAATCTGCTAGATATTCATAAAGTGAACATATTCTTACCATACTGTTTCTCTCACAGCCACAGATTTCACTGTTGCACTAAAAAACAGAAGCACAGTAATCTTCACAAAAATATGTCAAAGGAAACTATATTTCACAGTGATATTAATCAATCAAGACAAGAACAAGTGATTTGAATTTCAATATCTGTATATTAATCAAAATTAATTTTGAGTGTGTGTCATTTATCAGAAATATCTCTGAACAACCCGTAGTCAGTAATTATCGACAGCACAAGCTCTACTGTCTTTCACAAACTCTTTGATACATCTCCCTTTTTAAGAATGCTCAATATATTAGAGAGAAATAGTCTGGGGGACTTGCCAGGATGTCAGAGTTGTGGGTATAAAGTAAAGGAGAAAAAACACGTGCATTTCCATGTGCTTGGGATACGGAAAGAAAATCCAGAAAACATGCTGCCAAGTACCTTTTTTGACCATGAAAAGCTTCACCAGTCTCAAAGCTTGGGAATCCCGTGTGATGAAGGAAGCCCACCATCTCCAGTTAGGTTTTATGGCTTTGATTAACAACAGGTTTTTCTCTTTTTCTTGCAATATGTATATACATACGGACATAACTGTCTCCTACTACTGGACAATGCTGCAGTCACTCATCTCAAATGAATTCTGAGATATTCCTCTTCCTTACTTTTTTTTCAGTTATGTATTTTTGTCAACGTGCAACAATGTGCAACATTGCCGCATCCAATTGTTCCATAATTATCTTCATTTTGTACCTCTGCTGTACTATTAATGTATTATTAATTCCTCAGTTTTTCCTTTGATTTGGCCTCTCCTCCTTCCTATTTACACCTAAGCATTAGAAGTGAGGAATGAAAGGGTCATTAAGTTCTGCTGAAATGCCGTGACGTTGGTTGCCATATAAACCCTTACTGTTCACTGCTTATGCATGCTCCATAGTAAATAAAAATAGATTGACTTTTTTCTGTTTTTTGTTGGGCTTTTTTTAAACCAATTATTCTGCAGATTTTATTCACTGCTACAGCAGAATCTTAGTAGGGAGCCTACTGGCTGGAATAGGTCATTTTTCTGTGTCTTCATCCATGTTCTATAATTATGAAAGCAAGACACGTACAAAATACAGCCTGTTTCGACATAGATTTATTTTGTGCATTTGGATGATTTAAATACCACAACTACTTGGCAACTACGCATCAGTGTGACTCTGGCACAAAGAGCTGTTAGACCTATTTGCATCTGAAGCTTTGAGAAATGCAAATAAAGTTCAAAAAAGACTTGGTCAATTGCTTACCAGGCTCTTGATTGTGGTTTTTGTGAAATTTTCCATCCAGCTGGTTGCATCAATTTTTATTCCAACAACTAACAAGAAATACATGAAAGTCTTTTTTAGTAAAACGAAAAAAAAATAAGGTAACTGTAGAATCCTAAAAAAAGGGGGGGAAACTATAATAACATCTAAATTATTAAACTGGAAAAGGATAAAATATGAGTTTTGCTCAGTTTTCTGACCACCAACATCCTTCATGAGACTAATAAATTAAACACTCTTACTCAAACCCAGCCAGATCTTTGGCTTGATTTCCACCAGCAAGATTAAAAGAGTCCCAGAGAAAAGATTGTTATATAAAGTGAAGTTTCTTTGAAATCTCAATTAAATTTCTAATTCACTGTGGAGCAACAACCAAATAATGAATGTATTCGGCACCACTCTATCTTACCTGCTGGTTTCAGAAGCTTCCCATTTATTGTTATTTCCACAGCCTTGCTTACCATGATACCTGTTTCATAGCTATTGGCACCACTTTCTGAGAGTATAGAAGGGGAAAAAAAAAATGGTTAGGGTGATATGAGTGCCTCTTCCTCTGAAACTGAAATTCATGATTATCGAAATACCCAGAATTATTAAAAAAGAAAACCTTATTCAAAAGCACCGCCCTATTTTCACTATGCGTTTATCACCTGTAAGAGCTCAGATCACCAACATCTGGATGACTAAGAGAAATATTTTTATTTACTTTTCTTCATTCACTTTTTGTACACAGTTTCACTGCCTCATAAAGTTTCTGTAGGCTTTTTTTTTTTTTTTCTTTTTTTTTCTTTTTTCCTGCAAGCAGAGCCAGGAATACTTTTACACATGTGAGCAGCTCTGTTAAAACCAGGATCGGAGCCAAAGAGATTTTATCCTGCTGTCGTCTGTGTATTTTTCAATGCAGAGTATACTGACACCGCTCACTACCCAGCAATTACTCCTCTGATGGACTTCAGCCTGTTTTCAACACTGCTTCGTATGAAAAAGCAAGTTAGAAGTACATTCCCTGGAGGTTTTTGAGGAATAACAAAGGCTTCGGGGAATTCACTTAATTACCTTGTTACTATTTTATTGAGAAAAGATGCAATAAATAAGTATGAAATAACAGCAATAAAAGATCCCATATGTTTAAGAGAGGAGTATATCATTTGTGGTAGCATCTCATTTTTAGCTGAGCTTGGCAAGGTTAATGCTCTTCACATCAGTAACGAGCGCTTACTGTTGTGCATATATAGGTCTTAAATATCACGGTATTCCAGACAAACTGGTTTTGGTGAATAAGCGCAACTGGAAATAGAATTCAAAAGCAAAGTTTACATGAAGCAGCACTGCAGTGGGCAGAGTTGGGGACTGTTGCCTGTTATACCTGCTCCCCCAAGTTAGGCTTGGTGTTGAGGATGTACACAGAACTCAGCTCAAATAAGGCTTTCTTAGGTAGTGTTACTGTCCCCAGTGCGATTTTCTTTCGCTTCCTTTTAAAATACTTCTGCCAAAGCATCTCTGTCAAACACTGTTTCAGTATAATAAATGAACACCAGTACTCTGCATATTTTCAGCTTTGTTAATTCTGCGCATGCAGGGCCACCAGAGTAGATGACAAATTATGATTTCCCTTGTGTAGTGCCCTCCTAGCTACCTTTTCCTTAATAATGGGTGACATCCCAAGATTTTTTTTTTCTTATGGAGTGTTCCACTTGCATGCTTTATCAGTGACCTCAACTGGTATAGGAAACTTCCATAAGTACACTTATATTGGACTCGTTAGCTCTGGCATTTCAAAACAGTGATGACTTACTGTTGTAGTACGGAGCTGTGAAAATATAGTTGTCATTATCTAAACTCCGTTTATAGAAGCTGACTTCATAAGTTTCAGCATTTTCCAACCAATCTTCTCCTGCCCTAATCACACAGAAATAGTGATCAAAAAAAAAGATAGTTAGTACCTCATTAAAGCTGAGCTACGGGGGACGGAGGTGATGTTTCACAATTGGAAATTATGTGAGATTCATTCATATAGTCCTCAGACTTTGTCATCTCTCACTGGTTAACTGCCAGGTGTAATTATTTTTATTTTTTTTATTTTAAGTGGAAAAAATAAAGGAAAACAGTATTCTTGGAACAAGATGGATCTTGTCTCAATGTTTTTAGATATATTGAGACAAATAGAACTGCAACACTACTTACAACAAAATATAAACAAACTTTTATAGCACATGCTGTCTCTTGAGTAATCACCCCAAAAGATTTTATATCATTAATAACACCAAAACAGAAAATATACTGATTTTGGGACTAAAATTCACTGTTATTTTCCCATTTGGGTGAAACACAGAATAACCTAAGAAAATCAATAAATTTGCCATTTACCGGTATATCTGTACTGGTGCCCTCAATGTTCCCAGTCACTGATGGGGGTGTCTAGCTTATTATACTACCACTTTCACATTCCCTTTTTGCCCTCTGGTAACGATACATTTTTCTCTCCTGAAGTCCCTGGACCATTTGGTCTGCTCTTATTAGTCTAAAAAAAATATATAAATTACCTACTGCTTTACAGTATTTGCAGCCTGCCAAACGACTGAGTGCTTAGGAGTAATTAGGGATTAGCAGGGCCCCACTACTACCACAAGGGCACTGCGGTTACTGCTACTCTACACTGATTAGAAATTTGGATTACAAGGACTGGCTATGGAAATAATGTTACAGATCAGTTTCAAGCAGCGACACAGGTAAAATCAAAGAAAATCAAGACACTCCATTCATTTCATAGTTATCAGCAGAGATTAGACTGTAGAAGTTGTTTTTCATTCAATAAATCCATTATCTAACATTCCACCCTTTCAGGTTTCAGAATTCTCATATTATACTATTTTATAATAATTGTTACCTTTTTGGGAACACTCTAGTGATTCCACCATCTGTAACAACAAATTGTGCAACAACTCCATCACTGTAAGAAAAATAAGACTTAAAATGAAAACTGACTGGAATTCTCACAAGTTCCTATGTCAAGGGTTGACATTTAAGTGCGTAACTGTGAATTAAATATCTGCCCTGTGTAAACATTAACTGTATGTCTGTATGTACACACACATGCATTTTATTTTGTTGTAAAACCTTGAAGTGCACCAAAAAAATCACCATCAATAAAAAGAATACTTACAGAGACAGTTTACTCCAATAATTTTGGGCAAGTTCATTTGTAAATCCTGCATCCAGCAAAACTCTAATGACCATATCAGTATTACCTATCAAAAGAGTTAAGACACTCATCTGAAACCATACGACATGGAGTTTCATTAAACGGCTAAATGAAATTCTGAGTTGTCAAGATGCTACAGCCACAAAAAATAGGCCATTTCTATTAGACATACTGTCTAACTTCAAATTAAGTCAAGTACTTACTGTTAAATAGATGGCTCTCACACTGTTGACTTCACTTAACCTTTTCCTTCATTGTATCCTAAAAAACTATCTTTGTGGCATAGGAATAAGCAAGGGGATAAGGGTACATGTCCCAGCTTTGCAAAGCCCCTATGCCGAATTTGGAAATTAACCTATTTTTAAAGCATGTTTTCATTCAAGCATTTTTTATCTCACGTGATGCAATGAGGCAACACTTAGTTCTTAGTTAGACTTACTCTTACATGCACAAAAATGGAGATAAATCAACTACAACATAAATATATTTAAATCAGTTAGGTCCTAGCCTCCTAAAAGAACCCTATTTGCCACCTGGAAATGGGTACCGGGAACGGGCACAGGGAAATCAACTAATTTTTAACTAGTGGCTTAGATGGATAGGTAATTTCTAAATATCTCTGAAAAGATGGTTTGAAGTTAGGGCTTCTCAAGCATCTTTTTCAGTACCGCTTTGCAAGAGAAAGTTCTAGGAATGGTCAACAGAAGCAAGCACACGCTTTAATACAGACTTTACCGCTACGGAAAATAAAACAGGGCTAAATTGGAGCTGAATAATGTAAAGTGAAAATCTGACTCTTGGTCTGAACCTTGCTGGGGAGCCTGAAAACTCCTTCTGGGGGAAAATAAAAATGAAATCCACCAGCTTTTCTTCAGTCTTGCTCCATAGAGAGCTGTGACAGGCTCTGCGCTCACCCTAAGCCTCAGATCCCAGAAAACCGATATTCACCTTTTTTTAAAAAAAATGCCCTAATTCAATCTGTTTTCACAAAACAGATCAATAGGGGCATGTATTTGGGTACTGAAAAGCTCCATAAACTTCAGCAAAGTGGCTTTTTTATAAAATCCACTGAAGTCTGAATGTGTGAGCATGCCACGCAAAGAGCCAGCAGCTGTGACTCACCAGCAGGAAGCACTGTCTCATATCATCTTAATTACATTAATTCAATTCTCATTAGATATATTTACATGGCTTAGCTAGATAAACATCTTAAACTACATCGAATGCCACAGACTCACCTTCCCTATTTGCATGCACCCTGTCATGGTATAGTATCTAACATAAGTTAGGGAACTGTTTTACAAATATTTCTTCATCTGGAAGAAATGACAAAAGCTCACAGGATGAAATTTGGATGGCCTTACTGCATCCGCATTGTCCTAGAAATTAAATGGAAGTTCTACCTGAATATAAATATCAAAATATGTCTCTTAGATTTATGTTTATCTCAGCTAATATAGGCTCCTAATATTTTACCGGATGCAGTTTTTGTTCAGGACCCCTCGTACTGCCCGCATCTTCACAAAGTGGGACTTGCCTACTTACATAAAGCAGATGTCAAAGGCCAGTAGGGTCTTACTGCCCAGTACGTAACTGCTCTTACTGTCCCCTTACTGATGCCAGAGGTAGTTGTCTGGCTGCCTGGCCAACTTCTAACAGGTTAAAGATGAATGAGGCGAGTCAAAATATAACTGGCACTAAACTTAGAGTATACAGAGTAATTTAATTTGGGCATTTTACTAGCAATTCCATTTGAACAATATTTTGTAGCTGAGACAATTTCCATAGCCAGTGTTTTCTTTAGTCAACACTGTTTACTTATTCGGGAGACTATTTTTAAAGTAACTTAATTATTAGAAGAAAGAAGGAAAAAAGTGAATTTTGTTGTGGATTCCAAAATGAAATATAACAAGAATTTGATAACACTTTGGCATAATTGCTTACTAAGCCCTAGTGTATATTGCAATATCACTAAATGTGTCCTCAATATTTGCTTATAGAACTAGTGAATATTAAACTAGAATTTTCATTTATTAACCCGTTTAATCATTTGAGGTGAATGCTTTCATTTCCAAGATTGAGTAAAGGGACTCAAGTAAAATTTCAGTCAGTCAGCAACGTGTCAATGAATAGGATCACTTTATTAAAAACAACACCACCTACACGTGTACGCAAAAATAGTCTTTTGTGAGAAGATCTCCTATCTAAGTGCACATTCCTTCAGTTACATGGGCTACCAGAGAGATTGTTATTTAATTGATCGGCGATCCCTGACAGCAACATGTTAAAAAGGCTCAGGGAATGCAAGACACACACACACACAAAGTTTATTCCAACTGTTTATAAATTATTAACGATGCTAAACAGACTTGTATGCATAAACAAACAAATCCAAATGTTGAATCTTTCATGAGAACAAGAGTTTAATGCATTACTTATGGTTCGTTCAAAAGCGTAACTCTTTATTTATTCTAAATGGAGTTTAAGGCACAACGTAAATATGTGAGAACCTTCCCAAAGCGCTGTGCTCACCACCGTGGCAGTTACATCAGCCTGTCTTAAACAACTCAAGCTCAAGCAAGATCTCTTTAACAATTTTGTGAAACAGCAATAGAACTTCCTTATCTTTTAGTCTGGTTATTGGTTATTTTAGTTCTTGGCTCCTTTTGTTTACTTATTTTGATTATACAAGCTGACGAGAAAGCAAACCAAGGATTTCATTACAAGATTTTGAAGTCTATTTGAGACTTACTTTGGCTGATATGCTCAAATTCAAAATATTTGGAGTTTATTAAAATGAACTGGTAGTAATTTGCTGCTAGAACAGAATGCTGAGAGGAATTGTGGAAAACACTGGATGCATAATGGCCTGCAAACTTTCTTAAAAAAAAACAGAAAACTGCAAACTAATTTTACAATCTCTACCTTGGGTATAAAATCCCATCAGTATATGTATTCCTACTAAAAAATAGAAGTGAAGACAAAAACTAAAATGCCCAGTGATTTGGGCATGAAAACTGTCATCTTGACTAATTCTCATTTATGAGTAAGTATTTCCTAAAGAAAAATTTCAGCAAATTGAGAAGAATACTTACATGATGAACTGCTTGGAGTATTTCTGTCAATAAATTCATTGAAATTTAACAGAAATTCAGTGTTGTTATCTGATTTTTTTACATCGTTACAGTATTCTCTGAAAAACAACAAAACATCAGTCTTCTCAGTTTTGTTTCCTTTGCTCCTAAAGCAGACAAATACAGCTCAGCAATTTTTAAGTCCAAGCAAAATTGTGCAACTACAATGAGGTGGCTGGCATTAGTACGGCAATGGACTACCACAGCCAATAGTGGATGTTGACCATACTGAATGTTTTAGGCATCTACAGGAAATAAATTGTTCCAGTGCCTGCCTAAATCTGAATTATAAGAAGACCCCATGTATGACATAGGGCACAGGTTCCCAGAAAAAACGCTCAAGATGAGTGTAGGCCATGAAATTAGGAGATCATAAAGTCTATAAACTAAACAAGAAAATGCCCAGTGAATTTAGTCTGCTCCTGGGTTAAACCATGCTGGAGGTACGTGGAACTCCTCTTTACAAAATAGTCACTGAGAAGTCTTAAAGACAATTTTAATAGGGTATACAGCACATAAGCATATAAACACCCTTTGTTTTGACATATCCGAAACAGATAAACAGTAGACTACTGTCCTGTACATAATGTAATAAAATAAAGCAATATATCATTGGGCAATTCACTGAATACAAGCAAGCCCCATAAAAGTCACTGGGCATTTTGAAGGCAGATATTAGACGGTGGGTGGCATTAAGCAACTTAAATTAAAATGTAGAGAGTATTCAGCACTAAAGCAGGGAGCTCTCACTTTAAATAAGCTTTTTATATTAAATTAATTTCATGAACAAAAGAAGTCTGTTCCAGTATTTCATGTGAATGAGATACCTTATTGCCCTTTACTTGCTTTACCATGATCCTGAAAGGCCGAATTTGCCTTACTATCACGGAATCACGGAATCACGGAATCTTCAGAGTTGGAAGGGACCTCTAGAGATCATCTAGTCCAACTCCCCTGCTAAAGCGGGATTGCCTAAAGCACATCCCTCAGGGCTGCATCCAGGTGGGTCTTGAAAATCTCCAGAGAAGGGGACTCCACAACCTCCCTGGGCAGCCTGTTCCAGTGCTCTGTCACCCTCACTGTAAAGAAGTTTTTCTGTGTATTTTTCTATGTTCTAGCTTGTGCCCATTGCCCCTTGTCCTGTCGCTGGGAACCATTGAAAAGAGCCTGGCTCCGTCCTCCTTAAACCCACCCTTTAGATACTTGTAAACATTAATCAGGTACCCCCTCAACCTTCTCTTCTCCAGGCTAAAGAGTCCCAGCTCTTTCAGCCTTTCCTCATAAGGGAGGTGCTCCGGTCCCATAATCATCTTGGTTGCCCTTCGCTGGACTTGCTCCAGTAGTTCCCTGTCCCTCTTGAACTGGGGAGCCCAAAACTGGACACAGTACTCCAGTTGTGGCCTCACCAGTGCAGAGTAGAGGGGGAGAATGACCTCCCTCGACCTACTGGCCACAGTCTTCCCTATGCAGCCCAGGATGCCATTGGCCTTCTTGGCGACAAGGGCTCACTGCTGGCTCATGGATAATTTGCTGTCTACCAGGACCCCCAGGTCCTTCTCCTCAGAGCTGCTTCCCAGCATGTCCGCCCCTAACATATACTGGTGTTTGGCATTCTTCCTTCCCAGGTGCAGGACCCTACACTTGCTTTTGTTGTACTATACCAACATTCAGATTTAAACAGAGCTCCATATCAAGCAGGCTTTGTTCATGTAGATCAGCCTAACAACTAGGGACATGCTGCAAACTGCTAAATGAAACAATTGATTATCAGTAACTTCAGTCCTTCAGAAAAAAAAAATAAAATTAAACAGTTAAGCTGGGAATACGTTTGAAGAAAGACAACTATGTTTTACACACGAATCTAATATAGAAGCTACCTAAACCAGTCTAAATTTAAAAGGATACAGAAATTTCTATGATGAATAAGAAATGGAGTAATTCTTAACTGAACTTGATGGTACAGCATTTCCTTTATTTATCATGACTGTCTTTTAAAGGAAATTAATTTTTAAGAACTATTTATCATACCGTTTCCCTTGCAAACACATATTTACAAGGTGTAAACAAGGACTACATCATTTCACATGAAAAAACAGGGAACTACTGAACTTACTCGATCAATTTTGAATCATTTCTTTGTTCCATGAATCAAAAATTAATTCATCCTTAAGTGATAGAGAGCTTTGAAACACTTTATCTTGGAGTTGGAAAACATCTCAAGATAAGTATTATGGTACCTATTTTTCAAATAAGAAGATAAAGTACAAAGCTGTAAAATCTTAAAAGTCACAGCTGCAAGAAATGAGCAGATATGTGTCAGATTTCCATTAAAAACATCAATAAATGATGACATGTCAGATTTTACAGCTCCTTGATTAATGTAAAAAGGAGTCAGGGCCTGAAGATGCTATTTACTCTTGAGCAAGAAGAAAAGATTGATCTCGTAGAACATGAAAATAATAGCTGTTCTTTTACTTAATATTTTTTACCAAAATTAACTTTATTGGTCAAGTCTGTATTTCGTACATGTCATTAATCTGATCAAATGCCTATTTACTGCTGAAGTAATACTTATTACTGGGAAATTAACCAACCTTGGTGCTATAAACGTATAGCCAGCTTCATCAAAATGATCAAGCTTCAGTGTTTCTGTATCTACAAAGATGAAGAGTAAACACCAAGTAAGTAAACTGGGCTTTTTGCCATCATTTTTCTCAAAATATTTGACTAGCTTCTGCATGCATCCATGAATTTAGAAATAAATGTTCTTTTTGAGCCACTTTCCTGGTAACATACCTTATACTTCTTAGTATTTCACAGTATTGGAAGAAACTACTTGATTATTATATGAAATATACACCTGGCAACAGTAATGTATCTAACAACTTAATTAGAGAAGGCATTTCATTATCACAACACCATGAAAACATATATGATGTTTTCATTAGAATTACAATCCAATACAAAGAAATATTTGGGACACTGTGTTGTCAGAACATGAAGGAAAATGCTTCTAGTATTTTCTGCAATAAAGTTTAAAAACCATCCACATAAGCATCACTTTAAATGCTACTGAAAATAATGGCTTTAAAAGCTGGTGTCACTGAACACTGGTAGGACCAGACAAAGAAGGATTAGAGATTAGCAACATATTGAAATGTGCATGAATGCAGAAAAACACTTCACTTTTTTTTTTCCCCTTTCTATTGCTATGGTACCCAATGATCATGGGAAAAAAACCTGAGATGAAGAATACAGAGGAGAATATCCAGTAGGAATAGAAATATAAGTAAAAAATATCATCTGCAGTAAACAGAAGGAAATTGAGCAACAAGAATATACTTGCCCTTTTTGATTGCCACTATCCATCAGAAAGAGAAAGCAGGGAAACAGAAAAAAACAGGGTAAAGCAAAAGGGGTCACAAACCAATATTTTATTCAAACAGCCCCTTGAATAAAAATATTGTGCGTAGATAGATCAAAGGTTCAATTTACATACAGCTGTAGTCTGGAAAAAACACAAACATCTTTGAAGACTGAAGAATATGTCCCTCTATTATTTCTCAAGTACCTTCTATATACTGTGGCTATTTCAAGGGTCTGTTTTGCAGATTATAGTGATATAAATGCAAAACCAGATGATCTAATCCACCAAGAGAACCACATTCACTCACTAAAACTTTAATTTTGAACCATTTGCTCTTTGACAAAGTTATGAAACAAATCACTGATTATTAAAAACTCGCCGTATTCTACTTCATATGCAGGAGGTGATGGTAGACGAGAGGGATTTAGCAATAATCAAGTTTTCTTTAAACTAACAATATCTATGCCTGACAGGGAGATTCATAGTGCTTTTCTAACTTTCTATTTAACTGCATATTTGTTCAAGTTCATTGCAACACTCGGATACCAAGTTAAAAGGATGTGATGGGTTCTATTTTGTCTACTGTCTATATTGCAGTTAAACTACACGTAATAAATACAAAGCTTTTGAATACTCACAAGTATCATTTCCAATTCTCTCTCCAGAATCTGTAAATGGCTTGAAATTAGTCTAATCCAAAAATACATTACAAACATCCACTACAACTATGTGTAAAGTGCAAAACAAAAACCTAGCCGTGGGCCAAGCCAAACAGCGCTTTCACATTCATCTATTTCTACAGCCAGCAGAGGCAATTTGCTAAATGTGATACTGTAACTACTGTAAAAATAACAAAAAAGTGTTTTACTACTGCAGTCTATATCACGACATCTACTTAGTAGAATGAAAAAAAAATTATTATCCAGACCCTTAAAATGACAGCAACAGAGGATACACAAGGCAATGATTCCACAGGTACAGAGCAAGTGGGAGGGGATCGTCAGAGGAACGGGGGCACCTGCACATATTCTATCTTTATAGAATATTTTGTTACCTCGGGTGTTACAATGGGGTTAGAATCATTGCTGCAGGTTTTGGGTACGGCATGATAACATCAGTGAATTCCACAAAATTTATGAATTTTAAACATTGCTTTGTTAAGTGAATCTGAGACTTAGCAATGCTAGACAAAATCAGGGAACCTTCACAGTACTTACACCTGGCTTGAGTTATTGGTTCTTCTATTTTGGCTTTAATATAATAAAAGCTGTATGATGGTAACACCAGTGCCAAACTGCAACAGAAAGGAGACAAGGAAAGCAATTATCTTATTTGCAGCAGTTTTCCAGTTTCAACTCCTACGTGTTTTGAAAACAATTAACAATTTTGTAAGTTGGATCATCATGAGACAAGATCGTCATATAGTGACATACCAGCCTCACGCTTTGTAATGGACACAAGTAGGTTCAGGCCGGTCTTAGAGTTCCCTGTGTTCATTTTCACTCTTATTTATGCATTTAATCATAAATGCACTTTTTAATGGATAAGCAAAGTCTTTCCAAATAATTGCAAATAATAAAATCCATGATGTCTTGTATCTTCCTCTAACACATTTAGCATGCCGATGTAACCCCTGTTAAAGTGATCATTGACGGTAAAAAACAGCGTGTAGGACTGCACGGATTAATAAAACAGCTATCAGTATACATTAGGAAATGTATCTGGCAATACTTGAATTTGCATTACATTCAAGATGCAAAATATTTTCTTGAATCATGCAGTTACCACTAAAAACCTTTGCACATCCTTGTGAAATAACATTTTAAAATTTGCAAAGCATTTGCAATATATTTTCGTTTAGATTATACTTATTTTGGTTCAAAAAATATAGGGCTTTTTTCTACCTTGAAATTCAATACACATGTAGAAGAGTTCTGCTCTAAAAAGGTATGTAAAGGACAGGAGGTACGAGTAATCATTAAATAGGTAGCATCATCTCCCACATCGCATCCTTAATATTTGCACTCGGATTTCACGACTGTAAAACTGCAATGGTTTCTAATGGATAGCCATAGAAATTAACATTAAAAAAGTTGTACAATTGAGTCATAAATGAGATGACCTTTAATGATACATTTGCCATTTAAACAGAACGTAAGTGAGACTGCTGAATATTCAGTGATAGCCTTCTACCAATTCTCCTCCAGGGAAATCAGTAGCAGTTTACCTGTCATTACCAGTTACTGCTAGCAGAAATTGCTAATTAAAATCTATAATTTTATGTTTAATAGGTTTGCTGCAATGTGACTCCATGGATTTATTGCTGTATCTCATGCCAGGAAGCTCAGTAAGAATTAAGAAGTCATATAAATCAAACGTATTTCTTTACCGATTGCTGGTTTCTTTTACTGATTGGCATAGTCTGATAAAAAACTTCCTTTTCTTACAGAGTATACACATAGAGGCAGTGCAACAGAAAAATGGGATGTTGAATAAAAGATAAAGTCCTACTTTTACATTATCTTGTTAAAACTGATTTGTTTGGTTTTGCATACAAATGAACGTTTGCATTCTCGTTGGCTGTACACCTGGGCGGAACATAACAGAAAATGGGAACCAGCTTGGCTGAGGACTACTGTAATTCACCACAATAAAAATAGCATTTTGGTAAGAATTTGACTTAATATTTGTACCATCTAGTTTTGAACTAGGGTAGTTTATCCTTTCTGGGACATCTTAAACCTTAACTTGTTTTGGATAATGTCAAGTTGCTACATTCCTTCTAATGTTTCAGAGCTGTGGGCTTAAATAAGTTTGAAATAATATACGCACCAACGTTGCATTCAAGGGGGGATGTGTTTTTACCCATTATTTCATTTATTCCTGCTGCCATTCACAATACGATTTTTGTATACAAAGCAGTATCAGCACTAATTAGTTAAAACTTGCCAAAAATAGGTACGGATTTCAGAGCTAGTCAGCAGCATAGTTCCTGCCCCTGAGATCTGCCATGAACGTTAGCAAAATCATGGTATAAGCAATGACCGTGACTAAAAAGGATTTGCACAAAATATGTCACATTTTTTATTTAGACCAAAATATAGCATTTTCCTTTTTAATATGCATATTGAAACAAGAACATGGAGACAATGCAAAGATAAAATGAAATAAGAGGAGTAATCTAAGAGAAAGTGTACAATTAAGAAGCAAACTATGGGGCGATACAGAAATTAGGAGGAAAAGTAAGATTCTTAATGTCAGTCATAAACCCCTTTTTTTTCCTGCATAATGAAATACCCTAGTGATAAATCTCAATAGTTGGATGAAATAGTCAGGTTCTGGTCCTTAGACAGAGCAATAATTCTGAGCTGTAAAGGAACCCAGCAAACCCTACAGGCCTGGGGAGAAGAGGATCTGGTCCTGACTTGGCTG
This sequence comes from Chroicocephalus ridibundus, assembly GCF_963924245.1. NCBI lineage: Eukaryota > Metazoa > Chordata > Aves > Charadriiformes > Laridae > Chroicocephalus > Chroicocephalus ridibundus. Next base: position 209,247,762 of record NC_086284.1, read on the forward strand.
GTATAGAATACGTCATGCTAAAAATATTAACCAGAATAAACAAAAAAGACATTTAACTAAACAAAAGAAGTCAGAGAACAGAAATGAGTTACCTGTAATCAGTGCCATTCACAGCAGTCCACGTATATGTTCTGTTTCCTTTATCGATATATCTCTAAAAAGACATATTGGTGAAAAAATGAATTAACTCTGAAGCTTCAACAAGTCTGCCCTTTTCTTGAGGAATACAGTGTAAAATCAAGTAGAAATCTGTTGGAATTCTATTTATTATTTTGCTAAAAGCATGAGTCAAGATGCAATTCCTTTTCTTAAACATTTTCCAAACTTACAGTATGCGAAAGAATCACCTATATCCTTTTTATTGGACATTAAAGAAATTCAAGTTTAAATAAAACTAGACAAACATTATATATCATTTTTCCTTTAAAATGCGTTAGCCAGGCCTATGCAAACTTTTTCTATGTGGTTTAAATATTATAATAGTTGTTATCTCCTTTACAGACCATATTGCAGTTAAACTATGAAAACAAAAAAAAAAATGTTATTATAAAAGTAAGATTTTGTAAGCAACTCTCTAACAACAAAAAGATCCAGTGTGTGTCCTTTGAGATCATAGTACCAGTGGGTAAATGAATTTAAATTTGAGTCTTATCTATAGGCTCAGCCAGGTAGTCCTGATTGTATAGGCACCCCGTGCCAAACTTACATGTGTTTCTAGTCTCATTAGAAGGCTCTTGAATTTGTGAAAAATTTAACATGGAAGTAAATTTTTAAATAACTTAATACATTAGGATAATCTTTACCATTCATTTTCTTTTTGGTATGAAAAAAAGACGTGATAAACATAGTCCCACAGTCCCCCGTAGATTTAATCATCAATGCACCTGGCTGACATTGTTTTACTCAGTTTGCCACTTTGAAGACTACAGCTTTATGGCAGCTGTAACGTATTATTATTTTACAATCAGAGGTTTGTAAGTACGCCAGCAGTGGAGTCTGTGCAGCTGTTGCACTGCAACATTACAAACTTCGGCACAGGTACCACAGGTATTACATCTATGTTCTTTCTTTCCCTGTGGTAAAACAAAAGTGTGAAAATGACCACGGTTATGAAAAAGCAGTTGTCTTTTTTGACATTTACGATTTGAAACATTCTCATTACCTGGCTGCTGCTTTTCAGCACAGCATGACAGTGTAAATATTTTCATAGTCATTTTAGAAAGAAAAAGAAGAAGGAAAAAAAAGAAAAAAAGGGAAAAAAAAGAAGAAAAGGGAAAAAAATGCATTTACCAAAGTCTAATGCCATGGTATATATTATATTTAAGGTGAAAAGATGGCTGAAGAGATTTTTATCCAAGCCTATTTGTATTTAATAATGTGCCTATACTATTACTTCAGCTCAAGAGTAAGCAGACACTTGAACCTAGCACTGGGAGCCCCTCCAAATCAGGCCCAGTGCCATGGGCTGCACCCCATGTACGTTGGCAAGAGAAAAGCAGTGCCCAAGGTGGAAGGGAAGGAAGCGAAGAACCGGGCTCATCTTAAATCCTGTTGCCACCAGTGCTGTGAACTTGCTTGAAAGCAAACTGGCTGAAACCTCCCTTCCAAGATAACCCAGCACATCACACGTCCTCAGACATCTGCTCCCGTTTACCTTTGCCTATTTCATTACCGAGCAGTGTGAGACCATCTCACCCCAAGCTGATCACTGCCAACGAACCTATGCATGCTGTCGCAGTTTTTGTGACCCTTCAGTTTTCACTACTGCCCACCCCGGCTGCCCGAGTGTGGCAATGCTTTTGTTCCTATGGCATCTTCTCTGTTAGTTGGAAAGCCCCTGAGGCCTTGGGAGACTCCAGCGCACCCCACCCACACTTGCTACGAGTCCAGTCTCTATGCTGTAGCATGAGGTCATCTCCCAAGACGCTGCTGGGGCCAGCTGCAATACAAAAGGAGAGCAACGCAAACTTAAACCAAAAAGCAAAACAAAAAGGACATCAATTCTAAGCCTCAAGACTGCAACTGTCAGTTCAGAGCAACTGACCACATCAGCCCTTTTTATAAGAAAATATATGAAGCTATCAATCAAGTCCTAAGTGATGTATGGCTCACGCACGGCCCGTGGTCTGAAGCAGCTTTATTCTGGCTCTAACAGCCTGGAGTTGGGAGGGTGCAATGGCTTGAAGCAGTCACCGTTGCCAGCCATCTCTGGCTGCTCACTTCTCTCAGAGAGGTCCGAGTAGAGGAAGAAATCTTGGGCCATGGCGCAGGGGAAGGTGAGGGAAATTGATGTCATTGGGCACTTGAAGCATCTGGGATCAAAAGGCTTGGGAGATTCTATTCAAATGCAGATTGTGGTCTGGGCCGTGCATAACCAACAGATTCTCACGCACTCAGGGAAGTCAGATCTCCCCCCTGCCTTTCCGATGCTGTAGCTGACTCCAGCATTTGCAAGCGCAAAGGCTTCCCCTCCCTCCCTCTTTGGGCAGACAGCTGCAGGACCAACTGTCTCAGGTCTTTTTTATCACCCAGCCTGAGATCTCTTCAACAACTGTGCTGTGGATGCAATTTCTTGTATAACCCCAATGGTGTTATTGTATTTTTCTGACCTTCTGATCCTCCCTTTTCTAACCGCCTTCACAGAGCCCTTTTCACCCATAGGCCTGGAGAGGCACTCCCTAAACAAAACAACACAAGTCTGAAAATGTCCCAATGAGTCCCGCCCTTTGGGAGCAGCTTATCCCCACCACAGATGCCAGCAGGACTTTGGACTCTCTGACAACGGGTCAGGAATGACCCAGTCTCCCTTCGGAACGGGGGCACAGGCTGGTGGCTTTCTAGACAGGGTGGGGACCTAAAACAGGTGAGGTAGCAGCTGGGGCTTACTCTCCCTGTCCCAGGGAGGTCCTATCCTTTCACCATCCTCTAATTCAGGAAAAGGCACGTTTTTTCATGCAGCAGTATTTCCCTGTAGATTGTAAAGCATCATTGTGAAGCCTTACTCAGGAGGGCTGGGGTGGGGGCTTCATTGTGAGAAAGCACAGAAGAGAGTCCTAGCAGAAGGCAAGGGAACTGCTGGTATGGGTCTCCGCTTTAGAAAAACGTAAGAAGAGGTGAAAGGCAGCACGAAGTCGGACACCAAGAAGGAGCATGGGCAGGTTTAATGACACCATAGGACTCCGCAGGCTCAAGGACCGTAACTTACGGGCACACTTTGCACCTGGACAGTGTAAGTGTATAAAGCTTGAGTTAAGTTGACTTCCCTCATAAAGACTAAGGTAAGAAAGTATGATTCTGCTGCCTATGTGATTACATGATCATCATCATCATCTTTCAGCTAAAATAATCAACAGTTACATTTGTCTGCCCCCCCCCCTGAAGCTGAGGTTCTGTACTCAAGAAGTCTATGAGGTTCTGCACTTTCTGAATAGGGTATCAGAAGGAAAACAGCACCCAACACTGAGTCAAATTCCCTTGACTCTGCAATATAATAAAATACCATGACAACCTTTCTGCAAAAAAGTCACAATCTTGTGACAGTTGAATGAATATACAGATTTTAATCTGCTTCCTCACAGGTGGACACGCATGAAAGTAAAGACACTGATCTCCTCAATGACACCCATAGCTCAGGAATAAAAAAATGCCTCTGATGGATTTGCACAGCTGTGAGGACCTTGAGCAAGGATCCTGTCCTTATTTGCACTCCTTTTAAATCACACTATCAGAAGCAGGATGCATTGTATCCAGCGCAGTATCCAGTGCAGATACTAAGAGGCTGAGGAATGTTCATGAGATGTCCAGCTCTGGAGTCCTCAGTGCAGGAAAGACATGGACCAGTTGGAGGGGGTCCAGAAGAGGACCATGGAAATGATCAGAGGGATGGAACACCTCTCCTATGAGGACAGGATGCGTGAGTTAGGGATGTTCAGCCTGGAGAAGAAAAGGCTCTCGAGAGACCTTATTGTGGCCTTTCAGAACTTAAAGCGGGCTTATAAGAAAGATGGGGACAAACATTTTAGTAGGGCCTGTATCAGTAGGACAAGGGGCTTTAAACTAAAAGAGGGTAGATACAGACTAGGTAGAAGGAAGAAATTTTTTACAATGAGGGTGGTGAAACATTGGAACAGGTTGCCCTAAGACGTTGTAGATGCCCCATCCCTGGAAGCATTCAAGGTCAGGTTGGATGGGGCACTGAGCAACCTGATCTAGTTGAAGATGTCCCTGCTCATTTCAGGGGGGTTGGACTAGATGGCCCTTAAAGGTCCCTTCCAACCCACACTATTCTGTCTCTAAGCATGTTCCCAAAGCTCTGTTGTGGAACCGAGTGACACTTGACATTGTGAAATCACATTATGGATGAACGATTGAGACATGCTTCAGAAAATTCAGCTCCATTTTCAGCCTAATCTAGCAACTACATGTATTGTCACTGATTTTCAGCCATGAAGACAAGTAAGTGTCTGTCATGGTTAATGCAAAAATAGACTAGGACTATGAATTTATTTTTTTTTTTATTAAAATGAGAGTAAGTATATAAAAATCTTCCCTCAATGCAGAATTGAGTCAGAGGACTGGTAATAAGAACTGCTTAGTATTGGGCATGGTTTGGTGTAATCTGGCCAAAATTTAAAGCAGAGTGTAAATGTTGCTACCATCTGTTAGACAATTAATGGAATATAAAAAAAGAATGTGCTGTTTTTAACAGAACAAAACTCCCTAAACTCTGAAGCCTGATTTCCTATCAATTTACCTTGATTAGATTCTGTAGCATATGCCTTTTGAGAAGGAGTAACTTTTCCCTGGAACATTCTGCCATTTAAGTACAAACAGCAGAGCCATTAGAGATATCAAAGTTACAGGAGATCAACAGGAAAGAGCAGCTAATAATATCCATGAAAAATTAACTGCACACTCACAAGTAACTCTGCTGAGAATTGTTATGCTGGGCTTATATATCTAAGGGTTGTGTAGTGTCTGCTTGGTGTTTTATTTGCTTCACGTTCCTCTGCTAAGTCATTAAATTAGCTATCTTCAAGCTGTTTTACATTCAGAGTAAAACAGTTTCAAAAAGCTGTTGTCGAAATGTAACAGTGGGGCATACTCTGGCCAGAACTGCTCTGTTGGTACACCAGCCATCATTTCTTCTCATTAAGGTCCCCCAAGGCGTACAGCATAGACGTAAGGATCCGTATCAAATCTGAGTATTTCCTATTGCTGGGAAACAGTAGCAATCTTTGTCATGAATGAGCATTTTGGATAATAAAATAAAGAACTCCACAAGCTGTTCAGAATGCAGAAGTACGTAATATAACTGTAAGATGGATTTGCTTATCCCAAATAGTCTTCATTTATGGCATATAGACGTTATATTCTCTCTCGCTATTTTCTTCCCATTCAACCACAATATAAACTACCAAACCCACTCTCACACATCTCTGCCAGCAAATTAAGTACTTTGTTTTGGGATTCATACACAGAAGTAGGCTGGGTCCATTTCCTGGTGAACAGAGTGTAAGACCTCATCAACAACTGCCTGATTAATGACGCACCAAAGAAACCAAGAAAGAAAACAATTCTTCTTTTCCTAAGTACATAATTTCTTTTAGTATAAGCCAATAAAACTAGCAAATCGAGAGGGAAAAATGATACAAACTGACACTAAAGAATAAACACCTTTTTGCCATTTCATAGTATTTTTCTGGTTTTATGTGTTCCTGTAAATGCAATTGTTGGTGTTCCTGTCTTACCTCATCTTGGGACTTGACCAGTGTTTCAAATGTTTTTTCTCCACTTTCTCCATCTATCATTTTTTTCCGAATCTATTGACAAGGAAGAAAAAATACCCAAAAAACTAGGTGTTGCATGTAAAATATATATAATGCTTCATATAACATATAAAAAAATATTATATATAATATAATACATAATATATAAAATACAAAACATATATTATAGATAATATATTCCATAAAACACAGAAAATGGCAATGCATATGAAAGTCATAGCTCTTAAAAACCAGTTAAGTTTACAATTTTCAGATTTTTCTAATTAAAAGTTGTTTTATCCAAACCTATACCGAATCAGTAGAGTCATGAAGCAACAGCTCCGGTATACTTTGCATAACAAGCCCATTCCCTAAAACCCCTGGATGTTGGGCACTAGGCGGAGTATGAATTCTGTGTGGAAGAGAAGGAGTTTTGTGTAGCATTTCTCGTGCTTCCCAGCACGTCTGTGTGATTCTGATAGCAGCAGTGATTCACAACAAAACCCATTTTTATTCCAGTCAGAGAGTAATTCATCGATGAAACAGGAGTTTCAAAGAAACTTAATGTGGAATTTAACAGATACCAATAGTGCTATTATGAAAGAACAATTCCAAACGAAGTGAAAAAATGTGTTAAAAATGTAAAATGTTTAAAAGAACTCTATTTTATTTCACAAAACTAACAAACTATTTTTAAAAATTCTGATTTCTAAATGTAATGTAAAATTATTTACTGAAAAACATACGAAGAGATTTGTTGTCAACACTTAATTTCGCAGTTTTCTCTCTCACCACAGCAATAAGCTGGCATTAGTAAGAGACAGGAAAATACTTTTAAAACATTTTGTGTAATATAGTAATAGCTTGTTAAAAAGTGTTCCGTTGTAAAAAAATTACAAGCTCCCTTCCCAGGATTTACTACTTAATGAAGAAGAATTATTTAAATAGCAATCGTGGTGTCTTTAAAAATGAAAGGAATATAACGCATTGCCCTTGCCCACAAAAAATATCAGTTCTCAATTTGCTTCATTATAACTTCATCTCTCTATGAAGTCATCATCTTGACAAATTTAAAATTGAAATTCATAGTGAAATAGATTCCCATTCGAAATCTAGAGCACTTATTGCTTCTCAGTTATTATACAGTGAAATACAAGGAGCAACAGGTACTGAGAAACCGGGTAATCTCACCTCAACTTTAATATCATTTTCCAATTCAGCATCTAGAAAATCCAGTGTAACAGGCTCCTGGGATTTGGGATTCTGAAGCAGAAGATATTGAATGATCAAATAATAAAGACAGAGTACAGTAATTTTGCAAATCATTCGAATCCCTTCATTTCAAAGGAAACTGCTTAACTGGGCTTACTTACTCGTCCATTCTAATCTCTTACAGCATGATGAATTACTAGTGGCTCTTTCTCACTTGTTTTATTTCGTTGGGTAGAGGGGTTAATTGGGTAAGTGAAAATCAAATTAGCACAAATGGCCACTGTCCATTCACAGTCTGTCATGTGTGGGGCTCACGCTGGGAAGCTGCTTCCCCTGCTGCTGGTATGTCATGGAGTGTTAGGGTGGGAAAAGACCCATCGGAGGAAGCATCAGATGTGAATCTCTCAGTAGGCGTCCTGTCTCCAAGAAGGCAGAGAGAACTTTGGGAGAGTGTTCCAGCTGACCAGTAAAATGGCGTCACTGTGCTCTTCTGCAATTTTGCCAAAAGCAGACTACAGACTTCCCATTATGAAGCGGGAATGGACTGCAGCTCAAGATTCATAAAGGCAGCAATTATAGCAAATGATTTGTTTGTTACAAAAAATAAAAATCGCTTTTATTGTCAGTGTTACAGGACTTTCCTGAACACCTTGCAGTTTTGAATGCATTTCTCTTGAAATCAGTACTGTTATCCCAATTTAAGAAATGAAAACCTGTAGCACAGACATACTGTGACCCAGCAGCTTCAAGACCTAAGGAATGTACATGATGTTGACCCTCGACAATGGAGCACTGAGAAGTTTGGTGGGCTGCATCTGTAGTAACCCTGGTCCCATAAGGGTGCGGTAAGAGCATTGTAGCTCTGCTGACGTGGCTCAGACCACCCTCCAGCCTCTACTGCCTTCTCAGTTGCAGTCTGCATTTACTTGGACAGAGCCCTCTTCCGTAGGAGTCGGTTGTTTGAGTAATTTTGGCTAAGCCCCATTGAGTTTATATTACGTGTGATGTAAAAATCCTCAGTCCTCATCACTCAGTACTTATTTAATGAACCCACCAAAAGAAGGATCTTTAGAAAAGAGCATGGGGATATATTATTTAGTCATTTAAATCTGATAGTTTAGAATAGAAGATGAATAAAGTCCTTTTTTTTTTTTTTTATTGATAATACTTTGCTTTGTGTAATAGGACAGTTCATACACAAAAGGATCTCAAGGCCTAGTTTTATCAGTAACTGAGCACTGCTTCTCATATGATTAGCAAGACAAAAATTGTCATTAGCTGATACTATTAATTCAAGACTAGTGTAAATTCCGATAATGACATTTCTCGAGGATTTCAGTGATGCAGCTATACCAACTTATTTACAGGGTAGACTAAAGACCTTTCTTTCAAAATGCTGATTATATTCCTTCTATCCTAGCATTCTCTGACAAAGGTATATGGCAAATATACATGTAACTATTCTATCAAAGAATGCAAGCATGTTTCATCACAATTTATGTACGTAATACCAGTTCCTACTGGAAGAACATAACATCCTGAAGAGCTGGTAAGAGATGCCTTCATATAATAGTCTGGAGCATTAAGAGCTTAACGGTAGTCCTTATTTTCAAGATTTATATTCAAATAATATAGAATAGTGTTAGAAGACAAAAGACTGTTCCTTCGTATTCTTGAGGAACATATGTATGTGATTCTGGATATATGAAATCATTCCTGTTCTTAGCAAGTAAGACTTACTGCCTGCCAATAAATTTATTCTAAGAATATGCCCTGAAAAGATTTCAGACAAAGATTCGGGTATTTCTTTTAAATGTCTACTGATAACTTCAAGAATTTTTTATGTTCCTATTTATATAGGATAGATAAAGCTAGCAACATTAATATAATAGTGTCAACATATACTCTCTACTAATTCAAAACAATTTAATTATTCTTATGCTGTTTCTTGCCCACCCCCACCCCCCCAATCCACACTCTCAAAATAAATAGCAAAAGGCTAAAATGTAAAAATAAATAAAAAAATACATTTTCTTACATGCAATGGATAATGAATAGCATGGTCAAACCCAAACAGCATGCATGAAGGCATTGGCATGGCAGAGGAGGCATTTATGAAGTTCACATTTCATTCCAACACACAAAGGAACAGAGAAGAAAAGAAATGGTAATAAAAAGAAAAAAAAAAAGCCATCACATCAAATCAAGGTCAATATTAATTTCAAATGATAACCTGGGCTAGCCACAGTTAAGGAGTCCCAAAGACAAAGTAGTCAACTTCAACTGTCCTTCAAAATTCAAGTATACATGAACTGTTCGTTCTTGTTCTTTGTAAGACTTACATGACCACACATTCTTTATAAGGTACTTATTAATGACTTTTAATAGATGAAGAAACTAAACATGGATAGATACATTATGTGATGTGCCTAAGGCACAAAGAAATACATTAGAAATTAGAACAGAACATCCCTAGCCCCGTACTTCAAATGGAAGACTATTTTCCCCACTATATCTTTTTCCCCAAGAATGTGTTTTTAGCAGTGTTTGGGCTCCATATTTTTTTTCTTCCAAGGTTGCCATTTAGTGAGTTTTATCCCAAGCCATGAAGAAACAAACTTACTGTTCAGTTTGCTCTTCTCTTTTTCCAGTCATGCACGTGGCATAACTAGAAGAAGCGCAACATCACCACATTCACCAGCACAACTTAATAAAACGAAACAGAAGTAAATCACTAGCAATGAAGCATGCAAATAAGAGGAGTGCAATCCATTTTCAGCATGAAAAATAAAGGCAAAGATCTATTACTTCAATGACAAATCAAGAAGGAAACAAAGAAAGAAAGAACTGGTGCAGCAACATAAAAAAAAAGTTTATTAAAATGTTGTTGTCGTGTTTTGGGAGGTCAGTATTCTCACAAATTCTATAGAAGTCTTTGGTGTGAGTTGCAGGAGCCTAATTCCTACTCATACCTGCAGTACTAATGAAGACACGGGCCATTAGGCTTTTAAAATAATTGATGGTAAGAAGGTCGCAAAATCCTGGGCCCCAGCGGGAGACCCAGGAGCATCTGGAGTGGATGGGAGCCCAGAGCTGCCCCTCCCTGGGCAGCCACCACAGCCGGGTGAGCTCAGCAGCAGCCAAGGGTGCTCAGAAACGTTATTTTAATTTTTTTTTTGTGTTCCAGTGCTGCTTTCTCCAGTGCATAAACAAAAAAAATCTAGCCTGGTGGTGGTCTTCTAGATGTGGTATAAACACAGCCACTTGAGGCTCGGTGAAATCACTGAATTGAATTAGGCCAGGATTTTACACCATGTTTTAATGGTGGTGTTATGTAAGCCACTGGTTTTGCATTATGTATTCCCATATGTGAAAGAAATTAACATGGTACACTGTACCTAATTTTGTTATTTTGCTAGTTACATAGTTAATCTATTCCTGTAATGATTTTTAAGTTTTCATTAAGTGTTTTCTGCTCAGGGATTGCACTGCATAAATGTTACTAATTTCCTTTTTCCTGTTCACTTAATGGCAGTTAATCCTCTGGAGATGGGTTTGCTAAACCAAGAACCCCGATGTAAATAGCATATAAAACATATATCCTACTCTGACTTCCCCAGAAAAAAAAATATAAATAGAACGGTTCATTCAACTTCTGCAATGTGATACAGCATACACTGTACAATAAAACTTGGCAATAAAGTCATAAGAATGATCTTCTCTTGACTTCGGGTTTATGCAAGCAAAGACAGCACAAGTAGTCTCTTTTTTTTCCCAGTCTTCAAATTCATTTCAAAATCTGAAGAATAATTTTTACTGCGCGGCTCTAATTAGCACCTATTAGTAAAGCACCATAATTTAATAGAACGCCCTTCACTACAGCCAATAACATGTTTTCTACTATTTAAACAAGGAAGGATGCAAGCTTCATGCTTTGGAAGCTGTTTGTCAAAGTAAACAGTTCTCTAGTTAGATTTTTCCTAGTAAGCAGGGCAGAAGCTTTCTAATTGTATTTCCAGGTCTATGCATTCTAATGCACTAATCACCTCCATCCAAAGTTACCTGTACATTGGGTCTCCTTTTTCTCAATTTAACTTTTGGTATGCCCACACCAATTTGCTGAAGTAACAAAAAAGCAGTAATTTATATTTTTACACTCTTAGTAAACAGCGTACTTATAGAATGGAAGCCTTCCCTCAACATCTATGCTCTCCAGCGCACATTTACTGGAAGCAGAGAGGAGCCCTCATTCCGATAAAGAGTTCCGAGCTCTCTATCAGAATTACACACAGGTTTTGTCAAGGGAAACGAAAACCAGACGTATATTAAATGATGTGAATTAAGTCATCAGAGAGCTCTTCCTCCCACATTATCTGCTAGAATTAATATATAGAATAAGAAGAGTTTCACATTTTGTTTACTGTTATATCCGCTCTTAAAACCACCTCCTCTTCCATTTCTTTCAAAACTATAAACCACGAGACAGATCACTGGAGCCTACTGAAGGCATCTGGAGCTTAAAATTACCATTAAATGGATTTTGGTCAGAACCATAACGAAAATAAAGAAAAGGATGCTCCTCTTTAGAACACATTCAAAAATGTAATTATTTACTGTTTTCAAATCTTATCTAATTAAGACTAATGTTGTTAACACATGCTTAATGCACTCCCTTCAGCGACTATGTTTATTTGGTGGGCTACCCACCTGTTCTCCCAGGACAACGGGAAAAATACATGCACATACAGACAGACACACAAAGAAAATTGGTAGAAAAACATAAAATGAAGCATTTGTTTAAAAATGAAATATAGCTACACAAACTTGAAAAAAAGGTATTTTAAGCAGTTTAAAACTATAATATACTGAAAGTTAAAAAAAAAAAAAGTTTTCCTACGTTATGCTTTGAAGTATTTTTTGTTTGCAAATAAAAGCATGAAGGGAAGGTTCTTAATGATTTTAATCAGCTTTTGAACCTGCCTTTTGTTAAATTTTCTCAGTTGTGCAAATGGCTTTACAAGTTCTGAATTTCTAGGGGCTTTTTTTTTCTTTGTGAGATCATACTGCAAGACAATTTCTTAAACTATTAATTGCGTTGAACCAGTTTTGATTTGAGGTAACAGATTTTCAGAAGGAAAGCAGAAGGCATTCAGAAGAAGGGACCACTGGAAGTTTAACACACCCTCACCTCTTCGAAGGTAAAGACGTAGTTATGTTTTAGTTTACATCTATTGAACAATTGCTGGCAGAGAGGGTTAAGATGTTGTTTGTTAATAAGTTAACGGCTACCAGGAGGTTCAACTAAAATTAATATGACATGTTAAAGAAAGTCCATGAGTTCTAAATACATCTGTCTTTGTAGTGTACCTTAGTTTTAAAACGCAGTTCTTGTATCAGTCTGAATAGCATGCACCACCCCAAACAAACTGGGAGTGAAAAAGTCTAGTCTGTGTAACTGTTAATAACAACAATAACAATAATAATAATGCATATGCTTAACATTACATTTAGACATTATTCTACAACATAAAACATATCACACAAAATATCCTTTTTTAAACATACTCTAAATCAAACATTAAAGCAGTATGTGGTAGCATCTCTGGACTTTCATATCGACTGAAAAAGTAGAAAACTACACAGAGAAACTGCGACAATTAGTTTCCTAATAATCCATCTCGGTCTGCCTACATTTAGTTGGGATGAGCTGAGTTTTTCACTCTCTAACAAAGGTTCTTTAGTCTTCAGTGTTATGAGTTTACACTGTAGTATAATAGCACATATGAGACGAACAGAATCCATATCCATGAGTTCCTCACAAGATTGAGCCTAAAACGAAAATACTACATCGCTTCATTTCTGTTAACAAAAAGACAGTTTCATTTGCATATAAGGAAAAGGTAAACAGACCACTGGGTGTCATCTGAGTTTCTAATAATCTCTAATGAGGAAAAGATTTGGTCAGTAATGATGCATATATTTGTCTCAGAAAAATTCATCAAGCAAAATCATCAAATCAAAACTTTCTTTTTTTAACACATGAACACCTAATGCATATATTGAGAAATGGAAGTTCATCTGAATTATGAAGACTATATAAAAAACTTTTCTTTTTAAAAGGGTCCTTTCAAAATAAATCAAAAGGGATATTTCATCTATAGTCACGATCAAGTTATTCTTCTCTTCTTCAGAAACATTTTTTTTTCTCTCTTTTTTTGTTACACACTTGGCAAAAGATTTCAAACATATTCATTACTTCATCAGGAAATTAATTCACATATTCACAATGCTGATTTCCCGCAGCTTAAGAATTAAATGAATCTGTAAAATATGTAGACAAATTCTTAATTTCTTTCTCTGCCTTTGACAGTTAAAGAGTGAAGTACTGAAAAGGGGCTCTGCTATCCCTCTTGCAGCTATGATAAGACTTTCTGCTGAAGAAACAAGAGAGGACAGTCACACAGCCCAGAGGTCAAGGACTTGCTGCTATTCTGCCACAGGAACATGGCTGGGAGGAATAAAGTGATGGATATGCATCCAATTTTTTTTAAAAAACCCAGTATTTCCATGCCTAAAGGCAGCAAATACAGGCTTCCATTACTTAAGAAGTTTCTCTAAAGTGTACTAAGTGCTAAAAAATAACTTAGGAGTAGGGTGCCACTAAAGTTTAAAAGCTTTACTAGCCTCATTTGACTGTGTATTGACAGGTTGCATTTATCTTGACCATATATTGCTCAAACCATCTTAATGGGAAATTCTAATATTGCCAACTGAACTACACGGACACATTGTTGGGCCTTCAATACCTATAGTGATTCGTCGTTAGTTCTAACTTTTTATGTGGAAACAATCCATACATCTCTCTCAATCCGGAGTGATTATTTTTTTTTATTATTATTATTATTAAGTGTGTGTGTAAAATATACACCTTTTTTATTCTATCAATAACCAAATGCAATACAAGGCAATGCTGGTCTTCGTGCTGACTGAAGCAGATTTGGATGAAGCCATACATGCACCACAGATTTTCCTGACACCCCCACCACTGAGAAATCTTTACTATTGCTCTCTGGCTCTCTGGCACTTTCAGCAGACATTCAATGTTTCTGTTATTTCTGACAATGTCCCCTAATTATAGAAAAATAAATTAGAAGATTTTTCATACCTTTGGTTGGAGATTTGGATGAAGTAGCACATACCCATTAGGATCAATTGCAAAATAGTATCCGTTTGGACAGAGCTGAAAGAAAGAAAGTTTAGAGCTATAAGGCTTTAAGTAATAAAGAAAGATTAATCAATGGTTTTCGAGAAATGGTCACATTAAGGAAAATACTTTGCCTCAGACATCATGAAATATGTGAGATACTAACATACAGAAGGTAATTTCTTAATATTTACTCTTAATAGAAGCATAAACTTGGAGAATCATTTAGGCTGATGGGACCGCTGGAGGTCACCTGGCACAACCCTTCACTGAAAGCAGAGCTAACTTCAAAAGAAGCTCCAACTTCAAAGTTGGACTGGGTTTCAAAGAGTCTTTGAATACTTCTAATGGCAATTCCACAGCCTCTCTGGGCAACCTGCTCCAGTGTTTAACCACCCTCACAATGATTTTTATTTCCTTGTTTCCACTTGGAATTTCCATTGCCACAACTATGTCGATTGCCTCTTGTCTTTTGCTATATACCTTCAAGAAATGTCGAGGTCCATCTTGTCTATAAGTCCCATTAGGTAACCCTTTAGGTTTCTTCTTCAGTTTGAACAAACCCATCTCCCTCAGCTTCTCCTCATATACCATGAAATCCAGCCCCTTGGCAAACTTGGGAGACCAAACTTGGACACAGTACTCCTGATGCAGCTGTTCAGAGCACAGTTGACCTCTTTTACTGCTAACTTATCCTCAGCTTCTCCTCCACCATGACCCCCAGGCCCTCTCCTGCCTTCTGAGGCATTCTGCCCCAGCCTGTACTGTGGCATGGGCATGGGATTATTCCATTCTAGATGTAGGACTTTACATTTGGTTTTGGTCAAATTTGTGATGTTCCTTTGCTTCCTCAGCTGTTATTTTCCACACTACTAGTTATGTTCTTAGAAATTCCCTAGCTAGATGTCTTAATATATAAATCAATCATAGTGAGGAGGGTACAGACATAAATATATATTAAAGAACTTTTCTATAAAGACCCGTCTTATATAAATGCTAAGTATTATTAATAGATGAAATGATTGTGTACTCTACACTGTGATCAGAACCCAACACTCTAAACAGCAGTGCCTTAAGGTACAGGAAAATAATTATCCCCCAATGTAAAAGATGGCTTTTACAGATGCATCCTGATGATAATTAAGACAGAAGCACATATATGGCTGGAGAGAAAACCATCAAAAAATCTACAACAATGGAAAAGAATATATGAAAAGAAGCCTGCTGGTATTTTGATTCACATCCAGTCACTGCTGCATGACTTATGAAAGAGCATGCAAAGAAATCATACATAAATCAGACTTAAAGAGAAACCACCAACGCAAACAACTTACCGTAAATCGGGGTGTCAGTTTTTTTATGTCCTCCAAAGAGACATCAACCCCCATTACTCCAAGAATCAGCTGATTCTGGTAAGATTCAAAAATGTTAGAATATGTTTGACATATTTACAATGCAGAATAACTGCAACAGTCAGTGAATTTTGATTTTGCCTTTGTCTCATGTTTGACAGACACTACTTGAAAAATCACCTATTTGCTGATGTTTGTATTCTAAATATTTTAAATAATATCCAAATGATTCAAAAAAATATTCGATACATTCAGAGTTGAGTACAGAATATTAAAACTGTTTATGAAGATGAAAATGAATGCTTTCCTGGATGAATAAACAATAAATGTAATAACAAAACAGGTGAAAGCAAAAGTGATGCATTAATATTCGACAATGATGTAGATACTAAATTACTAGCACCAATATAGAGCTGCTATTGCACACTTAGGTTGGGCTATTGATAAGTGAGACCAAAAACAATTAACCTCTTTTGGGTGTGGTATAACGATGAATGAGAAAAAACCTTAACACACCCCAAAAAACCCAGTGACTATGACAATCTTCAGCATTTGAAATCAGTGACTCAGGCACTACATTTACTTCACTTGTACTTTATTTTTGTACTACAGAAAAGGGGTGCAGGGATTTACATAATATCACCTGAATCCCTTCTCCATATTCAATAAATTTGGAATATGTATTGGAAGATGCATCTTGCAGCATGCAAGCTAAAATTCAGGTAGAGACATAAGTCAAGCAGATTCAAGTTCTCCTCTTGTTCCTCTGTGTTAGATCAGGGCTGTTTTACTTAGAAAGACATGCTTTGATAATCAGTACTCTCTCACTTTGCAACCAGACGCAGTGAATTCCAGGCATTATCTTGTAGATAAGATTATGAAATATTTTTGTTTGTTTGTTTGTTTGTTTGATTTGTTTTTAAAGGGAAATCAGGAGAACTATTCTGAAAGTAAGTAAAAGAAATTGTAGTGATCGAATTTGCATGTATTCATTCTGAGTCTATGTAATCTATCTAAGAAAGTAAATCAAAGAATATCTTATCTAAGCTTCTGTATATTTTAACCCGAATGAACATGAGTATCACACCAAAGGTACAACAGTTTACCACATACTGTAAAGCATATTCTAGGTCTGATTTTAAAAAGCAGCATTTTGATTTTGAGAAGAGCACGTAAATTGATTTCTTATCAGGCTGTAATAGGAGTGGGGAATTGTATTTTTGTAATACTTAGATTTTAATCTAAGTACACAGTCCTATTTTCCATTGTCATTACAACCAAATAATTTCAATTCTCTACAGCATTGCCTTTTACCCTGAAATGTCATAGCTTCACAGATCTATAATAAATTTATCTGGGCTTCCTTTCTTGGCAAGGGCTAAATAATATCATCATCTACCTCCCATCTATTGAGCACTTGACTCATTCCCACTGCTACCAGGTCACAGAGATAGATCAAGGAATGTCATACCCTGAAACTCAGAACTACAAAAAGGGTGATCTGCATTTTCTTGCTCCCAGGAGGTTATCAGGCAACTAGAGATGACCCCTTTTTTTCTGGCGTACAAGACAATTAAACTGTAGAAAGCTCTATGGAAATACACATTTTTCAAGGAGTTTTGCATTAAATTTATTTCAAGTAACTGATTTTTTTTTTTCTTTAAGTAACAACTTACTATTTTCCCATTTTGTTCCTTTGTTAGATTGAAGACAGGCAGAGTTCCTGTAATCACAAGGCCCAGCTCCTAGGAAATAATCACATATAGAGGGGAGAAAAAGACTTTTTAGTTAAATAACAAATTTTGACCTAAAATAGATTAGAACAATCCAGGGATTACTGTAGCCAAACACTAGATTAGAGTACTGACTTTTAGCTTGTAAAAAAAGAAAAAAAAATAAGACTACTTCATTGATTTTATGCATAGAAAGTTAAAATTATATTTTTTGTGTCCATGTGTTAGTAAGAATAATAAAGTGCTTTTTAAAAATAGATGGTGTGCAAAAAGTTAGGATATAATAGTTTAATAAAAGCTAAATGTAATAATAAAATATAATAGTAAATGTAAAATATAATAGTAAATATAAAATATAATAGTTTAATAAAAACTAAAAGTTATGAAAAAATGTGTACAGCGACAGTTCCCACTATACTAAAAACGATAGATAGTAGGGGGGAACATAAAAAAAAAGAAAAGAAAAAAGAAAAAAAGGAGAAAGCCAAACCAAACTTAAAGGTAGTAAACAGGTAGGCAACAAATACATACAGTCAAAATCAACAGAAACATCCAACAGGTAATACTACTATTTTTCATATCATCACTACTTTTCAATGGCTTGAAATAGTATCCATCATCAGTTCTTCAAAATCACGTAGTCTCTTCTAGTATTGAGGCAAGGGATTTACGCTTCTTGGGGAATATGTAAGAAATTTGTTTTTTCTTTACTGGCAGTCACAACTCATACTGAAAATAGGATCCAGAAAACTATATGTTTAAATAGCCTGAAAAGATTTGTTTTCCATCCTGAATTGTCCACAGGCAGATTTCTACCTTTCCTTGTACTAATGTTTAGTTTTTTATTTCAAACTTTTTCCCCCTCACTGATGCTTAATGTATTTTATTGCGGAGCTATATCACTTTGTTTCATTAGGAAAAAAAAAAAGAAAGCTAAAATACTTTATTAATCCGCTTTGATGAAATCCGTTCTCCATTTACCCAGTCTAGTACCATCTTTTTTGAATTAAACAATCCTTCGTGAACATGTGTTTGTGTATGAAATGAAAGGTGATGAGATCAGAGTTAATAACATTAAAACAAGCAAGGTGAAGAGAAGTGGAATTTTCAGGAGATGATACGAGAAGCAAGAAATGGACATGAATCAGAAGCAGAGGAGGATATTTTTTACAAGTAATATCAAAGAGATACATAATGAAACAGTAGGGGAATGTGTGGGGTATAACACCCTCTCCCCCCAAAAAACATACAGGTAGAGAGGGCAATAATTGTGAATGAATTATGACTAACTGGTAAACCTAAAAGTGTCTGAAAATTCTGTAATTATCTTGCAGAAAACGAGGCTGGAGCAATATTGTAACAGAACCTGAAGGAACTGGGCAAGAAAAGAGGTGTGAATTGACACAAATACATCAAATTATTAGAGACAGTCCTGAAAGAGAGCATCAAATGCACGTACCTCTTTAGCATTTCATAACCTGAATTTAGGCTCAATTCAAATGTAGCCTTATGTAATACACTTTGCATTATTTTTGCCTTAGCCCCCAAACAGGTGCTAGACAGTCAGAGGAAAGGATAGGAGAAAGTCCAGTGAGGCACAAGCAGGAGAAGGGCAAGCCCTACAGGAGGGAATTGCTTCAGGAAATTGAAGATAAAGAACCAATGTGACAAATTAGTCCCAATCCCTGCTAAAACCAACAATCGGGAAAAGGCTCCAGGGTAGACTAAATACACCTGTGCCTTTATACAAATTTCAGACTTTACACAAAAGTCCACAAATTTCAGACTTTACGTCAACAGTTTAGTTTGGGTTGGTCTTCACTTAGTAAATATATTAGTAAAAATAACATGTCCTACTTTTTATAAATATGTGTGTATGTGCACACACAAATATATACATACATATAATTATTTATACAAAAACACATACATAACATATGAATGCAGAAAAGTTTGAAGGAAACAATGAATGAACCCACTGAAAATACAAAGCAACGTAACAAAATTCTGCAGGTATCACTCATTTTAGTTCATTAAACAGACCTTTTTTTATCCCCAGTTGCAAATTTAGCTTTGGCTTTACAACAGGATATGTACAGAACATATGAACTTGCGTCATAACATCCTTTATGTTTCCAGTAAATACCTCAACTACAACCAAGAAAACATGGTTAATGAACTTCTGGCCATTGAAATCCCAAAGAAAAACTAGTTCCTCTGTGTCACGCTCAGTTCTATGATGTGTTGACAAAAAATTTACAGTAATGCTGACTGATGGGAAGAAGTGGTTTTGACATGACATTAAATGACCATGTGAACTCGGATAAATACATGACTCCAGATGACTATTTTGCAGTAATTTTTGCTTAGATAGAGTTACTCAGAAGAAGGTTATCTAGAGCAACAGATTGAATTGCTGCTAATAATACTTTGCATTTCGTAGTTTCCTGAATATGTTTGTTTTACAAGGCTGAAGTGATAACTTCAGCAGTAAGGAAAGCATTTCATATATCTTTTTGTTTATTTCCCCATTATATACACTGTCAAATTAAAGAAATCATTACCTTGAGCAAGCAAGTAATTACAACAACCACGGCAGTTTAGAGATCCAAGTTCAAAATCTGTGCTAATAACCAGTGACATTGATAGGTTTCATTCTGCCTGGAATGCTTTAAAAAAAAAAAGAACTCCCCACCAGTAACATAACAGATGACCTCTACTGCAGCATAGGTACAACACTGGAAAGCTATTTGCTTCTCTTTTTCTTTTGTTAGTTTGAGGGCAACAATCACCTACACTTAAAGATTTGTGCTTAGGATAAATTGCTTTTCTCTGTTAAAGTTCAGGACCCTTAGGAGAATACAAGGTACAAGTAATGAGCAGCACCTTAGAAATAGCTGTTCAGGAAATTGCTCCATTGAAGTGTAGAGATACTGGAGTAAGAGTATTATGTTTGGAAGTGTAGGGAATTGAGTCCTCAGAACTGTGGTAAATGGACCCCTATAGTTACTGGTTTGCTAAGATTCTTACTTTGCTAGAGATAACTACAGATCATACCAGAGCATCCAGATAGACATTTGTCCATTGGACTTGTTTGGCTTTCTCTCCAGCTAAAACCATTGGTCTTCCCAAAACATCCAGATATTCCTGCCAAAAAGTGAAATACACCCATCAGAGGGCAGTTATTAGATCAAAGTCCAGAAACAGTATAAAAAATAAACAATAATGAAATAAAAACAATGAAGAGATCAGAAAAAAAAAAGGCAAAATTCACCTCTAATACAGGACTAGTATTTAATACTTCTTTAAATTTATATTACCAAACAGTCTCCAGTATGCCGTATTAACTGCAAAGGCAATTCCTGTATTTCAGTCTCAGTCACACGGACCTTACACATCCATAACCACTGCTCTCTTTCCACCAAGTGAGAATTACAACTATTTTTGTTCCAAAATTAACTGCTAATGACATAATGAAATTACAAGCAGATCTCAGAACCTTCAACCCAGAAGAGAGAGTGGGTGATGGAGGGTGAGTGGTGTAACAGCTGGGTATGTTCAGCTCCTACAGCAAGAACTTGCATAACTTCTGTTGAAACAAAAAAATCAGGGTTTTAAAACCTCATAGTCCCTGCCTTCCTTCAATTCTGGAGTACGGCTAAAGCTGGTGATCTTATGAGATGTCAGATTTCTGGTCTGGTTTGGGAGTGGATGCCATCAAACTTGTCTCAGTCTTCAACCTTTTCTATTTGTCTGATCATATGAGGGGTTTTTCTTGCCAGACACTATCTGGAAGAGTTTAACAGAATCAAAGGACTCTTATTCAAGCCAAAAAAAGGACTCATTTTCTGCCAAAAAATGTCATGCCTGGGCTTGGAAGGACAAAGAACTGCTATGATATTTCCCTGCTTCTCTGGACATGTGAATACATGGACTTTCAGACAACTGAAAAGAATCTCTCTTCATCTGCGCTATCAGTTTGGATCACACCATATAATTCCAGGGTCCTGTGCACACATGGCTGCTAAAACTACCCTGCATCCTTCTTGAAGAAAAAAACCCCTGTCTCTCCCAAACTCGTTGAATCAATGTAGGAACCTCTCCTCTAAGCAGGATTGTACCAGGTCATTGTTTCTGCCCGGCTGAGTTCAGATACTGGAGCAGGACGATGCCCTCACACACATCCACAGCCTTCTCCGCCTAATACAAACCCTGAGGATCATGCTGCAAGTACGGCAGGAAGCAGGCTATGAATGTCCAAACATGTTATAAAAAACTTGCCAGAACTTTACAAAAAAAATTGTTGCCGTGTCTCAGGATTCAAGAGGGACCACGTAAGGCCAGGAGAAAAACTGAGCCCAAAACATAGTCCTTATGCAGAGCTGGTCTGCAGGAGACAGACCACGTCCAGCGCTATGTCGCGCGCACACGGACAGCCTGCTGTAGAGGATGCCAGCTGCTGTGGGCCAGCTGGCCAGGGAAGCAGGGGTCCCATTGTAAATTGACTCCCGGCAACTACTAAAAAGAAATAAAGAAATTCGGATACTTTAACTCACGTAAAAGAAAGCCTTAACTTTTTTTCCTCTACTTTTAATGTAGTGCATCTTAAAATGTAGTCAATTCAAACAAAGGTGAAATGCAACATATTTAACACCAGAAATACCTCCGCTTGTTAATGTTTCAACTGTATCTGCATTTGGATAACACACTTACCTGGGTGTTTATTCTTATGGCTCCAATGGATGGTATTTCATAATAATAACCTAAAATTTAGAACAGAAATAATGCCATCTTATGATAATACACTGCTAGTCTCTTAATCTTGAGGAATTTCATTTAGCTTGTAATTTCTAATTTAATTTTAATAGAAATTATCATGTATGAATGGAATACTTTTTTAGCAGATGCCACCACAACGTGTGGCCACATACAATGGGTCACCATGCCATATAGGCCAAGCTAGTTACTCTTAAGCAGCGAGAGTATATAATGTGTTTCTTTTGTCTGTTGTTTTTAAAGCTGAGGTAATGTACTGAATTTGTACTCTTGAATTCCCAGTTACTCTGATGTGCAAGGATATGTCATGGTCATGTCACACTGTGACAGCAACGTACTTATATGCTGAATGCGTGTAGGAACGTGACTATAGCCACAGTCTGCCACAAGAGTGAAGTTCATAGCAGAAAAATATAAGGCACTCTGTGGAAAGGATGGTAAAATCAAACTGGTATGTCTTCTAACTAAACATCGGAAAGGTCTTTATTCATCATTGATTATATCACATTTTTTGTTTGAATCAAAAATATTGCCCATATGCACCAATAAGACTGAAAGGACAGGCACTGAGATCCAGTTTCAGACCAAGGAAGTTGTAAGCCAGATTGGAAGGCAGTGGGGAGGGCTGGAGAGGTGAGAGTACTCAGGCTAGTCATTTACTTTGCCATAAGCAATGCGTGGCTTGATAATAAATTTAAACTTTTAATTAAGGAAAAACTGGACGTACAAATAATCGCATCAATTTTAGACAGAAGATTATGATCACTTTGCCTCCATAACAAGATGACATAGGTGGTTATGCTTTAAGCCAGCTGGTCCTCATTTGTTTTAAAACAATGGAGTTCACATGCACACAGTATTTTGAGATAAAAAGAAGTTAGCAAAAAAATCCCCTGTTCAAAAAATCAAACGTTGCTTTTCTGTAATTATCTGACAATACAACCTGCTCTTCATGAAGTTGTCGTATCTTCTGCCCAACTTGCCAGCGTACTGAGGGATTCATGAGGCTACGATATGTATGCTATTCATACGGGCTAGGGATTCTTCTATATCATTATGTTTTTCTTTATCTATATCTTTCTCTTACCTTTGGTTTATGTTATTTTATGGCCTGAGAATCATATCTTATCCTCCTTTCCTGCCAGTCTTAACTTTCAAGACCCTCTTATAATCTATCCCACCTCTCACCTCTTGCTTCTTTCTGATTCATAAAATACTTTCACATTTTCAGTCAGGCCTGGGTATTGCTCTGTTTAAAATATTAAACAATATTATTTGATAATCTATTTTCTATTTATCTGTATTTATCTATTGTTCCACAACTATACTGTAAGGTATTTGAGACAGCTCTTTCTCACGTTCTTTTTAAATGTTTCTGACCATATTTTTCATGTAGAAATTTTAGGACAAAGTATTTTATTTCCTTAATTTCACCTTTTTTACTTTTCTTTTTTTTTTTTAAGAAATCAGGACAAAAATATAAAAATATAAGAAGTTCTTAGAAGCTAAGAAATCACAGCAAGAATAATTTTGATATTTTCATCAAAAAAAGGGAAAAATAATGCAAGTCATCTGGTCCCTTGTTAGTTCTGGAGAAAAGCAGAAAGAAATCCAACCAGCCAACAAACCAAACAAAAAATCCCTTTGTCCAGACCCCTTAATATAAAACAGCTTTGCTTAATTTCTTATCTGTCATCAGTTCCATCTTTTCATAGATGGCTATTACAACAAGATTTCTCAAAACTGAACCATAATATCTTCTTCTTATTATTATTAAAAATACTCTGATATTTTTCTTACAATACAAAGTTTTAAATAAAGTAATCAGAAATAAATAAGCAAGGTTATTCTTTATATAGATATATGCATATACACATTATTTCATCAAATAACTTTTTGGAGCTTTTACTAAAAAATACAATTAACGTAAAATTAGGCTGAAAAAAAAATCTGCACATTTTAGAGAGTAATAAAGATATTGCCTATCCAAAGCTCTAGCAAAGAATAGTCTCAAAGGAAAAAGCAGTACCTTTATTTTCACAAGCCATCCACTGTATGGGTCCTTTGTCATAATTATGTTGACCAACAGAAAATGTGAACACACGTACCTATGCAAGTTAAAAAACAATGCATATAACTATATGTCATTAATTAACTGTGACTCCCAAGTTAATGATGCTTGGACTTTTTACAGATTCGAACAGAAAAAGATAACTGTGACTTTTTCATTCTTTATCACCATAAGAGATACACTGTTATTATGATATTTCATGTATTCCTATTATTTGGTCCATGAAGTAGAACTCAGGAAAAATGTTCTTTCATACATCTTTCATACTTTAAAGCTCTCACATTGGTTACTGTCCATGAATCTTCTTTTTTTTTTTTTTTTTTTCCTAGGGTGGTAATTGTACCTCTTTAGGTTTTCTTAATTTAGTTGACTTAATCTCCTATCAGTATTAGATGCTTACCAATGAATTAGAATGAACATATACATGGCAGTAGAATTCAAAGCAATGCAAAGCAGGATTTTTTAGGATATAAAATATTTTCAGGAAAAAAAAAATATAGGAAATTTTCAAATACTACAGAAAACAAATTCATTTTCCTCAGATTTTCAGTCTTTTTCATGTAAACCCACTAAATTAGTTCAACAGAGTTCCATGAAAGGGCTAAGCTTCTGATATCTCCCTTTAAGCTCTTGATATTCATTAAAGCTATATGTTTTTACAAACATAATTCTATTCTTTTTAGTCAATGCAACTCCAATCTGTCCCAGCAACTGAGGGGATTCATGGCTTCAGAAGAATTCACCAAATTCCATCCAAGTTTTGGACTGAAAACAGGCTTCTCAACTGAAATTACTTTCCATGCAAATTGTCTGATTTGAATAAGAAAAATTAAAACCAAAAATTGGCATTGCTGTATACAAATCTAAAATCCTACAGGACACACAGAGAAATTACAAATGTTTTGCTTCATCTTCTGGCTGAATATTTTGCTCCAAAGCTGAGTGTTTCTGTAAAAGGTGGAAAAAATATTTTCCCAACAGTTTTAATAAGCTGTTCACTGTTGTCCTGTCTCTCTGAAGGAATGTCCAAGGACCAGACTGCCTTTCCTTTTCAGGATTTTCTCTTTCTTTATGGACCTTTCACTTTATCACTTCATTTTACAAATCACAGATCACAACGTGAAATCAGAATATAAATTCCTTTCTATGGAACTCGATGACTATGTTTAAAATTAAACCATAATACAATTAATTTGTGTGCAGGCTCTAACTGAGTATAAGGTAATGTTTTCTTTAAATATTAGTCACAATATAACCTTGCAGAGAGTCCTTGTAAATGACTGATATTGCCAAATTTTGAAATGGTTATTTATACAAATTTTCACCACGTTATTTAGCATGTGTGATTACTAACTAAACCTTCGTTCATCAAATAAGCAACAAAATTTGTGTAACGTACTCAGAGCTTATGCATTAACCAAGAGCTGTAGGAATAGCTCCAAATCATCAGTCAGCAGCTAGCAATTGATAAAACTTTATTAGTGTTGACCCCTATATGCAAGGAGGGTGAACAAAGCTTTGTGCTAGATGTCATTTTTAATTAAGAATATGTTTTGATTTGCTTTATCCATACAAACCCTTTCTTTCTGCAGTTAAAAGCAGAATTAAAACAACTACACTGCTGCACTGAATGCTGATTCAGGTGCTTCTTTAAATACAGAGAAAATTTGAAGTTTTTCAATAAAACTCCTAAGACTATCCCATACAGGGTCATTTGGCAGTAATGAGTCAAGCCAACAATAGTTCTAGTTACCCGGAGAGGTATGGGAATGACTGTACATGTGTGATGGTAAAATTTTGTTCTCATAGTTCATATGGATAGAGGCAGATGAAAAATGTATTTTATTACCTTGAAAATATCGATATTGATAGTGCGAACATGACTTCACCTGATATGTCTACATCTCATTTATTTTCTTTAATACTGTATCACGTCATAAATTCAAGTTACATTTGGCATCCCCCATTTGCTCTTGACCTCTTTTACAAAATGTCAGCTATAACTCTTCTAATGGATCTTTCTGTTTCTATTTAATTCCCATTTATTTTTTCTAAGCTGAATATCACAATGTTATTTTCTATTCCTATCTCTCAGCTCACAAGGTCCCTGCCTACTGCACTCCTGGTGGTTTAGTGGCCACTAAACACTTGATTCGGATCACATTCTTCTCAAAAATTATGGTGCAGTAAGAAAAACCCCACTGAAGGCCACTAGTTAGATAGCTGAGTGACCTGACGTCTCCTTTGGATTAAAAGTAACTAATTAAGTTAAGACAGAGTCACGTGGGTTTGCTTGTGTGTGTATAAACCACCAGTCAATTAGACTGGACTGTCTAGCACTTGATCTCAAATGTACAAATGAAACAATGCATTGGATTCAAGTTACAAAATGGTATGTAATTTAGGGAAAAGAAGCAGCATGTTAAATCTGCAACTAATCTATAAAGAATTTAGAATTTAAATTATTGACAACAAGCAGAGGACAATATATCTGATTTACTGTTCCTTGGATAATTAACAGAGAGAAAGAACTGCAATGAAAATTGGAGTTTTTAATTGTTACTTGGTTTGGCAAGAGGGTGGAACATTCAAAAGAGTTTTCTTTTTCCTATTGCCTCATCTGGAATTGAGTAGAATGACAGACCAGCTGGAAAAATGAGTCAGCAAGTCAAATTAAACAAGCCAATTTTAGCAAAAAAACATGTTCTGTGCTAACAATTTCTGTGACAGGACCCAGAGTCAGCCAAAGGACTGAGATACGCGTGTCTCTACCTTTTCCTTATAGACATCTCTACAAAGAAGACAAAAGGCCTTTAAACTAAAAAAAAAAAAAAGACAGATTTAATTACTTTTAGTAGGGAACTTATGACTGAGAAAACTTGGAGCAACTAGATCAGACACAATGGATTTGAGCACCTCTCCCTTTGCCTGTGCTTCCTTTTAAGCTTGGTTACAACCAAGTGGATTTCTGACTTTAAGCAAACTGCCAAGTACTCTTTGATCCCAAGAAGTTGTTTTCCATCACCACCAAGACCTGGTTATTTCTTCTCTGTGTTTCTCTGCAGTCTCTTAGTTTCTGTGTACACTACAGATTCCTGGGTCCTTTTGCTATGACACCAGTGGATGGACACTTCTGTCCCCCAAACCATTTCCCAAGGACAATGCAACCTTGCTTCCATAGATGGGAGATCCATTTATTCTCCTCATAAGGAAACATAATTTTCAAATCAATAAAACCCAATGGAAGAATCAGAAAAACAAATAGGAGCTGTCACACTTTCTTATTTTCAGTGGGACTATTCAAAGTAAAGTACTTCCAGAAAACTCGTACCCTTAGAATGGCAAAGAACTAGAGACAGGCACCAGCCTGCTCCGCCAACCCAGTCAGATACAGTCTTGAAACTGTTCTGAAATGTGAGAGCCCTGATTTCTACTGGCGAGTGTTCAAGTCCAGAGCTGGGTTAGTTTTGTCAGGAATATAGCATGTGCTGGTAATGGGTAGCTAATTCTCTGTATTTTTCTCACTCTGAAACTAACCTTGGGGAGAAAACACCAAATCTTTTATTCTTTGTATTCTTCATCTACAGAATATAGTAGAGCAATATACTTATTAACATGCAAACCAAGTGTAGAATAAATGTCAGGAGAGTCAGACAGTGAGTGGCACAGGCTGCCCAGAGAGGTTGTAAAGTCTACCTTCTTTGAGGATTTAAAGACCAGACCAGATAAAGCCCTGAGCAACCTGGCTTGATCTTATTCCTGACATTGAACTAGGGATCTCCTGAGGTCATTTGCGACTTGACTTATCCTAGGATCCTACGAAAGCCAGCAGAGGAAAACAAGCAAAAAACCAACTCCTAATCAGAACAAGTGGTAGGCAAAAAAGAAAGCTAGAGAAAATACAGGAAGAAGTACTCTTTTGAAAAAAATACAGTTGCCTAACTATATAATTAATTTGGGTTTTTATTTTGTATTTCTTTCTAACAGAAAAAGCTCATAAAAATCAAGGTGAATAGAAGGATTCTGACTGCTACAGATATTTGGGGATAATGACACTCAAGAGAGTTGTGATGAAGACAAAAATGAAGAGCTACCTACGAAAAGGCTGCTTTCCCCACAGATCTCAGTTGCTTTTTACCTATCTTATTTCTTAATATTGCTGTTGGAATAAAATGAAGTAAAATTAAATTAGACTTTTCCTTTGGGTGTTATCATGTTATGAACGTTACGAAAAATTAATAGCTTGAGTGAAGTGAATTCAAAGCGGTAACTAAGCACAAAAATCACCCTCGCTGTGTAGGTCGCTGGATGTATGCGTAGGCAATATGTGCAGGCCTAGGAGAGTCTGAGAAACTGCAACCACTCTGCAAGTGGTTCAGAGTGGATGAATATGCATATTTCTTTGACAGATGAATTATTTGTCTTGATTTCTGTGCTGCTGCAATGAGAGAGCTCTCAATAACCATTTATGTGCATCTCTTCGTTACTCTGTTTAGATTAACTGACCTTTGGAGATAACGTATGTCTCTATCAGATACCAAGAGCCACACAATTAGTTTACTCAACTAGATGTATGCAAGACGAATCCTATCATTTTATGTCTATCATGTAAAACCAGCAAGAATGCATCTTTCTCTACCACTAGATAAACAAATTTACAGAGACAAAAATTGATCTCAGCAAATTATGCAACTTCAGTTTTCCTGATGACAGTATGATTTCAGAATGTTTTAATCTGGCCTTTATAACCGCAGGCTAAAATTCACAGATAATCTTTTTTACTCTAGATCAAGAGAAGCCGTGATATAGGGGAATAATGCAGTAATTCCAGCATGATCTAGGAAATTATTTTTCCCACTAATGTGTTTACAGATTATTAGATTTGATGAAAATTTGTTTGCAGTTTATATTTAATAGGTACACTTCTGAAAAAGCCTATTTTTCTGAATAAAATTATAAACCTGCTTTTCTAAATTCCATTATGCACTCCATCTTCTAAATCGCTTGAAAATATAGCCTTTAAAACACTTAATCATTTTGGTACTTTTCTGCTGTAGGTCAGGGAAATGTTATGTGGTTTTCAAGCTGCCACAGTTAAAACTGTGAATCCATTTTTTCCTTTCTGTCTTTACATCTGTGGGCAGAAATCTGAAGATGATTTGGGACTCTGCTATGAACTAACTGAGACCAGACGTTATTTATAACCAATTTGAACTGAGACCAGAACTTCAGAGAAGAATCTGAAAATCCTAGATACAAATTAGGAAACCACCTAGGACTAGCCATTAGGAAGCACTGAATACAGAGTTTCACCTAAATTCTGGTCCATAATCTGCCATGCTGAACTGTGCAATTCAGGAATTCCAGGGATGCAGTCCTGAACCATTTGGGTTATATCTATAAAAGCAAAGTGGCTTTGTTTTCCTAGGAAGCACAGGGAGAAGAGAAATAGAAGTTCTGCGTTTAACAGCAGGGGTAAGACTCACAATGATGTGCTCGAGGGAAGTTTTAAGGTCCCTTAGGCTATGTTTATGTAGAAATAAAATGGGACATAACCCATTTTCTTTCTCAGGCCATGAGGGCAAGTGACACAGCATGCCTCACGTGTCTACGGGTAAATTATGTCCTTCCTCCCCCCCGTCCCACCCCCTGTATTGGGTGGTTTCATTATAAAGTCTTTTGGGAACAGGCCCTGGCTCACGCTCCCCCCTGAACTGAACCCAGACATTGTTCAAAAGAGTTGATTGCCACAGGCCAAGAACCATACCGTTGGGTCTGTTAACAATTAAAAAGTATGGATAACTGTGGACATTTCTCCAGCCTGCACCCTGGCCTGGGACCGCTCATTAGTATGGACAGAACTGTGTGATTCACTCGTATGAATAAAGCAGGTTATCTCGTGATGAACTGAGCAGGGCTCACTCTTTTCAAAATGTCTGCGACAGTGGTGCCTCTAATCTTTTAGATGAGAGTTCAATGCTCAGACAAGAGAGGTCTGAGTTCATGTTTCTCAGTTTGATCAAAGTCATGCTTCCACTACTCTGAATACCAGACTCAAGAAAGTTCAGGAGTTGGAGACTTAGGCTTTTGTGTGTGTCTCAGACTGCCTACGCGTTTTGCCCTTAACAGCAATTGGGAAAAACACAGAGATGACCTAAGCAGTAGGGTATGAAATCTAGTCGGGTGCTAAGGTTGTGAAGTTTTAAAGGTCTAGAACTCAAAATGCAGAATTCACAACTTTATGTCAAATTAGAAAATACCAAGAATGGCATGATAAAGCAACAGAAATGTATCAAGCAATATTTTTGATATTTATGACCACCTTAGGATCTGTGTTTTACTGTGGGTACTCTCCAAAAATATGTGTAGACTTGGGGAAACTGGGGAGAAAAACCCACATGGGAAACAATAAGAATTTAGCTCTCAAATATTTAGATGCAAAGATAATTGCAGGCAGGACATCTTTGAGTTCATAGACATGAAGTAAGTATGAATGCATTTGATACAACACCTATTCGAGTGTTTCCATAATTGAGCCTCTATGCTCTGATTCAGCAAGGCATTTAACTATGCAAGTAATCCCATGTAATTCCCTTAACATCAATGGAAAAATGCTTTAATTGCAGCACGCGTTCAAAGACTACTAGAGCGGGTCCTTGGAACTACTTTTCTAGACATTTATCCACAGCGAATAATTTCTCCCAGACTTTCCATGTATATTTGCAGTCTTCTCTATCATTAATATCTTTCATTCACTACAATTCAACCTCAAACTTCAAGCTGCAATGCTAACTTATGAATTCATAGTCTAATTATAGTCTGTATAATTACAGCCTGATAAAGAAAAGAAATAATGACACTCCAAAAATTAGCTCACATTACAATCTAATGTTAAGCCTTCTATCTTAAAATAAAAAGGAAAAGCTATGTTTGTTACATATTAGGAGATTATTGGAGAATCTCACTTGCTTTGGATATGATTCTACACTGATAATATGGGCCCAAAACCATTTAACGGTCTTAATATATTGGGAAAATAGATCCAAGAGCACTGATGCGTGGTATGGTTATGCAATTACTCTACAAAAGGAACTAAAAACTGAGGATTATACCTGAAGCCTTCATAACATATGCATACAATGAAACCTGCATGTTCACTGAAGAACTCTTTAAAAGTGAATGCCATGAATCCCTGAAATGTGTTTTGAGAATTGCTAAGTGTTTCAAAAATGAAAAAAAGTGATTTTGTCCAGCTTGCTTTGTTTCCTCACAAAGACAGCTTATCGGCATGAAAATGGGGATATTTTCTAGTGCAGAGGTTGAAAAGACCATTATGCTTAACATATTGACAAAATTCAGAATTAACACTCTCACGGAACTGAAAAAAATACTAATTCCGTTACACTGTTCTACATCTTCTTAGTGCCACCTTGTGGAACTACAGCAACTCATTCCCTACTGCCGAAGGGACAGCAGTTGGGGCCCCTTCCCCTTCTGCTGCACCGCTAAAAGGATGGAGGTATAAATACCCTGCTGATACCTACTAATCTACCGCTGCTAAATTAAATATAAGTAGATTAATGAACCACTGATCATGTGATCCTTTATGTCTTTACCTAGTTTAGACCAGCATCACCGAAGTACAAGTGGAATTATTCAATTCAATTTGCTCAAAATAACTTAACAGAAATATTACGTAATGAGAAGGGGGCTATGTCCTCTGTACCACACTGTCTCCACAAACAGGGTGAAGATTTTAATCTCAACATTTTCCAGGTGTAGGTATAAATCAGCTCTGTTTTATTAGCTTTTTACAACATTAGTCTCAAGAACTGCAGTAAGAAAAAGCTGTTCTTTCAAAAACACCAGTAGGACTTCACAATGGCATGACTGAATGTAAAATCAGGCTGTGTCTACCCTACCAAAAACTGCATCTTGACCAACTCTCAGGCCTCAAGAGCAACTGTGGCAGCAGAGCCCACATACATGCATAGGGGCTATACCGTTGCTCCTTCCCTCTTCCCTTTCCTTGCTGCCCTAAGGGAAGTCCCAGCACCTTGTCTGGGAGTGTGCCAGTTGGCAGAGGCTGAAAACCTCCCAGGTTTAACTAACAGTTAAAAGCTATAAATGACTGCAGGACAGTGCCCAAGGCCATGTGTTGGCCCCATGTAAATTACTAATATAGATGGTGTCTTAAGACTTTTAGATTGATATGATGTCTCCAATAGAGTCTAACGCAGTTGCTGTGTGTTTGACTCATCCTTCTGAAAGGCAGAGATGGACTTGATCTAAAACTTCCTCAAATAGTCCTGAAGTAGTCTTCTGTGATGCAGACTTCTGGCTGTAGCTCTGGCTGAAAGGATGCTGCCACACTGGTTGCTCCTCCTATCATATCCACCAAAACTGCTGTTCCCACCAGCCCACCCCAGCCCACCTCGAAAATCAATGTAAGCAATTCTGGATCAGGTGATTTTCTAGCCACTCATCCTGTCTCGCAGTCTTCAGATGAAGAAATTACCCTACCTTCTCTTAATAATTCAGCTCTTGAATGCTTTACTTTGACTAGCCGCGTTCTATTTACTCAGTTGATCTGTTTCCTTCTTTGGTTATATTAATAACAAAGTTTCTTTGTTGAAATGAAAAACAATTAAATTCCTCCTTTCCCTAAACTGCTTCTCTCTAACACTCAGCATTTAGCATTCCCTGAAGAAAAAGTCATTATTTTTTTTTCTGAGAGGTCCTTGCAAATTTGGTGGCCCATATCAGTAACCAGCCAAAGGAGCTGACAAAGTAATTCCCTCTGTAGTCTGGATTAAAAGCATTTTAGGCGTTTCTTTGATAGTCAAAACAACATTTGGAGGCAGCTGAACAACTGAAAAGGGCCAGATTAATTAGAGAGATATTTACTGTTCATATTGTGACACAAAGGCTTCTTTTTTGTTTTTTGCTTTTTTTTTTTTCTTTGGCTTTATAAGCCCCGGAGAAAAGATATTACAAATATCAGCTAAGGATTTAAAGGAAAATTTAATATTCCATTGAATATTTCAAACACTAATTTCAATCAGGTACTCTGACCTTTTTTCTTTTTCATGCAAATAGTCTTTGTTTTAAAATAGTGTATAGTTACTCCCTCTGTTTTTTACTCCCATTACTCCAGCTCTTGTAAAGCATGAAAAACATTGACTGAAACGAAACGGTTGCAAACGTCAAACAGTTGTATTAGAAGAGGGAAAAGGATGGGGGGAAAGGGAAGGGCCATCGGAAATTCTCATTTCCAGCAGAACCGATTTACAGGAAATCTTCCTCTCTGGAATTATCAGTTATACAAAGTTCATGTCTAATTTTACAATGGTCTGGTCATCCCAGGAACATGGAAATTCTAAATGAAAACGATTTAGTGAGCTTGAAAAAGGGTATGCCGGCTAAACAGGGGAAGGGACTTTTGCCCTTGTTCACATGCTGTTTCTCGGAGATTGACCTGGAGATAGAAAAGTATCTTCAAATCACCTTAGGAGAGGGAGATTTAAGGATGAAAATGTTTCAGGTTTGGTTCCCTTTCCTTTTTTAAGGGGAAAAAATAATTAATAACTCTTGTATAACAATGGAAACTCAGCACTGGCATATAGGACTGTGCTCAGGGCAACCTGACCTTGGCTCCGCTTGCAGGTAAGACGTTCCATTACTGACAGGAGCAGGGACTGACGATGCCCGCTGTCAGCAACTGGCAAACGTCCTAGCGGGGCTGAAAGACCGAGTCTGATGCGCAGTCGTGTAACAGAGACCGTCCTTCACAGTTAGCAATTAATGCAATCACTGTGCATGCTCGCGCACTGTGCTTCTTGCCAAACTGCACCTGAAATCTCAGGATTATCTATGAGAAACATCGCCTACCCACAGATTTACAGATACCATCTATCCCATGCATGGTTTAATAATAATAATAAAATGAATCATGACACAGTTTACTCCTCTATTGAATGATATGGATTTTCATTTCTTTTGTAATCAGCTAAATAAACTTGATTTTCAGAAAAAAGAAATAGAACTGATTCTTTAAGCAATCCACATGGTAAAACAACCTTGGGGGCTGTCTATAGCCCTGGTGTGTTTAACTGTTTGTAACAGAGTGTTCTTAGTAAATCTAGATGTAAATTTTGCATTCCCAATGGCTGAAAGAGAAGAGCAGAAACAATGTATTGTAGTGAAATCACTCTTTAGGTGACAAGATATATGCTGTTTTTCACTCTATGATGTGAGATAAGTGAATTTTAATCATCTCTCACAAAATCTTTTTATTGAAAAAAAAAAGAAAAAAAGGTCTTTAGCCTTAAATATGCTTCTTACGGAGAAATTTATTATACACAAAATATTGCCTTAGAGGGTTTTGGGTTTGTCTTTGTTTTTGCTTTAAAATAAAGCGGCATCTAGAGACTTAGTTTGCAACAGAAACCATTGAGGATATTGTTATTCTTCCTGTCTGCATGTAGGACCAAGAACACAATATCGACAGTCTGCATTATACAATTCATCACCTTCAAAGAGGCGGCTTCATAAAATCATTTGTAAATAAACCAAATTCTTTCTTGTGAAAAAGATCCATTTAAGTAAAGTCAGAATTATTAAAAAAATACATTTGCCGCTTGCACTCCAGTTTCGTTGGTCAGTATGGATTACATGTTTTCTTTTGGCTGCATATGAGATTATATATATTATAATGAGATTATGAAGCACAGAATTCCCACCTAAACCTCAGCAACTACTGAATACATCATTTTTAATCTGACATGATAACGTGAATTTGACTTTGACTAAAATTGCTGACTTCAAATAGAAACTGAATATAGAAACAGAGGAATGGAGACACATGACAGGCCGAGAATTCACAGACTACATATGGGGACTGACTCTGTTCTGAAAAAAAAACCCACAGATTTTTTAATTATTTTTTTTTCCGCTCTATTTTTTAGGAATGATACCTGTAAAAATGTTTGTGAAAATCCCAACAGAAAATAATTAAAAGCTCATATTTGAATGTTATTTTCCCTAACCACACAAGTGCAAGATTGCAAAGTCAGTTTCTCATTCTTCTATTAAAGGCATTGTATTCTGTAGAGCACATTAAATTCTGTGTATTAAATTCTATCCTGTAGAGCGCAAGAGATTAAAGAATGTGACTATGAATTGCTGGATATATGACAGAGCTGGTTTTAGCCTTTTCTTTGGGACTAATCAGGTTTTTGAATCCAAGACACTTTCTAAATAGAGACTGGGGTATTTTCTGCTTATTTCTCACCAGAAAACTCAACCTTTATTTATTTATTTATTTATTTATTTATTTTGCTTTTTGTCAAAACTTTTTGCTATACAAAAAGGTCTTCTTAATTACGTGCAATAGTTCTTACTCTTGTTAAGATTTCTCAAACAGTGTTCCTTCATCTCAGGTACTGATGTTCTCTCCTGAAAAGCAACCCTTCCTTACAACGTCTGCAGCAATCTCTAATACTTTACATTTCAGTTGCACAGGTTTTCTACTTGCTTAAGTGAAGTTTACAGTACACCTACACTTACGCTTTCTCATTTCCCATTTCATATCCCTTTCCTTGTTATGCTCCTGCAAACATATATTTCCTGTTATCTGAATGGATTGTAACTTTGTTTCTTGAAATTTTCATTTCCCCCTTAACCTGTCATCTGTTTAGGCTGCTGCGCGCATACGTCTTGCGCTACCATCTGTTTCTTTCAGCTGTTCCCTTATTCTCTTGCCTGCTACAGAGATTCCCACTCTGTAACTTCTCCCTTTGAGCCCCAGTATAAAGTCTCCTACATATTTCTGTCTGTTTTTTTCCCCCAGTGGATCAGCAAATCTTTTCATTCAAAGATATCTCATCCCAGCTGAAACAATTCCATCTACTAAGGAACTAATACTCAGCTAACGCTCAACATCTGTCTATCGGTTGACCTAAGCAGCATTTAGAAACAAAGACTTGTATCAAGTTTTAGAGTCACTTAATAATAGTTAATTATTTTTTTTTAAATATATTCAGTTGTGCTAGCTTAGTTACATTATTATTCTATTAAATATACAAATTTCTTCCCAGAAAGTTGCACTTTTATACCAATGCTGTTAAGTTACCCTTTGGAAAACTCTAGACTTGGTGAATACCCAAAAGTCAGAATCTTGACTATGTAACGGGCAACTTTATAGAAAAGCATCTCTTTATCTTCATAATATTTTTTTTTTCTTGTGTCCAGTTTTGCTTTTCTATCTGCAGGACACAATTCTTATCTTCTAAATTTTCTCCACTCTTATGTTTCTAAATGAATGGGATTTGTGAGTCTCTTGTACGTGAATTTACAGCAGAACAACTTATATTTTCTCTGTCAACAGCTGCACTCGTTACAGTCAGTTCTTTGAGATCTACTTATGTCACTTCCTTTAATAGACATCGGAAGTGTAGGAAAATTATTTATAACTTTAATTACATAGGTTCATGCAGCTAAAACAATATGATGTGAGACACAATTTCTGAATATCTTGTAGTGGGTTAAGACAATTTCTTATTCTAGAAGATGCCAAGAACAGTTAGATTTATTTCTGAATTTTAAGGAAGAATTAATGGAAAATCGAGAAGAAAGATTATTTGAGTGAAAGATCAAACAGTGATTTTTATTTTGAGGAAAGGAAGGTATTACAGCAGTAAAACAAGGATAACACATCGGAGACAGACTTCAACAAACTCAGAGAACTAGCCAGTTGGGTATTGTGGGAAGCTAATCTAAAGAATAAAGGATTACGAGAAAGCTGGCAATTCATGAAGAGGAATACATTAAACGTACAAGAAGGAACTGTCTAATGCAATGTAAGATTAAAAATACTTAGAAAGTCAAACACAGAAACTGAAATTGAAGGATACCTGTAAAAAGCAGCTGTTAGGGAAAAAACATTCCAAGAAAAGTAAAAAACAAATCTGGTTCAATAATATAATGCAGTTTCAAAAAGATAAGTTTATATACTATGATGTATTTACCTAAGTACTGCATGAACAGCTACAGAAACTACTCTGCTCTCTTGACGCCACTTCGGTTTCTCTAACAGTTCAAGAGCATGTTTTAATTAAGGTAGAGATACCATGCGGTGGTACACAATGGGGGAGAGAATAAAGAATGAAAGGAATTTAAGATATAAAGCAGGAGAATTTGAAATAAGTTTGTTTAGTTGAGAAGAAAAGCTGGATGAGGGTGACAACATAAAAATGGTTTCGTAAAATGTAAGAAGAAACTACGATGAGAATTAATTGTTCTCTGTAATGAATGTAAAATGAGAAGAAGAAACCCTCTAGGCTTATTTTGTCTTAAGGAAATTTAGGGAAAGCTTGCTAAAGAGGTAGGTGTTGAAACAGAAAAATGTAAATACCTAAGAAAGCTGTAGAACTGGGCACTTTAAAGAAGAGGTTACCTACACGTCAGCAGGCATGGCCTAGGTATTAAATTGATCCTTGCAGAACATCCCATTCCTCCAACTCTTGAATTACAGAAGAATACAATCAACTCACACTGCATTTCACTGCAATCCCAGATTCATGCACAGCTAATACATGGGAAGACTGAGATGGGACAACCCTTCTGATGTCTAACCTCAACCAGTTATGCCATGTGAAGCATTTTGTTTGTATAAATAAGTAAAATGCAGTCTGACTCTCTTGCTTTTATCCCAAAACAAACATAATGTGCTTTCTATATTAAGCGATATCCTATCCCTGTTGCCTTGATTAATCATTTTATGCCATCTGCAGCATCAACCTCTATGTGATACCCTGAATCAATCACTATTAATGTAGTGGTTTGGAATTGAAGATCAACAAACATAGAAGTATCAAATAGCTCCCTCCACGCCAAATTTGAAGGAAATAAGCTGCCATTTGGGTTTTATGTAACAGAGACACATGATTCTAATATGACTGATAAGATTACTTTTCAACAGAGCTATATTAAAACTTTTATTAGCCTTCTGCCATTCTCAACACCACCAGGCGGATTTTCATCTTCCACAGTAGATAAAAATGTCACGTGGCAACCCAGATGGACTCATGTTCATAACATGACACCAGCCCAAAGAGAAACCCCGTATAAACCCATGACTACGTCTGCGGACACATGCATGAAGAGGCTTTTGTGGGTGCAGATCTTCTTCCTAAAATAAACCCTCCTCTGACCCACTGCACTTTCTGCTGCACCTCCTAAGTCTGCAGCAATCCTGCCCAACAAACTAGAGTACATAAATAGAATGGCACATGGGATGAGACGGTTGAAGGGAAAAGTAGGTGAAAAACGGAGAAGAAATATAATGGATATGACTTCCTTATTGAAGTCTTTAAGAGAAACCTAAATTGTGATGTTATATAGCCCAACAGTGAAAGGGGTCAATAAAAGATACTGTGGGAAAGGCTGCGATAGACTGCTGTAATCTAACAGCATTGTCAGGGCATGGACACTTGGTAGCGCTATGTCAGCTTAGGAAAAGATTGCTAAAAGGACAATATTTTTGAAAAAGAATATCTTACTGTACTCTGATTCCTAGTGGGGGAAGAGGGTCTCACACACCATCAGTTAACTGTGGTTCAAAATTTAGGTTTATATGGAAAAAAGTGTGCCTAATACATTAAAAAAGAAATCAGAAAAAAAAAAAAAGTTCTTGCATGGATTTACACAGTTATGACCTTAAATACTTTAATATTGTGCAGCTTGACTAGTACTGAAGCATGTCTGGATAATGCATGTCACAGAAGGAAGACTGCTGATATGGAACATTTAAATTAATTAATTCCATGGCATCAATCTATGTTAGGAACCCAGAAGCTGGGACAGTGGATAGATTGCAAGCACTTCATTTATAAGTGGAGCTAAGAAAGAGGTAAAAAATAGATCATTTGCATTAAGAATAAGATATTTCTTCAGTGAGCACTCTAATAACACGGTTTCCACTTTTACTTTGAAAGAAAAAGGAATGGATTGTGGAATTTATGAGTACTGACCCAAGTTTCACCCAGAATTTAGCTTTCCAAGTTTTGCATGTCACAGTACATAAAATAAATTAAAATTACAGCTGGAAGATGACACACTTAAGACAGAAGTGATTAGGTAAGGAGCCAGGGAGCCAGTTTAACCAGCTAGCTGGAGATTTCTTCTACATGAGATTTCCTGTACCATCACTCCAAGAAAATTCACAGGACAGGGGGACTATCAGGTGGAATGAGAAATATCTTAGCAGCTGGGTGTCTAAAGATCACAGAAAGCCAATGTAGAGAAGGCCAGAGAACAATCCACAATTCAGAAAGCTTAAAAACTGGCTTAAATTTTATCTCTCAAGCTATGCTACATGTCATTCAGATACAAACCAGAATTTTGCTTGCTTCAACCAACCCTTAATTTCATTACTTTATGACATATATCCTGTGTCACAAATCTGTCACACACTCAGAAAGGCAAGAACTGTTGAGGTGCACTTTGTCAGCTATTAAACTCTATTTGAAGTTGATATTAGTGTTGAGAAAGACGCTGTTTCTATTTTCGGCTCTATGAGTAACACTAGGAAGTTACATTCATTCAGTCTGACACCTGATGAGAATCCCACGGCTACCCCAAGTGGAAATGTCATGGGCTTTTTCAGTGGTCATTTGTAGTGAGGACTAGCACTTTCAGCCTTGTCTAGAATGATTCGTACACCATTGCCTAGATTAACAGTTTACTTTTTAGTTTTACCGACTTACAGTTTCACCATAATGGATTCAAACGAATGAAGAAAATGGTTCCCTTCCCTGGTAATGACAATAGAATGTATTTTTGTTTTAGAAGAAAGCTTTGCAAGTACTTTCTTGTAGATATTTCATTTTATCATTTTATTGACACGCTGAACGTGTCCCATTTGGAAGAAGTCACTGCCAGTTGTAACTTGAGGCCGTTTCCTCTTGTCCTGTCACTTGTTACTTGGGAGAAGAGACCAACCCCCACCTCTCTACAACCTCCTTTCAGGTAGTCGTAGAGAGCGATAAGGGCTGCCCTCAGCCTCCTTTTTTCCAGACTAAACAACCCCAGCTCCCTCAGCTGCTCCTCATAAGACTTGTGCTCCGGACCCTTCAGCAACTTTGTTGCCCTTCTCTGGACACTCTCCAGCACCTCAATGTCTTTCTTGTAGTGAGGGGCCCAAAACTAAACACGGTATTTGAAGTGTGGCCTCACCAATGCCAGTCATGAAGGATAATTCTGTGGAAATGGGACATGAGACCCACTTTAAGGTTCTCCTCCTACCTGAGGGGCCAGACCCTCCTACCTGCGTGGGTCAGATCAATCCATCTGACCTACACAAACCTCTATGATGACAGGAAACTTCAGACGACTGAAAGTGCATGAGGTATTTTTAAGGTCTTTTCCTACTCAAGTAAGTTCAGCAATCCTTCAAAACACAGATTTCAGGGTGCACAATCTGCCTCAAAAAACTGTAGTTAATTTTCTATTTTCAACCTGATTTCAAAATTCTCAGGATGGACAATGCCTACTGGGCCTCCATTTCAATTAATTTTATATTGCTATCTTCAGTGAAGCCATCTGTAGTATGAGTGCAAATAAAATGAAAATTTACCACTCCCATTCCTGAAATTTAGCACGTGTGTGGTATTTCACACATTTAATGTGAGTGCCCCAAATGTCACTGTAAAGGTAAACACGCCAGTTTTGAAATATCAGGCACAGCATGGAGTTGCAATCTGTGACAATAAAATCTGGCTTTGTAAAGGGAAAAAGGCATGTAAAGGTGAAATACAACTGTGATTTCCCACTTCAAACAGATGAAAACTAGAAAAGTTATTTTTCTCAAAATTTTGCAGTGTAGGTTTTATAATAACTCCCATATTCATACTTTAAATAATTTGTAAAGACAGAAAACCACTTTAAATATATCTGTATGCTATCTCAAACAGATGAAATCCCCCGATTTGACAGGACAGTTTTCCAGCCTCTAGATTCTAGGATGCTCTTTTAGTAGTTTTCAATCGTTTATTGTATTCTTTCACTTCTTTACTTGAAGGTTGCGCTAAGGGCACTGCAATTGAGTGTACTAAGTCATGTCATCTGATGGGCCAAAACTTATTGAAGCTTCTTTTATGCCATGGAATTACAAGGTAACCGACATGAAGAAGAAAATACTTTTAGAGCTGAAGCAATTTTACATCAGGAAGATGAAAACAGGGGTTAATAGATTTGAATGAATGGTCTTTTGTTCGTAGAAGGGAAACAAAAGTAAATTTACAACACCGTGTACCTAAGATGGGAAGTGACTGACTGTGATATAATATGATAATAAAGATTCATCTTTTATATACTGTATGTAAAACACAAAGAAAAATGTTCAAACAAATGCAGAGCAGGCAAGAAAAGACATCAGCTGATATTTATGCTATAACATGCTACTGCAGAACACTTTTTAACACCTTACTCATATTGAATAGTCTCTCTACAAACGATAATTATAAAATTGGTCTTACATTCAATGGGGCATTTGTGAAATAAAATATAAATTAACTGCAATAAAGACAACAGAATCTAGTTTCTAGATCATTAATATCTTTAAATATCTTGTCATTTAATGTATGGAAGCAGCCTAATATGCAACCTACGGAGGTAATACTATGTTTGTGACCATGGCTTTACAAAATTAAAAGTATATGTGTATTTTTCATGTTAGAATATATCTGTCAATTATGTTATTATGCTCTACTGGATTAAGATTAACATTAAAGTACAAAGAGAGGGAACAACAAGAGAGCTCACGTGATCATTCTGGAATCAAGTGTAGTCTTACTAAGGAGAGCATGACCACAAGCAGATTTTGCATTGTCTTATTTTAAAAATATGAGAATTTCTTTTGAAATGTTTTCTTTTGAAATTTTAAAAATATGAAAGATTGGCAGGGTAGTTTCATTATTCTTCCTAAAAATGAATTTGCTGTTTCAATCTCATTAGAAGTTTTTCAGCCATAAATTTGTCTTGAACACCATAAGGATTGTTACTGATTGAAAAATATAAGGAGAAAACAAATGGTTCTTCAAATTATATCTGCAAAAACTTTCTTAGTATTTCTCGTATTTCTGTATTACTGGAGAAAACCAGTAAGGGATGGTATCTACAACCCAGTACTTTATTAGACAAGCAACAAAATGTAAGTGCTTACTCAGATTTGTACCGTTATCTTCGTTTTACGTTTGTATTATACAATAAAACTCCCAAATCCCCATTCACTAGAGGTAAAACAAGAGAGTATCGTACTATATTGTCCTGGTTTCAGCTGGGATAGGGTTAGTTTTATTTCTAGTAGCTGCTGTGCTTTGGATTGCGCATGAGAATAATGTTGATAACACATAGTGTTTTAGTTGTTGCTAGGTAATGTTTATAATAAGTCAAGGACTTTTCAGCTTCCCACAGAAGCAGAGAGGGAGCATAGACAGGACAAGCTGCCCAAAGGAATGTTCCTTACCATAGATGTCATGCTCAGTATATAAATGGGGGCTGGCCAGGGAGCAAGAATGCGCGATTGCTGCTTGGGATGCGCTGAGATCATCAGGTGGTGAGCAATTGTGTTGTATCACTCATTTTGAATATTCTTTTACTATTATTATTATTATTACTACTACTACTGCTACTATTATTTTCCCTTCTGTCACTGTTCTATTAAACTGCCCATGAGGGTTGCTTTTTG
Source organism: Chroicocephalus ridibundus (assembly GCF_963924245.1). Taxonomy (NCBI): domain Eukaryota; kingdom Metazoa; phylum Chordata; class Aves; order Charadriiformes; family Laridae; genus Chroicocephalus; species Chroicocephalus ridibundus. The sequence goes on from NC_086284.1 coordinate 209,290,626, forward strand.
TTTGTTTTTTCTCACACTTCTCCCTATCCTTGGCAGTGCAAATTTACACTATTAAAGGATGCAGTAAAATAACCATTTTAAATTAGTAATTCCTACATTTTATTCATTATACTTCACAGGATAATCGATTATCAGGCATGATGTGAGTAAAACTTTCAACACTACAAATCTGTTTTGTTGTTTGGACTGGATATTTTGCTATATTTTCCTCCTAACCTGGCAAATTTAATGGAAAATAATAAGAAATGATATCACACATCTTCCCCCTTGTGCACGTATTTTCTTTAGCTGACAGCTTTTGTTTTAACACAATAAAAGCTACAAAGTCCAAATTTCAAGAGTAATCTCTGCATATATTTCCAGAATACAGCCACGTGTGCCACACGAGTTGCTATGATTTCTGTTCTTCCTTTTAATTCTCAGTTTAAACAGTTCTTTCAGCTTGGACATGAAGATTAACTAAACCCCACCATATCATTCTATGTGAAACACTATTACAAAACAGCCACAAAATGATTATTCAAGGTCACTGAGTGAATCACTGGTCGAGATGGAAATTGTGTCTTTCATTTCTAGTTCTCCTTTTGAAGAGATTAATTCAAATATATGAGGATATCCAATGAAGTATTTCCATTGATTTATACATAAGCATCCATGGCAACTGTTAAAGTGTCTTGGTGAATTGTGATCTAGCTGCTTTTTTTTGAAAAGAAAACAAAACAAACCACAAAAAAAACCCAAAACTACAGGTACAGGCACATCCCCAAGCACTAGAAAAGGTAAATTCTTAGTTGTAGTGTGAATCCAGTTCATATTTAAGTTTTACGTAGAAAGTGATTAATCTTCTAAATATAATGATTTGCACTGAAATGTAGTGGGAGAGAATTTAGAAAGCTGTTTTGTTTCACAACACATACGCATACATGTATTTTTGCATCTATAAGTATGCAAAAGCCAGAGCAGAAGTTTGATTAGATTCAAAACTTAAAACCAGCACAGCTAATAATGCAATCTAGTCTGAACAACACAACTCGTCCAGTGGTTCTCATGTCAAGCCCACAATTCTGGGTGAACCGCAGATCAAATTTCATCAATAAAAAGCCATCCCACTCCCAGCTAAGACATTCAGAGGTATAATTAACCTCACTGGGAAAAACATGTGCGTTTGTTCCAGCCCAAATCTATTCAGATGCAGATTCTAACCTTGAGATCTGGTTTTGCCTTTGCCTGATGAACAACAAAACCACATAGAAAATATTCGCAGTGAGGAGATACAGATATATCTCATATCATTCAACTACCTGTGTTTCCACTTGATAATGGAAAGATTATACTAATGCAAGAAAAATGTCAATAAAAAGTTTAATTTTTTGTAGCTTATGGTATATTTCTGTACCGCTTGACACAAATGAGTTACAAGGTGTAAAATACTAAATATATTTTATGGTTTTTTCAAAGAAATGTTATGGATTGAGAAAGCTTTAAGTGATTCAATACTAAAACATTTTTTAAAAATACTTTATACACATGCCAAAAATGCTTTCACTTTTAAATGTTCCTCTTTGTGCTGCTGTATTTTATGTAAAAATCTTTTATATATCACTTACTTTTTTGTCTTCATTATATTTATGGAAAATTTCTTGTGCTCTTTCTTCACCACCATCCGTAAACAACATAATAATCTTATTGCAGTTAGCTCTAGAGACACTGTGCTGTAGGAGATACAAACAGAAGCCTTTTTTAAATTTCAGGCTATAAGGAATAACAACTGTTCTATTTGATGGCTTTCATATCAACATGCTTACTATTTTAACATGGTAGTGGCAAAACATCCAAAGTCCTTTAGGATTTCATTCAATACCCCTTTCTGAATGAAAAATAGAAAATAAAATAAAATAAAATAAAATAAAACAAAATAAAATAAAATAAAACAAAATAAAACAAAATAAAATAAAATAAAATAAAATAAAATAAAATAAAATAAAATAAAATAAAATAAAATAAAATAAAATAAAATAAAATAAAATAAAATAAAATAAAATAAAACAAAACAAAACAAAGCAAAACATTTTTCTGTTCCATGAGAGTTAAATATGACTTATTTCAGACCTGGCCCAACACAGAGGAATGGGGATCTGGTGGCTCCTTTCACCTCCACCAACACAAGGAGAGCTCTTTGGCTCATACCCATCACATCAGCCCCACAGTGTTCCTCTCCAGATCTTCCACGCGAGACTTATACAGTGAGGGCCTCTAAATATTTTTACTCTTCTCTTTTCTCATCCTTACTTTTTTTCTTGTCCTTACTGTCCTTGTGGAAATTTGGGTACTATGACCCTCTAATGAATTACTGAATTTTCTTTTTTTTTCTCCTACATTCCTACTCACAGACCACTTAAATGAAAACTCTGATCATTTAGGCATCCTGTAGGCACATCTAAAAAACTCTACCTTATAAATTTAGAAATATTTTTGCATTTGCTATTTTTGTCACATTTCCTTAAAATAAGCTCTATCTTCCACTTCTTTAATTCTTTCCTGTTTTTATTATTATCATTATTACACTGAAATGAATAGCAAACCTTTAGAAAACTATACTAGAATCAGGTTTAAATAATATATTGCAGCCAAGATATGGCTACCTAGATTATTAACAGCTCTCCATCACCTGCTTTTCTAATTAGATTGCAGCCCAGAGGTGAAGAGTTGAGCATGTTCCATAATTGCTGGAGAGCAAACCTGGAACAGAGAAATTGAGAAGAAGCCCCTCTGACTCCTAACGCGGCAGCCTAAGTAGCTAGTAGAACCACTGAGAAAAACGCAGTGTGTTGTGCAAAGGAATAAAAACATTGTTCCACAGCCAGAACAACAGAGAGATGAATATGAATTTTGGCTCATTATGAAAGGAGCCAAAGGCTCCTCCTTTGCAATTCACCTTCCTTCCTTATTCCCTAAAAGTTAAGAATCCAGTCTGAGCAAATTGTTCATGAATTTTACAGCCAGCCTTCCTTGTCCTCTGTGTTGCATACAAATGATCCGAGTCAGACACATCTTGGTACTTCTGAGTAGTTGGTTGTGACAGAATAAAACCCTTAGAGATTCAGTTAAATAAATTCAACTTCTCCTTCCACAAGCCTGAATTTTGCTCTATGAATTTACTCTACACTCAGGAAAAAAAATAGGAGGGTCATCCTTACACAGTACCTAGTTCTCCCTTGCTTTAGTCTTTGTGACTAGATAGTGGCTATCTATTCACTCTTCACTATTTCACTAACTTTTCAGGTGAGATGATCCCCCTCCCTTTCATTTCTTTTCATCCTACTCTCTGATCCGATTCCTTGTTCTTCTGCAATAAAGACATCAAAACACCAAAGCCGGCCCTCAAACATCGGCTGATAATCCTCAGTGTTGCAGCTCCATGGTTCTACAAGTGCTCCCAGAAAACTAAAATACAAAAACTTTATTTGCAATCACTATATTAACAGATGAATAATTATTCCTCAGAGATTGTTTGTATTGGTAGTTCAATATTCAGTGAATAACTATTTATTTAATCATTTGAAAAAAATGAGTCCAAAGATTTTCTTAAATGTAACAACAAATAAGAAAAACTTGAAATCAATACATGCTCGCCAGTCTCATCAGCACACTGTGTTTCATTGGAATTAAATAATTTATGACCATTCTTTGCTTGTGAAATATAACCTACAAGATACTGCTTTGGGCTGCAATCTTTTCAATATTAAAAAAGTAATAAAAATAGGGTTGGAAACTTCATAAATAAAGAAACCTACGTTTACAGTGATTTAATATACAGGTGAAAATAAAATCAGAGGGAAACCAAAGAGATGACAGGGAAGGGGACCAAAGCCCGATCATATTATAAAAAAAAAATAATGCTATTATGAGAAATGTGAACTTGATCCAGTCTTCATTTTAACTGACTAAATCAAGATTTTTCTAGTGGCTTATTTAGCATTAACTAATATAGTATCAGAAAAATGCAGTATTTTCTTTTTATCCCCTGGTACTTACAGAAGGGCATTTACTTACACTACACTGTTCAGACACTGAAGTCATGTAATGGAAAAAAAAATGCAAGATTTAAGCTTCCAAACAATATTGGAAATCTGAACATAAATAAGATCAGATCGTACAACATTTTCCCACCTTAAAAACTTTGCATCCTGATGAATGAACTTAACACATCAGTCTCTTACAAGGGACCAAGAGGAAGGCAGAACTGCCTTTACAACACATCGTTTTTCTCCCCATTTACACAAAGATGGAGAGACACTGGCTCAGGGAGTGCTTATAAGTGATTTTGCAAAGCTGATGCAGGAATTTCATCATTTTTCTGAACAGTTTGCCCCAGCAGTCCAATGGATGGATCTGCCCTCCCATCACAGACCACAGCTGAAAAGGAAGGTGTTGTACATACAGCAGCTTCCCCAGGACAAAAACTGGCTTCTTAGCTTAAACCACAGAGGAATTCGAGTCAGAACCGAGTCTATCTAGTCATTTTTAGCTCTCTCTTGCACTTGATAAAAAGCTGTTGTTTTGTGGTTTTGGTTTTTTTTTTTTTTCTTTCAAACACGCAAGCAAGACATGATCTATTTTATACTGTGCCTAAAATTGCTTTTGTTTTACACAAGTTTCACATCCCTAAAATTAACTCCTTAAGGGGCAGATTGGGATTACACCTCGTGGCGTGACGCTTTAGGATTGCCTTCTTCATTATGTGTTTCACGCCACTGGGGAAGGAAAAGGTAAACTGAACCAAAACTCAACTACTCAAGAAGAGATCAGTTTTTTGACAAATAGTAGTTATTATGGTACGAGGGAAAAAAGCCTCCTGCATTACTGAAGTGGAAGTATTCTTATTTTCAAAGAAATAGCAAGTTAACAATAATAACAATAAACAGTGGAAAAATACTGCATAAATATGATGGAATCCAGATTATTGATAATCACTTGAATTAGTATGCTGAAAAAACCTGAAGTGTCTATTTCCATCTAGCGACACATCAGACAGTAAGTTTTTCATGGCAGAAGTGAAATATTACTTTAGTGTTCAGAAAATTGTTTGAAATAACTGTCATCCAGAAACAGTACCCACAAAATTATTATGAAAATTTGAGCTGTTAAAAAATATTCCATTTCCATGGACCTTAAAGCAATTGGAGTGTTTGAATTCATAAATACACAACTGCAAACTATCCCGAAGCATATTTTTTATTATTTGTTTAAGCCTGTATTATATCATCCTATTATATTGTCTTGTCACCAGAGTCTAGCGCTAACTCCATCACCAGCCCTTTAACTCTTCCTGCCAAATGGATTTGCCAATATCTGGAGAGGATGACTGTACTTCTAGAACTTAGTGAAATCTTTTGATTTCCCTTGATATACACATCCACAATGTCCAGCTATAATTTAGGGGTTTGCAGAGATTGTGCACTTTGAGGCTTTCTCTGTGTTCAGGTCTTTTTAACACTGCCTGTACAGAAAGTACAGTTCTGGTGCTGCACCAAATGTAATACATCGTTTTAATCAACAATAAATGTTGTGAGGAACAAGCTGTATTTAGCAAAATTTCTTGTGTCTTGCGGTTCCCTCTGAAGGAGATGAATGAAGAAAAAGGGGAAATGCCTTTCAGCCTGGTCCAAAAAAGTCCGACAGCTTTTAAAATCCTGTTTGCAGCTTTTGATAACCATCAGCAGAGGGCACACCGAACCCCTCTGCTCATGACGATCTGCTGAGAAAATACCCTTAAAAACACCGTATTTTTTTCCCCTCTATCAAAATTTAACAAGGTTAGAAATTTTTCAACGAGCTCTGCATATGCGATGGCACAAAAGCTCCCTGAAGTCCAGAATCTGGCAGATTAGAGGAAAAAAATAACATTTGTACACTGAGAGACACAACTGATACATTTAAAAAAAAAAAAAAAAAGAGTACCCTTCATATTTATAGTACACTTTATATTTATTTAGGCTAAATCCTTAAGTTCTGTTAATTTGGAATAGCTTTATTTACACTAAGGTGAAGATCCAATATGCAGTCTTTATGAAGGTGAAAAAAGATTTTAAACAACTACACAAACTATTTTAAAAGAAAGACTAATAAAACCCCAACATTTGTGGCAAACAGAAAACATTACTACTTAGCAGGTGGTGCTTGGGCGAAAACTAGAAAGTACTATCTAATTAAAACATGGAGGCAATACATTTAATTTTTGAGGAAACTGTTAATTTTATGCATGAGAAGAAGAAAGGAATTAGAATATTCTCAGGCGCCTGATATTTCTCTGTTAACTAAGTAACTTGCTCCCCTCTGTCCTGCTCAAGCCATAGTCGACTATTTGTGATGTGTAATAAATAAAAAAAATCACAGGTTAACTAAACTTTGCAAGGAGGTACTGTGGTAAAACTCAAATAATAAACAACTCTGTAACACTCTGTAGCCTTCCATTTTAAAATTACCTGCAAATAAATACAGCACTACCACAGCTACGTGCCAACTGAGAATCACATATTACATGAAAGACTACCGGCATGCATGAAGCAAAACCAGTACAGCGTATTGCCACCCAAATTTATTCCCAACTCTTAGCAACCTGCTGGGGGATCTGCAAAGAAAAAAACATATTATTGGGATAAATTTACTTTCTAAATAGCGGTTTGTACTTCTACCACTTAGTTACACAACGCAGCGTGCAGTGGCCATTTGAACACTCCAGTTCTCCTTCTACACTGCAGAGCAGAGAGAGATGACTTCCATACTTACATTTAGCAGCTGCTCAAAAGCATAGCTAAAGCCTTTTTTGTAATCTGTAATTCCTTTAGCAGAGATTTTGTAGACGGCTTCTTTCAGCTTCTTCTTGTTCCTCACATTAGCTTGGACAAGATGATTAAAGCAACTGACGTTCTGAGCATTATTGTTAAACTGTAAAATAAGTAGAAATAGTATTAAAACCAGTTAATTTTAATTCTCTTTTCTAGGTACTATTTTAGTAAAGGCTAATGTGTTCTTGATCCATGAGATAAAGCATGTCGCGCCTGGATTTTCATTTCTACTACATTGAGAATGTCCAGCAGTGTCTGGAGATTTCAAAATTGGGCAAGAAATATATTTTAAAAAAAAGGTATTTGGTGCTCATATGACAGAATCACACTGAGAAACGCAGAGTTAGGGAAATAAAGAACATGAGGAAATATTTATTTTACTTTTTTAAATCACTGAAAAATACTAGTTGAATTACCAGGTGACTTCCGTATCGCACGTAGTAGTTTGCTGGTTTGCAGTGAGACTTGCAGATCATAATCAATTGTACCTATACCTCACAGAAGACAGTAGGCACTCTTGGGACAAAGCAAGCACGTGAGAGTATGGCTGTAAACAGGGTGGTACTGATAAAAAATCGTACAAATTTGTGTATTGAGAACACACATATTTGTGCTCTTATACCCCCATATCCTTAAAGACTGCTCCCTGAAAAATGCATTTCATTCTGAAACTAGTTAAAAACATACAGAGGAAATTTTTAATGTGCAAAATGCTGTCTGCACAAGTAGAAATCAGTTTATGATTTCTTTAAAATTTGTCTCTGTATAAGTACACATACATACATGTGTAAGTACAAATATATATATATCCTGGTAGAGAGAGAGGGATGCAGAAACACGTCTCTGCTTTTTAGCTACCTCTATATCTATCTAAAGTTAAAGATGAGACTTCTCCTAAAAAATGCTTCAGCACATATGATTCTAACTTGAATGAAAGTGCCTATTCCTGCACATAATATATGTTTAAGTCTATTTGAATGAAAATATCTTTTTAACTACAACACAGTGATTTTTATTTCAGATGTTCTTGACTAATATTACTAAAACTATTGTCTTGGCTAATTTTTAAACTGTTTTATCTATCCAGATTTCTTGTTTGAGCTTTTTTCTCACTGGCAAATAAGATGTCCAAAAAACTCCATAAAACTCCATGTCAGTAAAGGCACTAAAATCCAGACATCTTAATTTATGTTTCAGCTGAAAACAGGTTATTATGGCTCTTCCTGATTAAGGGTCATCAGTGAAAGTAGATGTAAATGTAATTTTGTGCTGTCAGCCTGGTGCAAAGCCTTAAAATAACTTAAAAATCAGACCTTGTAGACTTAAATGTCAATAATGCTAATTAGTTCAATGGTAACGTCTAGAAGATAAGGTAAATAAGGTCACAGATTTCAATAACTGCTCAGACTACTTACATGTCTAAAATAAATGACTAAGTACCAGGCACAAAGACAGAGAGAACTGCTATCAGCAGCAACCACAACTTGCACTGTAATTGTAGGACGCTTATAATGAACACAACTTAAAAGGATGAAAGGATTGATAATATCGAACCATTTTTAAGAATGCATATAATTCAGTTTAAGTCAATAGGATGCTTAGGAGGTACACAGGCTTTGCCATGTCCTGGAGTCAGATGCGTACAGATGCTCCTCGCTCCTAGGACCAACCAAAATACGAATTACCAGTATTTTTTATCAAACATCAACTTTAATCAATGAGACTTCTGCAACCAAATTATTAGGAGCAAATGTGTACCAGCAAATATTGTACAGCTTATGGCAGAGATGGCTGACAGAGAAAGGCATCATCCTCAGCAGAAGGCTTAGCCTAATTTGTTCCAGATCCTTCTTGAAAATAGCCGCAGAGCTGCAGCAGTGGGGTTTTTGCCTGTAAGTGAGCAAGCACAGGCACAATTATGAGAGCGTTTGCTCTGCTGGATTTTTACTCACAGTCCCACATGTAATTTCTTACTCTTGCAAAAGGGATGTGTCAAAGTGCCCTGTGAAATAGAGACTTTAAAGCATGAATTTGTCTGCTTCATCTTCTAATACCATTATTGTGCCACAAGCCACTCCTGCGTGTGTGCAGAAACCTAACAAGAAAACCCACTATTTTGATTTTGAGCATTAAGTACTTCACAACTAATCTAATACCTTGCCATCTTCATTTTGTATTTATTTTTCTAGGGAGCTTATTTTTTTCTCATTCCTCATGAGTTAACATTTTCTTTTGGTGAGATACTGATATTTTTATGGTAAAAGTTGTTGTTTTCCCGAGGACTGTATTAGCTAAAAAATTGTATTGGTTCTTGCTAGGCAGAATATGCTATGAGAATACCCATTTAAGAATCTTCATATATCTTTCTAATTAGTAAGGACACTTACTACTTTGTCCCAATTTCATAGCTCTGGTCCCCGGGTGATTAAAATCTGTGGGAGCAAGTTATTCTCAAATGACTTAATGCAAAGTTTTTTGGCCCCGTTTCTATCAATATGCAGTACCCAATGTGTCACAAGGGGACAACTTTCCCAAAAACATACAAAAGCATGAACAAGTGCTTTAACTTTGAAAACACAATGTTATATTCTTCCAAGTATTCTACAGAAGAGTAAGCTCTTTCACCAGCTGACCATATGACAAAGGTTGCTTAATTATTTTTGTAATTTTGTATTTATCAGGGCTTTAATTTTCATAATACCACAACTATAAATATAATATTGTGTGTCTAAATTAATTACAGTAACACAAGTATGAAAACAGGATGGGATAACGATATTTTCCTGTTCTCCCCATGTCACAATGTAACCTTCACCTTTAAAATAAATGCACACATGGAACTGGATTTTCAATTTTTAGCTTGAATATTCCTTTAATGTATGCCATATTTCCCAGAAAAGAACAATTTTGGTAGGACCAACCCTCTGCTGCGATTGAAACGTAAGACTCCCAGATGAGCCCTAACATTTCCATTGTGTGCTTTTAAAGCTATTATCTTTTATAAAAGTTCTTACCCCAGACTCAAACAAATTATGGTCGTTCATTTTTCCATTTCCCCTCAGTATCATGCGGTGATTTTTTATTCGCTGAGATGAGATGAGATGAGATGATCGCACAACTGTAATTAATTTACTTTGATGCAAAACACTGACACACTCAATGGTGGTTCTTATAGAAGTTTCTTACAGAAGTAACCAAGAAATCACCCAATGATTCTTAGGTACTTTAACCATACGAGAGTGAAAACAGTATTGTGCTGTGGAATTATTTCAGCTTGCCTTGACCTAATTTTGTGGCCATGATGGGAGAATTACTGATGTAAAGTAATTTTAAAAAGGCAAGGTCTGAAAATTAATTGTGATTGTGAGATGGGAGGAGAGTACAGATCTTGTACTTGGAAAGTAGAAGAAAAACACTATCGGGTAGGTAGCTCTGCTTTACAAAAGCCAATTCCATCTGAAAAAGTAGAGCGAAAACACTATTCTGCTTCATCAGTGACATTATATGCAAACTATTTAGTGAGCTAATATGAAAGTAACCATAAATTCAACTTTATGGTCAGTACATGTCTTGTCTTGGGCTACAGCAAGCAGCGGTTTAGGTGTTCCCGTCAAAATTTAGTGACAAGTGAAAATTTCTCCCTGAAATGCCACTACCATTAAACTGCAAATCTAAATTGCTTGCTAGCAGTCCTGCAAATGTATCAGAATAATTATTTCTCTGAAGGTCAGATTTCTAGCATATGGATTGGTAATTAGGGATACCAAAGTGACATTTTAAAAATTGCCAGGAATACTGGCTCAAACTGTTTAAGCAGTTAAAAAGTAACCTGTCCTCTACTATACTTACACATGATGTAAACTGGACAAAGGGTTAAGGTCAAACTATCTGCAACTGTAGATTGTCAAATGCTGATGTAAAATGAAGGAGAGAAATAACACGTTTGTAGAATGGAGAGTTACACAAATCAGAGTCTGCAAATGCTGTAATTTAATTAAGAAAATATATGAGCCAGCTGTTTTCAAATACACTGGTCAATGTTAATGTTAACGTTGGTCAACGAAGAAGATGAGAAGAGTTTTTGATTAGATAAAGGAATCAGTAGATGGAACAACAGTCCTCCGAAATGAACATTTACCTGTTTGCTAGGAGGTGAAGGCAAGTCTGAAGGCTGAAATGTCACTGATGAAAATGTCCAAAGGGGGGAACAAAATTCAGGGCTACATTTAATTCATTTAAAATACTGAAGCAACTGAAAGGTTTCAAGTGTAAAAGCCTTTAGATCACCCTTAAAACTGGCTTTTCATAACACTAAAATATTTTTGCCCTTTAAAGAGTTCATGGGACAAATACCAGGACCATTCATAACTTGGAATTAGCCAAACTGAGCCAGCTCTCAGTTAGACTCGTCTGAAATATAATAGCAATAGTGGCATTATAATTTTTCACACATTAAGATACCAAAAGCCAAAATACCTGCAATAAGCCTTATTGATTACTGGTCACATTACCTGTCTCCTAGTACCATAATAATGTTCATTTAAGTTTGGATGATTTCCTGAAAACCAGTTAGTAATATGCTCAGTCACTTAGTATTTAACTGGAAGAAAGAACATGAAAGATTTCAAAGAACAGTTGCCGCTTCAGAAAGTCCATATTCTTACAAAATCAAATCCTATAACAGGTGTAAAATTGCAGTAATTGCAACCCATACTTTATTGAATAAAATATGCTCAATGTGTCTATACGAAACATACCAGAAACATTTATCAGACTGGCATTTCCCCCTAATTATTGCAGTAAAGATAAACATATGTCATAAAAATGCTATTGTGGTAAAAAGAAAATAAGTGGTATTTGTGTACAGATGACTTTTGGAGGCAAACCATTCAATTGTTAAAATCTAAAGCCATCCTATACAGTATGTCACTATCAGTGACAGCTTCTACTTTTTCAACTATATAAAATCTTATTCCTCATCTAAGCTAAAATAAGAGGGGCCTTGCAGCAAAACACTTGGAAATCATGGAAAACCGGACTACAGTAGCTTTTTATTTTAAAGTATCATGAAGTATTAACATAATTAAATTTGTCCTGTAATTATATAGCAAGGTATAGGAAGTAGATGTATTTTTCACTAGACTATTTCTCACTACCCAATTTATTTATATCCTTTTGCAACCTCTGCCTTTGGGATCTCCCAGAAGGATCCTCGTGTTTGAGGAAATGAAGACGTCCTTTTTCACAGGTTTGGGCAGGAATACCCAAGCCTTTTACTGGGGCACTAGGAGTGTTAGAGACCTTCACCTAGTTGATCTCAAACCATTAGTATAATCTCTGGCCATATATGGGGCAACTGAATAACTTGAAAGATAAGTTAATTAATTCAACTTAACATGAAACACTGAACAAAGGGGTTTGAGTTTAACGCTGCTTGAACCTTGTCATTCTGGAGAAGGTCAGAAACAGAAATATTAATCTGATAGTCTTACAGGGTGTCCAGGTTTCAGCTACAATAGAGTCGATTTTCTTAGTAGCTGCTGTGTTTTGGATTTAGTATGAGAATAATGTTGATAACACATAGTGTTTTAGTTGTCGCTAGGTAATGCTCATATTAAGTCAAGAACTCTTTCAGCTTCCCATAGAAGCCGAGAAGGAGCATAGACAGGACAAGCTGCCCAAAGGAATACTTCTTTCCATAGATGTCATGCTCAGTATATAAATGGGGGCTCCCAGGGGGACAGGAATCCGCAATCACTGCTCGGGATGTGCTGGGCAATTGATCATCGGGTGGTGAGCAATTATATTGCATCACTCATTTTGTATATTCTTTTATCATTATTGTTATTATTATCTTATCTTCCATTACCGTTATATTCAACTGTCTTTATCTCAACCCACGAGGTTTCCTTTTTTTTTTCCCAATTCTCCTCCCCTATCCCATGGCAAGGGCATGGAGAGGAAGTAAACGGATGCATGGTCCTGTTTGCCACTTGGGGTTAAACCACAACACAAGGACTTTGTCTATATCTTCCTCTGCAGAGAAGGATCAACTTGAAAACCAGTGGAAAATTGTACAGAACTGTGGTGAGGTATCTAAATGTTAGAGACCTTTCCCCTCCCTTGAGCTGGGGGCTCCTCCAGACGCATGGACTTCTGCAATCCATAGTACCCCAAGAGTTAAACTGATGGACAAGAGAAGAGACTGCCATTCTGAAACCCTCTTCTGATTCCAGAATAGTTACTTCTGCAATGTTAAAACTCTCTTCTTTTCCAGAGTCTCAACCCGCTTTCACTAAGAGCATCCTCCTTTTAAATTATTAAAACTCCTACCCCAACACCAGGATATTAGAGGATTCAAGGGAAGTGAAACGGAGATGTTGATTTATTTCCTATATCTGTTCCCAGTCTAAGCACTCTGTGGATATGATGGCAGATCAAAAAATAAATTACAAGAGACCCTAGAGAGAGGTGTTTTCATTAGGAGGACAGTATCAGACAAAAGAAGGGTGGGGAAAAAAACCAAACCCTTCATGGAAAAAGATGGCAAAATGAAAACAGAAAGGATCGGTATTCAGAAGTGGGATATAGAGGGAATGAAAAACATTTCAGACAGATAAGTAGAGAGATCAAAGCTATCAAGCAGTCTTGGAAAAAAACAGCAAACAAAATAGATGAGAAGAAAAACATGTACAATTTGTTTTTTTCCTGAAACTGCATTCAGTTCAATATATTACCTGCTGAACAGATAGAAACTAGCTTGTCTATTGGGACATTTTTTGATAAATCTGTCTTTTGCAGATACCAGCCGACCTCTCCCTAGTTGGCAAGCTTTAGCAAGTAACACATAGCATAACTCCCAGGGACATCCACACTTTAGCATCACAGACATTTTCAAACATCACTGAGCATCTCAGACCCTTTGTGTAATAGCACAGAACTGTTCTCATTTATTGGTGAGAAAAGTGAAGCAACAGGGAAGAAAACAAGTAAATCTGAAGCAAAGACATGGCCAGAAAATTTAATCTCGATTCCCCATTACTAGAGCACCAGAATACGCTTTTCCCTTTCCTTTGTGCAAACAACTCCAAGCCCTCAAATTTGCGCTTTAACTTAATACTAGTTATTTTGCCATATGCCATTTAAACCACAAGGTCAAATAGGGCACAAATTCTTAAAGCATGAATTCTCATAAACAGTTCATCACTTCTTCAAAATCCACACACAGCTAATGTAATTCTTTCTGAAGACTACAACACAGCGAGAGAAAAATCTCGGCTTTTACAGGCAATGTATAAATTGATGAATGTTTCAAATTCTCTTCTTGTATATCCATCTATCCTTCTCTGTATGCCTAAATATATCTCCATCTCCTGAGAGGTATAAGGGATATAAATCTGAAATTCGATGTCAGTCATTCTTTTGGCAAGTGTAGGGGGTTATTTAAATATAAATATAACTTTTCAATTGATTCTGCTTCTTTTATGAAAGGAAACCCAAAAACATCCCCTTCATTGCACTGTCTTCTAATTCACATTATGGGTAATGCTAGCAAAACAAGCAGGCATTGAAAACAGCAGCATAAGAAACTTTATAAAGAATTAGAGTCGTATCTTTGGGCATTAATTTATCTTGATCAGAAAGTGCTTATTACTGTTTCTAATAGCCAATAACTTTTTTTTTCTGCTGTATCTGATGTCTTCATACATATGTGTATATATATTTATTTAAAAAATATGTTTATGTATAGGTGTGTGCTTAACGTTTTTTATGACAAGATCAAGAAAGCAAACTTCAGTCAACATTTATCAGCTGCTCTCTGGGCAAAGCACTAATCCACTGAGGAAAGCCACAGTCCTCAAAAAGCATAGCAAAAAGTTTATGTAAATCCTCAGGAAAAGAAATTGAGGAAAGAAGTCCTAGCTGTGCAATTTAATCTGAAAAACAGAAGATCTTTTGTAAATCATCTCATTAAAGGAAAATGCAACAACATAAACAAATCAAAGGGACACTCAAAAACTTTTTCAGGTTTTGGTCATTAGGTGGCACTAAAACAAAAAAAGTCGAACTTTTCTTACAAACGTTATCTTGAAATGGGAAATTTTACACTTCTGGTGGAGGTTTTTGCCTTTTGTGAATGGCATAAATTTGTCATTACAATTAAAACAATTCAATAATTCTGTGTGCCAAATGTGTGAAGAAGCAGCAATATTAAAATCCAAACTTCCTCCTGAAAGAAATATTTCCTCATGTTGAACATGAGAGACCCCAGCTCCAGGAGGATGAAAGTCTATTTTTCCATACAGAGGAACCATATTACCGAAACAAGCATCTCCATGTCCAACAGCTTTACAAACCATGTTTACAATACTCATAATGGAAAAGTTGTGCAAGTTAACATTTCTCAACCAGCCTCCTATCAAAATGTCTTTCTGCATCTCCAAAACCTGTAAAAGTGGTAACACTCTTATTGAATATTGTTTAATACCTAATCTAAATAAAAATTCCGATTTTCCCAACCATCTTTACCTGCTGCCTCCCTGTTCTTCACTCATCTCAGCTAGTTTATTAACATCTCTGATTCAACATAGCAGGTTTAATCAGAATCTCCTGAAATTACACTTCTACACTAAAAAAAAAAAAGTAAAAAACTAAAAAACACCTCTAAAACTTCTGACATTAGATGGGACCCTGCCTTAAACTGCGTATAAATTGTGTATTTTTAAACATTCAGAAATGTTTATCTTTTGGAGAAAATCATATAAACATGAACAAAGCAGTAATTCCTATACTTAAATTTGCTACAGAGACAAAACTTATACATTTAAAATACCAAGATCTTGATAGCTGAATAAATCAGAAACATCACTCTGGGAATACTGAAAATTGAGAAAAATATAGTCAGCTTGCTGAAGACTTAATCAGATACTACCGCTGCTGACTTTCAATCTGCCGAGGTTTGTTGCTATGCTACCTCTCTACCTCATGGCTAAATCAGCTTGGTGACCCAGTTGTATCTATACATATTAAATGAGCAATAGTGAAATAGATCTGATTTCATCAGGCTTTCGTCTTGTAGCTAAATCCAGCTTTGCTGCTTTCTTTTCCTTTTTTTCCCAGCTGCTTTAGGCTTGGTAATAGGATTTTAGGGTTAATCCTAAGAATAACTGAATCTTGAATAAGGCCAGTTACAATCTATATTTCAGCAGTGGGAAGATATTATAAATATTTATCAGAACCCATTTAGAGAATAGGAAGAAAGCAATTTGCAAAGTTTTATTCCCATGTAGATCTCAGTGCACAGAAAATTTGAGGCAGTTCAAGCAATAGAGGTTTGTAATTTGACATGCCAAAAATAATATGTGGTGTTAAGCTTCAGCATTCATATCTTGCTATGGAATAACTGTTTTCTCCTATCCCATGACTTGCATATAGATAGTCTTCAGGAACATACTACAACCCCACATATGCACTGTAGAGAAAATACAAAAACCTTATTCTTCTACTCAGAAGAAGCACGTCTGCATTTCTTAAATTGTATTGCAAGGATAGGATGAAATATTAGGATTATATGCCAATTTATACTATTGGTATTTCCTGACATTTAAAACATATCACTTTTCTTTTCATTGTGAAATGTATATATGTGTATTATAGACCAGCGGCAGCAGCATTCAACAACAATAAAACTGTTAGATCATGAAATATCTGCTGGAAAAAAAAAAAATTGTAACATAATATGAGAGAGAAAGTTTGGAAAAAACACCAAATACTGGACCAAAATCTGCTCTCAGTTAGCTTTGTTAACCTTTCTAACCAATATGATTATCTGCACATAAATCAATGCAAAGCTCTCACTGTGTGCAGAAGGGTTGACGTTCAGATCATAAAGTACGATGCTGTAATGTGAAGCCCTGAGTTACAACAAAGAATATCAGCATAGGCTGAAGGATAAATTAGCTTAGCAAGATGAACTCATTTCTGGTCATTTCATGATGCAGTGGCTAAGTTAGCATGTATTATTTACTTAAAATCATGTCTTTCTGATTTCTTCTGAAGAGTTCAGTACTGTAAACTTTAGCATCTCCCAGAGAAGGTTGGCTCATCTGAACTACTGCGCTACCGTAGTGCTGCACTCCTGTAGGCCCCACCGTATGGCACTGCGACCCAGCTACACTCTAGGAGAGAAATGTACCAGGAAGAGAATTCCTAGAAAATTATTTTGTAGACTTTTTTTATTAACACTTGACTGGGGATATCTTCATCCAGTCGAATTCAAGTTATTTAGAACATGAAACACCCTTGGCCAAAGAAATAAATCATAGAATCAGAGAATAACTCAAGTTGGAAGGGACCCATAAGGATCATCAAGTCCAACTCCCTGCTCCTCGCAGAACTACCTAAAACTAAACCATATGACTATGAGCATCACCCTGACGCTCCTTGAATTCTGACAGGCTTGGTGAGGTGACCATGTCCCTGGGGAGCCTGTTCCAGTGACCGACCACCCTCTCATGATAAACCTTTTCCTAATGTCCAATCTGAACTTCCCTGCCACAGCTTCATTCCATTTCCTCGTGTCCTATAACTGGTCACCAGGGATAAACTTTTGAGTATTAAACCGTTATCTATAAATTCACTGCCCACTGGAACAGGTTGCCCAGGGAAGTTGTGGATGCCCCATCCATGGGAGTGTTCAAGGCCAGGCTGGATGGGGCTTTGAGCAGCCTGGTCTAGTGGGAGGTGTCCCTGCCCATGGCAGGGGGGTGGAACCAGATGATCTTTAAGGTCCCTTCCAACTCAAAGCATTCTATGACTCTACAATTCTACATGTGAGGTTGCTTCTCAAGGCACCAAAAGCAAGATGAATGTTTAATTAGTGCACCAAATTACAAGATAGACACACACTTCAGCACCAGACCACATAACTGGGGGACAGCAGGGGGCTACTCCACTTTCCCAGGGCTTGACTGAAATGTGCCTGTCACCCTTGCCGGGCAGAGCAGGGTGCCTGGCCGCGCGTGGTGCCTAGGGTTTGCAAGGAGTGAGGGTGCTGCAGCAGCACATTGCTGCTGTGTGAGATGCTGCCGCGGAGGCAGGGAAGTGTGAGACAGGAGGGAAAAGCGTGAGTCTTGAAAAGTGCGAGACTTGAGAAGTCTACGGGTATTTCATTCACTTTTTGCCTAAGGTAAGAGAGCCTTTAGATTCACACCAAACTAACATCTTGCCACATATGTCTTAAAATGTTCACCTACCAAAAAGATGACTTTTATAGAAAATATACTAAAAAAAGGGAGAGCATAGAACAAATAGTCCCCAGCCTGTCCCAAATTTTATGAACAGCCTGCATTTCCTTATTTTTTCATTAAGATGGTGAGTCATCTTTCCCCAGCAGAATCATTAAAGCCAGCCCAGCCCAGCCTCTTCAGTACTGGTAAGGAATGAGTTCATTGTTCGAGAGACCATTCACCCACCACACATTTTTAATTATACTGTCACAACTCCCCTTAATAATGGTCTCCTGCTTGGAAAGCTGACTCAGAAATGCACCTTTGGTCCAGTGTCTGATGTGCCATGGAAAATTAACAGGCTCAATGATAGGTCTGACACGGAGCAGGGCTCTCTCGGGTAACACTTGTGCTTCACTAAAAATTAGGAAACTGGAAATAGCCAACAGCTTTATCAACAGTGGAACCGTGAGGTAGAGCTATCACCTCATTTTACATGCTACTAAACTACTCATTTTAAATACTACTAATATACTAGAGAGCTGGGATTTATTCTGGAAATCGCAGAAGCCCGTGCCATGTGCTGTTAGAAGTCTGACTTCCTGACATTTGACAACTATAAGAGGAGACAATAAAAATCTGTATTGCTGCCCAAAGCAATCCCTCAAAGTGGGAATGGAGGTGACTCTTCTAGTCATCTGGAATTGTCAGTTATACCGTACAGTAATAACTGCAGTTTCCAGCAACATCCCTGCTCCTGCCATCCTAATGTGGAAATTCAGCTTCTAATTTCCATTCCCTTTGGCTCTTCATGCACTCAAGTACTCTATTCCCTTGAATGAATACTTTATGACAGATCTAAAATGAAACAGATCTTGTTTTAAGATTTGCCCTGTTCCTTTTCCAACTCTTTCCATTTCTTTTTTCTCTCTTACACACCTTTAGAGCATTTTCCTTCCATGGCAAACTAAAGTTGCAGTTAATAACACAACAGTAAGAACTTAGTTGGCATGTTAACACAAAGAGTAACACACAAGAAAAAAAAAAAAAAAAGGTGTAAAAAATCCCAAAGTGCCTGTTGTTTTTATTCCCACTGTCTCCTTTTTGTATTCTCAGCTGAGTAGAGATAGTATGATCCAGCTCATCCCGTTTCAGTGGTCTTTTAACAGGAAGCGCAGTCCAAGACATTGGGCCACGCTCTCCCTACAGCCAGTGGAGGCAGATAAGCACCTCCTGGCCAGAATTTGGCCTCAAGACAGCCAGGATGGCTTGTTTTCTGGAGGTGTTTTTCATTTCTCACAACTAACTAGGGGCTAGGCAATAACCTATAATGCAATAACCCCCCGGTTTGGACTCCGGGAGGTTGTATGTGAGACATTTCAGGGGAGGAGCATTTCAGGATTTCACAGGACCTGCTATGGAATATTTAAGGGAAGAACCAAGGTGAGGAAAGGGATGGATTTAAGTGATTTGAGGATGAACAAGTGGGGGAAAATAGAGGGGTAAGGGGAAAAATTGTTGGTCCCATGTAAATAGTCTGCTGTTTGGTATGTTTTTCTGGCCACATCCTGCACCTCATCAGCCCATTCTGTCCCGCCTTCTTATCGAACTCCATTTCTACTCCTTTTCCTGGGTGAGGGACTCTCTGTTCCAGGTGTGTGTCTGTGCATGGGTGTCTGAGTGCAGCAGCTGGAGTCAGACCATGGGTCACAGGGCCCGGCCCATGCGTCCATGGTGCAGCAGCTGGAGAGACTGGAGTGAGTGGAGTTAAGTGTCAGCAACTGGTGAGGGACTGTGGGTGACAGGGACCCATGTGTCCATGGTACCAGCACCTGGAGTGCATGCCAGGTGCTGGTCTGGAGGGTCTCCAGAGGTGAAAACCATGTGTGTGTGTGTGTATCTGAGGGTGAGATCATGGGGGAGGATGGGCTACTGGAACTAGGGGAGCCCCCACCAGCTCTGTGTGTGCGTGAGATGGTCTCTCCCAGCATCTGAATGGTGCTGCAGCATCAGGGGCTTGTATGTCTGGGTGGCAGCAACTGGGCAGACTGGGATCTAGGGGCAGCTGCTGGGCAGATTAAGTGTCTGAGCCCAGCTGCTGGAGGAATCCACACTACATACTTTTATACATATATGTGTGTGTATATATATATAAAAAAGTGTATACACTTTTAAATATGTGTGTGTGTATATAGATATATATATGTGTGTGCTTGAGCACAGTTCTGAGCTGTACGTGGCAACTTGGCTTTTGAAGAAGATCCCTGGTGGCAGCTGTAATTCTCAGAAAGAAAAGACTTGACCCTGCACTAACATCACCACGGGTTTTGTGTTATATTGGGTTTACATACTGGCATATTATTTTAAGCCAGACATTAAAAAAAAATAAATAAATTGTAAGCAAGTACTGTAGGCAGTATAATCACCGGGACAGCAAAGCAACAATTCATTTTCACCTCTTTATCATGGACTATTCTGATAGTTTTATATAAGTATTTGCTGTTCTGTCTTATTGCACAGAAAATATTGTAGGGCTGGTTAAACTGAAGATAACAGTGAATTTTTAAGTACACTAGGGATAAGAGAAAGCTTAACTACTGAACACATCTGTTGCTAGAAAGGTATGACTAAACTGTCAAGTATACACAGAAAAGAAAAAAGTCTTTGGTAAATATTCCTTATTTACAAAGATGAAGGCTAAAATGTTCGTATTACACAAGAATGACAAAGTACTTTCCAGTCCATTACTAAGGTGGGTGATGAACAGCTACTTGGGATAAACATTTAAGCCAGCAGGACAAAAAAACCCCAACAAACAACAACCTACCAACCAATCAAAACCTTTGTGGATTCTTGATTTGAGGCTAAAAGAGGCAATGAGATAATCTGATCTGACCTCTCACATACTGTCTCACCACCCACATATCATTGGTCTTAAAATTCCCTTGGTCGCTTCTGTAATAGACCTTAACAATTACGTTTAATGGTAGATGTTTGCTTAAAGTGCATCTTCCAGGAAAGCATTAAGTATTGATATGAAGAAAACAAGAATCTTTCTTCGTAATTTGTTGAAGCATATTAACTATTTATGTGCTATTCAAAATTATTGGGCTTCGACTAGTGATTCTTGCAGTGCTTTTATCTGACAGTTTTGAGAGTCTATGGATGCAAAAGTTTTTCCCAGAGACAGCACTTCTCAGCTATGATCAAATCAGTTATCAGCCAATTTATTTATGAACTCCTGAACAGCCAAAAAAATCAAATTCTGTGAGTTTAAGAGTATGTCTGAATTCGAGCTTCACAGGTAACTCACTCAGGACTGTGAGAAGATGCATTCAAGAGCCAAGCAATCAGCCATAAACCACTTTCGAACCTTTGAGAAGAAACCTACAATATTTTTTTGGTAAAATCTGAGACAATCCCTTCTGTGTTAAACTAGTGATGTGATACACATTTATGTAGCAGTATTCAGCCACAATAAAGGAGAGACACACATTAAAAATCTGAGTTCAAATACCCATTTGCCTTCCAGGAGAGAAACCAAACCATCAATCCAAACACTATTTAGATGGAAAGTTGTGCCTAACCATGTCACTGAAGCTGTACAAGCATTTCTAATTCATCATGAAATCTGATGAAGACTGCAAGAAGTTTGATTCCTAGTGGTCCTTCATTTTTTTCTTTTTCTTGATAGAAATTGTGTAACTTGCTTTCCTGAGGATCAGGGTCCCAATCAACCTCATTGCAAAAGAGCAGAGTAATAGAACATCCTCCTACTCTAATCTTCCTCTCGACTTCAGCCCCTCCTGAAATCCTTTAACGGACCGTCATTGACTCCTATCTCGACTTTCTCTTTAGAGGGGAAGGAAAATGAAACTGTGATTCTGTGGGCAGACAAAAATTTCATGACGTTGTTAATACTACTGCATTTCTCGCTTCTATTCCTACTCTCATTAATCCATTAAAAGAGAAAATTCTTTCTAACTTCTTAATAATTGCTGGATTTCCATAGTTCCCAACTTTCTCTAGGTCCCTAAATTGCCTCCATTGCTATTTGCAGAGTACTCATCTTCATTACATTTGATAAACAGGACCTGCAGACATATTTCCCATACATATACTTCCATAGATATATAGCCTAGCTCTATCTGCAATTATTAGCAACACAGAATTCGAATACTAGATTTTGATCTTAACTTCTTCATACTTCATTTCAGCCCAGCACCTACGGTGCTCACCAAACACACCTGTGTGAAAATACATACACCGATTCTCTTCGTCCCTGAATAGGGAAGGTGCAAGATAATGAGTTTCCATTAAGGAATGCTAATGATTTTCCATTAAGAAACACTCCTGTGAAGATGTGTTTCTCTGTAGCTATCATTGTTCCCCTTTGTCTTGAAAACGAGCCATTCAATTTAAGAAAAACTGCAAGGTCATTATAGAATTAGATGGATTGTGGTTAAGAGAATCAGGAAGCTCAACACTAAGCTCTAAACTTGCCTTTATATTGTTTTTCTTTGACTACAAAAAAGCGAAAAAAAAAAAATTAAAAAAATAATATTTGTTTGCTGCCTTACTCAGCTGTGATGCTGAGGAGACTGTATGCTTAATTGGAGCTGCTGTGATTCGTTACCTGAAATGCTCCAGGATTAAATCAGTAGGAGAGATGCTTATACAGTGGGAAATTGATTCTCTGTCTTTTTTCAATTTGCCAAGTAGTAAAAAGATGGCAGGCATCTTTATATTTCCTCTTTAATGTTGTCCATTATGGAGAAAGGGAAAGTAAGGACCATTAGCAAGTCTCCTGGCACCCCCCTTCCTACAGGATGCCTTTTCGTCTCCTCCTCTAGATCCACCCATACAACTATATCTCTGCCAGTATTTCACACTGCTGTCATTATCACGTTTTATGACTTCCTCAAATACTGATGTTATTTAAAAAAACTTATCACCACTGAACTGGGTAAAAATTCAAAAACACAGAAAGAAAATATGTCTTTGTATATTTGAGTTTATTTGAGTATGTAATTTAATTTAAGGTTCACTAAAAACTAAACTAAAAAACTAAAAAGTAATAACAGAACTTTAAAGAAAGTTCTGGAAGCTTTTGGCAGCTGAACAGTAGTACATCTAGAATCTTCCTCCCTTCAATAGAACTTCTGCCTAAGGTTTCCATCAATGTCACGTTTGTTAAGTTTTTAAACAATCTTAAGAAAGTATTTCCCAGAAGGAAGGAATGTTTCCCTGTATCTAAGAGAATACAGGTACATACATAATGCAGGAAGGACCATGAAGAAGAAAGAGAAAAGAGTCCTTTGGAAAACTGAAAAGCTCTTTATGAAACTCCCCGCCTCCCCCCCACCCCCCATTATCATACGATAAATATTTTAATAAGGAAGGCATAAACCTTGTATCAAATTGGGAGTAAGGGGGGAGGGCAACCACTGAGATGTGGGAATTACATGATAAGCTGCTATTAAAAATCAGTGGGAAAAGGGGTGTATCTTCCACATATAGCTTTTATCCTTATCAATAATTTCATAGGCTGGGTGCATAGTTTTTTCTTTGAAATCAGTTCATCCAGAAATCTCCTTTCCTCTGACTTTAGTCCATGTGCAGAACTGCACAAGAGCAGGAGATGAGCTCTCGGTTTTCCCGGAGCGTCGTTCTATTATCCCTAGTGTGCTCACAACATTTAATTTCCAGTTCCTAAACAGTAAATACTAGTTTGTATTTTTACAAAGGCTAAGTGATTTTAAACAGTCCTACAGCTCCTGACCTTTAGCATGTCTGTTGCTGTAAGGTAGGTTTTTCCTTTGTGTGGTTTTCCGCATCTCTACACATTTGAAGTTGAAATACGTTTCTCCTGCAAACTGCAGCCTACTCACAATCATAAACAAATTACACTCTCTGTGTCAACATCTGAAACCAAGTCACTAAATCATAACATGCTGGGAAGGAATTGCGGCCCCTATCATCTACCACTTACTGCTATCAAAGCATATAACCGGATTAGTGGGAAAACAGCTGTATTACTCATACATTTAAGCTCCTTCAAACAGCAGGTTTTCTTTCTGAACAAAGCACAGCACTTCAGATAAGAAAAATGCAAATCCCAGAGGAAATCATGACATATTAACCCCTGGCAATCTTTACATAACTTAATAGTTCATTCAGCGTTTTTTTTTCGCTAGAAATAAATGCAAGAACTATACTAAATCAGTAGAACTAATGTATTTTAACACATCTACTTTTAAGCTTTTTGTTCCCTAGGATTTCTCCATATACCAGGCATGGTTCATTAAATCATCTTGTCACTTTCTAGAAATGATTGGCATGAGCTTACATCCATGTCTCTCGGTTGTGGGCATGAATCATCATACTTATGGGTTTTGTGGGACAACATCTTGGCAGAGGTTAGCGGTAAAACAGCTCTCTAGTTAACTCAAAACCTCATTACTAAACACTTCATGGTTATTAAAGCTAACAAGCCGTAAAACAACTGTTGCTTTCTTAGCCAAAAGGTCCAGGGGGGAAAGAAAAAATGTAGATAACTTCCAGATATTGCTAGTGTTCATACATCCATCCGCTAATATTGTATTAACCGAAAATTTTCACCTAGCTTTTTGGGCTTTTTAATTAGCCAATGATGTCTAATACCAGGAAGATCAAGAGAAAATGTCCTTAAGCAATAGCATGAAACATATTGAATAAATCTACATTTCTTTCACCTAGAACAAGGTGTTTAAGTTGATATTTTGGGGTTTGGAGTTAATAAGAATATATTAACAACCTCCTTTCAGGTAGCTGTAGAGAGCGATAAGGTCTCCCCTCAGCCTCCTCTTCTCCAGGCTGAACAACCCCAGCTCCCTCAGCTGCTCCTCATGAGACTTGTACTCCAGACCCCTCACCAGCTTCTTTGCCCTTCTCTGGACACGCTCCAGAACCTCAATATCTTTCTTGTAGTGAGGGGCTCAAAACAGTAGTGAACACAGTACTCAAGGTGAGGCCTCACCAGTGCCGAGTTCAGGGGGACAGTCACTTCCCTAGTCCTACTGGCCACGCTATTCCTGATACAAGCCAGGATGCTGTTGGCCTTCTTGGCCACCTGGACACTCTGCTGGCTCATATTCAGCCAGCAGTCAACCAACACCCCCAGGTCCTTTTCTGGCAGGCAGCTCTCCAGCCACTCTGCCCCAAGCCTGTAGCGCTCCATGGGGTTGTTGTGACCCAAGTGCAGGACCCAGCACTTGGCCTTGCTGAACCTCATACCATTGGCCCATAGATCCAGCCTGTCCAGATCCCTCTGTAGAGCGTTCCTACCCTCAAGCAGATCAACACTCCCACCCAACTTGGTGTTTTCTGCAAAATTACCGAGGGTGCACTTGATCCCCTTGTCCAGATCATTGATAAAGATACTAAAGAAAACTGGCCCCAGTACTGAGCCCTAGAGAACACCGCTTGTGACTGGATGATCTTTTGTGTATCACCATATCTCTAGATGATCCTCATATCATTTAGAAAAAAGAAAAATGAGATTATTTTAAAATTAGACAAGACCTAATGAACCATCTGACTTTTAACACAGTACATAAACCTAATAAATCATCAAGCTTTTCACCAGAGGTATGCAAGGAAGAATAAGTGGGAAAAACCTAAGCAGTAAAATGAAGAATTTAATATTTGAATTGAATAAAGATATATAAAATTGATATATACATATAAAAATAAATAAAGATGAGATCTCAGACCTTCTATGAAATCCTCCTAAATGAAAGTCATGTATGCAATTTTCAAAGATCTAACTGGATGATCATAACAATGACTGTTCTAATGTATTATGTTTTACTTTTAGTGTCAAGGTGTCTACATCAAACATAAACATAAAGCAACATACATGAAAACAGTACAGCAACTAATACCAACTTTGCAGTGGATAAATCCTTCATAAAAGTTAAGCCTGTGTATATGCTTTTGTGAATAATCTTAAGAACAAATAACAGAGGGTGACAATATACCGCCTTCTTAAGCAGTGTCACCTCTGGTTTGAGGCTTTGGTTGGACTGTAGGAAAACTGAGCAAACTTAAAAAAAAAAAAAAAAGGGGGAAAAAACATTAAAAAAAAGACCAAACTTCTGAGTTCACTTCTCTGGCTTAAAGAATGCCTTGAAGTAGTAGTACAACCATTTCTTTCCTATTTTTAGCATACGATTCCTTTTCTGTTAGAGAAATAAGAAGCCAGAACGCAATGTCTCCCACAATTCCAATATGCAAGTCATCTGAACACAGGAAAACATAGGTTATACAAAAGTAATTGCAATACTGAAAGGATCGAATACAGACTTTTAAATTAGAAGTGTACAACACCGAATAGCACTTTCTACAAGATGTAGAGATGCCATGTTCTGTTATGTACATTTCTGTGAGCGTTGCCTTCCTCTGAGGATGAATGCAGCATGACCAAAAAATCCTCTGAGGTTCTGCAGTCATATATCTGATGTGTGCCTCTAAAATTCATTCAAAGAAGAAAGGTCCATACATGTTGTAAATTACAAACTACTGGAAAAATCTGCTGTAGAAAATATGCAAAGATTTCTAGTCCTTTTTTGACAGAAATCCCAACCTTGGGGCCTCAGGAGAATAACACTGAACCTTAGCTAATAAAATACCTTAAGGCTAAGGAAGGCTTACACTAAGATACACTGTTTCTGGTCAACTGGGAGCAAATGAAGGAAAGAGTTTGGAAAGCTGTGTAAGTCAGCAGATAGTGGGGGTCCTGACTCTCCAACAGTGAAAGCTGGCACAGCTCCACTGAACGGAGTAATCAATTTCCAGCAGTTTAGGATTACAATCTTCTTTTTTTTTTAAACCGGTGAACCTAACGACGAGATTTCAGCTCTCTAATGTCATTACAGAAAAGCTTATTTCCTTTAATAATAATA
Source organism: Chroicocephalus ridibundus (assembly GCF_963924245.1). Taxonomy (NCBI): domain Eukaryota; kingdom Metazoa; phylum Chordata; class Aves; order Charadriiformes; family Laridae; genus Chroicocephalus; species Chroicocephalus ridibundus. The sequence goes on from NC_086284.1 coordinate 209,317,647, forward strand.
ATAAAAACATTAGTTTCTTTTTTTCATTGCAATTTAGACTAAAGAAAATGGTCTAATCCACTCTTAAAAACTTTAACAAAGGAAATGCCATTGTGAAGAAAAGCTGCTCTCTTCTACTTGGAGAGAGGTCTAGTTAGACTGACAGCAAACGATGAAGCAATAAGCGGTATTCAAAGAGATTTCTGATAGTGATATTTCAGGTCTTTCTCCCAGCAGGCTGGCTACAACACATCTGAAGAAGTTGAAAATTGTCTCCAAAATCATTCCAGTTACTCACCACGCAGGCTGTCTCTTGTCATTAAGAGTATGTCAATGTTCCCATCCTAAATCCTTAGAATCAAAGCTCAACAGTTCAACAGCTTAATAAAAAACAAAAAAGCCTTGCTCAAGCGTAGAGCATGACATCCAAGGTATCAGCCTGAAAATGGAAAGTGGTCCATACCGCCTTCCCCCTCCCCCAATCTATTTTATTTTGCCTTCAGCTCTCTTGAAAACCAGGAATTTGCACTTTAAATTCCAGGCAAGTATTAGATTAAAATGCCATGAAACAGCCCCCCCACCCACACCCCCCCACCCCCCCCACCCACACCCTCCCCCGCCCCCTGCCAACTATTTTAAAGAACTGTTTAAAAACTCTATTATATAGAAACGAAAGTTTTAAATCTGGTAGTCAAGTTTGAAGTGTAGTAACTATAGGTAGTACTAAAAGTTTTAGATCATGTCCTGAAAGATCTCAGCTGCTGAAAAGCAAGCATCACCTTCGTCTGAAAACCCTTACAATCCTACCTTCTTCCTAACAATCCTCTGACCTGCACATCGCATATGTTGTCTCTGTATGCATAAATTATATGCATTTTAAGTTCCTTCATAGGTTGTTCCCTCTGTTGTATTATTTATTATGGGAAAAAATTGCTTTGCTACCCATGAAGTTGCTAATGTAGAGCTTTAAAGCAACACCTCTGCAGCAGGTCAGACATACGGCTGTACATCTTCTGTCGTCAGGCATCAATTAACACGAGCAACCCGAATGTCTGCTGTGTGGAAAAAGGAACTTCCCCCTACCTCCTCTGTATCATTTTATCTCATACCACAAGATAAAACCTCGGAACCACCAATTATTTCAAGAGAATTTGCCAGTCAAACAGAAGATGCGTTACACAATCCAGAAAAATATATTGAAAAGGAGAATTCTGCTACACAGAATGTTGTTTAAATGACTTTTGCCCTTCACTCAAATGTATAGAGAGCAACAAATCTAGGACTTTCATTATACTTTACGAGAAAACAGTAAGCCGAATGTATTATTTCACAATATATTTTAAGTCTCTTCACAGCTTAACATTCAAGTATCTCATATCTGGCATTAAAAATAGTTTACTTATGGTTTTGTTAACAATGCAAATTTTGAGGAAAGAACAGATACTCACTGAAACTACATTCACGAAGTCATCGTCAGACAAGGTCTCTAACATCTCAATGACTGAGGTGCGGATCAGCTTCAATGTCAATCCACTGACGCTCCCACTCCTATCAGAAATCCACAAGATGATAGAAGAGTTGAATTTAACAAATTTAATTTAAAACGTACAAAGAAAATACAGCGCACCAGCCAGCACCCTCATGAACTTTCACACTAAAATTGTCAATAATTCTCCTGAATTCTCCAACTCATCATTAGTGTTATTACATTATCATAATAAACATTATCATACTAAACAATTAAGTCCAAAACTGGCATTCAAAGCTCCAGACTTGTGGCTCAGATGAAGTCATAATGGTACATCATTTCCTCATTTTCCCTTCAAGAAATCCAAGAGAGTTTACCACCTTCAGCCAATGAATTACGTAAACATTTTATACTCTTATACACAGATTTACAGCTTTAGATTTTCAGATACTCAAATGACAGCTTGTTTGAATCAAGGCAAAACCTAAGCTGAAGTGAAGAAATAACAAATGTTGATAAAGCTCACTGCTGGTATGAAACCGCGTCACCACATTTAAAAGCATTAAATGCAAATTCTCTTAAGGAGAATTTTTTCAGCTTAAAGCAATCTGTTTGACACATCAGGTTCAATGCTTCCTTCAGTCCCTCAACATTAGCTAAACAAATAAAGCCTTGCCAAGGCAAAGAGAGCGTTTTCATTAATTTCTTTCCTCACTTTCTATTAATGTTTTATAGTAACCAAACTTGGCAGTTTTTAAATATCTATGGTAAAACATGCAAAGTCTGCATACATTCTCATTTTCAGGCTCGTGAAATCATGATTAAATCTACTGTAATGTTTGTATTTTACATCAAATCTTGGCAGGCACATGAGAAATGTTCGATTGTTTACTTCAGTAATTATAAGCTGAAAGCAGAATATTAAAGTGATTAAAAAACACTTCCTTATGTCCAGTTTAAATAACTTTCAGGTTTGGTTCATGTTTTTTGGAACTATTTTTTCCTGTGTATTTATTTTGGTCATATCAAGATTTTTGATCATTCCATACAAGGATTTCTTAATCCTTTCCCTTTCTCAGCATACAGAATTCTTCAATACATCTAAGTACTTTTATCCCTCTAATGTCAATATCCAGATATTAAACACTTACGCATCAACTAAAATAAGCATGTCTTTGGGAGAAGCAGCTCCTTGGATATACCTGAAATAAATAAATGGTATGAATGACACAAATCTCAAAACATGATTGTTGCATGTGATGGAAGACACTCTGTGATAAATCTGGCTGAACCAAAAAATTCCTCCTGTTTTAGATAGTAGAAAATCAAGCGCTATCATGTTCTCTCCTGCTGTGTCTCCTAAGTGAACCAAACTCCAAACTGCATTAGGAAAGCCTGAAAGTAGGATACACTGATCAAAAATCACTATTTTCAGATGTTGATAACGGAAAAACATGGATGCTATTTCAGAGCTGAAGATCTTGATTGCAGATAAATTATTACATCAGGCCAGCTTAGGGAAAAATACCTTGTTCTTTGAAAGAATATATTTCAACTAGTATGAATTCAAGTATCAATATGCATTATGCCTTGAGATGCTTAGGGAAAAAAAATCTTGAGAAACAATCCTACTCTTCTCAGCCTTATACCAATCTAGGGATTTTTTTTTCTGGTCTAAACCACTTAGACATATTTGTAAACACTTGCAAAAATCTGTAAGAATGCCTCTGAATTACATTTGATTTTGGCACAAAAACCAAATTTTTTTTATTTGCTTTATTCCTATTTGATAGTTATCCTCCTACAAAAAGGTCCATGTAATGCAAAAGTAAGACACACTATAGTGAATATTCCGTAACAAACAGTATGATTTGAATTTTTTTATTCAGAAGAAGTAAAAGATTTTATAAGAAGAAAATAACAATATCTAAAAGTAAGGACTATTAGACATAAATAATAAGGAAAATTTGCCTGGAGTAAGATATATATGTACGTTAGTCCTTTAAAGAAAGCATAGCTTACCACGGTCTTCTTCGAACATCATACAGATCTATTTTATTTGGAGTTCGACTTTTATCTACCCACGGGGAAGCTAAAAAGGGAAAAAAAAAACCACCTTTATCTTAAGTATTTTAAATGCAACAGTATAATGAATCAATATCACAGACTTTGCACAATATAAATATCAACTTTTGGTATCAATAAATATATCTGTACTTGTGTAATCTGTTTTTGAAATACATATAGAATCATAGAATCATAGAATTGCTGAGGTTGGAAGGGACCTTTAAGATCATCAAGTCCAACCTTTAGCCTACCCTGACAAGAGCCACTTCTAAACCATGTCCCTAAATGCCCCATCTACCCTTTTTTTAAACACCTCCAGGGATGGTGAATCCACCACCTCCCTGGGCAGCCTATTCCAATGTTTAATAACCCTTTCAGTGAAAAAATGTTTCCTAATATCTAATCTTAACCTCCCCTCACGTAACTTGAACCCATTTCCCCTCGTCCTATCACTTGTCACCAGGGAGAAGAGGTCAGCCCCCATCTCTCTACAACCTCCTTTCAGGTAGTTGTAGAGGGTGATGAGGCCTCCCCTCAGCCTCCTCTTCTCCAGGCTAAACAACCCCAGCTCCCTCAGTCGTTCTTCATAAGGTTTGTCCTCCAGACCCCTCACCAGCTTTGTAGCCCTTCTCTGGACACGCTCCAACACCTCAGTGTCCTTCTTGTGAGGGGCTTGAGTGTATGATATATAGGAGTATATATAAGAGCTATCTCTTATATATAGGAGTATATATAAGAGATATCTCTTATATATACTCCTATGTATAAGAGCACATAGTATAATACAATAAAACTATATATATATAAAGACCTTAAAAGATCAAAATGTGTTGAAGAAATAGTTACTGACTATAATTGACTACTGACTTAAACAGAACAAGAATTTCAACCAAACTACTTCAGAATATGAAAAAACTTCGTTTTTTACAAGAAAGTACTTAATTTTGAAAACATTCATGAGTTAATTAATATTGTATACAATGGCACTGTGCTGATCTAAAGCTCAGCTACACGTCTAAAAAATTATTCACTGACATGAAAGTATCGTATTTTCTGAAAATAAAATGAGATGGAAATATTCATGCTTTTGTGAAGAAAATGCTAAGATTAATAACCTTTTGCAAGCATTTAATCTAAGCTTTACCATCATTTTAAACAAGGGTAGGCATCTTTTCCTCACTGAAAAACAAAATGAGCCTTTCAAAACCATTTGACAGCTTAACGAACACAAATAAAAATGTGAAAAGTTACATGCAATGAAATAATGTTCTGCAATTTGCTCTCTCGCTGTGTGCCAATAGCATTGAGAGCAGTGTTTCCTGACTTTAATCATTTTTCTGTCTAGGAAATAAAGAAAGATATAGGCAGCTCCAGGATTTTTCCTGGAAAAGCATTCATCTAAGACAAATGGGAAGAACTATAGTATCTCTATCCATGAATATAAAAGAAGCCTATTTCTGATATTACTGAATAAACCCTTTCCTAAGTGACCATAACCTGAGTTTGCACATCAGTTACTAGAACATTTAAACAGAACATAACCCACGGGACATTTATCAGCCGCACAAAACATTGCATATTGTTGCACACCAGAAGAACCTCAAACTCTACACCAGGATTGTCTATCACCGGACAGGTCCTTTGTGATCTGAAGGGATAAGGGGCATTGAAATTTCCAGAAATGAGAAAACAGAATTTTTGAGACTGGTATATGTCAAATTTGTAACTTAATTATCATTACTTTGGGATGGATGGGTTAAATTCACCAGTATTTTACGAGCCTGAAGCCATCTGAAGCCATGGTTAGCACGTGTTTGATCACAGACTTTTTGTGTCCATCCAGACTAACCCATCCATTAGAATTCCATCTGAAACTCCATCCTTGAAATACATTCCGTGAGACTCGCAAAATCTGTATCCAATGTACTCATTTCAGTTTGTATTATGAGTACTTTAGGTAAAATAGAAAATATAAATAATCAAGGTACTGACCAACACTGCTATATCTTTGCCCAAACTTTCAGTCTTTCCACTAACATCCAATAAAAAGCCTATGCCCTATCAAATCCGGTGCTCTTAATCAACCCCTATCTTGGACAGTCTTCATAAATAGAGAATTATCTGAATGTATGCATATATATTTATTTCAAAACAACAGATAAAATATAATTTACACTGCTGGTGTGACAATAACTCTTAGCAATCTCCAGTAAGAAGTGAAATAAAACTTTTTTTAAGTTTTTTTTTTCATATAAAAGATAAGTTCAGCTCCTTAACTGCATTCTCCAAAGCAACCAGATGGTGATTCAAAGCAAGTTCGAACACAGGAGCTGAAGAGTGCTTCTAACATCATTGTATGCTCCTATAACAGCAGATACTGACATAAGTATTAATTTAAAATAGAATCAATTTTCTAAAGGCTCACGAAATAACAGACTAGCTCCTTAGCTAACATAAACTATCTACTGAAAACTATCACTTGAATATTTAGCTACAATTTATCTGATACCATAACCTTCAAGACGATAGTGTAACTTCCTATTTTGAACTGAAATCTAACTTTTCTAAATTCTGAACTAAAATTTACAGAAATATGGGTTAAGATTCCATTTTGTCTGTGTAACAAAACACAATACAAGAAATAATACAGCTACATTTTTCTGCAAAATCTGAGAGCTACAAATCTATGTTGACGTGATACCACCTGACAAGTCAGCACGTAATTTCCTCAAGATCAACACTAGTTGCCTAGACAGAGCACACTTCAGAATCGCGTCCTTTAGATCAAATATAGTGTGGCAAATCTTCTGGAAATATGAAGTGGGAAAATTAATACTAACCTAAACCTGTGAGGAAACACCAAAGAATAAAATTTGAAATGCCTGAAACTTTCCTAATATTTCCAAAACCACCAAAGGTTCTGTATAACAAAAGCTGAGTTGTTGATTTTTTTTTAACTGGAATACAAGCCAGAACAATGGGGATTTTTACCTTTTTTTTTCCCCTTTCTTTCTCTTTATGGAAAGAATGCTCAAAACTTCTGATTGAAGCAGCATAAAATAAAGAACAAATCTTTCTAAATCACTCTTCAAAGGAGGTCCTTCCATTAAGCAACTAAACCTTGCATTCAGTTCTACTACAGTTTTTCAGTAATTTCCTGGATCACAACAAAGTTCAAACTGTCCTTTTCCGGCTACATCTACATTAGTAAGTTAAAAAGCCCAGCGGAAAGGAAGACGTTCACCAGAACTAGAATATGAACTATTACAATGGTCCAGTTATACCTTTAGCCCACAAAAGACACTGTGAATAAACCACTCAGCACATTACTTACAGCCTATCTGATCCTTTTGGAGATTACTGGGAATGGGAACACTTACAGTTTTTCGTTTTGGGAGACAGACTGAGTAGTGAACGCAACAATGAAATTCTACTTTCCTTGCACTAGCTTGGCCCTTTCAGCATGCATGGGCCTGGAAAGATTGTCAGCAGCTTCAGAGAGATCTGGAGGTCTTTAAAAATTATTTCTCACCATGCTGTTAAACCAGTATTTTGTGTGCCACAAGTCAGTAAGTTTCTTTTTCCTAATTAATATATTCCTTTCTCTTGAGACAAGCATAACAAGCACCTACATGCTTAAGTTTCCACGTGAGGAAATTTTTCCGGATATGTGCTGTGACTGCAAAATTATTCATTAGATATTAATAGGTGCTGGATCATACAAACACTAATTAAGAAATATAACGTTTACTGAGAAAACTACTTCTATTGATCTTTATGATGTTTTCTCCAGCAGTTTACATACTCTACTAGTAAGTCTCTGCATGGCTAAACATAAATAAAGACTCCAACCTTAGTATCAAAAATTTCATTCACACCAAGGAAGCGCTGAATTCCCTCTCCAACCTCAAGAATTAACATGACTAAATTACTCGTTCATCCTAAACTCTCACTGGACTAACACTTTTAATTTTAGATGGCTTTGCACGGTCTCAAATCTATTCACTGGTTTTGGTAACGTTCTGAGTATTTAAGGACCTTATTGAAATTGCTGTTACTAGGAAACTGAAATTCCCTTAGGACTTCTGACCTCCAATGATCTAATTTTAATTTACCCTGGTTCCAACTTTTAAAAAATCATTTTTTAAAAGATGATAAATGCTTTCTATGCAAAAATAAGTAATTATGTGTTTATAATTATGCAGGAAATAATTAGGAGGGATGGAGACCACTGAAAAAGACATGCATTGCCTTGATCCATATACAGAACACACTATAAAGCTGTTTGAGGAAACTGGCTTACGCCTTACTGACAAAGCCGGTATATGGGCTAAGATGAAATGAAATACACAAAAAGATGATCACGTGTTTTCTTAAAAAACTAAAATTGAAGATCAAGGATTTTGAGATTGAGTTTTATTTATATAACTTATCGTTTAAAACATGCATTTAAATCAGATGCCTTGGAACCTAGATCACCCAACATCTTGAAGAAGTCAGCCTCACCGTGTTTCATTGTTGCATACTAATATCTTTAAACTATGTCAACACTACACACTTCTCTGTTGCATACATTAGGCGTTAGTCATGTTCTCCTTTGATGATTTTCTTGTCTGGCATATGGTTAGATTTGATATTTCATAAATTATTCATTGGATTTGATATCCCTCCCACTTCTGCTGTTTGCATTATGGAGATACAGGCCTGGCTAGGTTTCAAGCAAGAGTAGGGCATGCTCTTTTGTTATTTCTGCACATGTAGAGTGGAAATCCTCAGTTTTGTTGATTACATGCAGAACCAATTCATGCAGTAGAGAGGCTATCACACAGTAAAGGTTAAATGAAAGTATTCCTCAGGAAAAGGCGAACTTGGCTACACCTGTCCATTTTTAATTCATGAGATGATTCCAGAGGCATAGGTGAGTGTCATGGGGGAGGCCTTCCTGGAAGTCCTGCTGAATGAGACTTCAGTTACATCTGCCCCGCTCTACTGGTGAGGTACGTGTGTGCATGGAACAGAGAGGCACGGATGAATTATTAAAAACTTTACATCCCTGTAACACATCTGGGGAAAGAGGCTAAAAGCTGATAGTAAAACAGGTAACAAATGCCAATTATCAAATCCCAGACAGCATCGTCTTATTCTGACTCAAACTTCATTACCTTCCCATCTCAGAGGGTTAACATTTACTGGGTTAGGCAAACAAGTATTTGTTAAAGTTGATTTTTATCTTGATGTCCTTCAAGAAAACATTCATGTGGATATTCAAAACATCCATAAATACAGGCTACTCAGTTCCCTGTGCCAGATCGAATGAAGTCTGGAGCCAAGTTTGAGGTGCAACATACAGCTTATACTTGGCCCTTAGATTCATTTCACATTTTCTCTCATATTTTAGTGAACGTACGTGAACAAACCTGCATTCAGGTATGTGATAGCTCACACTAGTTGGGAAATGTCCCACATGCAGAAGTCATGTGAATTTTGGTGTAGCAGCACCACCTTTGCAGAATTACTTAGTTATTTTTCAGTATTTTTCAGTAAAAGAGGAAAAGCATTCCTCAGTAAAAGGTGAAAAGTGCCAAGACGTGATAGCTAAAAACAATATAAAGCATTAATCATCACAAAATTTTTTGTACCACTATACTTAGGACTCAAGATATTTATATCATAATGATGTCTTGGATTAACAATTGATTAGTACTATCCCGCCAAGACAGATATTGTACCTGACCAACTCTGTTCTACCACAACTGAGACTGAATGCAGCCACTTCTTAGCTATGCAGGACTGAATGCAGCTACTTCTTAGCTATTTTACTCCGGTAAGGACTTTAAATTGCCAAGAGCTCAAATTATCTTCAGATAAAATCTGTCTAACATAGACAGCTGTGTGCAATGTCCTCTATAACTTTTATAGCACCATCAACAAAGAGAGGATAATCATCTCACGGAGGCTTTTTTTCAGAATGTATTACCCAAGTGGTTATGGGCAATACTGAGCTCAGTTTCATCCCAGATCAGTTCAGCAATGAGCTTTATATGGGACCAGTCCATAAGGAAACAAATATATTGCTTTATTGGTCCCAATATACCAAAAGAAACAAAAGCTATTTGGACATTTAACACGGAGTGCAGTCTGCAACTTAAAATTAATCCCTCATATGGCTCTGTGTTATCTTAGTTTAGAGGTAAATATTTCTGCTTCCGCACGTATAAACTGAATTGCGTCCTCAATGAATGTGTTGCTCACATTGGTTTCACCTGGACTAGCTGCCATGCAAAGGGGGCTGGAGTGTCAGGGCGTGGGGAGAAGAGGTACAGAAGCAACAAGATGGTTTTGGGTTGTTCTTTTTTTGTTATTGTTTTTCTTTTTCTCCTATAAGAGCAAATTCTGGATATTTCAATTGGTATCGTAGAAACACAGAGACGATATAAACTTTGGCACGCAGGTATGGTGGCCTCCTGGCTGCAACCTCATTAACTCACTAGAAATAACACATTATCCTGTAACTGGGTGGATCTGCCTGCACAACTACAACATTCAGCACATCAGTTTTGGAAAATGAGCCACAATTAAACATATTGTAAGGTTTTCCATATCATGAGTACAATTAGATCCAAATCTTGTCGGCCCATGTCCTTATCTCCCAGATGTCAACAAAAAAAAATTGAACAACTCTCAAAAAGACTTATTTCAATGTAAAAAGTAGAACTATTCGACTTACACACTAATTGCACTAATTGATCATTTATAAGCTGCATTACTTGGGAAGGTGTTTGGGGTTTTGTTTTGTTTTGTTACTTTAAAGGCTCCTTTAAAAGTTGAGTTACTAAAAGGAACTGACAGCTATAAAATATAAAACCTTTTACAAAAAAAAAAAAAAAAAAGGTGTAGTTCTCAGTTTTTCAAGGCCTTTGATTCATTTTGTATGGATTTTTTAGGCTTTCTGGTCTCTTAGTATCTGCTTCAGTAATGACTTTCTTTGGAGAGTTCAATAACACGGCCGCAACACAATTGCTTACCATTAACAGTTAACAGAAGAGCAGCTGTGCACAGCAAGTCCTTCGTTTGGAGAGGTACCATTTTATTTTATTAGAAATTGATTTTTGAAGCCCTTTCATTATTAATTTGTTTAAGCAGGGAATGCTCCAGTAGCTGAGTGAGACCTGCCTCGCTGACATCTGGAAATGGGTTCAAGATTTTTTTAATTTTTTTTTTTTTAAGTGAAGGGGAAGAGAGAATACTACCTCTTCTCTATCCATATGTTTAATCTAAGAATTGTAAGACTTTAGGGACAAAATTACTTTTCTGGATAATCAGAGCTGCAGCATTATCATTTTTTTTTTTTTTTTTAATCATCTGTGAATTTCTTCATTTACACCTTAGGAATATCCTAGTAAAATACTGGCATAAGCAATGTAAGGGGGCTTTTCTCTAATTAATTAAAGTTCCCTTCATATTATACTTATTTATTATATAGATAAACAAAGTAAGGTTAAATACAAGGCAAATCTACTGTAAAAAAGGGAAAGAATAAAACAGTTCTTATAGCTGTACTTTACAGCACTGATATTACAAAGATCCTGAGGAGATTAACACACCTGCTGATGTTTAAACAATGCTATGAATTTAAGTATGAGTTAATGAATATAATAGCATGCTGAATCTTAAAAAAACTTCATGTTAGACATATTCCTGGCTTGAATCCCTGCCCTTCAGAGGATCACTGAGGAAGTCATTTTATCTCTCTATACCTGTTTCTTCTATCTGCAAAATGAGGACGGTGATAATTTTATTAATTTTAAACCAGAAGACGTTTTATTACTTTTAAACCAGAAGATGTTTTGGGGATGAAAATTAAGTTGCATGTTATATGCCATTCAGTATAGATATGCCCTGCAGTACAGCATAAAATAATCTAGGGGTGTTTGAGAACACAAAGCCTCCTAGAACAGGACTGGAGAACCTTGTAGTATAGAAGAAACAAAACAGGGCCCCATGTTGTCCATCGGGAAAGGCTGCCAGCACGTGTCGTCCCTTCTGCCACACTGTGGGGCTGTCTGAGGGATGCTAATAAAACTCTGATTTGTTCTGTTTATTAGTACAGATATACCTTTAAAGCTGAGGGAGAAGACGAGCTTAAGAAACACCTGTACACGTGACTAAGACATGTTCAGATGTGCTGAAAGTAAGAATTCAGATTATGTAGGAATTAAATTCCAACACTACAATCTTGTTCAGTATCTACTCTTTTAGCTAAGAAGGACTTCAACTTCACAGATACTTTGCAACTTGAATTCAGTCCTTCTTCAGTAAATAGAGTCTTATCTCCATAAATAACAGGACTGCTAACATCTCAAAATGCTACTTCATGTCTAGTACACCTGGAAGTCCGGCAAAGAATTGGTCTCCTTAGGAAATACTATTTCTCTTCATGAGTGTGAAGTTCCTAATGTTCACCTAACAAGTTGATATTGTAGCACTTTTAATGGCTTTCTCATAGTTATATGAGCCTGGGCGTAGCCAAAACCAAACCCTCCACTACCCATTTCCTTTCATCTCCCACCCTTATTTCACATGGATAAGGTCAAAAAAAGATGACAGATATATATGTCTAGCTTACGTGATAAGAGAAGGGCCACAGAGCTGCAGGCTGGAGGCTATTTTTTCCTCCATGGAAAACAAAACAAAACAAAACAAAACAACACAATACAACACAACACAACAGAGAGAAGTCACAGAGCTATGCGGCATTTTGGGAGAGTAGATGTTGCCAGACATACCGCATTGGGAAAGCAAGTTTTAAATTTAATTTCCCAAAGGCCCTTGTTAAATCTCCAGATGAAAGTGGGAAGATTGGGAACAGCTGGGGTCAGGACACTATTTCTTTTTCAATTTTATTTTTGTTATGAATTGCCTCAACTTTTCGGATCTTGATCGAGTGTGGCACATTCCCACCTTCAGCACCCTGCAGACCAAATGCTGTCACACCAAGTCTAGGTTGTACATTTCTCAATAAAAGCTGCTGAATCTATCCATGTATCATTATGCCAATGTTATTGCTATATGAACCCCGCTAACTGGAATCTGAAACTATCCATATTAGTGCTACCCTTTCTAGTCTTACATTTGGCAAATATTATTTAGTACACTTCCCTGAGAGAGCTGAGTCGGTGTTGCTGATCAAACTGTTTTTTTACTAAACATTCATCTAAATCAAGAGTGTGTTTTCATTTGAGTAATCCTTTGTAGCCAAACTTTCTTAAGCATATTTATCGCTGTAACCAGAAAGCCTCCTAGATCATATTTAACTGCAAATAAATGTCTGCTGTCTGCAGTCCCAAACATAATGCATCCTTTACTAAGAATCTTAGCCTTACCAAAAAAAACAAGAGAGGTGGTATCTGGCAAAAAGTACATAAATACAAAGTGTTTTTTAAATGTGTTTAATTAGTAATTGCTACAGTGAAAATACTATGCTTCCCATTGCAGTATTTTAATGAAACATTGACTAACAATTATAATCCTCATTACCTCTATAATTAAGAAGGATTTCAATATTAAAAGAGGAACTGGTTGGTTTGTACCTACACTTCCAAGTAGTCTGCCAAAAAATTAATATTAAATTTTAAAGTGTTCTTTTAGCTGCTTTCTAAGACCTAGCAGTAAAATTAGCTGGGTAGATGCCTCACAAAATGTAAGTAACTTAATATCTGCCAAGCCATATTAAACTACTTTAATTAAATTAATTTATTTTTGTGTAACAGATTTGTCCAATTCTCTGTGGTTAATTATGAATTAAATCTGCAGGATGATCTATATTAAAGTAAAGTACCTTTCTGTCTACATGGAGTCAATGAAGCTCTACATGTGCAAGCCCACAGCAGGAATGCATTCAAGATTAAAAAAAAAAAAAAAGAAAAGAAAAGAAAAAAGTTTAATTTTTCAAACTCCTGCCACCATAGAAAAATATTTTTGGAAACATTATTATAAAAAAAAACAAACCAAACAACAGCACAAAAAAAAAACAACCAAAGAAACAACAAACAAACAACCATTGTGGTTGGTTGAGGTGGTCCTGCTTGAGCAGGAGGGTTGGTGCACGTGACTTCCAAAGTTTCCTTCCAACCCCAATCATTCTGTGATTCTGCGATTGTTGTCACTTATTCTTACCTTTTAAAAATGTCTCAGATATTCTGTATTAGATAGTCCATATCTGGTGAAAGAGATACATCCTTCCAGAATATTAATCTATTTCAAGTGTCTCTTTGGAGTATCTTATTCTCTTAGGATGACCATATGTCCCTTGTCTTTTAAAGCTGAAAGTTTTGGATATTAAAACAATATGCTGTGATATTCGTCATTTTATGTCTTTGCAAGTTTCAATTGGATTAAAGAAAAATTGGTAAGTTCAATGGTCTTGCTAAAATGCTGTCAGATTACTGTTTTTAATTTGAATGAAAAACTATTGAAACCCTATGTCTGGACTAGAATTAGGCAAGTTGTCATCTTAAAATGACATCTTAAAAGCTAATACTAGTTTCTAGAATTAGAAGTCTAAACTCAAAAATTAGGCAGGAAGATGTACATCTACAAGTACTACTGAGAAGGTGTTTCAACATTTGTAATGATTTGTGCTCTCTTGCCATCCCACAGAGTATCCAAATTTTAAACTTGGTGTCTCACAGTTTTCCCAATGAAACTCCTCTGATTTTGATTATTATTTCCACAAACCTGACTTTCAGAATTCCATAATATCAAATTTCAGGAGGGTTTGCTTAAAAAAAAACCACAAAATACATTTCAGCTTTCTTCAGTGGTAGTGGTGAAAACTGAGTCTTACTCTTGTGTTATACATAAATAATGGAAAACACTTCCATTGCAGGACAAAGGGTGGAAACTTCTATAATAAACCTGTGGATTTTGTAAAGAAACTAGAATTGAAAACATGCATTCAAGACAGCTGAGCCCTCAGACAAAAACAAAAAGGAAGGAAAAGAAATTATTTATATGCCCAGTCCTATCTTGCTTTCTGCAGAGAACTCAGCTGAAATTCTGTTTGCAAACTGAACACTAAGAAACAGGAAGGGTTTTCTCATACAAGTTATATGTGGGAGATGTTCGGAAAAGCTGATTGTGATTTCCTGTTAAAAAGAAGAAAAGAAGCTGTTAACTAATTCCCCAAAATGTCACCATGTAAATTGAGATTCCTTTTTTTTTCTGAGATGACTCAAGGTAAGCTCTGAGCACGCAGTGGACAGTAGTGCAGGAGAGTGGCCTCAAGGTCGCTGTGGCTGCGAGTCAGACAGGACCATACGCAAACCAGTATCGCGTCTAACAGCACGCAATATTCACTACATGCCTTTATGGGTCTGGCTTTTCTGGTCAGGCTTGTCAGCCTTTTTTAATTCACAGATTTCAACGCAGCTTGAATTTAATTTTAATGAATCTGATCTCATCCATCACATTGTATCTTCTTGCTACGGAAATTAAGTTTTGTACCAAAAGCTTAAACAACGGAAATCCCTCCCCTATAGCTCCATGAGAATGCTTTGTTTACCTGCGTATCGGTCACAAAGGATTCTCTACGCACTGCTTGCGAGGCAAAGTCTGTGAGCAAAAATGGCCTCCGGTAAAGGTATGCTTGTGACATGAAGACAGTTTGGAATTACAGTTGGTTGTGAAAAAACTCATTTAAAACGTCTGAGCCGTGTGATTTCAATGACTTGACAATTTCACCAGTCAGTCTGTTAACTTGTTTTAGCAATTTTAACATATTTTAACTATTGTTAAGAATTATTAAATGACAAAATATTTAAATTAAATGCTCAGAAAATATCCAAAGTTTGGGCAACTGTATATTGTATATTGAAACTGTAGCATTTCACATTTTTTATGTGTTAATGTCTGTGTTAATGACAGGTGAAATGGACAATTGTAACCTGAATAGAAAATTGTCGTTATGCAGAATCCAAAGTACTTGCAACCTAACTTCATTACATCCACTATAATAATTTTCAGAACGTTTGCAACCAACCACTACGTGGCCTGTACTTAGTGTTTGTATTGATGGATGAACACGGACAGAAAACATACGGAGTCTTCTTTTCATCCTCAGTCAGTAAGCCAACAAATGCGATTTAGTTTTTAAACTGAAAGAAAATGTCTGTTGCTACTTTGTGTCAGCAAACATTATTCTCCCTTTGAGCAAGAGGGAAATTATTATAAAGGGAAAGTAGAAGAGATTACAGAATAAATTGTAGTCTCACACAAATATGCTTGTTTCTTCAGATAAAAACAGTCTATTCCTTAAAAATGAAGGGCTCTACATGCCCCAGCGGGCTCTGAAGCCTCCCAGGCGACTGGTGCCTGTGGTCAAGCTCACGTTTACATGGTGAAGATGTGTAACCTGGGATTAGATTGATGTGGGAAGAGGAGAGGGACAAAAACCTGCAAGAAATCTCTTGGGAGTCTCTGCCTCTTGGCTTGGGAGCTTCATTTAAGCTCATGCCCTTGCTCTTTGACCAAGCTGCATTCTGTGGAGGTCTGTGTACTATGTTTGACTTTGCTGATCCTGACCCGGACTCAGGGACTTCCTGGCCTGACCACAGAGCTGCCTTGTCACTATAGACTTGTCAGGCTGACATGTGAAGCTGACCCCAGCACAAGCACTGAGTGCACCAGAAGGTCTCAATACTTACAACTTTTTTAACCTTGTCCTTTCCACACATTAATATTTGTGTTGAAGACAAAAATAAAAAAGAAATAACACCCCACTTCCTAAAACAAGCACTGAGTATGCTGTTACTTCTGAACTGACAGTAACAGAGTAAGACTGGAACTAAGTAGAAAAGCTCTCTCCATGTGGATGAGTACCTTTGCCCTGGCTAATCCATCTGCTGTACACTTCCACACTGGCCCAGCAGTGCCGGTCCTCTTTGATACTCTCTACACCAACAGATACTGCAAACACAACTAGACATTTTATGAAAACAATTGCACGTCATGTTGTTTCTGTTGTTCTGAATGACCGTATTAAGATTTCTAAGTGAGTTTTTTTTCAAATTTTCTTTTGGAAGTTGTGGAAAACAGAGAGCTACCTGCCAGAAAAGGACCTGGGGGTGTTGGTTGACTGCTGGCTGAATATGAGCCAGCAGTGTGCCCAGGTGGCCAAGAAGGCCAACAGCATCCTGGCTTGTATCAGGAGCAGTGTGGTGAGCAGGACTAGGGAAGTGATTGTCCCCCTGAACTCGGCACTGGTGAGGCCTAACCTCGAATACTGTGTCCAATTTTGGGGCCCTCACCACGAAAAAGACATTGAGGTGCTGGAGCGGGCCCAGAGAAGGGCAACGAAGCTGGTGAGGGGTCTGGAGCACAAGTCTCATGAGAAGCAGCTGAAGGAGCTGGGGTTGTTCAGCCTGGAGAAAAGGAGGCTGAGGGGAGACCTTATCGCTCTCTACAACTACCTGAAAGGAGGGTGTAGCGAGGTGGGGTTCGGTGTCTTCTCCCAAGTAACAGGCAATAGGACAAGAGGAAACGGCCTCAAGTTGCATCAGGGGAGGTTTAGACTGGATATTAGGAAAAAAATTTACACTGAAAGGGTTATTAAGCACTGGAACAGGCTGCCCAGAGAAGTGGTTGAGGCACCATCCCTGGAGGCATTTAAAAGCCGGGTAGACATAGTGCTTAGAGATATGGTGTAGTGATGGTTTTTGTCAGAGGTAAGTTGATGGTTGGACTAGATGATCTGAAAGGTCCCTTCCAACCTAGGCAATTCTATGATCCTATGATTCTAAGCTCTTCTTGTTGTCCTTCATATCCCTCACCAGATTCAGCTCCGAGTGGGCTTTGGCTTTTCTAACCACGTTTTTACATGTTTCGACAATGTCTCTATATTACTCCCAGGTCACCTTCCTTCACTTCTCGTACCCTTCCCTTTTAAATTTAGAATTTTATCAGGTACCTTCATCACCTGGAGACAGAGTTTCCTGTCTTGATTCTGTCACAACTCCACGAATGTGTGTAAAAGGGACAATGCATTCTTACAATGCTGAAACCATCTCTTGAAAGAAAGACTAATTGGTGATATATAACTTTAAATATAAGAATGAGTATACATTACATCCTTCCTAAAAGTTCCATTCAATTTATTTGTTTATTCTTCTGAGCTCTTTTATTAAATTACTGTCTACTGACTTTTGAGTTGTTCAGAGCCCATAGAATGGCTGATAGAAATCTCTCAATCGCTCTTGGCATATTCATATCAAATGGATGGTTGCCAGCACAGTAACAGAGCATAGCATTTCTCTTCACAAATATGCTGCCATCGAAACTAATGAAAATGTTGATACTAAGTACCATCACTAATCTTTAAAATTATTTTAGGCAAGACACACTTTCTTAAATAATTTAAAGAAGAAAAACTTCAGTATGAGGAGACTCATACTGACTCTTTAAATCAAGCTGATGAAAACTCTAACTGATAGAGGTAGAAAAAAAGGTTTGAAGCTCATGGAGGTATCCTGCATCTTTGGTTCTTCTCTGCCATTTCTGCCTTCATTTTTGAGAATGAGCTGAACTGAGTATATTCTAGGGAAAAACAGTTAATGAACAAAATGAAGCAAGTAATATATTAATCTATAAAGAGAGAAGCTGACCTCAATGCAGTCTCTAATGTTTCTATTGGGGCATACAGTAAAGTAAACACAGGAAGTTGCCATACAGTTCCCTTTTATGCCTAGCACTGGTTCTGCTATCTCTGCAAATATCAATATATATGTGCTTATCTACATATTTCTAATACTCAGCTTTCTGGCACATCCAGATCTATCCATGCACACAAGTATCTTCCTAAATCTGGCTTGCCTGGATTTCATATTTTATTCTTCTTCAAAACAAAACCAAAGGTAACACCACATAGAATGTAGTTTTCTCCTCTGTAAAAATGACATTTTGCATAAGGAACATTTGATGTACTAATTACATCCTTACAAAACTAAAGGAAGCAAATACTTTGGTATCATTGGTTCCTCTACCTGATGCTCTTAGCTATTTTTGTAAAATAGTGTTTCCTACTCTTATTCTACTGCATCTAATTCCTATTGTATCTAAGCCTAATGCCATTTGTTATAGTGTATAAAGAAGGTGGTCAGATGAAAGGAACTGGGCTTAAATGCCATGTGTCTCAACCTAGGTCATAGTCAGAAGGAAGCTGTCGTGGCCTCTTGATAGAGACAAGGGAACACAACTGTACTGAAGAGGCAGACGAAACACAGCTGAAAATGATTTGAAATCATGTATGTGATGCTAGAGGACTGTACAACAGTAACAAAAATACATGTAGGAAATGAGGGGATATGTGTAATAAAAAAAAAATCTAATATTTCGCACATTCTTTCCACCCATGGGGTAGCTCATAGAAAGATTCTTTTGTGCTGCTGGTTACTATGGTGACAAGGACAGCCCAAGAGCCTACTTAGGACAGCAGTGATGTACCATCTAGCCCATTACTCCAGGCAGTGGGATACTATCAGGTAAAAACATTAGGTCAAGAAACCTGTGACTGAAGACACCCTCTATAGCTTAGAGGTACTAAAGATTGATTCTTTTTAAGAGAGGAAAGACCGAGTGGGTATTTTTCAGGTAATAATGAGCAGACTGATCTATGCATTTTAATTTTGGGTTTTGATACTTCCAAATACTCTCACAAATATCATCACTATGGAGAAATTAATCTCTTTGAAGCAGGCTTACCTAAGGCCAATATAATGAAGCAACGTTTTACAATTTACAATATAATTTTCAAAAATCAAATGTGAAAATCAACCTTTCCAGTATATGAAACTTTATTTAATTTTCAGAACATTCGTGTGTATCAGATAGGTCTCTGCAAACTGAGACAAGAAGTTTACAAAAGGAGGAAGATGGAAAAACTTCTGCAAATATCTATTTTAAAAATCTAAACCTCAAAGGGCCTACTGATGTGACCTATAAATGCAAGGAAGTGGGAAGGAGACGATGCACAGAACAACACACATACAACTTAAGGACTGTCAGGCTGCTCCAGGTTACTCTATGTGTGTATAAAATTTAAGAATTGGAGAATTACACAGGAATTTTTGAAGGCAAGTTCTGACAGGAGTAAACACCTAATAACAAGTTAGGCATTTAGCTATGGAATAAACAGGAAGTGTGAGGATGTGAGTATTATATTAAATATAAATTTGTGTTTAGATGGAGTATATACAAGCAACAGATCCACCTGAAAAATAGGGAAAAGAAGCTTCTCCCATTTTATAGATGTGCTTTAAGGAAGAATACATAAAGATCCTGAGGCTCTTGCATTGCGTTGGTAAACAACTGGAGTAGACCAGCTAGCTAGGTATGAGAATATACTTTTCTGCATATAAGATAATCTTACACTTGAAAGTTAATTTCCTAGAGATTGCCACAGAGATGTATTTAAGAAACACTTCTTGTTCAGCACTTGGAAACATCACTATACAGTAAGCGGTGACAAATGGTGACCCCAAACACAGTACTAATAGATCCCAAAAGCATTGAAACAGAACACTTGGAAATAAAAGAGATATGAAATTAGCATTTTCAATATTTTTTTTTTCTGCAACATCTCACTGTATTCATTTCATCAGCCCCTAGCATGACAAAACAAACAGGATTCAAGTGCTATGGAATATTTCTTCCTGTAAACTAGCCTAAGGCAATTTCTCTGCCTGTGCTACCAATTGTGCTAATGCTACAGTAACAGCTTTAGAATAATCCCCCTCACCCTCAGAAATACTGATGGTCTTATATAAACAGAAGAGAAAGGATCTCAAAAGATCTCAAAGGTCTTCCTTAACCAGTTGTAGACAAGAGACAAGACACCGCACACGATTGTCTTTCCTGTACCGGACATGTTATTCTGTCATTGATAACAGCATCGCTTAACAACAACAGCGGCAGCACAGGCAGTATGCCTTACCATAAAACAAGCCTTTCCATTAGCTAGTACACATCAAAAAATCAAGTTAAGGCTACTGATCACCTAAGTTCATTAAAATATACATCTACTTAAATTAATTACTGTGATTCAGTAACAGGAATCTTCAACAGGTGGAATAGATGCTGGTTGAAATAATCAAGTTGTATTCTTTGACCTTAGCTCTAATAGCAAAGACATTGTCAGAGATCATGGATTCTGCAGGCAGGACATAAACATAGCATGGTGCAGTCGTATTTTCACTGACTTTAACCACAAGATTATCTGTCTAGTCAGCGAGTCACTATTTTTAAAACTAGACAGGTACAAAAATCTCACTGGCAAATATTCAACTGTCACACACACAAATTTACACAACACATAGAAAGCAATACAAACATAAAATTTAACAGTTCAGCTTTTCAAAGGACATCATCTTCTGTTCCTCTTCCTGTAAAAAATACTAGTTACATATTTCACTTCCAGTTTCTTCCCCTTCGTGCTAGCTTTATGCCAGAATAATTTCACAGACTTTGAGTTACTTCTGATATACAGAAACCTCGTCCATGTAAAAAAGTCATCTTTGGTTATCTTTTATGGCTCGTAACCAATTCAGAATATTTTAAGGCAATACGTGACATAAGACAGTTCTTTAGGAGAATTCAGTTACCTGGGTAATACCTAGCGAGGCCAGTTGCACTACCAAAAACCTGCCATAATAAAGTGGGGTCTTCTTCTCTGTTCCGCTTGAATACATCATCCAACGCTGCCGTCCAGTTGAGTTCATTTAACACGATCGTTGCTGTCAAAGAGAAAACATATTTGGTATTACAAAGTTACATCCTACCACGAACAACGACTACAAAAAGAAAACTGAACTATTGAAGAAAGTAATAGCATTTCATTTAACTAATCAACAAAGTAAATTTAAAGAAACACTCCTCTTCCTTGGAAATCTAAGTTCCTCATGCTCTCTCCTTCCCCTTGCATTATTTGCATGCAATGACCGTTGGTTTATTTGCATAGCCAATATCTTGCACAAATACTTTATTTCTGAGATGTCGCTCTAACTGCACTTCCCAGTTATAGAGAAATAAATGCAAGCATATAAATTTGATCTTTCTACTAATTACAACACACTGCAATAAGAACAACTAGACTGATGTCAGCAAAAGTGGGTGAGTCTTTTATAAAGGTAACAAAGATGTCCCTTTCCAAACGGATGCTGTAAAAGGATTACATGGGAAAAAGACAATGATGAGTTACCTGAATTGTAACAATAAGGTGGCACCACATGCACAATAGTATTCATTATCACCTGCTAAAAAGAACCTAAAGCTCATAGATGTGATCAATTACAGAAAGACCAGTAATGTGAACATTAATGTTTATGAGTTGGGTCGGCAATGAACTTGAAATACAAGGA
This sequence comes from Chroicocephalus ridibundus, assembly GCF_963924245.1. Classification (NCBI taxonomy): domain Eukaryota; kingdom Metazoa; phylum Chordata; class Aves; order Charadriiformes; family Laridae; genus Chroicocephalus; species Chroicocephalus ridibundus. Next base: position 209,339,571 of record NC_086284.1, read on the forward strand.
AATTCACATTTCAGCTAAATACTATGTGGCCAATTATACAGAAACTTATATTTACAAAGTTGTCCTGTACCAATGCTTATTTTAATCATGAAAATATATAATACATTAACATGTTCTACGCCTTTTTCAAGAAAAAGATGTGTCGGGAGACTTACTTTAAAATTGATGAACACTGCTAGAGTAATAGTTGACTATAGTGAGTAGCCAATGAAAATTTATTGTGATACAGAATATCTTATGATAAAATTTAAGAAAAATCATGCTTTTCACCTCATTTAATCAGCTGTAATTATCTCATCAATTTCCCTCAAAAAATATGAATAATGTTAGGCAATAGCAGAAATTCAGTTAATTAGAAAGAGCAAGGGCTTTTTGTTGATTTGGTCACTAATTCTTTCAAGTTGCCTAATGGCATTGTAAGTAATGTTTCTAAAACCAAACCACCTAGATCAGCAAGCCAAGAGTGGAAAGGGAATTAGAGGGGAAAAAAAATTTGAAAATAGGTAAAGATGTTGAAATAAATCGTATGAAAGCCACCACTGTAATACAGATCCTGCTTCCACTATGGTAATGCACACAGGAAAGAGAATTCAAGTTCTCTTGCAAATGGGCAAGTCAAGCTGAAATAAAAAACAGTTCATGTTTAGGGCACAGGAATGGCATCAAAGTACAAAATTTGGTACATAGGCCTAAATTCTAGACATCTGCTACTGTGAAAAAAAGAAACCATAAAAATAAGAAAAGGTTGAAAGTAAACATTTGACAGCCCGTTTCCAAAGTGAAGCTGTTAACAGGTACTAGAGAAATGAGATCGCAACATTAAATTTTATAGGCTTGTTTTTAAAGGTTAAGCAGAAAATTGCTACACCCTGTGTTTTGCAGAAAGGTTTATCTGTTTTTTTCAAAGTAGTTTTAAGATAATATTACTCTCTCAAGATATCGCTTTTTATAGAAATATTAAATTAAATTTCCAACTCGAGATTCCCTGTAAGCAGGTACTATAAACTTCTCTCTTTGTCAAGTAGGTAATTATAAATATATATATTTACTTAAGAAAGAAGAATGATTCCCTGAGGTACCATGAGAAGTTAATTATCATTTTAAAATGGCTACTGTTCAATTATCTCTTTCAGATCCCATTTGATCCGCTGTGTAATTAAGAAGTACAGACTTTCTCAACTTAACTTGGTTTCAGATCTTACTTCCAGAAGTGGATCCATGAAACTATTAGAAGCTCTGCCATTTACTTAGACAAGAATTTCCTTTTCTGCTTGAATTTTTATGTTTTTCGTGTTACCGTTTCCTCATCTGATGTACAGAGTACTTGGCCCAGGGGCAGCCGGTTGTTCCCAGTGGCATTTAGGGCACTGGAGCTTGGGACACTGACTTAAGGCACATTGGAGACAATAATTCTTACCTCTCTGCCAGCTGACAAAGCATTTAGTTTTCAGTGTCCTCTATGAATTCCCAAGCCCCATAACAATATAAACCAATGATTTTCTTTGGCCTTGTGACCTGACTTAAAATTGCTGCAGCCTCCACCCCCAAATCTGCCAGTGCCCTTACCACCTTGGTCAGACCGCTGACACCTCTCTCCAGCAAAACATTTAAACAGGAAAAAACATAAATGTTTTTCTAAATGGGTGGCTCTGCGCCCCATGAAAAAAACCTCTTTGCGTATAAAGAGTGATATAATATTTCTAAAGAGAGGATTTCCTTCAGACAGTAAGCTTACTAATGAATAAACTATATTCAATAAAGCTATATTAAACACATTACTGTACATTTACAAATAGTGTTGCAGAGATGTAACATCACCCAAAAATATATAGCAGAGGCATATATATATATATGGACATATATGTTTTCACACAGCTCAGCACGTACACAGTCATATGTATAAAACATGTATCTAAAATACATGCATATACAAAAAAAGGAGAAACTAAGGAGACAATCTACAAATAGTAAAATAACTGAGTACTGAAGTACTGAATAGATATATTGGAACTAATAATTTCAGCATTTTATTAAACTTATTGAGATTAGGTTATAAAGTAAGAAATATATCTTACTAGATCTTATTTGTAATATTCGTGGAGAAGTGATGCTTTATAGTCAGTCAGGAGTTTTATGATCTTATTTATGTACCACTTTCCCCTTCCTCCTTCTCCTCCTCCTCTACAACTTTCTCCCAGAGACAAACACAACACTTAAAAAAATCTAAGAACTTGCAGCAAGGGGAAAAAAAAACAAACCAACAACCCAACACATAAAGTCGGAAGTAAAAAAAAAATAATGTTAAATTTAAGACGAACAACAAGAACACCGCACAGAAAGAAATCTGTGAAAGGTCTACTGACAGTATCTAACATATCTGTTCTCAAATACCAAAAAACATACCTTCCTGCGCTCCAGAAATTCATAGTTAAGTGCCCGAGTCTCGTTTCAGGAATAAATTTTGACAACACACATGTAACTTCAACATATATCACCTTCCTCTTAATTCACTTTCCCATTATGACAACAACAATTTGTGCTTGGAACAGACACACTGAGTCTATTTGGTGGGACTGATATGTAAACAGCTGATCGTGCAATCATTAAAACAATTACTTCTGGAGCAGTTTGCTATTTGAAATTCATATTTGCTCCTTTCATTCAGGGTTTTTTTCTTTGTTTGTTTGTTTTTATTCCACATGCAAATATACTTGGTATCGAACGCACCCACATTTGTGTTAACTGATCTAGTAGTCAGTAAATAAGGAAAAAGGTGCTGGGAATTTTAGCTTTAATAATTTGTTTCTCTAAGTGTTTTTCCATGACTTATATTACTCTTTTATTTCTGGTTAAGAATACACCCTGGACTTCAAAAGGCAAGTTGTAAATCAAGTCCCCAGTTTTTTGTTTGTTTTTTTTTTCTTTTAATGCAATACCTCTGGTAATAGGCAATTTCAAACCAATACCTCTAGACTCTGATTTAAAGCCTATGGCAATGGATTTGAAACTTGCCAAGCAAAGAAAAGCAAGCAAAACCACTCATAAACAGCAACAAAACTATTCTTCGAAAGGTTCCTACTAAAATATCATGATTTTCAATTTGCACAGAAAAATCAATGCAGTGCAACTTTCACTAGCTCAGAGTAGAGACCATGGCACCTGTCAGAGGACCCTAATTTGAGAGACAAGGATTTATGTTGACTTCATGCATATAGTGAGAATTTCATTTATTTTTCTGTTATTAAAAAAATGCGTTTTACAAAAATAAAATGTTTAGAGGTGTTATAGCCACACCAACTGAGATACTGTATGTCCTAGAAACACTTGCCTTTCTTTTTGAGTTAACTTCTGTACAGGAAAGAGCTTTTGACTGATAATTGGCAGAAAATCTAGTTGGAGACAACTCTCCAATAAGCTTATTTCCAATTCTGCTAAAAGAAGTCTTTGAAGACTACTACTTCAAAGTACTTCAACTGCTACCTTTCACTTGATGTGGGCAAGATGAAAAAATAAAATTTATCATCACACAATAGGAAGCATCATTCTTTCTGGCTAATTCCACTGAACTCCATCCATCTTTTCCTTTTCCCCCTCTTCTTTATGACATGAGGTTTAAGGGCCTTGACAAGGAGTGGATTCAATTTTCCTCTGCAAATGCAATCAATACAAAAATAGCGAGCACTACCATGCTCTCTTTAAAAGAACTGGAATACACTTCTGATGATTTATTCAATGTATAGGCCCTGGCCTGCATACAAGGTAAAGTACAACTTTATTTGAAAAGCCTGAAAGCGATTTACTATATCTGAAAATATGTCAGCTGCGGTTCCCTGATGCGGCGGCTACGCATGCACCGGGTAGAACAGAAGGGAGCTCCTCAGCAGTTCATTAATCTTCTTTTAGTGTGTGGAATATATTACACTTCCACATCCTATTTAATGAAGTTGACTCGCTGATTTCTTTAAAGATAACACCGACTAGTTATTGCTATGAATTAAATACATATTTGCAGTCAAATATTGTTATTTAAAAGTGAGCACAGAGGGACAATACATTTGCAAGTGCATATTTTTATATATATGTGTGTAGACAGAGTCTTCCATCTGTAGCCATGCTAATCAGATATTATAGAAATTCTACTGAAGATATAAACTAGTCTTCTTTATGATTTATGTGTTTACTAAATTTTTCAATATTACATTCCTTCCAGATTATGTTCAATTACATAGAATGTTACACACTCTCAGCTGTCATTGGAAAGTTGTACTTCCATCTCATTTTATATTGGACTAAGAAGGAATGGTCTTTTTTTATTTTAACATATTTCTAATTAGATTTTTGCACTGGCTTATATATATGTGTGTGTGTATATATACACGTATACACACGCACACATACATATTTTCTACCTAATTCCCAAATATAGTAATTTGAAGAACTATTCTGGCAGTACCACAACTTAGATTCATGAATTTAGAGTCATGTTTTAAGCCATCTAAGTCTCTTATGCAAAGTTCGGCATGAGCAAAAGGCCAGAGCAAAAGAAAGATTATAGTGGCTCCAAACTGAACACTGTCTCCAAGGTAACTGGTCCTTGGAGTGGAATCAGAAATCTGAATTTAGATACTTAGGCTTTCCACAGAAAACCTGAGGAAACTGTCCAACTCAAAACAGTCATCCAAAAAGACTTCACAGCTGATTAGAAAACAGAAGAGAGTAACAGGAAGATTCTGAGAGCTAGGGGAACCGGGGAGTGTTTTGTCCAACATCTCTGTAGAGGTTAAGCAAATAAATCAGAGCTCAAAGGATGCGCTTCCATCCACTTACGCTGTTAGAGCACACTGTGAGATACTGATGGATTGTAGGAGTGTGCATCTACAAACTTTATGTTTAAATATTGTTCGCACACGTACTCCACAGCACCAAATTTATCAGACTAGTAACAAATATTGTAATAACTTGTATTTAGTTTGAATACATCCACCAGCTGATTTGGAAGTGTTCTATTTATTTAGCTATTCAACTAAATACTTTGAAAGGTAAAGAATTATAAATAGGAACAATATTACAAACTGAATAGACTTTGTTCATTTTTATCAGAACAAGGATTTACAAATGCAGAGGAAATGTATTATTTTCATTTAAAGCATGGGAGGAAAAGAAAAAAAAAGTCTTAAAATTTAACATACAATAGCTATTATATAGTGACGTTTCCAAATGGATAGGTCATTACTTTAAGTGATGCACTGCTGAATCTTGTATATATAAATCACTTACAAAATCTTGCTCTGAAAGTAGCATTTGTATTTCCTGTCATATCAGAATTTAAAATTACTGGATAATCAGATCTGTTTGGGTAATGTGCACTCAATGATGCATAAAAAGCAAAGTATTAAAATACAATTTTTAGCATATGGAACAATAATGAAATCAAATAATTTCAACATCTAAGATTGCTGAAAGAAAATTTTATAAAGTAGATATTTTACACTCTCAATTAAAAGCATAAATGATAAAATGTCATGTACTTCTGTCTTTAAATGAACAACTTCTCTACTCCCCATTAGATATCTGACATTATGTCCCAGAGACTTCTATAAATAATTCTCTGAAGAAGTCACTGAAGTCTAGCATACTGTTGTGTCTGTGTCAAATCAAGTAAATTAATTGGCAATGCCATACGCTATCTGCTGCCTGGCTTAGCCGCCACATGCTGATAGCTAAAGCAGAACAGTAAAAGCTCGTTAAAATAAGAAACGCCCAGGAGAAGGAGATGAGAATAAAAATGTCAAGAAGGGAAGACAGAATTAATCTTCTATTACAGCTCAACAAAAAAGAGTTAATACAATGCATAGTCATAGACTCTTCCGTGCACACTCATAATTTTTCAACAAGTTATTTATCTCTATGAAACACAAAAGACACCCATATTATATGTTGCAAACTACTGTCAATAACAGTATTTGTGCATCTAAAAAGTTGGGAAGGATCATTGCTTCCTCTAATATCAAAATGTACCAGCATGTATTCTAGAATGGAATAATACCCAATGTAAAAAACATACAGTACTCCGGGGTTTTTATTTTCTGGGAAGACCAAATATATGAAAGATACCGTTGATTAGAGTGTTTCTGGAGGACTTTCAGATTTTGTAGAGCTATGCGCAATGTAAGAACCTCAGTAAAATGTAAAACAGAATGAACTTATTAAAGTAATTACAGAACGTCCTGATTTTTTAATATTTATTATTACTTGTTACAGGTGACTTCAAAGTAGGGCCTCTAATTGGAAATAATTTTCTTTAAAAAAAAAACAAAAGCAACAAAACCAGATGAAGTATTATTTTTAAATGGTTAGGTTGTATTTTTATGGAAGTATCAGACATTAAATACCAACAAAACACCCACTTAGAACGTAATGATGACTATATTACACATATTAACTCTGGTCTTCCTTCACTTTGCTCTAATTTTTGTTAGCATTTCAAAGGATACCATAGTGACACTCAAATTAAACTAGCTATAGAGATATGCTTGATCTTTAATGAAGACTTCTCTCTATAAAGAATTTTAATTAGGTGTTAACAAAAACAAACAAAACCAATCAAAAGACTGTCTGGAAATGCTGTTCTGAAATAATTTCCTAAACTTTGTCTTCCGTCTGCCAGGGTACCACCGCTTCAATAACTTTCCAGTCACTAGAGCATCTTACAAGATCAGTAAATCCTCAGCTGTAGCTGGGTTAAGTGAGAAGGAAAACAACTAGAAACAGACCCACTCATGCAAAAATGTTCTCTCTCCTGCCTCATGCTTTCTGCAATTCTTCAACTATTTTGCCAATTCACATTATAATCTATATCACTTGTAGTCTGAAAACAGCTAATTCAGAAATGGAAGCTATCACATGTAAGTTTTATGTAGATCATCTACTAAAAAATTCTTACGATTTTTCTTACAACATGTATGTTGTCCATCAACAGCAATCCCTTCTGTCTTCTCTGTAGACATGGTAAATTGAAAGCACAAGCATCTCCAGCAGAAAGAGAGATACATTAATACAATAAAATAAAGATTTCTTGACACTGTCTGGGATACTGTGTGTTTGTTTTGTCCATTATGGCAAAGAGATGAATTGCAGGTGGACGAAGTGCTGAGAATGGCCACTAAGATACCTGGTGAAGAACAGAAAACCTGTCTTCTGGAAGCAGACAAAGAAGCTGAGTAATACAGTCTAGAAAAATAAGGCAGAGTCAAAAAGCAAGCCCAGCCCTGAAAAGGGTATGTAAGCATAAGGATGGCGCTGGCACACTAACAAATGGGTGTGCACTACTTAAGAATAAATTAGATCAGGTAATTTGGAGGTCTCTTTTTAGAGCAGAAGGTCTTAGAATGGCCTTCTGGTAGGATACACAAGCAAGGAGCCCAGATCTTTTGTGACGGAGCTCGATCTGTTTATCAAAGGGATGATATGGACTAGCTAGATGAAGAGTTGGGTTTGTCGAGCAAAAAGCTGTTTCCTGCCCTGTTCTGGTATAGCACCCTTTGTTACCAATAAAGAAAAGGTCCTTTCAGAAACCGAAATTTAATAACCACAGACAATGCAGTTTTATACAGAGTTAGTACAGCACACGGATCAGTAGTAAAACCACTTTTCTTATTAATTTTTAATTAATTTATATTAAATATCTGCTAATAAAGTATGAATAATTTTTACTACATTAACATATATTTCCCTGTGTAATACATACCTATGTATATATTATTAAAATTTACATATTATAAAATTATTATCTATACATTATATAGATCATATATGGAGAACACACATCTATATAATAGACAATTTTTTTTCTGAGGTTTAGGTCATTTTAATAAACACTAAAATAATACAGTAGATTTGGCTAATGTATTCTAATCTAATCCCCATATAAATTAAATATTAATGAATAGCTAGCTGGTTTAATCTATCTAAATGTATCTTTGGCAACAGAAATCAAAGAGATACCAAATGTGAAGGGAATACAATATACAGGTGGGAAACGTGAGAAAAATGATGATGAGACAAGGTCCGTTTCATCACCTGAGCTGGTGCACATGTGACAGCCCCTGCTCCTTGTCAGTACTCTAACCATCTCATGGATGAGTCTTGCGGACTAAAAATAATGACGTTTCCACAACCTTTCTTTTTATTGTTGTTGTTGGTGGTGGCAGTTTTGGCCAAAGGTTGCACCAAAGAGGAAGAGGACAGATATTTTTAAAATTCAGCTACCCAAGGAAGAAGTCCCCTCTCTCCAACAAATGAAACGTCTGTCCCACGTGCAACTGCATTATGGCTTCTCGGAAGAACATAAAAATAAAATAGAAGCTGTCACTCTACAACCTGAACGTCATCATAGGCATTGTTCCTCAAGTGTTAATTAAGCTTGCTTTGGTGTTGTTTTCCAGGTTATATAGAAGGAATACGAATAAAACTCTTCTCTCTCAAACACGAAGGGGCTATAGGGTACTAGAAAGGTGAAAGTTCCAAGCTTGCTGCCTGTACAAACAGCTTCTCTCTGAAGACATTGCTATTTCTTGCTATAAACAAAGACTTTGTCTGTATCTTTACATAAGGAAAAATATATTGTTTCTATTTCATCTGTGGCATTCAAACTATGAGGAACGAAACCCAAACTCCCAGTCCTGTGCTTCTGAGATGCCAAGCCGAATTCCACTCCTGGGGTGAACCCTGCCCTCCCTGAAGTTAATGACAAAACTCCTTTCTGCACAGGGAGCTGAATTCATCCTTCATCTTCAGAACACTGTAACCCTGCGGTGTTCAGACGCTCTCTCTGTACCGAGTATTTTGCCGGTCTAATGCAATAAGTAGATCACAGAATCAGGAGCCAGGACTTACTACTTCAGATTTTCTAAACAAATGAAAAAAACACCACCCTTATAAATCACTTCATAAGACTCAAAATGCCTTTGAAATAATAAAAGATTCAAAAGGATCTCCGGGAATGCAGTAAAATTAAGCTTCTTTGTAGCTCTTTTGTCTGCTTCCATGCTATGAGTACTCTCTTAGGATTCATCTGAATTTTCTGTATTCACTGCTTTATTCACCCCATATAGCAGCTCTTTGAGTGTTCTACAAACAATGTCCAGACACACATTTTTATAATCATGTGCTTGCTGAAGGGCTCCTTGTTTTTAATTTACTTTGAAATATATAAAACCTCAGGAAGAACATTAAAGTTGCAGAAAACAACAATGAACAAAGAAATCTTATCGCCTTATATATATCTACCCTATGGTACAAGAAGACATCTTATTAGCTTAAATTTATCTAACCTAATGGTTTAAACTGTACTAAATTTTAGCTACTTTAGCTTCCCATGTTTAAATATGGGCCATAATCCTTCCTGAATTAGTAAATACTGCATAAACACAATGTTTAAAATCAGAGAAGCTGCTGAGTTTGAGACTTCTAAGGGCTTTTATATAGATCATTCCAAACAATAGGAAAAGACTAAAGTATTAAGGAAATATAGACACGGATAGAACAACTGCTCTGCAGAGAAAAAAAAAAGCAACAGGAACCAAAACAGTTAAGAAGGCATTATAAAGACCTCTGTAGTCAGTCAGGATTTTAAACAGCTGCTTTCAACTAAAGTCAGGGAAAGAGGATACAGAGTACCACATTTCCTAGGATGAGGAGGAGGATATAAAAATATGAAACTGGATTTAAAATAAGGCTTTAAGGAGTCATATCATATAGTGAAATACAACAAACTTCAGCCCCAGTCTTACAGGTATTTCTACACATATTTAACTTTCATATTGGATAAATGAAGGAAAGCAAAAATGAATGCCGGGAGCTTAGCACCAGCTAAATCCCATCGTGCTCTGACAATCTGCATCAATTCAGGATGCACTCCAGGGAAATAAGGGTCCAAATCTGCTAACAACCCATTTCAGCAATTGTTTCAAAAAAGGAAAAGGAAAGACCGAGTGAGGTTTTTTCGTATCACTTAAAAAAATAAAATGACTGTATGAAGCAACAGAAGACTTATCCTAAGTGAGAAGCTCATTACTTTGCTTTTCTAACAGCATTACTGGTCTGAGCGGCTTCACCCGCATCAGCTAGCAATGCAGTGCCACGGACGCAGGTCTGTATTGAAACAGGTGGGTCTGGGGATGCGACATTCACATTATACGAGATACGGAGATTTTATTTTCTGTCACAGCTAATCTGTGCCGTAGCCCGAATGCCTATGAACAGTTGACGCAGGTCAGGTGCACTCTGAGGGAGGACCTTCTGGTCCAGCTGCATCGGAGGGGAGTCCAGCTGGCACGCTCTGAGGTGGCCCAGCAATGTCAAGTGCAGCACCTTGGGCCAAGCAGTGTTTCCTTACAAAGGGCATTTCTGATCTGAACTAAAATACTAACATAAACAGATCCAGCTCTCATGAAACAACAATGAAGGGTCAAATAAATCAGATACCTGAGAGTGAGAACAACTTGCTTTTCAGTGATAAAGGAGTTCCCAGTCAGCAGGCAATACTTAGCTCCATATTCAAGAGCGTCATTCTGTCTCGAGTATAGTGTCACCTCACAATTCTCATCACCCTAGTCATCTTCAGCAGCAAATGTGTTTGGATTCAACTGTATTATTTATTATAACTGAAAGGAGAGGACACTCAATTTCAGCTAATGAGATAGGCCTGTACATGATAAAAATTAAAAAAATGTGGTTTTTTATATACATACCAACAAACAATATGTATGTAACAATACAGTTTCTCAACTAAAAAGCAAGTGCTTTCCTGGTACAAATATTCTGTAGACTAATGGCGAGATTACCACCTGTTGTAAGTGGACATATTTTCACTAAAGCCAGTGATACAGTGACTGTGATTTTATAAATATTTGCTTCATCATTACAACACGAGACCTGAAAGCAAAGTTAAGAAATTTTGCCACTTTAAGGCTCCCGGAACACTATACAAGAGCTGTATTTTACTTCAGTCAGTTCCTCTAAATGCTTTATGCGTATAACAATGCTTCAGAAAATGAAACAGTAAAGAAAACAGAGCTGCGACCCTGTTTTACGTAAGCTGATGTAACAATGTTGAAGGCGTTAGTGCTTTTAACCGTGATTCTAATACTGACTTTCAGGAAAAAGTTTGACATACTCTTACTATATATATATAAATAGTCTTACTAAGCATCTTCCTCAGCCATAGAACACGAACAATTTATTTATTCTTAATGTTGTTGTCAGATCTCAGTAACAAAGTTTAAGAGTCTTTACTGTCTTGAGGGTCTTTTGAGTGATTTCTTGACTTAATCATAGATTCACAGAATGTGTTGGTTTGGATGACCTTTAAAGGTCATCTAGTCCAACCCCCTGCAGTAAGCAGGGACATATTCAACTAGATCAGGTAGCTCAGAGCCTCATCAAGCCTGGCCTTGAATGTCGCCAGGGATGGGACCTCCACCACCTCTCTGGGTAACCCATTCCAGTGCCTCACCACCCTCACTGTAAAGAACTTCTGCCTAATGTCTAATCTAAACCTACCCTGTTCTAGTTTAACACCTTTGCCCCTTGTCCTATTGCTACATGCCCTTGCAAACAGCCCCTCCCCAGCTTTCCTGTAGCCCCCTTTGGGGACTGGAAGGCCACTATAAGGTCTCCCCAGAGCCTTCTCTTCCCCAGGATGAACAACCCCAACTCTCTCAGCCTGTCCTCATAGGAGAGGAGCTCCAGTCCTCTGATCATCTTCATGGCCCTCCTCTGGACCTGCTCCAACAGGTTCATGTCCTTCACACTTTGGCAGTTTGGTACAAAAGCAGCTTTCTGATGTGCGTAGTTTCTGTATTGTTTGCAAGTCAACATCTGGCTAGCATTTTGCAGTTGTAAACTCATGCCAGCAGAGTCATATGTGAACAAGTTACTTCATGATCTTTTTTCAAAGCATCAATCCAACAATCAGAACATTGACTGATGCTTGCAGAGCTGTCAAACAAAAATCACTTTTTCATATCAATATACATAGTATTTTGTTTTATTTCAGATCTTCAGGCTTCCGATCACTAGCAGAATTTTAAAAAGATGATTTTTTTTAATTCAAGAAATAAAAAATACTAAGTTTCAAAGAATTTTTGTTTTAAGTAAGAGACACCTATTTTTGCAGAAACAAAAACAGTGCAGAAAAAAAATATTTTTCTGCTTTAGTTTTCTACAAGATAGAACAAAAAACTGGCAAGGTACACACATGCTGGATGACAGACTTTTGCAAAGTTACTCCAGGGACAACATTTAAAGACACATTGTAGTACTAACCAAAGATTTTCTTTTTTTCTCACAAAATGAGACTTCAGGTGTACGACCTAGTGAGTAATCATCAGGTACTTCTCCCCTGCCCCCCTTCTTGACAGCTTATGCCACTGAAAAGCATAAAATACAGTCAAGGGCATCCAGTTGGTGCTTCATGACAGCATACAACAAACCGAAAAAGCTGTCAAGCTATCCATCATGTGCTCAGAATACCATAACCCCTAAGGAAAGGGAATGCAAAAGAGAACTGCTGTAGCTATGTAATTTGTCATGATTAATTATTTATTTATTAATGCATTATGATTTCATTTTGCTAAGTACGATCTAATCACAAAAGCAGGAATCTTTCATGTCTTGAAAATTTTCAAATGGGCATCAAGACCTGACGTATTAAGACAAACACAAGCAGGGGATTGAGAGAAGAACCGTAGCAGCAGCAGAACAAGAAGAGAGGTTGGCTACTACGGAGCTGTGCACAGTCCTCGCTTAGCTACTGTCCTTCTGATTTCTCCAAAATAAAACCAGCTGGGATGCATCTCACTGCCTCTGACCTCTCATTCCCCATTATCTGTGACAGAGAAGTCTGATCAAATTAAGGAATAATTTGAAAGCAGAAGGAAATGTTATTGACTAGAAATGGAAGAACTGAAGAATTGGTGCAGGAACCCACCTGCCATAGAGATGGAGAGACATTCATGACAAATCAGCTGAAAAGTGGGTTCTGTGCAGGCATGTAGTGAGATACCAAAAAGTCAAAAACATTTTTTAGAGGGAAATCAGTAATTGGAAGCAACGAATGAGACTTTTCAAGATAGTAAGTAAAGAATAATGCTTATAAGACAGGCGGAAAGTACTTCATAAAATTAGCTCAAAAATTAATAATGATTATTCAGAAGGGAAACAAAAACAGTAGCCCCATATGAACAACTACAACAAAGCTACTTGCAGAGATGCACAAAGAGAAATCTTTGATAAATTATATATTTTGTGCCATTTTCCACCATCATATATTTTATAATTTATAAAAAAAATAAATTATATATTTTGTGCCATTTTCATTAACCATCAACAAACACATGAAGAATTATAAATAAGGAATATATACGTAAGTTGTAGCATTTGTAGCTAAACACGTTCTAAATATCCAACATTTTCTGGATTAAAAAGAAGCAAAGGTATATTCAGATTAAAAAACAAACAAACAAACAAAGAAAACAACAGCACAAAAAAAAACCCAAACAAATGAGCAGTCACATTTCGTGACTCCATAAGGATCTATTGCTTAGGAAAAAAGAAAAATCAGCAGTTGCATTTAGAGACATCTGTTCAAGCTTGCAGCAGACTATCGGAATGATACATTGGTTGGATCACTATATAAGGCCTTTAGCTCTTGGATAATACAAAACACCGTTCCCAAAAAATTTATTAGTTAACATACAAACAAGACGACTTCATATCAAAATAAATAATATAAACTCCTTTTTAATATTTGATCTAGGTTCAGAAAGACTGAGCATTCTCTTTCTTCTATGTATTTTCTACATTTTGTTCTTATTCTGGCTCACTTTCATAACACAAAACTATCAATACCTACTTTTACGTCCTTTCACCTACATCAAGTGATGTTAAAGATTAAAACGCAAGTAGCACCTACATCACTCACATCACCACCACACTCCTGAGCTGAAAATTAGGTGAAAAGTAAAGATGCAACCATTATACATAAACAAAGCACATATTACTGATATTTTGCATAAAAATGATTAATTTTTTATTCAGAATAAAAATTGCACTCTCAGAAGTAGTCCTGTACTCATGAGCCTGGGAAGCTTTAACTGCTCGAGACAAAGATTAATTTTAGAAAGAACAGATTTCTAGTTTAGTTTTGGAGTCTGCGGATTCAGATAGAACAACAGGCAGTTTAAATAACGATGATATATTATGCGTGTAAAATACACTTCAGTAATTTTAAAAAACGCTTGAACTTTAAAAACTATGTCCAGAAAAAAATATGTTGATCTGCACAAGAAAAGTGATCTGTGTTACAATGTCACCCAAGGATTCACAGAGCAGGCAAAAAAATACAGCGTTTGAACAAATACAAACCACCTCCTTTCCTAACAATAATTGTAGAAATTATATGCATAATTGTGTAAATATACAGTTATATACATATATATACATGTATGATAGGACATAGATATACTTGGTGCATATATATGTACCTGATATATACACATGATAGACAAACATATATATATGATAGGACATACATATATATATATATATTTGATAGAACAAGGGCTAATGGTTTTAAACTAAAAGAGGGTAGATTTAGACTAGATAGAAGGAAGACATTTTTATGCTGAGGATGGGGAAACATTGGAACACTGATCGAGTTGTGTGATGTCCCTGCGTATTGTGGGGGAGTTGGACTAGATGACCTTTAAAGGCTTTTTCCAACCCAAATTATTCCATGAGTCTGTGATATAACACATACACGTAAAAGCAGTGAGCAATCAGTTCAATCTATGGTTACGACACGAAGTACAGTTCTCACACTGGAGTAGGAAGAAGCTGAGATGAACAGCTACTTAATTTTCCCTCAGGCTGCGTATTACTTCAGTCCTACTCTAGGCTCCCACTATCCATTCCAGCAATTTATATTTTGCTTATGATCTTGCCTCATCTGCCTAGAGCTGTCAGTGTTTGTACCCAGCAAGATGCTGTTAGCTTAAAAAAAAATTAAAATAAAAAAATCAACTGGAATATTTGGTGTTTTCTCTACAAAAATGAAAAAAAAAACAACACAAACAAACAAAAATGAGGCTTACTATTACATTTCTTAGAATTCCCTGAGTCTGAAATCAGGACGTAATTCACCATTTCATCCAGTGACTGTACTCACTGATTTAATTAGCATTACATTACCCTAAATATTGTGAATAGTGCACTCTTCAGTGGGATCTCCAAGTAAAAACTGAATCAGCAGATGCATCAGCAACATAAGCATACAAATTTACTGATGAGAGTAGTCTCACTGATATTAATGCATACTTGTATGCTAGATTGAGAGGCTTTTTCCCTCCAATGTGAATAGCAAAACTGAATACCAATACTGTCAGCCAATATATGAGCACATATTACATTGTCAGACTTTTAATTATTATTTTTTGGTCTGCAGAGTATATCTGAAAGAAAAACAGAACTAATTTCTAACGCAAGAACTCTGACTTGCTCTTCTTTAGACGACGACGTAATCACAGTGGTCATCTGCCTCAACATTCAGTTCAGGACTTCGAGATGACCTCAGGCACTGAAATTGAGCACTCAAGTAGTATTTCTGTCTTTGGAAAGCTTAGCTACTAGAATGCATGAAAAATGCTAATGGATCATTCATGAAAAATCATAAATCAAACAACTTATCTGAGTAAGTAGCAAAGAAATCTCAGCGCTATTACAGTTCTAATCTTAAGAGACAAAAGATGAATTTAGCTCAGTGACAATCAGCCCCGCATCGAAAGTTCAACAGTGCTTACTGCATTACCCATTTAATTTTCCCTGTATCTCTATCTGCAAATATTGATGAAATTTTAAGTATTTTTCAGTAGTCAATACTAGTGTCAAGAAGTCAAACCAACTTTCAGAAAAGTGAACTTCAAACATCAGTAGTAAATACGTTCAGTGCCATAGAGCAGAACTGATACACATCTGAAAAAAAGTAGTGTCATTACAGCTGTTTCTCCAAAACCCCCAAATATCAACCCCTTTCCACACACAAAGAGTCACGTTGTGTCTGCTAACAGGAAATTTCTAGAACATTCTTAAAAAAACACCAAGGAGGGGGGGAAGTAAAGATAAACTTTCATTTTAGACAATATTGTCTTGTGACTCTAATAATGTGGAACATCTTCATTTTCTTCAACTCTGCTGAAACACAAGGCCTAGAAAGCTTTCTTGTGTGTTTCTTACTGTCAAATATTCAGTACTATCAAATAGCGTATTCTTGCATGAAAAGAGACTACGTTATTTGTAAACCAGATGAAAGAAAGAACTGTCTAGGAGAGATTTTAACTGTAAAGTTGTGCTTCCATCCCTGGAGATACTCAAACCCATCTGGACATGGCTCTGAGCAACCTGCTCCAGTTGACTGTGCTTTGAGAAGGGGGTTGGACTAGATGGTCTCCACACATCCCATCCAGCATCTTCCATGCTGTGATTTTCAATACCATCATTACCCGTACGTACGGAACACCTGCTTGTTGTGGAGGCTCTGCCTTGGCTGGTAAGTTAGAACTGTACTAAATGTTTAGGTAGCAACAAGGAGAACGGGGAATGAACATACACACATTCGATGTCGTGATGTGCTGTGTTTGGTTTATTGGTGCCCATCAACTTGGAATTCAGCCTTTATTGGATTTTATTAGTGGGAGGGAGAGCAAAGAAAGACATTTATCTCCCTCTCTGATCCTGTAGGCCTGTCATATCTGCTGCTACTCAGGAGGAGGAAGAGGAAGAAAATAAGCTCATCAGAAAACCATATATATACAACTCCACGCAAAAACGAATAAAGGGGGAAAATGATAGCAGAAAAACTGCTACAAATAGAAAATGGAATCCACCACCCACAGGCATAGAGACCAGGCTTTGAGTGTAGTCAGGAACCTCTCGAACCCGGTGGCTGGGACTTTCTGTAGTAACCACACAAAAAAGAAAGTACAAGCCACTGAAAAGAGATGATGTAGAGGATATGAATTTGGAACTACCCCTTCCAAAGATGCAGACAATATTCTTTGAAAGTCTGTACCAAAATATTTCCCTTACTTCCCTGCCATCTTCCTGTGATTTGCAATAATTTGCAAAGGCTATTCAAGAACGGAAAAAGAAAAAAAACTTACAGATTTTTGTTATGAGGTGACCAAATAACAGCGTATCTCAATGAGAAACTTAAAATGAACATAATAACTAAAAAAAACAAATACGTACAGTAGAGTAGCATTATGCTTTATATACATTATCACATGCCCTGATCTTTCTGATGGAATGATCTGTATTTTCTTATTGTGCATATTTTCATGTTAATCTTATTCTTACAAGAACCCTCTATTTTTTTTGTCACTTTGCATTGCATTTGTCTTTACACTGATCGCATGCAAGCGGCAATCTTTCACTTGCTTGCCAGATTCTATTCCTCCCTATTTTATATTCACCTTCTTCAAGTAAAGAGCTTTCATTTCTCTTGTCAGAGTCTATTGAATTTTTTTGTATTGATTTTTTCAAAGTAACCTCTTTCCACTTCCTTATCATTTTCATATGTATCATGTTCATTTTTATATTGAAGTCATCATTTTGATACGCCATTGCCTTTCTCCACCTTATAGCATTTCTACTGCTAAAAGCATTTTCAAGACTTGGTTTCAACATTATCATTAACTGCTCAAAAGGACAATCCTCCAACCCAGTGATGACTTTAGTCAGTGTATTCTACAGTTCTCATATGAGGAGAGGCTGAGGGAGCTGGGCATGTTTACTCTGGAGAAGAGGAGGCTGAGGGGAGACCTCATTGCCCTCTACAACTACCTGAAAGGAGGCTGGAGAGAGGTGGGTGTTGGCCTCTTCTCCCAGGTAAATAATGACAGGACCAGAGGAAATGTTCTGAAGATGCGGCAGAGGAGGTTTAGATTAGATATTAGGAGGAATTACTTTACTGCAAGAATGGTCAGGCACTGGAACAGCCTGCCCAGGGAGGTGGTTGAGTCACTATCCCTAGAAGTGTTTAAGAAACATCTAGATGTGGCACTTCAGGGCATGCTCTAGAGGCAGAGATTGTAGGTTGTCTGGTTGGACTTGATGATCTTAAGGGTCCTTTCCAACCATGAAGATTCTGTGATTCTGTGATTCTGTAAATTCACGGCACTCTTGGATCATATATTTCTATCCTTACACCAAAAATTGTCCACTCTTCAAATTATCCCACTGATTTTGATGTGTCTAAAAATAAACTAGAGCTTCATAGTTGTGTAACCGTGTCACACACACACAAAGCGGCACATCTGTCTTTCGGTACAAGTAGGCCAACTGACTTTTTTTACTTATTTATGAAGCCTATGAAAATGTTTAGAAAAGTAAAACTTTCCACCATGGTCAGGAATTATTTATCCAAAAATAACTACAGAAGTGATGTGTGATACTTCTTGGCCATGATTTCATCCCCACACAACTTCACTTCCGTTAAGCTCAGTGAAACACTTTCCCTTTGTGACCTGAAAATGCTGATTACTACTAGCTCACAGAACTGACCCTTAAAACAGTCTGTCGGCCCACACATATTGTCTCAACTCCACCTCAGGCTAAAACAGACCCAAATTTGCCCTGAGTAGAAACGCACAGAGCTCAAAACCTGCAATTTTCAACCAACACAGCCTCTCCAGGCTACGACTAATATGGGCAAGACAGCACTGAGGGATGCTCAAAAGCTCAGCCTAGCTAGATATCAATACCGTGGAACTGAATTTTTAGCCGTATAATACAAAGAACAACAGCAGGCAGTTGGAACACCTATTGAGGGGAAAAGTTCTAGCCTAAGGCTTAACTCCTTGTCTCAGTGATGCTTTCTTGATAGAGTACATATATACAAAACTTTCTGCTGATGGATGTTGAATGACAAACTGCAAATCCTGCATCATTGATAATAACAATTATTTCCAAGCCACATAAAACGTGTGGTCTGCCAATTTAAAACAAGCCAAATACAACATTTTAGATATGTATTTACTGAGAGGTCAGCCTTTAATAACATAAATAATATATTAAAATTCCACAAGCATCAAATTTGATAAAAAAAATATTTTTTTAAGTCACACAGTGTGGCTCTCGTAGCACACAGGATGTCAAGATCAGCTGACTGACTTTTTTCTTCCTTTGATGCACGATTATTCAGTTCTTTTAAGTAATAGAATAGCAGGTCATAAACATAAAATTAGTAGAAATGAACTAAAAGAAAGACTTTGATAAAATTGTAATATGGAATACTAAAAATCTTGCAATAGCAAAGCCTTAGGGACCAATTCATTTTCAAGAAAAGAACACGTCAGAGACTGTCCTGCAAGGCAACTATTTCCTGATGACAGTCAAAAATCCCTTCCTTTAACCAGAAGTTACCTATACAAATAAAATCAACCCCACAATTAATCTTAGCAATTATTGTAATCAATATTTCCCCTACCTAATGTATTAAAAAACTGTAAAAAGTAATTATTCACAGTGAAACAATTTCAATAATGGCTTACTGGGCTACATTAGAAACATATTTACCAGAGAACATGGCACAGAAAGAGCTACCCTGACTTAAGGGACACGAAAAATATTTTTTTCATGGTGAAGGCGGAGCAGCTGTGTGGCTAACTTTAGAAGGACTCTTTATCCATACAGTCATCAACTATACAAGAATTTTTTATCATTCCAGTCATCATGGTTATTGACATATATACAGATGTATTTCCAAATATTTTTATTCCATACTTGGACACTATGAAATGACATACTACACCAAATGTTCTTCATTTCACAGCGAAGTTAACGTTGCCGTCAAAGTGCTGGGAGAATTGGTCTCAATCCTCTGCAGCGTCCACCTCTTTGTAGCTCTCAGGCTACCCATGGTGCCTTCAGCTGACGCTATACAGTAACATAAGGGTTAGGTGCAGGTATGCAGGTTCCAAACCCTGTACCTGCACAGAAATATCAGGATCAGAACTTTTCCAAGTGAATATAAAAATGAAGTCACTTCTATCACCATTCTTTCAGATTAAAATCAGAAATTTATCAAAACTAGAAAAAAGAAATGAAGACACCTCCACACACAAAGGAGGGAAGGGACTTCACAATAACATTTTCAAATGGTCAAGACTTGGCCTAATGGTATCTGAAGAAGACGATGCTTTTCTATTTTATTTTATTTTCTTAAAAAGGTGATAAATAGACTACTATGAGAACATTCAGTTGCTTTTATTACAAATGGAACACAGTTATCTTGTTCAAGGTGCATTTCACTACTTTGACATATTAGCAAGCACTCTGTGTGGTTCATCTGATCCATCTATAGTGGAGCCTGAAAGCATTCATTTCTATACCGAAGCCAGCATCAGAATGCTATTTGGCCCAATTTCCTGCTTACTCGCAGTGAATAAAGTATGTTATTTATTATAATGTGTCTGTTATTGCTATTGCATATGCATTAAAGAATAAAAGGTAATTTCTGTTCTTTAATAAAGTTAAATTGCTGTTGCTTCTAAGTAACTGCATTTCCAGTTACTGTAAGTGGAATTTCTTTCTACTTAAACAATCTGTGTGCATCACTGTAGAGAAAATAAAACAAGGCATCACGTCTTGAAACAACTGCATATATTCACAGTGGTCAGCATTAAGAGGGTGTAAAGAAATTATAAGCATTTCAACCACTGAAAACTCAAAACCAAATGGTTTTCTTCTGAAATTTATTTCTGATAGATGCGACATATGCGTCTGCAGAAAGCAGAATGCCTGGCTGAGAAAACCTGAAGGCTGGAAATGTCAGCGAGAACAGCAATTAATGTCGGGCAGGAATTGAGGGTGTGATGGAAGGAAAGAAGAACGAGACTGGACATAAAACTGCTTCTACAAGAGCAGCTAAATCAAAGAATCGAGTGATGTATGGGTAATCAGTGGAAGAAGGCAACTGCAAAAACAAGGCAGAGAAAGACCAGGTAGTGAAAACACACAGTATAAATTTGCTGTCTTTGAAGATACAAAGGAAAAACAAGCAGTGGCAAATGACGGAAACTGGAGAGAAACAGGCAGCTAATTCAAAAGAAACGGATGATACCATAATTCCTCAGAGACTGCCTAAGATAGTATTTCTTTCAATATTTGAGAGAGATGCCAGGATGATAAATACGTTTAGTTGAAAGAATGGGAGACTGAAGACCGGAAAAATCACACTAGCGCTACTGAAAGTCTTTAGGAAACAGTACTAAGAAAAATAGATTTATTGTAAGTAAAGTTCCACAAATCAGACAGGTATTCTGTCTCCTGAGAACTAAAATACACAAAGTCAGAGAATATCCCAATGACAGCAAGACAGAGGTTACTGGTTGTTTTTCATGCAGGAATAAATAATTCAGCTTGAACCTCCTTCACGTGGATCAGAAGCAAGTGTGCCAGGTGACAAAAGATGTTCAAAGAAGTGAAGGTTCAGGCAATCCTCAGAAGGGAATCTTCTTGTCCACAGAGAAGAAAACCAACGGGTCAGAAACTAACGTCATCACAGTTTGGTGATGTCTGACCACAATAAGCACAAGAAGAGTGTGTGAGTAAAACTTTCAAGAGTTTCCAAAGCATTAGTGAGGGAAATAGAGTCAAAGTTGGCATAATTTTTCAGCTAAAAGGGAAAAGAGGTGAGCCACGTGTATGACCTCCACACTTTGTGCGAAAACACAGAGAAGGAAATGAGATAAATGCAGCAATGGTAAAAAGAAAGATCTCAGAGTACTAAACAGAATAGTATAGTCACTACATCACTTGTGCCATATCCACTGGTATTTTGCAAGGGAAGAAAATTTTAAAGTATGTGTTCTAATTACAGTATTTTGGACAAATCCTGGAAGTATATAAAATAATAGAATCATAGAAACATTTAGGTTGGAAAAGACACTTCAGATCATGAAGTCCAAACCCGCTCTCGGTAGAGGATATGGAACTGAATCTGTGAGGATCAGACACAATAAGAGTTATGACTGGAACAGGAGACTGTAATGCTATAAAGTGGTAGTGTTGTATCTTTGTTGAAAAAGCTGGAAATGTTTTATTTTTATCATGACATTTTGTATTTGCAGTCTGCTGGGTGAAAATATTGTCAGATGATATGGTAAAAATAAGCCTCAAAACGAACTATTGGTGTCTGTTAAAGGCCCTTAATCTCACATTTTTATATGGATAGTGAAATAAGAAACAGGAAACGGTAAAAATCTCACTGTCATGGGACACACATAATTCTCTGCCTCAAAAAAACCTACAACTACTGAAAATATTCAGATATTTTCAATCAGAAGATAGATTTCTTTTTGAAATGGTCATTAAAAGAAAAGGAGCTGTGATTTTAGGCTTACGTGACAGATTGTTTTGTTGCAGTTAGTAGGTACCACATCATCTGCTAAACACGGCATAGCTGGAAAGCAGAGCGGAACGTATCTCCTGACAGCCGCACTTGAGCTCTGGGCAAATTCTCCAGAAGAAAGTAAAGGTTGTTCTTTTCCATCTTGCAATATTAGAACAGAACAGAACGGAATGGAACGGAACGGAACAGAATAGAATAGCATAGAATAGAATAGCATAGAATAGAATAGAATAGAATAGAATAGAATAGAATAGAATAGAATAGAATAGAATAGAATAGAATAGAATAGAATAGAATAGAATAGAATAGAATAGAATAGAATAGAATAGAAAGTGGAATAGAACCAAACAGAACAGAATAGTTTCATTTGGAAGGGACCAGCTGCCTGACCAATTCAGGGCTGACCAAAAGTTAAAGCACATTATTAAGGGCATTGTCCAAATGCCTCTTAACCACTGACAGGCTTTGGGCATTGACCACGACTCTAGGAAGCCTGTTCTAGTGTTTGACCACCATTAGAAATGTTTCCTAATGTCCAGTCTAAACCTCCCCTGAACCGTTCCCAGGTGTCCTATCACTGGATGCCAGGGAGAAGAGATCAGCACTTCCCTCCCCACTTCCCCTCCTCCAGAAGCTGTAGAGAGCAGCTATTGCTACTTACAACATTGATTTTGGGAAGAACGATCACAGAATAATTCATTTTATGTTAAAATATCAAGAGAAGCAAGAAGAAACAAAATAAGGAGACTAAGGGAAACAGCTGAATTAATAAAGACTAGATAGGAAATACTGAATCAGCTTACCAGAAAACCATAAATATCATTTACTATTTGTATTTCAAAAGGAAAACAAGGAGATAAAGGTGACACACTATCCATAGATAAAACACCGTGTTAAACAGGGCACCAGGAACGAGGGTATGAATGAGGGGGAACAGATCGGTGAGGAGAATTATGTCTTAGAATATATTGGAAAAAGTTAGAATGCTGTTCCTTTTGCCTCTTTTGCTTTTCTACTTCTCTTTGACTCATTAAAAAAACCTCAATCAACAAAACAAAAAAAGGTAACAGAAAGGATAAGAGGTATAAAATGTATTTCGTATAATAAAGAATTGATTCAATAAGGATTCTTTCAGCCTGGTGGGAGGAAGCCTTAAAACCCCTGGGCAGTACATTGAAGAAAGCTATAAAATTAGTGCTGTTCTGGAAAATGTAAACATGGAACAAGCATTTCCTGTCTCTTTTAATATAAGAATTAGGAGAAACGAGCAAATGGAAAAGAAGAAAATATACTTCTTTGCACAATATTAATCCTTTGCAACACTGTACTGAAGAGACTGAGTTAATATGGCTTCAAAAACTTACCAGCATAGGAAAAAAAAAAAAGATCTACTGAGGAATATAAAACACAAAGGCATTACCCCTGATAAGGAAGCCCTTCAGTCACAAATTTCAGCAGACTGGAAGTGTGTTAAGGGTATATGCTTGTCCTACTTTGAACTCTTTCCTGGAAATCTTCCAGTAGCTGTTGATACTAAAGAGATTTTTAAATAAATTGGCAACCTTTTCTGTTTCACGTTTTGACTTGGGAAACATACTGCTTGTGTGGGAATAAAATCCACTCACCCTCTCCTGCATTATTTCCTGTAACACACTTTGAGGTTGACATTTACATTCTACTTAGTTCTTAAGTTTACTACAGGTGGAAAACAACTATAAAGTACTTTGTGACCCATGTCTTGCAGTGCCAAAAGAGTAGATGATTTGTAGGACGTGGCCTTTTGAACCTTGGTGCGATCGGCTTGGGTGACATAGAGCTATGGCTGCAGGAATCTGAACTTGATTGCGCATATTGTCCCTTCTAGCAGCAGGCAAAGCACATACAAGATTTCTACACACATCCACCATTTTTATAGAAACTTTAAGTATTTGGTTTTTGAAACAAGAAATCTATGCTATTAGCTGAGAAACAGCTTTAATAAAGTAATACATTTTTAAAATCAAACGCTCTTAATCTTCAGAAATTATTGCGTATTTGCTTCTACCTTCCTAGAAAAAAATCTTGAAATAAAAAGGAATAGCTCTCTATTATCAATTTCATTCATCCTAGCACTAAATAGTTACACTGAACAACTAAGTGATCAATAATTATTGACCTAATAGCAATAAAAATATTAGATTGACTGTGACATAGAAATAACAGGAAGAAATTTATCAGTATAAAGTGGTAGACATGGAAATCTATTCAAATAGTAGCTTCAGATGAGGCTCTTCTGTGATGTAGTTAAGTGTTTTATGAACCACCTCAGTAACAATTATTTTAAGTGGGCAGTGAATTACACTGCTTTCAAGAAATTTCAAACAGGTTTGCTCATTTTTAAATTGTAGAAAAATGCATCTCATCCAAGTGGAATATACAAAATATTAAATACATTCTTGCTAAAGAACTCCTCCTTTTAGTTATACTTTTTATACAGTGTGGTGTTTGGCACAGTGATATTGTGCCTGAGCAAAATTACATCCCAGAGCAAGAGCTAGATGTTTTCACAGTGGCTCCAGCTACACTAATGCAACTCATGAAAGACTCTTCCTCTGCCCACTGAGAAACAGAAATGTATTCTGCCTCCTAAAGAGAACCACAGTTGTCCGTTAATGGTCATCAGTCTTTTTATTAATATCTTCCAGAAACCGGTTCAAAGCTTAGGATGATGTATTGTTTTCTTCTGTGAAGCTTACTATCAAACGTGTCCTCCATCGAGTGCCATCTAAAATACAGTTGCCTTTCTGGTTGGGTTTTTTGGTTCTTTTTTTTTTTTTTAAAACAAAAACAAAAACAAAGCAAAACCAAATGAAGGGTGGTAATATAAAGAAAAAGAATCAGAGTTTGCAAATATGTAGTGCCCTACAGGTGATTAAAGCACAGAAAGCAGAGCAAGCCATTGATACATTAAGTACACATGTAGCTTTATATATTAAATAACACACTGCTTGAGAAATGTATGCTGATAAACTAGCTCTCTGTAGATAAATTCATGCTTTAAGACAATGCTTAGTTAGCACAATGTCAAAGACAAGCTATCAGAAAGTAAGTTGCACTATAAACCTAACTAAACATTCTATATACGTTTTTCCCTATGGTGAAAGCAAAGGTGCTTAGTGCTGCCTACAAAAGGTAAACTACCTTATTTTTATCCTGGAGAACATGCATTCAATGGGCACATTTGATATTCTGACCATAGCTTACCCCTCCAAAGGTAGAGAGAAGAAAAGTTTTGGGTATGACCGTTGTGTCGCTGTGTCCCATGCTATTAAGTCAAAGTAAAAATAAAAGCTGGCAAATATGTTACAACTGCGGTTTTCCTTCCTGCTAGTAACCTTATTTCCAACAACAACGTCTTTCTTTTTTTTTTTTTTTTTTTACAACACTGAATAGAAGTAACAACTTCCTGCATACAAAGCGAGGGAATGGGTAATCTCTATCACTAAATTCTGAAAGAAAAGGTTTGTGAATTTACAGGAAGGATTTGTGACAATAGTCCCGTAGTACTATGTGAATACAGGACTTACATTTAAGAAGCAACAGGAGGAAGAAGTGATTCAAGTAATCAAGAGACCTATAATGCTTGCTTCTAGAATAAATAAGTAAAGAGGAAAAATGTAAAGATGAAAGGAAGACAAGTTGTAAGTCAAAATATGATTACTAGAGTAATATATTGACTCTAAATATTTATCTTTGACAACTGGGGCATATGGAGGAAGAAAGCAGTTCAAATAACGCATCTGGATGTCAGAAGAACATTTATGCACATAAACCAACCATTAGTTAAAGTGAAGAGTGCGAAGATGGATACGATAAATGTAGACTGCATAATGACTGATCTGGAAGCTGCGGTGGTAAATATGGGGCTAAGAAGGCATCACAACTGAAGCTTGCAGAAGATTGGTTTTGAGCACCATTTCAGTATTTTTGGAGGTTTATACCAATGACATAAAATCAAAAAGCCCTGTCAGCGGGAAGCGTGGTCCGAAAGACTTGTGGAAATAAAATAGATAACTTCAAGGACATGGGTAATAGAAAGGGGATAATATCTGACTGTGGAAATGCTCTTAGAAGGTGCACCTTCCAACAGTTAGAAAAAATCAGGAGCAGAAATGTCCGGATGTACTTCAGTTATTAGTGCCATTGCATGAGACACGCCAGCTAACGCGGTCATTGATGTTCAAAGACGACGCTTGTACCAGAAGTAGGGCCGGTGAGTACATCTACAGGGATTATACAAAAACCAACCAAAGAGAGCGGGGGTTTAAAGCAATTTCACTTTTTGAATCCAGCAGGGTGGAGGAGGGGAGGAGGCTGCTGGTCATAAATATGTGAGGGTGAGGGAAGCTGCTTGCTGCACGGCACCAGCCTATATCCTGGACTTTCTTTCCTTTGAAATATTTGTAGTCAAAGTTAAATGTACTTCATTCAACTCTATATGTTAATTATAGTTTAACTAGACTATTTATTAAAGTTATTCTGCCACAGATGCTGTCACACAGCGCAGTTTACCAGCTGTGTTGACACTGTAGTTTCAACAGTCCAATATGCAAAAGCCTCCTGCTTCCCTTCAAAGCCAATGGCAGAGAGCGCTTTTCAACGCAAAAGCCAATAAATCCTCCTGCGTTGGAAAAAAACCCATAATATGTATTTCTAAAATTATTGTTGTACAGTGGCCACACGTGCTAGGTATGACCCAAAGGAATCATTTACATTTTAAATTACATCTTATTCTTGACAAAAAGTGTTACGAGTACTTGAAGCTGCAGCGGCACACACTATATCTGACACGCGGGACGCTCAGGGATCAAACAGCTCAATTGGAACAAAGCAGCCCCAAATATCCTAAAATACATTTCTAAAGTTCAAGGATGTAAAAATAATGGTACTACTATTAAAACCACCCAAATTAAGGGGTTTAGGGTTGGGAAAGGAGACCTGTTGGTTTTTTGTGGGATTAATAAACCTTCAAATTTTAAGACAGTATATTGAGCTTTGATCCTTAATCTTTTTTTTAAATTTTAATTTGTCTTTTTTGAAAAGGTTTGTCACGCCAATATATAATGCTTTATGCTTCACGAGTTCTTTGGGGCTCCTCCCAATGGTGGCACAGCTTTCTCCTTATCTTAGTTGTATAGTGAATGGGTTTTGGATTTTGTTTGTTGTTGTTGGGCTTTTGGCGTAATCACATTAAGCATCATCTCCAGGGGCCTGAAAATGAAATCACTGAGACCAGTCATCCTCTCAATGACATTTACACTCTCATTCAGTTTCTGGCAATGGAACTATGATACAAAGTGTTTTGATCAAAATTAAGCTTTTTTTAATCTGCTGAAATGGCGTATTTTAGAAACAACCTCTTCCTTCCTTTTGAGAAATTAAACTTCCTTATTACTAAGGAGCAGTCCATATAAATTTGCTCTTTCAAAAACATGATGCTAATGACTGGTAACTGACAACAGACTGAATTAATGCGCACCCTGTAATCATCAGGCAGGAAACACTTGGAGTGTGGCACTGGAAAACTGCATTTGCTCTCAAATACATATACAGAGATTTTTTAAATGTAGTGTTCCTACCCACCCTCAAAATACCAGAAGTATTCATTTGAGGGATTTAGAGAAAGAAATAACAGCATAAACCTGAAACTTCTCTTCATGATGAACAATATTGCTTAATTGATACACGAGAGCACGCATAGAGTATTACCATAGTGGGGTAAGATCCAGGCAAAGTCTTACATCACAGCTGCATGATGCCAGATTTAAAGCTGCTCTGGATCAGGGGGTAACTTCTTTAAAAATATGAATATTGCTGGAGGGAACTTCTAACTCTATGCTGCCTTAGAAAGACTGTTCAAGTTTTGTTTCAATATTTAATGAGTTCTCTATGATATTTCAAAAGAACGACTAGAAAGAGACCATTATAGAAGCACTCTCTCTTTTATGGGTGACATGAAAGGGATATGGATAGTTAAATTAACAGTTAATCAGGGCTTCTGAGAGAATTCGACTAATGCATTTATCATTAACTTTACAAACATGTTCTTGCAAATCAAGGAGGTTTTTTTCTTTTCTCTTTCAAAATTGGATTTCAGTCCATTTCTTCATTCATCAAAGCAAAAGTTTGTGATATTTGTCAAGAACCCTTATACGGTGAAAAGAGAAGCGAGTACTTGATCCTTTTTCTCTGAGGAAACTCCCTATTTTTGCCTATTGATTTTTATGTAACTTAAACAATATTTTCTGGCATCTCATTGAAAAGAGAAATAATTTGCACCTTTCTAGATACAGTCTATGACTGCAGTTGGAGGTACTCAGAAGTGACAGCATAGAAGTAGTGAATGCAGAAAAGAAAATAAGGCTCTGTCTTCATCTTGTCTCTTAATGGATTTTATAAATTAGCTAAAACCAGATTTTGGCTCTTCCCTTGTCTTTCTTGGGAAGCTCTATGAGACACTAACATCTCAGATAACTGTCTGAGATCAAAAGATTTTTTGTCAGGCCAGGTCTTAAAAAAACTCACTAGGAGAGAAATCCTTCAGAACCTGCCACATGATGAAAACAAACAGACTTCTGATACTTCACATCCCATTACTAATTTACAAAGCGGAGACAAATCCATACTCTGAAGTGCATTTGAAGAATGCTTCCTGATGCATTGCTAAGTGACTGGGTGACTGGGTGATTGTGTGCTTTTTATTTTGAAGGATGCAATTTCCCCACTTATTTTTGTGGGTGCACAAAAGTTTCTGACGGCGTTAGCCATAAACCCCCCTGTAAAAAGAGAAAACACATTCTTTGTTTTAAAATAAAATACTGAGACAGATAAAAAAACCAACAAGTTTTATATTTGTCTTAGTCATTTAAATGCTATGCAAAAATATAAAATAATTACCATATAAAAATGCATACAACGGCATTTTCTATAAACATGAATAAATTTATGTAAACTAGTTCTTTAAAAAGAGCACCAAAAAGTTTGACTTGTGTACCGTATAGAATTTAAATTCTATGATTATCATTAATTTATGTATTTCCACAGAAGTTCATGGTGTTTCAGCAAAATGCATTATGAAAATGTATTCAAGAAATGGTACCAGGGAATGATTAGAATAGAAAATTCTAAAAGTGAAATGTTCTTAAGCTGAGTAGACGTGAAATAAAAGTCCAAAATTCAGCATAGAAGGTAAATGCCCCAAAAGTTTTTGTTTCGAAATAGTCTCATTATAGAAATATAAAGATATATATTTAGGAAAGAGTCAGATCTTTCATCAGACAATTTTGCATAAAACGTTTTGCACCATAGACAGTATCTCTGCCGTTGTTATAAGAAGTGAACCTTCAGCCTTTCAGAGCTCTGTGCTAAGTTAGACTGAAGAGACCTACAGGTACTTTGAGGAGGTAAAAAAGGGTATTGCCAGTTTTTCAAGATTAGATAAACAAGTTCATGAAATGTTATATTCTACATCAAGAAGCTACATTGTTTTAGGAGTTAAAACCAAACAAAAGCACAGAACTGTTTTCTTAGTTTATGCAAGAAATCTGCTCTAACTTCAAGCTGAGTCTGATAATGACTGTTTACCAGCACACAGAAGTTAAGGTTTATATGATGCACAACATGCTTTTATTGCCTCTGATTTATTTTCTCTCTGCTTCTGTTATCACAGAATCACAGAATCGTAGGGGTTGAAAGGGACCTTCAGAGATCATCTAGTCCAACCCCCTGCCAAAGCAGGGTCACCCAGAGCAGGCTGGGCAGGAACGTGTCCAGGCCGGTTTTGAATATCTCCAGAGAAGGAGAATCCATGACCTCTCTGACCGGCCTCTTCCAGTGCTCTGGCACCCTTAAAGAAGTTTTTCTTCATGTTGAGATGGAATTTCCCATGTTCCAGCCTGTGTCCATTGCCCCTTGTCCTGTCATCAGGCATCACTGGGAAGAGTCTGACCCCATCTTCTTGACACCTGCCCTTTAGGTATTTATAAGCATGTTAAATTATGGATTACAATCCCATTACCATTATCTTTTGGTCTCCTATTTGCCTGATGTTGATATTAAATTCCCATATTCTGATGCTGAACAAAATGAGCGAAGAATATCTCATAGATCACAGAAAGAAAAATTACTAATTAAAGAAGTTACCTGCTGGATTACATGCAAGCAATATACATTATGTTATTGTATTATATGCAATCAATATATGCTGCATAATTTTTCTTATATTCCTTAGATTTTCAGATCTATTTACTATGTATTTATGTGTATTTATGTACTGTGTATTTTACCACACTTCAATATGGTTGTTTCAAACAATCCAAGACATGCCAGGAATTTACCAGCCTCTGAGGAAGAGTCCCATAAGCTTGAGACTGCTCTCCCCCTTTCTCAGCTTCTATGGAATAGCATCACTCCATAGGGAAAGAACAGCAGAAAATACCTTAACATAAATATTACATAATGAAGAAAAATAATTTCATTGTATCTAAAATGAAGCAATAGAGTTTTCCTATAACATACAACAGAACTCTTGTTACAGCAACCCATAATAACAGGAGACGGGATGAGGTGTACTGGAAAATCCTAAGGAAAAAGATCTGTTTTCTTAACATTTCCAGAACGTGCGCGTTCCCCACACGTCATAGAAAAGTAAAAGAGGGAATAAAAAAAAAAAAAAAAAGAAGAAGAAAAAAATAAAGGAAACAAGCACAGCCCTCAGCAATAATCAATAACTGTGATTTTCTGTTTCCTCCAAGCGTGGTCCATATTTTGGATAACAATCCTGTTGTTGGAGCCAAACAGCTTTTAGCTATGTGAAGCTGCTGGAGCATGTAACTCATCCTGAACGCAGCAGGCTGCTTCAAAGAGGGGAAAATGCTAACTTCTGTATCAGTAATTTGCAGTAATAGAAAGCTGTTACTAAATCAATGTCTCGTCTGGAAAATAAATGTTTCAACTTCACCTTGCACTTAAGCTTGTGGCAAGAGACTGTTATCCTGTGACTTTCTGTTAGATCAGCACGGCCTCAGACACCCACGTACAGCACACACTGCCTACAAGACTAAGCACTGTTTCCTAGGCTCATCCTAAAAAAAACCAACAACAACAAAAAAACCAAACCAAACCAAACCAAACCAAAAAACAACAGTTCAAAGAGAATTCTTTGCAGGTGATCAAGACTTTTACCACAGTCAACCTTGCGACCTGTCAGCCTGGTAATTGATAGAAAACTTAATATCCAATTTGTCTGACACGATCTGGACACCTTCTGCATTCCTAAAATTCTTAACCAAGTAATTAATTCCTGCATTACCAATATTTAATGTAAGAACAGATGCTACCTAATGGTCAGATAACTTTTTTGATTTCTTGGCAGGCTTTCACAACATAAGGTACAACCACTATTATTTAAAGGTAACCACTATTATTTTAAAGGTAAGGATGAGATGGGCAGTGACTCCTCAGCATCATGAAGCTTGTTGAGGGCAGACACGTAATTGAGATTCGCATTTTTCAAGGACTATTAGGAAGGATTAATTTTATAAAACCTTAAAGTTTTATAACTCTATACTACTTTATAACTCAAACTCTGAAAAAAACCTTTCCCACTTCTAAGAGGAACCATTCATTTTTCCAATTTTTCCTCTTTTTCAAAATCAGAATACAGGATAAGCTAAAATAAATAAATAATGGAGTACAGAATTGGAGTCACTCACAGTAAAGAAGTTTTTTTCTTGCATTGAGAGAGAATTTAATGTGTTTTAATTTCTGTCCATTGCCTCTTGTCCTGTCACTGGGCCCTAGAGAAAACAATCTGACTCCATCTTCTCCAGTCCCTCCCACCTGGTGTTTATACATACAGGCAAGATCCCCTTGAGCCTTCTCATCTCCAGGCTGAACTACTCCAGCTCTCTCAGTCTCTCCCTATCTGAAGGCCCTTAATAATCTTCATGGCCTTGCTCTGTACTCACCCCAGTAAGTCCATATCTTTCTGTATTAGGGAGCCCAGAACCAGTCACAGTGCTCAAGGTATGGCCTAACCAGTGCTGAGGATCCCCCAAACCCTTCTCAGCAAAGCTGCTTACTAACCAGTTGGCCTCCAGCATATACTGATG
This sequence comes from Chroicocephalus ridibundus, assembly GCF_963924245.1. NCBI lineage: Eukaryota > Metazoa > Chordata > Aves > Charadriiformes > Laridae > Chroicocephalus > Chroicocephalus ridibundus. The sequence goes on from NC_086284.1 coordinate 209,372,193, forward strand.
CCTGGGGTTATTCCTCCCCAGAAGCAGAATTTTGCATTTCTCCTTTTTTAATTTCATGAGGTTCCTGTCAGGCCATTTCTCCAGCCTCTTGAGGTCCCTTTGGATGGTGGTGCAGCCTCTCCTCCCAAATTCCTGACTGTGGGAGAAAGCAACCCATTCACAACATCACCAATTCAGTTGTGTCCTGTGCAGTAATAAATAACTGCCACCTCCCACTTGAGAATTACTCCTGGGACACACTTCCCTGATTATCCAGGGAAGTTCAGAACGTTGTGGCTTTTAGACACATGAAGAATTTCCCTACTGATCTACAAGGAATTGCACCTCACTACCTGTTCACTGTTGTAATGTTCTTCACACAAATGTTTCTTTAATATTTTAATGAGATAAGGATGAAGTTTGGAATAAAGGGAAATCAAATTTTCTGACACACACCGTAGCTTGCAACGTTTTCCTTTTCTATATTCTTGGACCGTAGTCGTCTTACACAAGAAGTCCCAGCAATAAAAACTTTTGCAGAAAAATATGCTTGAAATGATACTTAGCCCACTTTTGACATCCAAACATTCCATATTAATTTCAAATAAGTATTCTATATAGAATCAAAACTCTTCATGTGAAAGCACAGTCTACACACTAAGCTTCCTACCACAAAGAAAAAGGCTAGACACCTTCCAAAATCCCATTGCTCTCAGAGACTAGACTAACAACATTCAGATTTGTTTCTACTTATATCCTACACATAAGTTTATGCAATAATTACCATATAACATAATTTGAGATCCTAACTATAGTTATTTTTTTAAATAATATTTTCCTTTATTTTCCCCCTTTTAAAATAGGACCCGTAAGATGATTGAGTGCTGCAGTCTGACTTGGCAGATTCTTCACACGTGGCAATCAGCACCAGTTCTGAGGTACATATGGAGAGTAAGCAAGAAGAAAAAATGCTTTCTGGCTGATGAAATGATAAATAGTCACAAATAGGCATTTTCATGTACAACTTTATCAAATAACTCATCTTTAAGTTAAAAATTACAGGAATTTTTTGGAAGATATTATCTAAAGAAAAAAAAAGCATGACAGATTCCAGCAAAACCAAGAGCTCCAATTCATCAAATTTGACAACTTTATATAAATAAAGTGATGTTTACTGTATCTCTGTCCACTGGAAAACACATTTGCTCAAGTATGTGGCCTAACAATATTTAATCGTCAAGCATTATACCATTTCTTCTGTGTGTGAACAAAAAAAATAATTATAATTTTGCAAAAAAACAATAGAATTAAAATCAAGTCAACCAACATTGACATTTGTTGACCTAACAACAAATGTTGCAACTATCTAGCTTTTATGTCAAAACATGTTTTCATGTTGCATTAGGATTTTCAAAGCAAAAAGATTTTCCTGGTTAGGTAATGTAAATTTCTCATACTGGTGAAAACTGCAGGAAATGAAATTTAAAGTTAATAAAGAGATAATTTAACAGTGACACTGTGTATCTCTCAGCTCATCTCTTCTAAATATAGAGCAGGCATCCTTCAATGAAATCTCATTTATTCACTGTCCCTGTTATTACATTCAAGCTGGAACTAATGGAATTCCCAGAACACAATTCCTTCTCATTTATAAGCTGTCAACAGGAAATCATTTGATTTTCCTATTATTTTACTATCACAAAGCATCCAACAATTAAACTGCAATGTGCTATTTTAACCACTATTTTAGAATTTTTAATTATTTTTCTGTTATACTTTTAACTACAAATGTGACTATCTTAAAGTTCTCACAATATGAAATATTCATAGGAAAAGTAGGTAATACGTTTGTATAAAAATATTAGCATCTTTTTTACTATTTAGATGCTTCAGGGGAAATCCTGGTCCAACTAAAATTAGTACTGACTTCAACAAGAGAAAGGGGGTTTGAGCTAGCTAATAATCTCACTGTATCTACATCTTTAAATTGCCTTACAAAATCAGATTTAGTATTATATTCGAGTTGAGAACGTGTTAAGCTAAACCATTCCCTTGACCTGCAGTTACAGCTGCGTGAAATACTGTGAAAACGCAAATTTGGATTGAGCCACAAATACTGCGTAAGAAGGCGAGGAAGCATGCCACTCGATTAGGAAGCTGAAAAATCAGTAAAGATACACTAAAGTCTTGCAAGTTATGCAAAAATCTGAAAGATTTATTGTGATGCAGTGACAATAAGATCTCAGGTGAGGACCTTGCAGGACTGCAGTTTTACGCTGCTTCTTTTATCTGTTTTCCTTGTGTCTGTGACTTTGTTCTGCGTGTCTGTGATATTATTCTAAAATGCATAGGTAATCTATACATCCAAATTTTAATGAAAATTCTTGCTTAAATACTGATATTAATTGTAATTATTAGATAATAAAATAAATAGTCAACAATTTGTATAGAAAACTGGTGGTACTTTATAACTACCAATGACAGATATCATAACCTTCTAATGTGTTGTTATTATTTCAGAACTCAGTCACCACATAGTGATGTGAGAGTGTCACAGGCGGTACCACAAACAGCACTCCTCTGCATAATTATTAAACATAAAAAAATTAGTCATAAAGAAATTCTGTCAAACACCATTGGCATCAAGACTGCTGGTGTCAGAATATTATACTATTTACAGCTGAAGAAGGGATTGGCTCTTTTTTCTGAGAAATAACAACACAACACAATCCTTTCAGAGTCTGTATTTCAGTTGTACGGTATCAGAAACATCAGGCACGGGGAACATTGCACTGTATCTCCTGGGTCTGATTGATCACTAAGCTATTTCTACATTACGTGGGTCTCATTTAGACACGGTAATTTTGGAGCACATTTAGAGAGGCAGAAGATAAAAACCTATGTGCTCTGAACTACAGAAAGGAAAACTCAGAGTCAAATGTAGACACGTTCTTATTTGGAGCCTTGGCAAATTGGCAACAAAACTGACAGTATCTGACATTCAGTATGTTGTCCAAGGAACTCACTCCTATTTGAGTTCAACGATATGACACTGAAGCAATGTACAAAATACATATTTGCTAGGTCCAGGCCGACTGTGCAGCAACTTCAACCAGATCCATAGCAAAATGTCCGTTCCTGAGATTTGTAGCTTAAATAAAGCAAAATAACAGCCCAAAGAACCAAGCGTCCTCTCATCACCAGAAGAAAAATGACTAGGAACTACTACATCAACGTCATCTGGCGCACACCCCCCCACCCGTCACCTCAGCAGCCCCTGTGCTACTTCCTTCTTACATCATTTATTTTCTGCTGTCTCAAGAAAGTGTTTTAACTGTGAGCGAGGTTCACACAATCCTATCTTGTTATTTCTAACAAGGAATATCAGTTCTGCTCTTCCATAAAGAACCACAGGCATATAAATAATTCGCAAACACCTGTTACTGGCATAGTGTTGCTACAAAAATCTGTTTTCATCCTGCTGGGTATATGCAAACCAGAAGGTACCACCAGACACTACAATCTCTTTGGACCTTCACGTAGCCAACCAGCACAAACTCATGCATCTCTGGAAACACGTTCATGTAGTAAAATATCAACATTTGAATTGCAAGGCTCTAAAGATGTACTGGCTTTTTTGCTTTCCCAATCTTTATTTCTTCTTTCTCTTTGCCAAGTTCTATGTGACTTTTTCTTTTCTTTTTTTTTTTTTTTTTTTTTTTAATTTGTTTTGAGCAATTCTGTCAGCCTGTTTTGGAAGATTTTCTAATTTAAGATTTCATTATCTTCCTTCCTTCAGCTCTGAATGGTCTGTCACTTGCTATACCCGTCATGTGGAGCTACTCAAGTGCGCTTTTGATTTTCAGCTGCCAACACAGAAGGCCAAGGTCTAGATTTTTTTCTCCCTTTTCTCTCTCTTTTTCCTGTGGTCAGCATCTATTTATTTTTTTTCCACATCATAAAGTAAGGTGCTGACCTGAACGGGCCTGAGTGCTTTCAAATGCTACTGGAAATAAATGGATATCAAGGACACTAGACTTTCATGGGAACAGGCTAAAAGGCTAAAAAATGTAAATAACTTACCATGAATGTTACTCCTACTAACGGAAAGATATACAGATAATTGTTTAAAGAGTGGTGTGTCTAACTGTATAAAAGAAAATCATTTAAATAAACAACTTGTAAGCTGAAATTTGACTTGCAATGAGATGCATGACCTCATTTATTAGAGGCAACTAACGTTATCATGTCGATGAATGGAAAAATTCCCAGTCTCATTTTAAAGCAGATGCTTAGGTTAATTGGTTTTGTATGGATTGAAAAATTGTGCATTTTCTTGAAGCAGGTTTGCCAGGCAGGGGCTGGCCGCAATAGAAAGGGCAGGTAGTGGTCTCAATGAAATGCCCTGTCTGACCTTAGAATTCCTTCCAAGAAACTGATACTTGAAGCACAAATGCACTTCAGCACATACACAGCTTATCCAGCTTCATTCGACTAACTCAGAATTCAGTGTAAATCCACGTAAACATATCCACTCGATAATGTTCAGGCGTTTTTTTTTCAGTACACGTTTTCGTTGAAAATTATCTTAGGAAGCAAAGATGATGAACATTTGTATAAATAAGGACAGAAAGGAATATCATTTTTAAATTGTTGATATTTATTTTCAAAGGTTTATCCCGTAAAAAAACCCCAACTATTAAAGAAATCCAAAAGAGAAGCCATGAAGGGAGAGGGGGCTCCAGGGGAAATGGACACACTGAAGATGACTGGATGCTAAGGCTGCAAGATACCCATTATCTTAGGCAGAAGTATGACAAAAGCTATTTATTTATGAAATACAACCCAATGGGTATATGAAAAATTACGAGAGATGCACTTAGAGAAAATAGTGAAATCCTAAAGGCAATAAAGCAAAACAGAGGAAAAACAACTGAAGATAAACAGATGTTTAAACAAGCTGTGAATGAGATGTCTAAAAGTTAAAAAAAAAAACGTGACTGTGAGGAAAAAACAGAGGGGCATATTGATTCCTGGAGGAGAAAGAGAGCTGAGGAATCCAGAATGCTCACTATGGAATGAGAAAAGTATTCATAACCTACCTGCAAGAGGAAAAAAAATGGCGGGAATGCAGACTCAAGCAGAAAAGAGAAAAAGGCAGCCAAGAGACCAGAATCCATGCCAAATGAGAATAAACAGATATAAAATGGAAAAGATAAGACAAAATTATCTTCAGAAAGAGAAAGAAAAGACAGGAGTAACTTTAGATTTGTAAGAAGAGCAGAAGAGAAAAATCTGATTATGAGTGCAGGCTTCTTAGTAGGATGGAATTCAAGAGCTAACCCAAAGAGCTGAAGCTGGCATCATGTGCCAGATATAAAATATCCATATTTCAGGCTTAAAAGGATCTGAAAGGGAGTGTACTGGAATCCGATCACACAGCTACAGACCAGTTTCACAATGGTGATTAGCTGCCTGCATGCCCTTACCTTGAAGTTAAGGAGAATTAATTTTTATCTTACTCATCAGCAAAAAGGAAGGGAAAAGGTTGTGGGAAGGTGGTTATTTTATGCATAAGCTTAGTGAAGTGCATTTTGGGATCTTCTGTTTATGAAGATGCTTATGTTACACTAGAAGTAAAAACTGAATTTTACCCAGTGGTGGACATTTTCAAGAAGATCCTTGTACACCTGTAAGAGTTCTAAATATTTTCTAGGGCTGAGCTTCATACGAAAGAAGATGGAAAGCAAGCAAGCACAGACGAAAGGATGGAGAGACCCCAGGAAAGGCAAAATGGAAAACCAATAAAACCCATGCATTGCTATTAATAGAAACAGTAATATGAAAGCAACTATTGTCATACAGGGAAAAAAAAATACATACCTAATTTGGCATAAAGCAATTTTTGTCACAGAGAAGTAAGAAAGATATTTGTACACTATGCAAGACCATAAGAGCATAGTAATCTAACAGAAATTTCAAATTAATTGATGTAAGATATGTAAATGATGCATAGAAGATAATATAATTTATTATCAAACGGACATTTGAAAATATTACGAATTCAAAGTAGTGCAGTAGTATTATTTAAAAATCTTCATACACACATATATATACACAGGTAAGTACACATATGTAGAAAAGCCTACATTCAAACTACACTGTCCAAATGTCACAAAATACCTCCCCAAAACCAGGAAAAAATCTGTGATTTATGTATTTCCAGAGAAACACCTTATTATTAAATTACATATTATTCCTTCCTAATAGCTATGGCAGGAAATTCACTCATGGCAGAAATGAAGTGGAAAAACCAAATCAGTGTCAGGTAGTGATAAATAAAGAAATAGTAGCCATGGCCTTAAGTTATATTCTGCATGTTGTTAAAAGCTTAAAAGACCGTAAAATTTAGATATACACACAAAAAGCCATTCTCTAAGGATATTCAAAGTCACATACACCAGCATAAAATTGTTCCCAGTCATTCCCTTTCATTACCTGTCTTCCTCATTCTCCGCCAGGAGAATGCTGTGGGAAATAGTGTCAAACTTTATTAAAGTCTAGGTAGACAACATGCACAGCCTTTCCCTCTTTAAATGAGCAGGTCACCTTGTCATGGACGGAGCTCAGGTTAGTCAAGCTGGACCTGCCTTTCCTAAACGCATGCTGGATGGGCCTTATCGCCTGGTTGTCCTGTACATGCCACGCGATGGCACTCAAGATGATCTGCTGCATAACCTTCCCTGGCACCAAGGTCAGGCTGACTGCCTGTAATTCCCTGGATCCTCCTTGTGACACTCCTTGTAGATGGGCATCACATTTGCTAACCTCCAGTCAACTGGGACCTCCCCGGTTAGCCAGGACTGCTGATAAATGATACTAGGTGGCTTGGTGAGCACTTCTGCCAGCTCCCTCAGTACCCTTGGGTGGGTCCCCTCTGGCTCCCTCGATGAATGGGATCCAGTGCTGGATAATATGGCAATGCAGGTGCTAAAATTATAGTAGAGAAGACGTATTCTGATCCATTCATCCACTGCTGATTTTACATGCAGTTTTTTGGTAAACAACCCAGCTAAATTTATCAATGGGGATATTTCAAACAGTACCCATATTTATTATCTTTCTTTTTAATCTATCATCTACCATGGTTAGTCTTTTTCAGAATAAAATACTTTTAATCTTATTTTTTTATCTCCTGCACATCTAAAATTTAACAAGTTTATTTCATGTCGTTCTGAAAAAATCAAATGAATAAAATATTTTTAGAGTATAGGATTATAAAGATTCATCACGGAAGTCTTCTAAAGTCCAATAACTCAGGGATATAATTTTTAACCAGTAGAGGATAAAAAAATCATAGCTCATGGCCAGGCTGCCATCAACAGAGCAAAATTTGCAGCTGTGGTTTCACAGGCTGGAAATACAATACTTCTGAAATGTGAGGATGAGTTATTCAATAATGGCTTTTACAAATTTCAAACTTCTTTTTGTGCCGCAAAACTGAAAACCAGATTTCTTTCCAGGATGAAATCTTTCAGCACCCTGTTGATAGTAAGTATATTAAACTGTTTCGATTTTAAAACCAAAACCAACCATTGAGACATTTCTAAAAATCTTAATGAACACAGAGGTATTTCACATTTTCAGAGTGAAAACACTGACAGTCTGGAGATACTATTTTTATTTTCCTTCCTCATAATTTGTGTGGGTGAAGTAAAAATTAAGCACAAACTCTTCTTATAGTAATATGTTATTTTTGTGTGTGTAGAAGCTATCTATGTATGCATCAAGGCACCTGTTCTTACGAATGTTTGCTAGTTATTTAACGCAGTTTGCAATATATTACTGAGTTTAAAACATCTTGTCCTCATCTTTAAGGATTCACAGGACACTGTGCCATGCACAAGCCCTTTCAGCCCAGACACTGCCACTGGATGCTGCAAAGATGCAGGGCTGGAGGTAGGAGGTGGCTGCACAGTCACGTTAGCTCTTCCACAGGGTCACGGAGGGTAGAAACCTGACAGCTCAGAGCATAGTTGGCAGCTTGTGTGAGAACACAGAAAGAGTCAAACGAGAGGCTAGGCCGTAGTTCTCCTTCTCTTCTCCTCTCCTTACCCCACATCTCAACATACTGAAATTGAAAATTATGACCGAGTATGAAATAAGAAGGGAAGCTTGTTTGAGGAGAGGGGAAGAAAGAATTGACGCTCGGGGCAACCAAGGAATATTCCTAAACCTCTCACACTTCCGTTTAAAGCAGGTTTTAAGGTATTTTAGACAGAACACCTTCTATTGTTTTCCCATTAAGTGCTTCAAACAAATTCATATTTTCTTGTTAAATTTGAATTACTTCAAGCAATTTAGCATACTTTCCTAGTAGTCAACTTAACTCATCATATCTATTTATCTGACGTACCGAAACACATCTTAACACTTATTTTCATTCTGAGCTTGCAAATATAACTAATATTTCTTCCTACAGTCTGTTACAGTTTTCTGGAACCAGTTTTGAAGAAATAATTACAAAAAAAAAAAATCATTTGAATCCTAAAAGACTTATATGTGCTGTGAATTTACACTCACAGAACGCCTGAGCAACCTCATGATGCTCTTCTCTTACTGCAGAGCAGGTTTGAGAAGACAATTGCCATCCCTCACATTGACATAGGCTTGTAGGTGATGTAGGTGAATAAAGGATTGAGATGACATTTCCTCCTTCTTGAGGACCAACACAAAGCTTGGACAATGATTACACCCCCTATCAACCTATTTTGCAAAGCTAAAGCATATTTATGACATAAAGAGACCTTGTACCAGTTGCCAAACAGGGAGAGTTCCACACACCATAACCAATGAGTGTGTCAAGATCTTTGTTAAAATTGTCTTCTTTTTTAACGTCCAATAATGAAGATCTAGTGATATTCAGTGTTCTGCTTTGCCGCCTGCATTGCAAAATGCAAATGCCACCGTTAGCTATTTTTACCAGAAGAACATGGCTTACTGCAGAGCCAGCTTTCCCCTCTTGGTATAAGAGGATTCAACACTAATTGTCACTCCAAGCTGTGCGCAAGAGAGAAAACATTGCGGAAGGAATGGAAAGGGATCTGAGGAGCAGCAGTAATCATCTGGCCTCCAAAGCAGGTTTTGGCAGTATGCACAGCTGAACATCTATTGCTCAGTCAAGCAGCTTAACAGACACTGCAATCTCAAGACCTGCTATAATGTCCAAGATAATTCTGGCTTAATTTGATGGTTAAGAAATATGCAGTGAAAGGCAGCCACACCAAATGATAATGACAATCAGCATTCAATTTACCAGAAAATCATTTTTCACACATTTTATAACAAACTATGCAAATTAATGTTACCCAGGAAACAAAGAAAAAAAAAAAAAAAGGATCACAAAGGGTTCTTTTCTGCCTAAACCCCTGACTTTTCAAAACCAAAGAACTTTAGACAGAAAAGGCCTTAAAAGTCTCTTAATTGTAGGGATTTCTATTTTGTTGAAGCCAGAACCATAGTAAACAATTTAACCAGTTTTCCTGGGTTTGGCTTCTGATATGGCTTTTCATATCTCATCATGATATTAAAACGTTAATCGAGTAGTAGATCATTGTATCATGTCAGGGACACATGCAGATGAACTTCTGGTTAAAAGAACAGGAATGACATAATATATAAAACTTCGTGTTGATGGTTCTCAAAGGCATCACTGTGAAAAAACCCACAGCAACCTGTTGGGGCCATGGTTAAGGCCCATGTTGTTTTATTTAAAAAAAAATAATAATCAAATTCAATGTTTTTTAGTTTTGCTTCATTTTTGAAAAGAGCACAAACAAACAAATGAAAAAAAGACATTAAACATTTCCTGATCTTAATGGGATAAAGATTTTCTTTCTTCATATATTTTATTGCATTTAAATAGAAAAAAAAAGGGTTAACATACTAAAATGTGATTTGATTTTGTGGAATTTGGTTTTCACAGGGAATTCTCTGTCACTAAAGCACCCTGACTCTAGTTTTAGCAAGACAGGGTCGGGATTTTTTTGTTAAATGTGTCTTTAAACACCTCTGGTTTATTCAGTAAAGGGAAAGTAGGGTGAAAAAAAAGATTTTAAAGATATCACTCAGAAGGCAAATTTCTGCAGCTGACAAATAGGAACCCAGAAGATCAAGATACAAAACTTTTCAGAGCATTTCTCCACTGTAGTACAGATGGTAACCATGAAGTTTGGGGTTCTCTGAAAGCATGACTGAAACTGAATCAGAGAAAACTAGAACGTTTGCATGCAGGCACGGAGACCTACATGCAGTGTTTATATGTTTACTCCATAAAAGAAAGTTGGAGATGGAAATATGGAGATGGGAAATATTTTTTCCGCCAAAATTAGATCCATAATAAAACAAAACAATTTGGAAGTAAAAATAACAACTGGTAAAAGAAAAGCACTGCCACCACTTATGAAGATAACTTCTTTCAAAAGGATCATTAAGTCAACCCTGTAACCTCTTGGCATCCCTGTAACAAGTGGCTTTATAGGATAAAAGGCTTCATTATGAAAAAGAAAAGAGCCCATCATGAATCGCTAGGGAATTCTAAGTGGTCTCTCTGCTAGAATTTTATGTGGAATGATCTGTAAACTATTTATGGAATGATCTATAAAATATTTAAAATATATCTCTATGGTGCAGAAGTACTTGAAGTGTTAGCTGAGAAGACTCTTTAACACAAATTACCAGGTAGAAAAGTAAAAAATAATATCTGTTATTTCCAACTTCAGGCAAATAACAGGAACTAATAAAAGTCAAATGTTATCCTAAATGGTTTAGGCACAAACAACTATATGATATAATTTTCCCCTGATGTTCCTAAATAAGAATTTTATTTTTTTTTTTTAAGTTTTAAAAAATAAATAAATTAATATTCCAGAAAAAATGTTGATTGTTAAGAGGTGTCAATAATTTCATAAAGCTTTCAGTCACCTCCCACACTAATACATAGCAAATAAGAACCAAATCACTCATAGCTCTAGATTCATTTCTGAGAAACTTACTTAAGTTCAGAGGCAGAATATTTCAAAAGACCCATTTTCAGTAGAAATTACCGTTTAGAAAATTATATTTTGATGTAAGTCTGATATTAAGGTTCTAAATTCACTTCTGATTATTTTTTTTATATATATATATTTTGTTTTACTGAAACATTTTAAAAGCTAATTTGAAATGTTTAAAGTAAGACAACCTAGGTCTGGAAGAGTGCACAGAATTGCAACAAAAGTAAATTTTCTTTTAGATTTGCCACTATTTTCCCATGAAGAACCTTCAGTTACATTTAATAATTAGTTAGTCTTGGATAAACTTTCCAGACCAAAACATATTCACAAATATTCAGACCTAGAACATGGTGTTACAACATTTTTGTGGCGCATCATTATCAGGCAGATTTCTTTAAGTCTACACTGATAATTCCTTAGTACAGATGGCACCTTCAAAATAACACGTACCTAACCAATTCTATCCATGGCGTCTATTTCATAAAACCCTAAACACAGTAGGCAGATTATTATCTCCATCCACACAGTTGAGACCTCTAAAATCCACATCCTGATCTGTAGATCAACCTATGACTCTTCAAACTCGCACCCTCTTCAGGTCTGTGCCAAGGCACAATGGCATGAAGTAACTCATAGAAAGATTCACAATGCAAGCAAACAACCACTCATGCTGCAGTTTACAAATAAGTCAGATTTACAGGGAAAAAGTGAAGTAATGCCTGCATATCACTGTCAGAGGGCATCTAGAGCAGTCGGGATGTTCTCTAGGAGGATCAGAGTGGGTTTCAGTTCTTATTCTAGGGATTATTTCTATTTTTGTCTCCTCAATAATCACCTGATACATTAACATTGCAACAGGTTATGGGACAGGAATGAGAAACAAAGGCTCTCACATAAGCAACTAAAGTACAGACATGGTCCTGCCTTTTCCGTCCTCTGGTCCCACAGTTCTCACACCCCTCAGGTCTCAGCTGAGCAGAAAAGTGAGCAGACACATACGCTACAGAGATATCATAATACTCTATCCCTTATCAACCCAGAGTTGTTCTAGCAGATGTACTGCCAACAAATTTTTTTGTTTCAGCAAAAAAGACGACATAATGGCACAATTTCTTCCCTTTAACCTGCAACACTGTGTCCATCGGTAAGAACTCAGGAATCTTCCAAAATAACCTAGGACGGAAAAATACTCTATGCTTGGTATTTTTTATTGCCTTTTGCTATCTGAAACTGGTATACGGGATTAGTTTCTTTGACAAAACTTAGTCTTTCAAGAAGGAATACATTAAGGTTGGTTACCAGACCATCTTTCTTTATTCTACCTAATTATCTTAAATTTTGATAATTTAAGACAGAAGTCATGATAAACTTGATGCAGGTAAATATGCTAAGACCATCCAATAACCCTAATGTAACCCAAGTACCAAAATGTAATTGCCCCCTCGTGACGGATGATACTGTTCAAGTTTTTTTGCCTTCTGCATTCTGAAAGAAACAAGCTTTTTCCATCAAGTTAGAAAAGCTATTTCGTTTTGTTGCTTATTTAACAATTTTTTCTTTCAGGGAGCTTTAGTAAGCTACTTGAGGAAAAAAAAAATAATCATAATTGTCAGAACATAAAAAGCAATACTGACCCTGGAGTTCTTTGCTTAAGCTTCTGCATCAGTATTTTCCTTCCAGGTTTAATATTGAACCAACCAGGCAGCACTTAGGGACTTGCTTCATACTTACCCCAAGCCATTGTGTTTGGTATTTAAAACAAGCTGACGCTGAAAAATATTTAAAGGTCCACTTTGCTCTTTACATGTTTTCCCATATAACTCAGTAATTAAAAACATTGAAAATATATGGAAAGAAAAAATAGAACAAACAGTAATCTCACATGCCACATGCACGAGATATACATAATGATATAATCAAACTTTGATTTCTAAATTTAAGGGTGTGAACTTGAATCAGACACTCAAAACAATAATTTTTCAATCCCAGCTTTAGTAAAACAACATTATTCATTTATCTCTTAAAAGAAAACATGCAAAAATTAGTTCTAAATAGCTTCAGTTTCTCAGCTATAGGCAAAATATGTCAACAGCATCAACCTTAAAATATTTTGAACCAAGTAATTTAATTAATAAAACTGTCTTGCCTTTCTATTCTTGCTATTTAAACTGAATACAAAAAAGTACAAAAAAGTTTTATTATTCCTTTAGTCTTCTAAAACACACTGACCAATTATTTACATTACACTTAATCAATATTTTGATTCCTAAATAAATTTTATTTATTAGCCACACATAAGACTTTCCATGAATAAATGACAATGCACTTTTTCCTAGTTTTTTGGAGTTCATTTGGGGTTGGTTTGTTTGGGCTTTTTTAAGGGGAAATATTCTTGCTCCCATGGCTTTATTTCCCAACTTTTCTAAGTTTCATCCTGAAGAATATTTCTACACAAGAAGAAAGAAAATTCAGAATTTTCGGAAATTCAGAAAGTGAAGAAATTGTCCAATAATACAAAAGTTCCAGTCAAAGAGATAAAATTCTAGTCAAGACAAAAATCACTGTAGCATCAAACTGGAATTTGTCAAGTTATTCCTAAAAGTTAATTGCCCCTCACTAGTAAGCACTATTATGTTAAAATACTTAATATCTGGATATTTACAAATATGATGCACCAGTACAAATTGATATCCACTACTTGCTATCAAAATCTAATACACACGTTAGAAGATTTTAAAGAACAGAAAAATTTTGACTGCTGTCCCCATAAACTGAGGGTATGAACACAGTGTGTATATTTTGTGCTCATTAAGCTGTAAGAACCATCAATTAATCGTAACTCTATGTATGAGTGTTTTAATGGGTTCTGAGCAGGGGAAGCCTTTTTTCTTGCTGGTACCTGACCAAACATATTCAAAGTGATGTCGTCACATTCAAGGCACGTTACTGTCAACCTGACACTTTAATCAACTCTTCAATGCTAATCAAGTAGTGACATGTGGAAGCAATATTTCACTTTCTGATTTAGAGGAAATAAAGCAGGAGTAACACCACCCCACCCCCCACCCCCCCCCCGCCCCGAAAAGCAGTCCTTGTTTGTGTGCTTTGCCTAACACCTCTCCTAAAACTGTGACACCAGTACAGACTTACATCTAGAGCAACGGCGGTAGCAGATGGTATGTGATGCATCTCAAACAGCGAGGGCAGTGTGTGGAGGTACCCACCGGGCAGACTGACCTCACGTGCCTTGTGTTGAGGATTTCCTCTTACTGCTGGCCTGCGGTTCCCATTTTCTGCTTAGGGATAAGCAGGGTACAGTTTTAACGGGGATTTAGAAATAAGACTGATGTTAGTACTACTAGGAGATGCATGGCTAATTCCCAGTACATGTGGTGGAAAGAGGACCCGAGGGTCTGTTCTGTTTTCAGCAGCAGACTCATTTTCTTTCAAAGCCTAAATGGAACTCTTGAAAAATACTGAATTGAAAGCCTGATTGGGGTCTATTTCATTGGGATTTGCCTCTTCTGTGGTGGGACTGTAATCATAGAATCATAGAATCATTTAGGTTGGAAAAGACCCTTGGGATCATCGAGTCCAACCATCAACTCCACTCTACAAAGTTCTCCCTTACACCATATCCCTTAACACCACATCTAAACGAGTCTTAAACACATCCAGGGATGGTGACTCCACCACCTCCCTGGGCAGCCTATTCCAGGCTATTCCATGTCTGACCACTCTTTCTGTGAAGAATTTTCTCCTAATGTCCAGCCTAAACCTACCCTGCTGCAGCTTGAACCCATTCCCTCTTGTTCTATCACTAATTACCTGTTAGAAGAGACCAGCACCAACCTCTCTACAATGTCCTTTCAAGTAGTTGTAGAGAGTGATGAGGTCTCCCCTCAGCCTCCTCTTCCTCAAACTAAACAGTCCCAGCTCCTTCAATCGCTCCTCATAAGATTTATTCTCCAGGCCCTTCACCAGCTTCGTTGCCCTCCTCTGGACTCGCTCCAGCACCTCGATATCTCTCTCATATTGAGGTGCCCAGAACTGGACACAATACTCAAGGGGTGGCCTCACCAGTGCTGAGTACAGGGGGACAGTCACCTCCCTCCTTCTGCTGGTCACACTATTTCTAATACAAGCCAGGATGCTATTGGCCCTCTTGGCCACCTGGGCACACTGGATCCTCAGAAACAGGCAAATACATTAAGTCCCTAGACGTCTCCCTGTATCTGCTAAGGTTGGGCACCAGATACAGAGGAGAGAAAGCAAAAACAACTTTCATATCTCTTTCTGCAATCAAATAAACCACAAAATAATAATCTGGATGTAGTGAAAGGATATTTTGTAATGATTTGACATGTATTTCAACAGTAAAATAAAAAGGATCACGTCACAAGTAGCTCATCACTGTATTTCAAAATAAGCATATCACTGTATAGGTAGGAAACCAAAGAATATTTTATAGCACATACTATTTTGTCAGGTTTAAAGGGATGGCAAATCAGTAGAGAGTTACAGGCTAAACCAGTTTTGCAGTTTCAAAGGGCTAAATGGAGAATGGTTACATACATTTGGAATTTCATATGACAGAAATTCAATCTTTTTATTAATATTTTAAAAATCATAACTAATAACTGCAATAAAAATGAAACCCGAATAGGGAAGAAGGATTGCCATGGACAAGATATTGCTTAAGAGTCAGCGATTCTCAAATTCACAGCTTTGTACAGCAAAAAAATAATTAACATGACAAAGCATGATCAACAGATGCAAGGGAAAAATTCAGATTTAGGAACGCGCGTGGCTCTAACTGTAATTCTTCCTCTCTCCTAGAGACAAAAACCTGGTACTTTAAGAGGCAACAGAAGTGAAAACCAATCTCAAGGAAGACTAGGGAAGTCAAATGTGTAGTCATTGAAACCTGTTCTGTGAGATCCAGACATGAATTCTTTGCTTCTCTTGGCACCCTACAAAACTTACACAATAAGGGGAGGGGGGTGGGAACGAAATCTGCGTTCCAAGGTGTAACTCAGTCCAACAAAATTGGCTTCCAAGCAGTAAAAAGTTGCAAACTGTGTCTCATCCGCTGTTTCTCAGAAGGATTTGTTGTAATATCTGCTTTATAAATGTTCGCTAGCAGACCGTGATGTAGTCAAGGAATTGCAGATTTATTGCAAACTGTTTTCAAAGTGTACAAGTGTTCCCTACTATAGTGGGCACTGAAACCTCTATTGAAAAATGACAGTTTTGCTCATGTGAACAGGAAGAAAAATGACAACGGTGTTCAAAGATCTGTTATCACTCTTTCTAGGGTTCTAAAAATTGCTTGGATAATATTGCTTGTGAAAAGAAAATTAAACTCTAGTTTTGGAAATCTGCTGGTGAGTGACTACATTCCAATTGCTCACTGTGTTTCAGATGACACACGAACTCTGTTACTGTAAAATAAACCTAGTGATGATTTTGTGTTTATTGATATGAAGTCTGTGATTTTTCGGTATTCTCAAGCTGTTATCTCTGAAAGCACCATCTGTAAACCAAAAGTTACCCATCTACCCAACAACAGGATTTTGCTGACACAGAATTAGTCTTCCCTGTAATTTTCTAGGCTTCCACATCTCTGGTGATTAATATGATAGCCAGACCCACAGAATCATTAATTTCTCATGAACCATATATGTTGCACATGCAGTTACCTCTCTCAAAAAATGTACATCTCTGTCTTACTGTAACTTTATTAGAGACTAAAGTTGTACCTTTCCTAATGAAGTCATAGCCTGTCCTCATTTTTAGGTTAATGGGCTGTACAGTAACATTACCTGCATGTATTTTTAAGGGACGTAGGTGTAAATTCAACACATCATGATGACAATCTTATATCAAAGTTCACATGGTGTTCACAAATAGCCTAATGATTGGAGGCAAGGTTTTGCAACATTTCAACAGCGAAGTATCAGTTCTCTTCAAACAAAAACAAAGGAAACGGCCCGTCTCTTCCCTGTAATCCTGCAATTAAGGTGCACTTTACCACTTATTAAAGCCAGAATCCCAGAATAATCCTCTAGGTCTGTCAGTCAAACACACCATATAAGAATACGAGCTACTATGATTCTTTCCCCCATCATACTGACATTTCCATTTTCATCCCTGTGTCATTTATATAAGCTGCACACAACCATGGCCATGAATTTTAAAGAGCTCAGGTCATATTAGGGTCTTTTTCCTCCTGATGAGATTTTGAAAGAGGAGAAAGACTGCATACTTGAAATTAGAACCCTAAATTAAAAAAAAAAAAAAAAAAAAGCCTTAAAAATATGGATCCTATTTCTTTTTTCTTCCCCTTTTCTAAAAAAATGCAGCCACTTTGAATGCTGAAATGTCTTTATTGGATAATGATTTTTTTCTTGACGATGATCACAGAAAAAAGAAGTTATTTTCATCTTGAAAGATAACTTAAATACTTAATTTTGAAATACAATTAAAGAATCCTCAGCTGTAGATGCTTATTTTGTATATACTATTTTTGACATAGTTTAGAAAGAATTTATTCAAATTCTCTGCTAAAGTCTGTTACTGCAATTCTGGAACTGCACTGCATGCAATATAAGCACTACTGTCTCGCAACGCATGTTATTTGCCTGAACTGTATATGCTTTTGGGATACACAAAAATGTTTTCAGTACTCATCTCTGCCTGAGGCCAAAACCATGTAAAGAAGAGCTGTCAAGAACTGTTTGTATTAAATGAGAACACAGCATAGAGAAAGAATGGATAAGAAAATTAGACTACGTAAGAGCTTTTTTTCACCTCCAGTTTCATTTCTGAAACTCAGGTCCAATCCTAATGGATGTCTTTAACTACTACTTCAGTGGATGAATCATATGCCTAATAGAGCACTTCTCTGAAGTACTACTGAAAGAAGAAAAAAGGACAGTAACATTAAATTTGTACTAAAAATGGAGATGAAAATTGTGTTTGGAGGTTATTTGTTTTTAAGCATGGGACACAAATAATAGGCTTAGTGTTAAAATTAAATCGCTTTGTTCACATGCTACTTACAGCCTTCATAAATATCTGTTGGTATGTGGACTGCTGCGTGTTGGTAAGATGTTTGCCGTCGGAAAACAGGATCTTCTTCAAATACTGGTCTGATTCTCTGGCTGCCAGATTCAGTGTCATTCTTTTCAGGCTTTTTAAAGAAAGACATGTAAAGGGCAAAGTATTAAAAAGTATGCTAAAGACATTTGCATTCACATTTGCCTCTTTCTACACAACAGATTCATAGCCTTTCTTTTGTAGCTAAGATTTTGCATTTGTGTAGAAACACACTTATTTGCTCCAGGTCCAGAAATATTTCTGTATATTTTATTTTGAATTATGATGTACCAATGCAATTCAATGAAATGAAGAGCTACAAAAGAAAAACGAGAGCCTGAGACCTTACACATCTAATTTTCATAGGTGTGTGGAATTTTTACAACCATAATGCAAGGCAAATATTTTACCTTTTATTACATGTAATAATTTGTACTTAATCTTAAATATAAATACTGTATATCTCATTTTTTCATTCTGTAGATTATATAGTTAATCACAAATCTTAAATTGATACCACTAATATACATTTAATAAATAAACTTTTGAGAAACAGCGGTGCACATCCGGACAAAGAAAGGAAATCATGCCTTCTTAAAACTTCTGTTTTACACAGGTTTTGTGCATTGGCTTATTTTAATAATAAATTTCAATGAGAAATTTCAATGTTAATAAATTTCGTACTCCCCTGGCTACAGCTGCCTGAGTGGAAAGGTTCCCAAACACTCAGGTGCTCACCACCACCTCCCATCCCCTCTCACCTGTCTCCACCCCGGCTTCTTGATTCTTTCCAATTCATGCAGTCATCTGGACTAGTTTTTAAAAATTTTGAAAAGCAGAGGCTTTTTCTAACTTAGCTACAAAAATTGCATGAAGTGCGGAAACCAAGGAGGTAGCTCAGACCAAAGGGGAGGTTGCAAGGCCTTCACCTGGCTCAGCTGCAGCTGGACCAGGAGGCCCCGTGGCATGAGTAGACCGCCACTTACAGCAGTGAAGAATCAACTACAATGCCCCATGATTACTCAGGCCAGCAATTGTGGGCAATTATAAGGAAATTTTTAATACTACAGAGTCATCGGTTTTTGAGAACATGTTATGCTTGAAAAATAGTGCTGACAAAGAAGCACCTGTCTGGTCAGTGTGTGTTGAGGTTATAATTTTAAATTACCCACAAAGTAATCTAATTGAACTGCATGTGTTTCTTCATCTGCTTCATCACAGGGTTACAGGCAAATCTTATAAGTATAGGTTCAAAATGTTGCCTGAAGTAAACAGCAGCCTGAGATGGGTTTCAAGGAGGTGTTTTCCTTGGGAACCACAAAAGGCAGGACTCATCTAACCAGTGACATCCACTGATTTCAACAACATGGCAGTGTTGAGCTCATCACCCCAGGCTGCCTTCATAGGCAGTGAAGAGAAATGGGCATCTTTAGAGCGTAATTCATCTCATCTCAATTAGACACCTATTTTCCCATGAGATGAATCATGCCTTAGAATTGCCTCCTTCTTCCCATTGACTATAAAGGCAGCCCTAGGGAAATTCACCTAGATGGAGAAGTCTGCGACATAGCTGTCTAGAATTAGGTGAGATGAATCTCATAATACAAGTCTATTAAACGTCTAGAAGAAAAGAAGGTGGGTGCTAATTTTGATTGCTTTCACACAGCATAGCTACTCTATCTTACGCTAAGAAGTTAAACTTGTTATCTAGTACTTAACCCCACTCTGGCGGATGAGGCAGGAAGGAAAGCATGACTCCTAACGCTCAAAGAGATTGGGAGGGGACAGAGCCAGGACAGCTGACCCAAGCTGACCAAAGTGATATTCCATACTATATGATGCCATGCTCAAGCATAAAAGCTAAGAGAAAGGAGGAGGGGAGGGGGCCATTTTTTTATTAAGGTGTTTGTCTTCTGGAGCAACCGCTGTGTGTACTTGGGCCCTACTTCCCAGGAAGCGGCTGGACATTGCCTGCTCATGGGAAGTAGAGAATAAATTCTTTTGTTTTCCTTTGTTTCCATGCACAGCCTTTGTTTTTCTTTATTAAACTGCCTTTATCTCCACCCACTAGTTTTTTGTCATCTTATTTTCTCCCCCCTGTCCTGCTGGGGAGGGGGAATGATAGAGGGGGAAGTGATAGAGCATCTTGGTGAGCACCTGGTGGCCAGTGTGACGGTGTTCTCCCCCTTCCTAGGAGCCAACCTCACCTTTACCTCCCGTAACCCTGCTGGTGCCTGTAATGGTGATGGCTGCACCTGGCTCAACATGGTTTTGATGATACAGATAACAACACAATAGCCAAGGGCTAACTTCAGCAATGCTGGTACTGCGGTCAATATGCAAATATGACTCTAGGTCAATCATCCCATAAATACTGATCAGCACAAGAGCCCCTTGAGCTCTCCTGAATGACAGTGAGCTGTACGCCAGGATCTCCCTTTGCGGAGGGACACCGCTCAAGGTTACTTTTACTTCTTGAGATTGAGAGACTCCTTGCCACAACGGATCCTCGGTAAGTGACTAATACCATGCTAAACTTCGAAATCTTAGAAAAGTGATATAAAGGATTGATTGCGCATAATAATTCTTTAGGCATAAACCATTGACCAAGTCTGAGACTAGGATTGGATCTAGCCACCCCTAGACCCCTCTCTGAGAAGGAGTTTAGAAAGCAAGAGAGTCCTTTCTGAACCTCATGACCCAACAGGAGGGTCTCCCTGACAGTTTTGTCTGACCCTGTCCTCTGTGCAGTGAATAATCTAAGTGTGCCTTGCCATCTTGAATCTTGTTAAAACACTGTCACATTTACCATCAAACTTTGCTAAATCCCTGTTTCATACCGATGAATGTATTGCTGCTTCTCTCTGAGTGAAGTGCATTGCTCCATCCACAGCAGCCAGCCAAGGTCAACCCACCACAAACCATTGTAACTGACTGAAATGTGCAAACTGAAGCCAGGATCAGTAACAGACTATGTGTTCTATGATTTGAAATGACCCAGCATTATGATAGCTTCAGACAATGTACTTTGGCTCAATTTTTACATAGGTTTTCAGTGGATTTTTTTCTTCTACATTATCACACAAGATTCCCCCCATCCTGAACTGGAATGCTACACATTAAGCAAATTCTGGAGTTCTTTTCACAAGTTATGTTTGGGCTTCACGCTGCTCAAAGTAACGAGTTTGTCTAATTCTGCAAATGCAATCTCAATAATCAATCGTTCATGTGAGAAAATTTCTCTCCTGCTAGAAAGACACTTGATTTTAAAAACCCCTAACACTCTTATTTCTGAAATTAGTACCAATGACCACAAACTCTCGATGCTTTCATAGAACACTTCAAAAAAGAACTGGGGACCACAAGCCACATTATTACAATACAACACTAGAATGACTGGGTACCATAAGATTTTTTCCAACTAATTTTACGCAAGAAATATTTGGGAGGGAGGGGGTATGATAAGAGAAAAAGAGGGTAAACAATAAGGTCCTTCCTAGCAGGTCTTTCACAGGCATTTTCATACTACAGTATATTTAGATTTTTGACCGAACTTCCTTAAGCGTCTGAACCTAAAATTATCATGTTTCTTCTGCTTGGTATTTCAATTTCATTCCAAGTAATAGATACTAGTTTTCATCCTCTCCCATCACTCATGTGTTATGGAAGAAGCTTCAAGTCGGCTGCCAAAATTTGATTAAACTTTGTTGAAACTGAAAGGGTTTAAATAACCCACCTGAATGCCTTAAACTCTCAAATGCAAAGTCTACTTCCCACATTTCTAACAGTACACACACCCAGCCGACCCCCCGCAAATGCCTATGGTAAAGACTGAACCTACTTCCTACCAACGTTCCATGATACCAAAACCAAAAATTGAATCTAAAACCTCTTCAACTATGTTTTTCTCAATTTAATTGATTCACCTGCTCCAGCTGAACTGCATTTTATATCTATAAAATATATTTTATTTTATATCTACCTCTGCAGCCTTGATGGGGGGCAGTGGATCTATCAGGACTACATAAAATAACCTAGAAGCCTTTGCACCCCAAGCATTGACTTTTCCTGGGAGGATTTTGTGATGTACAACTCTGATACTGAACCAATGCATCTATCTGGCCCCCCAAACCCACAGACACCAAATGACAAAATCCTTTAAAATTTTGTAGTTTCCTTCACACAGGATTAATTTTGCTATTAAATCTAAAGGTGTCCGTGCTAGTTCCGCACACGACAGGCAAGTATCAGAAGCATTAAAGGCAAAACTCTCTTGAGCTACTACCTCCTGACCAGCAAGACTAGTGCTGTGCCAGGCCTTACGTATCCAATGTTTATAGTGACTCTTCTTTATAAAGTAAAAACTACTTAGTTTTCATTTGCCAGATTTATGAATTTCTAGTCACCTACATCTAAATTAAAAAACAAAACCAAAACCATAATATTAAAAGGAAAACCTCAATGTTATTAATTATTTTAGTCTGGTATTTCTATCCAAAGCCTGTCAGATTGTGGCATCGGTTGGTACAGTGTTAATACCCAGTTAAACTTTGTTTTCGGGAAAGTAGTGAATAACATATTTTGAAGGAAAGTAATCCAGCATGTGAATATAATTAAAACCCAACTCCAACCAATTTCTCTCTCAAGTCAGGAGCTGAAATACAATCAATACTGGCACTGGAAAATCCCACAGGAGAGAGTGGCTGAAGATTAATTTTCTATCTATTCAAACCTGGCCTTCGCTTATTGAATTACATCGTTACCTACCACTGACAGTCAGCAAAATAACTCACTCATTTCTCTGCAATGAATCTCCAGACCAATTTCTCCCTCCCTTGTGAGGCAGATAAAATCCATTTCTCTTTTCAGTTCACATTTGTGCCATTTTAAGCCCTTATTTTTTTAAAATAAATGAAGTATTTTTTCATGTGTCCAGCGTTCACCATCAGAATAAAGGGAAATTGATATAGCAGCTAAAATTCAGGTAAAGTGGGTTCTTCTGTAGCTGTTTTTTGTGATCTTGGATAAATTACTTTTGGCATGATCTGAAATAAACTGGAGGTTACTTTCTGGTTTTTGTATGCCAAATACATAGCAGAAATAATGCCACTTCTCTCTCAAGGGCTTTGTGAGCAGAAATTAATGTATGTACATGAGGTAACGGGAAGCTTTATGCCCAGAAGCATCACTGACAAGATGCCTATAGAAAAGCAAACAACCATTAAAACAAAATGAAACGAGGCCGTTTCAAGAACCTCCGATGTAGTTTAGCTGCCCATTTTACTGCAGCCAAACATATCCCGATTGCTTTTCACAGCAGTTATTTTTCATCATCGTAGCCGTAGGAAGATGAGTGGATTTTGCACATCTACTAGTAAATTTTCATTTAGTTGAAAAGCACTGGTCACTGTAGAAATGAGAAATATTTTTTCCACAAATATAAAACTTACTGGTTTTTGCTTCCTGCAGCTGTCGAAAACTGAAGATTAGAAAACTGATATTAATTAAAAAATACCATCAATGAAACACACAAAAAGCCACAACCAAACTGAAACACTCTTCAGTTGTTTTCCGAAGGCAGACTCTTGTCTGGAACAACGTAGAAGTTGCTCAAAGCATCAGAACAGATTTAGCATCAGGACAAAAGAATAAAAGACAGATTTCTTTTTTTTTTTAATTCCTGAATCGATATCCAGCAAGAAACAATGGCACCTGCCTGCTTTCATACTTATGTAAAATAGAAAGGAATCGGTTGCTAGTATTTTCCATCGCCCCAGTATCTAGGGACTGTGTTTTGCATAAAACCCCTCTGTCCCTACCAACGCCATTTTAGAGAACGAGTGTGAAGATGGAATTAGAACTGTTACGGTGTTAGGGACATCCAAATTCTTGCTCTGTCATTCCTTTCTGTCTTTCCTTGCAGATTTCCAAAAGTTTTATATTTTCATCTCTAGGTTTCTATCGCTTTTTGATTTCTGAATATTTGTTGACATTTTTAAATGTAAAATTTTGGACAATTGAGTCTCGCTGCCTATGCTTCTTTTAGTCCACTCCCAGACGTAGTCTGTGCAAACGAATGCCACCATATAAAAATAAGCACAGAATTTTTCCAACACTCAGTTCCTTACTCAAAATCAGTTTTGCTGTTTTGTTGGGTTTTTTCCCTCCCTGAGGAAAGCACTCCAGCAGAACTACATACGCAGCCCCTCCGACACTGCTTCTGGCCCCACTAAAAAGTTACAGCTGGGCCTGCCGGGGAGAGTAAAATGAAATGTCGCTTGAAGCACAGGGCTCAGCAATATGCCTGCAGCAAGTGGAGGACAGGAATGGCTCTTCCAAGGACAAGATAGAGGGAAGTTAATTTTGAAGAGGCAGCTAAAATGCACTTCTAATAGCCACAGCACTTTCATAGCATTTAGATAATGTCGTGAGTGCATTGCCTTCTGATACCTTTTTTTATTTCCTTTTTGATAGATGTGATTTTCCAGCTGTGGGAAACCTGGCAAGTGCATTTAGGTGTTTGTGACAGAACTGCAGTTTACTTCCTTTTTATTTGCATGTCAGTGGGGAACTGCGGTCTTCATTCAGCTACACTAAGATTTTAAGTAAAGAGAAATCCTTCTGGCTACTCTTAAGGACAAAAGTTGACCAAATAAGAAAACAGTTATCTCAGAACTTATAAATTCTTACTTTATTTTTTAGACAAGAGAGTTATTTAATATAAGAATATATATACATATTCATATATATAAACATAAGGACATATATACAGGGTCTAGGTAGCTTCAGATGTAGGGAAATAGTTTTCTATTTGCAACTGTGTGTCATGCTCAAGCACCATTTACTTAAAATCAATATGAGGTTTTTCAGTGCTTTTACTGCTTCCATATGTTTCTAATGTATCAGTTGGTTACTGTATGTCGGTAAGAAAGTGAATGGAACTCTGGATTGAGGGTCTACTTTTTAAAAAAAAAAATAATTATATAGCAGCCAATTTTATTTTCAGCATTCTGCCAACTGAATAACCTTAGTACATGTCAAATATCAAGTCATATTAATTAAAAAACATTTATTTGCCTCAAACATTTTTTGGAATGCAAACTATCTTTTGCTGTTAATCATTTCTATGCACCTACTTACAGACTTGTCCCTGTCTCCTGTTTACACAACTGTATTATTTTTTATAGAGCGGGTTCAAAACCCACTCTGTGCATTCATTTGTCTGACCTTCATTGTTCACAGCTTCTGATCAGGACTTTTAGATACCCGCAAAATTACTATATATCCCAAACATAATAGTGTTTTCTTTTCTTTGTATCCCAACCTATTCACAAAATTCACTGCATCATGAATTTTGTTTCATGAATAAATGAATACTTGATGTAATTTATTTATCAAACATAAGTACTTGGAAGTCTGGGGATGGACTCTTTATTAGGGCTTATTGTGATAGGACAAGGGATAACGGTTTTAAACTAAAAGACGGAAGTTTTAGACTAGATATAAGGAAAAATTTACTTTTTTTTTTTTATTATGAGGGTGGTGAAACACTGACACAGGTTGCCCAGAGAGGTGGTGGGTGCCCCATCCCTGGAAACATTCAAGGTCAGGTTGGATGGGGCTCTGAAGAACCTGATCTAGTTGAAAATGGCCCTGCTTATTGCAGGGTGGGGCTGGTCTAGATGACTTTTAAAGGTCCCTTCCAACCCAAACTATTCTATGATTCTACGAAAATATGTCTCTCTTGTGGCATTTCAGTGAATTACATTTTAGAGAAACAAATGAAAAAGACTGGGTTTTCCTAATTTCTTCGGGTAGAGAAAGTTTCAAAAGAGAAATTCAAGCTTATGAAAACCATCTTCTATTTGAAAGAGTTGACATCCCATCTAGAAGTGTGCCTTAAATACCATGACTCAGGCACTTATAGTTTCTTGTGAATAATATAACTATTTTCTTAATTTCTGACAATCGAGATGTAAGAAATCATTTGGCAATAAGCTAAAAAACCAACAAAACCAAAAACCAAACTTAAGACAAAAAGGTAGCAATACATTGAGAATTAAAGAAAAACACTCAAAGGACTGACATAGCTTTTATTCTGACTCATATCTACAGGACCTACCCTTGCATTTTCTAGCTATCGCTTACAAAAATCATTAAATAAAAGTTCTGTACAATTTTGCAGGTAGGAAACTGGCAGAGACAGCCTGTTTTCAATGATGTGATGAACAATTACCCAGCAAGTAGTGGTAGTCAGCGTAGCTGGTCAAGTATTAAAGAAGGAATTTGATGCTAAATCAGTGGTCCAAATGGTGCAGAACATGGCAATACATCATGCTAAAAATTAAAATTTGTTTAACTAATACTTTTTCCACAGGAAGTGGAGTACACACATGTTCGGATTTACACTTTGAAACTGAAAATAAGAATTCAGATTCCTTCCAAATTTACCAAATGGAATTTGTTATTTCATCTTGCAAGCCAAGACCATTCCTCCATGTCCTTGATGTATACTTGGAAACTGAAAGTATACGTTGCCTGAGACACTTTCTTCCTGCAACTGATGCCCACTGAGC
Organism: Chroicocephalus ridibundus; assembly: GCF_963924245.1. NCBI lineage: Eukaryota > Metazoa > Chordata > Aves > Charadriiformes > Laridae > Chroicocephalus > Chroicocephalus ridibundus. Next base: position 209,398,903 of record NC_086284.1, read on the forward strand.
TCAAGGAGACCACCTGCTCGCAGCCACAGGCCCAAAGCCACAATGCACGTGCTCTGATTTGAAAAGGCAAAGAGACTCTCGACTTTAAGTGTCCCAACAAGGTAACGGTAAGGAGGTTAGACTGGGTGGCAGGATAAGGAGCTGAAAATCTGAACTCTCCTAAGGATATTAGTAATTAACATAATTTATTTTAAAGATCCATGCAAACAGCTTGTCTTTCCTAAAACTGACACAGTTTTTTAGTGAGTTGGACTTAGTATGTGTTGAAACCTTGATTTCTTATTCAATAATCAGAAAAGAGCTGAAAGTTATGTTCTATTCTCATGATTGCAGATTACAGCTGACCTTCACAGCAAAACTGAGTAAAGTCTGCTGTAGTAACATCAGTATGTAAAATTTCATTTCTGTCCTCTCCTATTTTCTCTTTAACTCCAATGCCAGGTAAAATGAAATATTTATTTTAAATATTTAAACACATAAGACATATAAGGCATATTTATCTTCCTAAAGATAAGCGTGCCATTTCCTACCCACTCCTTAAGTCACCCTAAACCTCTCCCAATCCTCACATTGTTCCGGGGGTGATGGAGAGTTGCCTCATAACGACATCAGCACCCTTGGATCAACCCCATCTGGTCCCATGGACTTGTGTATGTCTGATGTGCTTCGGTGTCCCTAAATCTACCTTCTGCTGTTGTAGGAATAGCTTCTCTCCCACGGTTCTGCCGCCAGGCTAAGGCACATGGCAGACTGATGCAAAGAAGGCACCAAGTACTTCATCCTCACTATGACCTTAGCCGCAAGGTTCCCTTCCCATTGAGAAGTTTCTTTAGCTTTCCTTTTGATATCAATATCCTTAAAGAAGCACTTCTTGTTGCTCTTGATGTCCCTCACCAATACAAACCCCAGACAAAATTTGACTTTCCTAATTCTACCCCTTCCATCCTTGAACGTTCAGGCAACATCTCCATAACCTTGCTGGGTCATACATCCTGGTGAGGAGTTCAGGAGTCATGATGTGTAACACCATCTGAACCTCTCACCTTGATTCTTTTCTATATGGAGTGATGGCCTGGGAAAACTCAGGAATTTAGGACTAGGGTGTTCACTAAGAGTGATTTTTCTGCCTGCTCTTAAGGTATCATGTATTGGACAGAACTGCCTACTTCAGTACCGACTTTGCTAGTGGCTTTACTGGCTAAAATGATGTCATTAGCCAACACACCATGAATATTAAAATAAAAGCATATCTTACTCTAACTGATTAAAATGTTACGAGCAGTTCAGAAAAGCCCAGTGAATTATTAAAAAAATACTTTTAAAATTCATAGCCTCCTTCAAACTATTGCATTCACATCCCACTAGAGTGATCAAACATATGCAATATAAAAAATAAATAAAAAAAAGAATCCATTGTTGACAAAGTCCCATAGAATACTTGGTCATCTACAACTTCGAGACACAAATGCACTCTGGATAATTTAGATTTTTCATACATCATCCAATTAAATTTCAAACTGGAGACTGTTCTACTGTTTATTGGAATAAATTACACTGCCTACCTTTTACCACCCCCGCATCTGATTAAAGATCATATCCCTGGAGAATAAGAACTGTTAAATCATCTTAATGCTTCATTGGGAATTAGTTATAATACCCACTGAATGTGAACATTTAATTAATTTGATTTTTTCATCTGATGCAGTTGTCTTTGCCATGCTTTGCTAAGCCATCAACTGATCCTGTTTCACAGCACGTTCTTATCTACAGTCATACTGGTTGGGTCCAGATTTTGTACATCCTGCAGCACACTAATTGGTTATTGCTCTTTCTTCTTAATTTGTGCCGCCTACTGTGTCAATAACAACATTAATAACAGTAAAGCCCTACTTTGAGAAGGAAGTTGGACTACCTCACCTCCAGAAGCGCTCCTAATCTAATTTTTTCTGTGATTCTCTGAGTTAACACTGATGGGGCTCAAAACACTATACAAACATCACTCACTAATTCATGCAGATATAAATATAATGCAGCTTTTCGCTAATTAAAAACGAGCTGTATCTAGATAGACAAAAGCGGTAGGTAACACTAAACCACACACTGATCTCTGGGTTACATATGGACCATAGACTTTCCCTAAAGACTAAATACCGTATAATAATTTAAGTAAAGTGACATAACACTATGTAAGACTATTTATATGGTTTTTAAAAATGCTAGTATGGTGAAAACCAACAACGTAATAAATTAGAAGAATAGCATTCCCAGAGACTGAGGGAAACTTTAGAAAGATATTCTTTCTGCGCAAGAAGAGAATCACATTATAAGGGGGCAAAAAAATGAAAAAAAAACAAAAAAAACCCACCCAAGAAAAGAAAAAAAGAAAAAGAAAAAAAAAAGGAAGAAGAAACAAGTCAACTTTTAGATGTTGAAAGAACTAAAAAAAAAAAAAAAGGCAGCAAAAATACTTTTGTAAAAGGTCAGCTGCAGCTGAGTTCAAAAGCTTTTTGGGTCTGGACAATGTAATTCCTCACTGGATCAAAAATCCTTTGCAATACACGCCACAAAGGAGAGCTGCAAGAGTACCTGTAATTCGCGCTTTCACATACTAATGCTAAAATCTCTGAAAGACTTCAAGTCACAAGACAGAAGCAGAAGCACAGATGGCCTTTCAAAGCCACGTGGGCAAGAAACGTCTCTGAAGCTAAACCCCAGCTTGCCTCCCACTCAGCCCTACTCAAGGCATGACTCAGGTGCAGAACTGCAGAGTAAATGACCTTGCATAAAATAAGAGGCTTCAATTCTGAAGCTCTGCTGCTTTGCCATACTTAGGGCAAGTGCTGGAAATTAGAGATGTTAATGAAGAGAACTGTAGGAAAGGATAACGCTGGGTACAGTAAGAAAGCCTTATACTTCCTAGAGTAGACTGATCCACTTATAAACACCTATAAATGATATGCTTTATATTAGATACGGTTGTCTTCTTCAGTCTATTTTTTTTCATCTGTTCTCCAAAAAACAGAGCGTGTTGAGAATGGGTATGTGGAAAAGCCAGGGAGAAGGATCCAGCCTTTTTACAGATGATAGCGGCCAGTTCAGAAATACTCTCATTTGCAGAGTCAGGGGCAGGGCAGGAACAGGTGAGGAACTGCATTTCAGATCACTTACACCACAGGGAGCTGCCTGATAATCCCCAAACAGTGCAATACATAGATTATTTCCTGTCTGGGGATACTTTGAGAACCATAAACCACTCTGAAAGTGTCTCCAAGAAAGCCAATGTGGTATTATGTCTCCTAGCAAGGCAGCTTTTCATGTCATCTGAGGAACGCAAAACTAAACATTAACCTCCCAATCAACTAGTAATAATTGTATACACTTCCCAGAATGGAGGTTACGGAGCGTCTCCTTTGCCCCATATACAAACTGAATATTAAAGCCAATTTTGTAAGTATAATATTTACCTCATCTCAACCATACCTCTGATGAAGGGTTCAATGGGTCATTTATTTCATCTGAGATATGGGTTAGCAGTAGATCACCAGAACCACAGAGGACACACCTATCAGCATTTTTTCTTTTTTTTTTTTTTTTTTAAACTTAAACTTGAAAACACAACTCAAAGATTTTGGTCATTTAGCTATCTTGAGTCTTAATAGTAAATCTTATTAAAATATTATAAGTGCTCTATTCCAGTTTTCTTGATCTGCCTTGCAATTTTCAAAGCCTGCTTCTACCTTCAATCAATATGAAAGCATCAGATTCAGTTATTTGGGTTCTTTTATACCGCTTCAAAATCTCAATGTGACCAGCACGTTTCAAAGTGACATGTCAAAACATTGCTACCTATAATCAGGCAACAAAGCGCTCGCTAAAAAACACTACTTCAAATGCTATAAATATTCTGTAACAAGTTCAGCTTTTGGAATTGCTTTTAGTTACCAATAAACAACATCACTGCATTCACTGCAATTGTTATCACTCATGCTTGGATATTAGTAGGAAATATCCTGAAGGAAGAAATTTTCCATTAAGCTGATGAATCACTAGCTTTAGGGCTGAATTCTGATCTTTGGTGTGACATAAACTCAGCCTCCACGGGGAGACTTCAAGCACTGCTTTTTTGTGCAAATTTGCCTTCAAGGTAGAATTCTCCACATTAAGAACATCCTCATCTTTTTTAGGACACTGACAACTACAGTTATCACTCTTGCCATTACTATTTCATAAGTCTCTTTCACAGGTAGGAGATAGCTTTGGGGCAGTCATATATTTCATTATCATGTATTTTTCATTGCAGCCTCGAACATATATTCATTTGGGAGAATAGAAGACTTGCACAAATTTGAATAAAGGAATATAAACCTGACACCTAGCTTTTTAACCAGAATAAAAAAAAAAAAAAAAGCAAGAACTCCTGCTCCCTGTAGCAATAGATCATTATAATTTCAATAAGAAGCTCAAAGGAATGCCTTTTCTCCCTGTGGGTTGGACTCCAGCTTACCTATAATGCCTTGAACTGGAAAGACCTGACATGTTTTGCAGTGATAGCTGGTAAAAGGCACACATTTCTCAGTGAACAATGCATAAAGTCTTGGTACTAAAGCAGGCAGTGACAATCATGCCCTCACTGTCAGTTCTGATGCTCATTTTCCAAAGAATGGCATCCAAATCACACTGTTAGAAATCATCACACTGGATTGCAGATGTGAGAGAGGAAAGTGCACAGCAAAAACACTGGAGTATGCATTTTCCTAAAAGGCCTGGAAGTCAAGGTACCATGGAATTACTAGAAATAAGAACAATAAGCCCGCTTATATAAAAAGTATGAACAACAGAGGTAAGACTAAAGAAAATAAAAATATGGCTTTCCTGCTTACTCCTCCTCCCATTGTACTAATGATAAGATGATTTGTGCTATCTTGTAACAGAATTTTTCTATATCTTCTAAATCTATCTATCTACTCCTTTTTGGGCAGGTCACTTTCAAACATATTGATTCAAATGGAAGTATTTTGATGTATGTACCAAAGCAAGCATGTTCTATGAAATCTAGAATATAACAACTTAAATAAGTAACATCTCAGAATATGCTGTATATTTCAGAAGCACAGGACAGAATCTTGGAATACCCTTAGGCATCAAAAAGTGCGACAACCAGGGAGTATTCTCTGAAAATGGAAATAGGCTGGGACATCTATAGGAATCTATCAAATTTTCCCCACTTCGTTTCATAAAATTTTAAATGTATTATAGAATTAATTATTAATTCCAAGTACTAAATGCCAGTACCAAAAGACATAGGTTAATATTCAATATGTATTTTAATAAAAATGAAAATACAGTTGAAAAATACGACATCAGTTACAGATTAGAAATTCCTGTTCTAATGAAACTTCTCTAAGGCCTTAAAAATATTCCCTATATGGATGTATCAACAGTCCTACTCTGACAGTCTTCCATAACGGAAGATACAATTTATACAACCAAAACTGTTCTTTCCCTCTTAAAGAGCAAACTACCTCGGCAAAATGCCTCCCTTGTCTCTATAATAAAAAAGGTCAGAACAGGGCATTTGTCTTTATAGCTAATACCCATTGCAGTGAGAAGGGAAAAAAAAAAAAAACAACAAACAAAATCTCAATAAAATTCAGGTCATATTGCCAAGAATCAGAATAATTCTGGGACAGATGCAGCCCAAGTTGTCAGTTCAAATTCAAAATGTCTCCATCAAACATCAGTCAAGTAATATTTCAGTCCGTTTACAAATTCAGCCATTTTGGTATCACGATACTCCAAGAATGTACAAAAAAATCACCTAAACCAAGTGCTAAATGGTGTTTTCCAATGAAATTTTCACATGCATAATTCTACCACACAGCATCAAGAGATGCAACATTAAACAGAAAATACGAGAAATATATATGTAAATATCATTTCATCAGATATCTGCAATATCTTGTCCTGCTGCAACACCCTGTACAATAGGCTGTGTACTTTCTGAAGCAAGTGGGGGCATGTGTCCTGTTTGAAGATGTTCTCAGATTTCAGCTCTCCATTTTAAAACGGGAGATGGATTTGGTGGATGGAAAGAGAACAGGCTATAGCTTATCCGCTTTTCCCAATGAAGATTGGGTTGGGTTTTTTTGAAAATACTTGCAAAAGAGCAGGCGAAAGATATTACAAACTTTCTATGTTCTCCATCTGATGCATTCCGCCTCATATGCCCAGAATTGTAGTGTGTTAAAACCCAAAAGGATTTTTTTTAAATGATGTTTACATTCACATCTAATCATCCTTTCTTAGTTTTACAACAGTTTTCAACTGGATGTAGATATATATATTATTTTTTCCATCATTGCTATTTAAAAAAAAACATACTTGACAACCGCCTTTATGCTGCAGTTTTAAACTCAGAGAGCTGAAGTTTCACACATTATTCTAAAATAACAAGGCATCACTGAATTAGGAATACTATCTAAACCTTGTGGCAAAACCAGCTTACCGGTTTAAAAAGATTTCTCCCTGCAAGTTTTATAAAGTAATAAAAAACTGTTTTTCATATTTAAAACAGCCATAGGCATGTTCCTTGTTGCTTCTCTCTGGTGGAACCTACGCATTGACCTCAGTCCCAGAGTGAATTCACATTTTGTGCAGGCACTTGCTCCACAAAGGGACCCATAATTCTACAGTTTTCACGTTAACTCAGTAAAAGAAAATAAAAAGCGCTACTATCACTTAATACACGATCAATAACCACACAAGAAGTACCGCTCTGTTAGCCACGACTCCATTCCAACAAGGGACTACACGAAGGCAGTCTCTGATAAATCACTTGTGTAACTCGGGACACGGCTCCTGCCAGGAGACGCAACTGGCTGCTCCCAGTCAAAGCCTAACGACTGAGACCTGCAGAGGAGCTGCAAACTTCCAACGGGGCGCAGCTGGTTTCATTTTAAAGAAACATTTATTTGTCATACTTAGTCCTTTCAGTTAAACCACTCAAAAAATTCAGTTTTCTTTTCCTGAGGCTGTTGTAGTTTGTGCAAGAAGGAGTTTGTAAAACAATGACAAGAAATTACACTAAAAATAGGAAGAAAAGGAGCAAGATGCAAAGGGGAGATGGGAGAAACATTAAGGAAAAATGAAAATTAAGCAATCAAGCAATTCAGTGCATAGTGAAGAAATGGATATCTGAATGTGTGGAAACAGGAAAGTTAGATTTAGAAAGGATCTATAAAGAAGATGCAGAATCACTAGAAATAAAATGGAGACCAGTACAAAAAAGAGGAAAGAACCGAACACTGAAGCAAAGACAACTGTAAATAGGGAGGAGTACAAAGGACAAGAAGGGAAAACAGGTAAAGCAATATTAAAACTTATGGGAAAGGGCATCTTAATGTGGTACCACTCAGTTTTCCAATAAAAGCAGTGCAGCATTTGTCCGGAGTCATAAGACACAAGCAGTTGACACCTGCAAATTAAAGTGCAGCGCAATATATCAAAGTGAAAGGGTTCTAGGGAATAGGACAGTGAATGAAAACCTGAGACCTGTATTAAATTACAAGTTTGGCCATTATCTTCCTATGTGCTATGAAAAATGGGAATATAATACCTCCTACCTTGTTGTGAGGATAAAACTCATTAATTATCATGAAGTGCTCACACATTACAGCGCTGTGGGGGAAATAAGCAGGTAGAATCTAATTGCTGTTGTAGGATAAAGAGTACAGAAGGTATACTACTGATTGATGGACTAAGGGGTTACAAATTGATTGTTTTATCTGAGAGACTGAGAAATCCAAAGGCCAAAGAATGATTGGTCTTCTCATGCTTTTTTTCTTTCTTTTTTTTTTTTTTTTTTTTTAAGTCCAAGCAAACACAGTCATTAGATTCAAAAAGGCCCATCGAGACAGCAGGTGAAAAATGAGGCAGAAGGATCTTCTGAATGCGGTACATAAACAGAGAGAGGGAAAGCAAACTACAGTGCAGTGTATTAACATACCCCAGAAAAAAATACACAGAATTTAAGTTGGAGGACTGTTCTTCTGCTAAAGCTATTATTTTAAAAGGATGAATGAAGAAAATTAAAACTGGTAGGCACAACATCTGAGATTAATTTCTTCTAATTCTTCAACATCTGAAAGTTAAGATCTAAAAGCGTCCGTTATAGGAAGCTGGTCAACAGAGAGAAATACGCAGCTAGAAGTGATTCAGCTGACCTTAGACACTTATCTCAAAATAAACTGAACAACTCTCTAGAGGTGTCCACTGTGACTAGCTTAGACATCTAATTTTAATAAATAAATTTCAGCTACTAATTATTCCTACTTGTACTGAAGGAGAAATGTAATATCATGCCCTGTGATAAAATGAAGGCTCACAGCATGGAGGAGAAAATCTATGAACTTGTAGAGACAGCAAAGAATGGAGGGCAAAAGCAGTTTTATTAGCCAGTGCTTCAGAGACAATTCCATTAAAATAAAAATGATGCCACCTAAGTCCTCTCAAGCATTTTTTCATGCAGGAACAGGGGAGAAGAGTCTGTGGTGTTTGCATACATAGTTGAGACCTGGATGCAGGCTTTCTCAAAAAAATACAGTATCAGGTCACTCACCATCTTATATCTTATCCTTATTGCTTCTTCTTTCAAGTTAGATTACTGATCACAATGACAGCACAGGCACAAAACCAGCTTTTTTCACACTCAATGTGTTTTATCAAAAAGTATGTAACTGATTCTTACCACCTAAACGAGATGGAAACCATCAGTAAGGATACCCACAACTTCCTATTCCCAACAAAGTGCTGCAATTAGAATACAAGTTTTTCTTGGATTCCTAATCTGCATTTATCTAATCAGCCTCAACTTTACTGATGAAAGAAAAGAATTACTACATTTTAACTTTTTTTAACAAATATTTGCATAAAAATGTTAACAGTGAAAAACTCAAGACACATGCAAGAGACTTTTTTAGGAGGTGCACGTTACTGATTCCTCAAATACCGGGCCTTTTAAAGGGATCCAAATCTGCATGTATAAATTACATCTCTAAAATAAATGTTTTTTTCCTATAATACAAATGAGACTTATTTTGTTTATTAAGAGTTAATACTGATATTGCAGCTGAAGGAGGATAACTTCTAACATCATTACGAAATATTTACCTTTTCTAAATATCAGGAATCAGAGATCCGTAGAATTGTTTAGATTGGAAAAGACCTTTAAGATCAATGAGTCCAACCATTAACCTAACACTGCCAAGTTCACCACTAAATCGTGTCCCTAAGTGCTACTTCTACACATCTTTTACATACCTCCTGGGATGGGGACTCAACCACTTCCCTGGGCAGCTTGTTCCAATGCTTGACAACCCTTTTGCTGAAGAAATTTTTCATAATATCCAATCTAAACCTCCCCTAGTGCAACTTGGGGACACTTCCTCTTGTCCTATCGCTTGTTACCTGGGAGAAGAGACCGACCCCCACCTCACTATACCCTCCTTTCAGGGAGTCATAGAGAGCGATAAGGGCTGCCCTCAGCCTCCTTTTCTCCAGGCTGAACACCCCCAGCTCCCCAACAGACTTGTGCTCTAGAGCCTTCACCAGCTTCGTTGCCCTTCTCTGGATGCAAAGAAACAGACCCGGAGGATGTTTCTCTAGGATGAAGAAATCCAGTCCTCAGCAGATACGCTGAAACAACTAGATACCAGTGGCTGAGGTATCTGAGACTCTCTCTCTTTTCATGGGGTAACTACTACTTATGGGGAACTTTTTATTTGTATCTCCTTAAGCCAAAGCATTTGTTCTGATCAGCTGGCCACAAAAGCTTAAATGACTGACAAAAAGCACACGCTTTTAAACAACCAGTTCTTATAAACACTGTACTTTCTTAGCACCTTTTGCCTTCACATTGTTTTCTAAAATTAGAATTAAATAAAGAGATTAAAACCAAAATAAAACAAAAAGAAACTTCCTTTTTTTACCTTCTCCCTCTTTAACTCCCTCTTTGAGAACTATTAGGAAGGGAAGAAAAATAACTATTTCAACACATACAGCCTTATAGACATTCTGGGAAGTCAAACCAAACCACAGTCTTAATGCTGTATTTTTGTATCTTACAAAATCCACACAGTACAGATCCCCAAAACATTTTAGCTCGCTAGGCCAAAACACCCATGCAAAAGTTACAGTGATATTCAGTTTAAATTCTGCTCCTTCTGCTCATATGTATAATTAGCTAATAATTCACAGGGAGTGTGCTGCGTAAACTAAGGATCTCAAGAATTGTACCAGATATTGGGAACTGCTATTTAGCTGTGCGACCTGCCTGAATTTTTTCTCAATAGAAAAAGTGAGGAATTAAATCAATCAGGTTTGCAAGGCAACAAATACAATCAAAGAGGCTGAAATAACCCTAGCTTGTGTGTTAAAAAGAGAACAAAACAACAGGAAAAAAAATTCCTTTGGTGCTCTACAAGACAGAAAAGATAGTTTTCAGTCCTAGGACTGAAAACTTTTCATTGTGATTCAAATAATTACAAAATAATAACTTAAGCTGGTGTTGAGTTTTACTATTGTACTCTGTGTTGCTGATGCCATGTTACAGAGTTACTTGTTTCTGGACAGACAGGCCCTGGCTCACAAGAACTATTCTTAACTCAATAATAAAGGTTATTATAAACTTCAGTCCAACAGTTTAAAAAGACAGAAATAAAACTGTCACAGCAATAAATAAATTTAAAAAGACATCTGGTGGAATAAACCTCTTTTTTTTTTTTTTTTCTGGGTTAAAAAAAACCTGAGAAAGGTTAAAGAAAATGAGAGTGAACTCTGGAAGAGTATTTCCTTTCGTGCCTTGCCTACCCAATTTGGATTCGTGCTGTAGTACTGACCTCGAGGCATTTCCCAATACTATTAAATCATAACAGATAAAGCAGGCTCTTTTACTTCACACCATAATCTACCATCACCCTATGGTACACTTAGATTCAAAATCCAATTTTAAGCTTTGTACTCCTGTTTGAAGTGGTTAGCACCTGCAATCCCAGTGACTTTAATCAGAAGAGACCAATATCTTTCAAATTTCAGTCCGTTCTAATGAATTTTACTTAAGGCATACAAATTTTAAAACTCAGGACAGTAGACTTGTTTGTTATCTATGAATTCCAGTACTCGTAACTCTGGATAAGCATATCAAATAGTTCTGCTTGACATGATCTATGTACCTTCCTTAATTGCCTTACAGCAGGAGCATCAATTACAATAGTGATGCCATCAATCTCTAAAGAATACTTGATTAAAAAGTGCAAACGAAGCATGCTGGCAATTCTGATTAATATATTTACAACATCTTTTCTATGGTTTTAAAAATTAAATCTATAATGAAGACAAGCAGTTGTATTATCTCAAGTGAAGGTGAGGATAACTTGCCTTCTCCCCAGAAGACATTAAGATTTTTAATAGTTAAAGCCCAATAGGAAACTTCAAACCACTTCAAGTAAGAGTTTTAGTAGAACCAGGAATTGAAACATCATACATTTCCTCTAAAACTTGGGAATGGATTTTCAATTTCCCCAAAGCTTATTACAGTGATGTGAGTGATCACAAAGTGCATGAAAGCAGTTATTCAGTAACATTTTACATCTGCTTTCCCCTCATGTAAAAAATTTCTTACAAAGAATACAGAATAAGATAATGTGAGCTTGGAAAATAGGGCCAGAAAATCGCTCTCTCAGAGTAAAGTAAATTATTTACATTTATCATTTTGATTCTCCAGTCCTATAATTATGATTTTATTGCATTTCAAAAAGTGAATGATGCTGCTGTCAGGATCTTTTTTCTCCCAGCACGTTCCCTGCCTGATCAGTAACTCAGACTGTACAAGGGAACAAGACGCTGAGAATTAGAACATAAAATATTATCTGACTCTTGAGGAAACTTTTGAACATTTCTAAGTTTCTCGCTTCTGCAAAATATTTAAATGCTAGTCTTAGAGTTTCATTATTGTTTTCAACCCCTTAATTTTCTGAGATTACAGGCAATGAAACAAAACGGAACATTTTACTTACATCATTCTGATCATCTTTTGCATTGTAATAGATTATATCATTATTCTGTAAGAGAAAGAAAAGTAATTCTGTTAGTTTGAAAGTAGAGAATAAAGTTTACTAGCAACCATTTGTACTAAAATACATTTTAAAATAAACCCACATTTCTTTATGTATTCTCTTTGGAATATGATGGAATTGGATCTTTGCTTGTTCTCTGTTTCTTTTTTTTTTTTTCCCCATGCTCCTGTTAAACCACATTAATTTAATGCTTCTTCCCTAGTAAGATACAAAAGTCACTTAAAAATCCAACTAGAAAAGTACAGACAATGTTGGATAAAATCCAGAGCTCATAAAAGACCTCTGTAAGCCACTTCTTTTACAGACATAGGATGATTTCACTCTGCAATTAGGTGATTTATGCGCCATGACATCTAGCGGGCAGTAGATATCACGATGCATGGGCATTGCAGAGTGGGTTGAGTACTTGTTGCACACACGTTTATTGTTTTATTCGCCTCCCACTGTGAAAATAAGACCTGGGAAAAAGCATCACAGGAGAGTCTGGCTGTCGTGGCACAGAGTGGATCCTGGCAACTCTGTGGAAATACCATACCACGTAATTCACGCAAAGCACCGGAGGAGAAGATTACTAGTTTCCATTGCAAAATCAGTCAGAAACTTCATTCACTGTAATGTCTACAGTGGCTTGAAAACTGGTGTATTTCCTGAGGAACAGGTTTTTCTTTTCTCTTGAGATATTTCTGAACCATTTAAAAGCCCGAAAGATTTAGGCTCGCTGTAGTAGCTTTCCACTAAATATAATTGCTGTAATGTGCCCTATATTTGCTTTTATACTTTTTTGAATGAAAGTAAGCAATTGTTATGTGCATTTGTGTATGAAATAAATATATCCACATATGTGTCATTTTTTAAAATTCCCTTCGCAGATTGTGAAAAAATAAAGAAATGGAGAAGTTACTTTTCTTCATGCCCAGCATTTCATTTAAAATAGGCAATTGCTGTTAACCTCTAAAAATAGCTTTAATGTATATTTTCAGTTATGTTTATAGTAATACCTTTGGACTTATGTATCTAAATAAAAAGTTGACCACAAAAAATATTTTTTCTTTTATAAATACCAACAGGATGACTTCAGTAATAATTTTTCAAGTGGGTAAGCCAACAACAATCTTTAATCACACTAAAAAGTACCATGACAAGTGCTACAAGGTAATGCAGTTCACCTTTATAAACCATCGTTTTTGCTCACTTCATAAATAAGGACATTTTTCATTCTCTTTTATGATCTTTTTGAGATCCAAACTTGAAATATATTATAGATGAGTTAAATGCCATTCTGAGGTAAATGCTATTAACATTAACTCATCCTCTTCCTCTTTCTCTCAAAAAGCAGTTTTCCACTTTTCCATCAAGAAACTCTTCTACCCACAGTTCCGTTGGGTTTGCATCAGTATGTGGTAACTCAGCCAGACCACAGCGTGCTACAGACGCAGGAGGAAATTCCTTTCATCATTGAAGACTTGATGGTTGTAAAGAAAAGGCCATGTAATGCTCGTGGAAGCCTTCAAGGAAGTCGGAAGAGGCAAAAGATTCAATTTTCTTTGGAATCTCTTTACTTTGTACATGGTTGGGTACAAAATAACTGTTCTGTAAATAATTCGATCTGTTCAAAAAGCCATGTGATTCCTTAGCAGGCAACATTTAGGGCTGCAAGGGATCCAGCTCTGAGTGGTACTAGCTGGAAATGTTAGCACAAGTGTTTTCATCACAAGAGGATCAGTTTAATTAAAAAAAAAAATAATAAAAAAATGTTGTTTCACTTCAGAAGATGGGGGAAAAGAATAGTCCTCTCACCATACCACTTTGTGCTGTGTTGTGTTGTGTTATGTTATGTGAAGTTCCCCTGTAATCTCTTCCCTAGAAGCTTTTGTTCAAGAAAAATGAGACCAGGAAAAGTCATATAGATATCCTTATCTGCATATATATATATATTTAAAAATAATATATATATATTTTTTTTTTTTAGTGGTTTCTTTTTAAAAAGGAACATTTTCATAAAAGCACAATTCTTTTAGGTCTTCTCTTGTATTTTCTCCCATCAAGATATCAGTTTATTTCCCCACCCCATTTCCATTGCTCAGGTTTACCATATAAGTATACCTTGTCACAGCATCTCTTAGTGCCTAGGACTTTTAACGCTGTTCTCTATGCATACAATTCTGTTTATCTACTTAAACAAAGTGAGTTTTTATTGTCACGATTTTATTTCTCCCTTTCTTTTATAATTTTATTTATTGGTTTAAATTGATTGAATCCCACATACCATTGCTATCTACTTCCACAGGATGAAAGGGTATTTCTTACATCACCTATTAAAGAACTATGTTTCAGAAACACGATACATTTCAAAGTTAATTAAAATAACACCCCCAAAATAACTTAGATTTTTTTTTTAGGCTATACGTATCTTGTAGTTTGGTATCCTGCCTGGAGATATTACCTATATAATGCATAAAGTAACACTGACATTGGTCATATGTCATTGCTCTTAATACCCAGTCCTGGGACACACTAAATGCTGTACAGTTCACAAATTAGATTCATGGATCAGTTATATCTTTAGAGAACAATTTCTCATAATTTTACCACTTCTGGCTGACAAGAACAAATTGTGTTGTCGCTGGTTCAAAAGCAAGTAGTTTAGTTAATAAATAACTTCTTGACATAAAGAATTTGAATTTTCCAACTGTTATACACTACTGCCACCAGGTAATACTGCACACTTATTCAGTAAGCCTAAAATAGAATGTAAATATCCTAGATTTATGTTTTTTTTCTTTATCCAGTCATGCTATGAGAAAGAGGAGTACACACTCACTGTTACTTCTGTTCATGAATGAAAGGATTTAGTAAAACAGTCCTGAAGCTAAATTTATGGCATAATTACTCTAGGAGACCATATACATAAATTAGAAGCTTTAGCATGGTATCATACAAGTTTACAAACCTCATGCAGTTGGAAAAGTGAAGGGTAGTTTTCACCATCATTAATTCCCCTTTCAGAGCAAACAGTTTCAGTATCTGACAAGGATACGCAAGGCATGCAAAAATTACATTAAGGACCAGGCCATGAATGTTTTATTTGTGAGTCTCACTATTTTCTTCTATTCTATCCTAAAAGTCTTTTTTCTCCCACACTTTCATTTGCATTATTATCTGCTGAAGTTAGATTGTTCCATTTTTGTTATATTGCTTTATTTCAATAGTACTTTGTTTCCCAGCTTTGGGTATAAAATTATTCCAATGGGAAACACTACGTATTGGGTAGTATCAATGAATTCCTAAATTTCATCACACTGAATCCAAAGTTTCTGGTCTTTATGATCTCTGTGCCTAGAGACCTGAAGAAAAACACCGATTCATCAAACAGAAGAAAAGCACGGGAAAATATAATCTTTCATCTACAGATGAAATTTGGATTCACACCTCTGCTAACTTACACTCACATTTTCTGTACGGACTAAGTTTACAGACTAGTATATTCAACTTGTTAAATGCTTAATCTCAACTCAGGATTATGTCAATGGAGCTGAAATTGGCTTGTCATCACAGGAAATAATTTTTTTTTTTCAATCAAAGTCTTTGAAGAACACCACAAAAGGATTACATTGCAACAAGGCATATCAGACTGCAGATAATTACGCATAGTAAATTGTGGTAATGTAGCTATGCTATTTTGTTGATAAACGCTATACATCTTCCTTTACTCTAGCAAGTGACAAAGATGAAAGCTCCTTCTCATCACTGCCACGTAATGGCTTCTGTAGGAAATCTTGCTCTGTAAATCCTATGCTAGAATTCCAAGAATTGTCCATGAAATATGGACTCCATCAACTGGTCAAACTTTTTTTCAGTGGAAACACTTTATGTGTGATTTTTGAAGTATCTGCTTTCCCAAAAGAGATGTTTGCGTTTCATTCATGAAAGCAAGCAAGCAAACAAACAAACAAACAAACTCCTGGAAATCTTAAGATTTTCAACAAAGATCTAATGCTATCTATTCAGAAGTCTTACTTTCATGGAAGCTGTAATTAAGATTCCTTAAGCCCCCAGGTCTGTACGTGAGGCTTCCTAAGGATCTGCCTAATCCTGCAATGTAGTCCAGAGTAGGGTTAGGCGTGCAGGGGAGACTGAAGGCCTAAAATCGACTCCAGAACTTGGTGAGATCCTGCGATGAACTACCTGAAAATAATTTTTTTTTTTTTTTAAATAGGGGGAGGGGGATAACCCAATTTTCTGCAGTTTTTCACATAGTAAGGAATTAATGTAATGTGTTAATTTAGACAGACATCACAATTACCCTTTTTTCCTGAAAGCAGCAGTTCTGAAACAATCATAGGTAAAATGTGGAAGCAAAAAATAACACTCTTTTCCATGAATTTATTTGCTACAGACATGCTGGGAGATAATGAACTGCCTCAGAAAAGAAAACAGAAGAGTTTTTGTTAAAGGTCTCCACACTTCAAACATTTTCTTCAACGAACCACCAGAGGCAAACCTAAAATTACTGCAGTAGGTTGTACTGCAAATATATACTACTGCATAATTATCAGTGCATGTTTTATAATTTAAAATTAAGGCCAAATATGATTATTTGAATTTTGTTTTAAAACAGCACCCTTCCCATAACTTCTAAGTACTTTATACAAAATTCACTAAAGCAACAAAAAAGAGGCAAAGTATAAAAGTTCCTTTATATTGCAGTTAACCGGCTAGTAGTGATACCAACAAGGTTTATTTTGTTCTGCAAGCAATGAGGTACAATAAAAAATGAAAAACCAAGAAAAAATACCCCCAAAATATTACTAATATATGCATGATTTTGACTGTTCAGTTTAAAAATAAGTCCTTAGAATTACAGACAGACATTTGGAAAGCATTTTAAAATCATACTAGTTCCACACACTTTGAAAAGACATAGAACACTAGTGAAAGAACTGGGAGTCCTGTTGCTCAGCACAGAGCAATAAAAAATACTAATAATACTGGTTTAGTTCTATATAATACTGGTTTATGTCTATGTTCATAGACTTAACAAGAAATGAGTGTAATTGCCTATAAATGCTTAATTAACTGTTGGTAAAATTCATCTGCTTTAATTTTAAATAATATTTTCTTGTATCCCCTTGGATAAAGGTGTATTAAAAAAGGTCACTCTAATACCTTCAGGGTAATTAAGTTTAAACCCAACTAATAAATCCTATGACAAATCAGCCAGGTAGTTTTAGTTTAATCCCTTATATAGTCTGACATGCAGTTTAAGGCGCAATTAGATACTTCAGAAAAGAAAGCTAAATTGGCCTACCGCAAATAAAAAATTACGTCTCTTTCTAAAGAGAATTTCTTAGGGAATAAAAGCTTGCAAATAGGGGAAAAAAAGGAAAGAACGCCAACAACTATGACCTGGTTTTTGATAGTTTTGTAATTTTTCCTAAGCGAAATGGCAGAGGCAAAATAAGTGAAAACTTTTTTGTCCCTTCCATATCCGTGAGTGGAAATACTGATTTACCTCCTGTCTTTAAAGCAAACACAAAGTCCAGGAACAGAGTAAATTAGTTGCAACTACTGTGTATGAACGTGGGCTGTAAGAAATGGGTTAGAAATTGCATTTAAAATGGGATCTTGAAACAGGACTCAGGAAAAAGATCTTTTAAAAATCAAACTATTTTTAATAAAAAAATGACAACTATCAAACTGTTCAATAATATCTCAGTCTCAAAATACTTCCTCATATTACCTGTAATACAGGCAAATGAGTCACTTGCGTTAGACATTTTTCCCCAAAATATAATTTGGTTAAAGAACTACTTTCTTAGAATATTACATTTCATATAATAATTAAAAACTCCCAGGCCTGCACTATAATTTATGATAAGCCTTTTTCATCGGATTTGTGTAAAGGGCTTTTCTTAAGACTCTACTGAGACTAATAATTCAAATGAAAAGATCAAGGAGAAGATTAGAGGAAATAACATAAAGGAGGATTGAAGGTACCACATACCCTTTGTCACAGAACACGTTTTCTTTTCAAAGATGAGAAAGATCCATTTATTTAGCATTCATTTACACGTTATTCCTTCACTGAAATTATCAGTCTGGAAACTATCAGATTTATAGATATATTTCATTAAATGGTCACTTGCCCCTTCACAGAGGCATCAGAGTGATAAATAAAATGAGTAATTTATTAATCATCTGAATGCTAGACAGGGGGACTAAAATACACAACCCTCATATAAACAGATAATTTATCAGATAAGAGTAATGTACAGACCCAGATTACTGATATAAATACACTATATGAAAAATGCAGTTTCAAGCCCTGGACATCAATCGTGATGCAGTGCTGACAGTGGACAGAATTCAGGCACCTGAGTTAAAAACTGAGATCATGAAACAATTCATTGATGTCTAAACTTGGAAGAATCTAAAATTCTGGAAGTACCTGAGTTTCCAGCATTAATACGCTCTAGGTATCTTGATATCCTATTTCTATATGGACCTTTGAAGAACCTTAGGCTTCACATCTCTGAGAATTTTAAAGCCTACTTTGTACCTTCACAGAGTCAGGACGCATAAACTGAAGACTCTCCCCCGTGTAACTTGAGGTACTTCCTGTCTTCTAATACATCTTTCTTTTCAATATATAATCAATGACAGCCAAATATATTACATCAATTAAGTCACAGCTAGCAAATGGAATGAACACTTGCTCTGCTCTCAGCTCCTCTTCTCCTCATCCTTTCTCCTGGCCGTGTGAATAGTATAGTTACTGGGCTTTTCTATTTAGAAAAAATATTATGAGCATTATTCTGAACTCCAAATTTTTACTCCATTAAAGCATACCATATAGAAAAACCGGCATTTTTTCCCTCACACTGACTGATGACATAGTCTTTGCAATACACTTAATGTGAACTCAGACTTATACAATGACAATAAAACTCTGAAAAAATCAAATCTGAAATTTTTATGAAGAAATACATGAAGATAGCATGTATTTAATAAATGCAAAAACTATTTAAATGCATATCCTATATACATTGGACTCTGGTGGAAAGGTAAGTTATTTTGACAAATCATGGCATTTTTAACGGCTTAAGGCAGGCACAATATGAACATACTTGTAACAGTAAATATGTTTTACAAATGGGAGCTCCAACATTATGCTATTACAACTTCTGAATATTTAGAGCTCACAGGAGCATCATGACCTTGCCTTAATCGAGAGTCAAGTACAATAAGCCAAGGGTCCAAGGCTGAGTGTGGTGAGCTATGGCACACATGGCAGTGCAAAGAAGGAATGAGTATAATGAGCCTTGGATCGTTACACTGTGAATCACTGGATGACAACACCTGAGATGCTGGAAAAACATGATAGCATCATGGACAGTTTTGACTGGCATCCTGTGACACCTGTCTATAAAACTCCCAGTGACAGAAACAGCAGGGAGACGCTGCCACGTGGATGTCTGACGTGCTAGGAAAGCCAAGCATCCAGGTGGAACCAGCCCACATCAGTGCCAAGCCACTGCCCAGAGCCCAGAACTGGGACCAGCCAGAGCAAACCTCCCACGTAGCCCAGGCTGGGCTTTGCCAACTCACCGGCACCGTGACCAGGGCCGGTCTCGGCTGACTCTGTGCACAGGGAGTCTGCGTGCAAGTGTTGCACTGCCGCAGCCCATCCGTGGCTTGGCCCACTCAGCAACATGAGCTGTGCGGTGTCATGTTGTCTCATGTTCCTTTTCTCACTGTGACAATAGGCAATTACATGCTGATTTTAACCACGCTTGATTTAATTTGTCTTGTGCAAATTATAATTAAGAAAGCTGAGTAAGAAGTTGTTTTTTATATCACATTCAAAGCTCAGGAGAAAACTCTACTATTTTATTACAGGGTATAATAAGTAGGCTCTCATTTTAATTTATTTTTTTCCCCCACAATGTCCATATTATGTTACATTATACAATTAGTTAGAAAAGAGAGAACTGAAGTGTATTAAGGTTGCATGCACAGCCTCAAAAAGAAGCATAAAGTATGCCAGAAAGAGTACTCCTGTCTTCAGATCTCTAGAATTGAACATAGAAACTGTAAAGAATAGGAAAAACTTTTCCATGTTAAACAAAATTCCCCAATCTTCAGATAATTTTCATCATAACAATTGTTATAAGAAACTGCCATTGGACTACTTAAGCTGCCAGGATGATATTGAACTTCCTGAAAAAAATTAAGAATGCATTTTAAATACTAACTGTGATTTGACAGTAGGAGTAAAAGACAAAAGTGACTGGATATGTCAGGTTAAAGGTAATACAGCTCCCAAGGTGATGAGAAACATGTTAGACAAACAAACACCTGAATCAGAATCTAGAGATCTGTCTGTTCTTCTGAAATAATACGACATACTCCATGAATAATTTATTTCTAAAGACATCCTATGGCTCAATGGTCTGTGATCTGAAGGCAATCTCTGTTGGACATGCAGATAACTGGTAATACAACAATGGAATTTTGTCAATTTGCAGACTGGTAAAGATAGTTTATCTTTATGAATTGTTTTTAACTTTGGGGATTTTTTTTATTTTATTTGTTAGTGCAACTAGTGGACTAAAGAAATCAAAAGCAGCAACCAAGTAAGTATTTTTTATTGCAAAATATCAAAGGATAAATACTTCATGCAGAAATGAAGTATTCGTGACTGAAGATCTAATAATGCAAAAACACATTGGTATCACTCTCTGGTATAGTTGATTATATCACACGACTGTCATTTTAGTTAGCCAAACTGAAATTTTCTCTTCACGGATGATGTTTTCATCTACAGCAAAACCACATGCCTCCCTATGCAAGAGTATATGCCACCAGTAACCATACACTACGCTCCAGCTACAGTTCAGCACATCATAGTGACCGTACATGGAGACAGATGCCAAAACCACACCATTTGACACTTTTAGCCTTTCAGAATTCTGCTGCAGCACTCCTGCAATGGAAGACTTTTTTTCTTGTTAAATTCACCAATCCCCTTCCTATTGGTACAATATTTGGTGAATACTTGTATGTATCTACAAAATGGAAAGAAAAGTCTCTAGTTGGCAGGTACCGGTAGCGTGTTCAGGATGACCAAGACAACCAAGACTAATTCAAATGGAAGATTTTCTTTGTTCTTAAGAACAGAATTATTGCAGAGTACCTTTCTCTTTCTAATAAATACTAGACATGTTAATATAAGGTTCTCTGTACCTAAAACTATCAAATGATCTCTCCCAGGTTGGCTATGCAACCTTTTACCTTCTCTTACTGCTCCCTTTCATATTGAATTGAAACCCTGACACAACAGATATCAACAGTGACAGGCTACTGAACAGAACTGTACTCTAAAGAAATCTAAATGTCTTAGACAATAAAAAAAAAATTTCCATAAATAATTTTTTTTTGTTCACTTTTTCAGAGAAGAGGTGAGTTTAGTAAGTTAAGGACCAGAAGCCTACAACAACTTGGGAAGAAGGATCAGGACATCCCTTGGCAGCAGGACTTAAGCTTCAAAGCTCTTAGATTTTATTTATTTATTTATTTTCAGCAGATCAAAGTGAGGAAATTTGCCTGTATTTAGCAGATGGAGAAATCTGTCATTTCTGAAAACTGAATTCCCCACGTAGTCTTTATTGGGAGAGGAGAAACAGAAACAGGCTTTGTATTGGGAAAGGCTGTTGCTTTTCTGGCAGTCTGCAAACTCTTTGCGGGTTTTGGTTTTAGTTTTCTCTCAAGTAAAAAGCACCAACTGATCTCAGAAACATTATGCATTATTTCCTTACTTGCACCCTATGTGTACCCAGTAGCTAAACTACCAGCCAGGACCTCTACATATGGTAAAACTATGGAGAAAAACCTTTGGGATAGGCTGTTATTTCCACTTTTGAAAGGAAATATTCTGTAAAACAGCTCAAAAAAAGGCTATAGACATTGACTAAGCTTCAGCTCCAAATGTCGTCATGGTGAGGATTCAAAGAACCAGTGGCAGGATCCCTGATGCAAACCATATCAGTAGTAACCATTGGGGCAGGATAAGAAGCTCTTGCTCTTATGTCATCCCAATTATTTTAAGAGTTGATTACTTGATTGTCTGACCCTGCAGTCACTTGAAAACAGAGTTGGAATGGCTTTAATCTCCTTTACTGAACTTTTATAGTTGCTGTTTTGCAATTTTAAACACTGTGGATGGGGGTGTTTGTTTTGGAAGAAGTATATCATATAGAGGCAGCATAGCAAATACCATCAACTTTGCACGCAGCTCTCTTCACCCCACACTACGTTCCAAAGACTTTTTCAAAACTTTTTATTTCAGTCTGAGACAAAACTCACCGAAGTCAACCCCACAGACTCTGGAACAAGCCCAGTATGGACATTTCACGTTTTGTGTTATGAATAGGAAGTCACAAATAATATTACTATAGTCCCAATGGATACAAATACCAAGAATCAATATCCGCTCCCATTCAAGTAGAAGAAAGATTTATATTATGCCTCTGGCCTACCCTGGTAGGTGGATAACGAAAGGTAACAACTCAGAAAGCTATTCTCTCCTTCTTTTTCTTCCAGCCAAAACTTTCTCAGTATTCTTACCACCTCCAAAGAATGACAAAAAAATCTAGGATTTTATGTACTTGCATGTGTCATAAGTGATCAGGAAAGAAAATGAAAAGGAGACTCTTCTGGAGTTACCAAGTTTAAAAGAAGAGGTTGCATATATAAAAAAGATAAAATAACTATTTTCTATATTCCTTCTCCAGTCCCCTAAGTCAAAAGCAAGGCAGGCAGAGACAATCCTGAGAGACAAAAATCTTTTAAAACCTTTTTAATTTTGGTAAACATATTCTTCCAAAAGGTTCAGGAAGCTGCTAATCTTCTCATCACAGTAACTTCCTCAAAGTATAAGCAACTGCGAATGGCTTCTTTTTATAAGGCAAAATGCAATCGATTACAAAGCAGATTTCCAGGTGGGAAAATGAAATTAATTTGTTAGCAGCTAATTAACCTCTATCTCACACTGTCCTATCTGCTTAATTAAAGCAGCAAAGTATGTTCATTTTAATTTATTCAGCATTACTTTCTTTAGTTGATGAAAGAACATAAAAATAAAATAAACAATAACAAATAAAATTTATCTAAAATGACTGCAGATTATCTAGATTGTAAATACTAGGACCAGTATAGTATAGGAGGCTAGTTAAACATTTCGGATGTGAATATTTATCAGATTTGTAGGATATTGGCTTTGGCATTTTGAACTCATTCATACATAGGTGCCAGGGTGTAATGAACTGGGCTACATTTATTTATATCTCTTACATTATCATAAGTGAATACGGAAAATACGCCAGCTCTCCAATTCCAACAAATCTCCAAAAATCTTTGAAGAATTTTTTTTTTTTTTTTAACAAGTAATGTGCAAACCTGTAATACAACCTTTCCCAAAGAATACCTGTTTGCATTTGTCACATTGCTACTGTGTTCTCTTCGTTATAGCCAACAAATAAAATCATGTTGAGGAATGTTGCAATCGATGGTTACAAAATATTTAAAAAGCATCAAGCCTTTAGGCATACAGCGCTAGAGTGGAGTAAAAACTGGAGAGGATAGTTTCTCAGTTATTCATACTGGGGTCTGAAGACATCAGGTCTTTCCAAGGCTTATCCAAACCTAGCTGTGCCCTGCGGTGGGAGCCAGCCACAGCAGTCCCTGGGATATCTCTCTCGGGCTTCATCATCTCAAACTCCTGAACCTAGAACCTGAGGATAAATACTTGCGTCTATCTTAAAAAATTATATTTCTATCTCTTTCTGCATGCAGATTCATATTTATTTAGCCCACACTTGGAGCCCGTCAGAAGCTGCTTAAAACTAATTAGTGCTGAGCAGAGACATAGCTGAAGACCAGGTGCTGAGAGATCACAACAGGAGACGAGGACTTTCAGTGAAAAGAGAAGAAACCTTGATTTGCGTACCACTTGCATTTTTACCAAATGATAGCCAGGGAAGATACAATGCATAAAGGATGAACTACACAAAAGTGAACTCCACAAGCCATGACTGCCAGTATTACACAAGTCAATTTAGACTATCCTAACCCCTCTGGCTTTGTAATGTATTAAACAACTGATGGACATAAGTAACTGAATTATAACTTTTCTATTTAAGCAATTCTGATTGACTATGTAAAATACAAAGCATATTCTTAAAGAGATTTCTTTTTGCTTCTGGCAATAAAATGGACTCTATTATTCTATAAGCAAGATTATTCTCCCTTTCAGTTCCATGCTCTTACCATGCAAATAATCTAAATACATCCAACAGAAGTTTAACAAACTTATTCACAAGCAATATCATGAAGCTTGCCCTCCAGCTAGTGGAAATTCATTGACAGAACAGGTCGGCCACAAAACACATATTTTTTTAGACCAGAATACATTCTTTGAACTTTTATTCAAAGGCTGCATGTGTTTTAAACCCATAATTTAAGCTCATACTTCCTTGGGAATTGGACAGCAGTTAATAACACTAAAACAACAACTAATAGTAGGAAAACAAATAAGTCAAAAGAATTTGCAAAATGTTGTAGGAATTTTAAATTATCAGTGCTGGTAATTATTCTTAAACTTGACAATATAATGAGGAAATTGGTAGTTGGATTAATTTTCAGAAGTCTAGGAATCGTGATCTTAAAAACTATGAAGGCAAAGAGCTTAAACCTAAAGACAAAATTTGTTTATGAATATGTTCATTTCAGCAAGAAATCAAGAAAAAAGAAAAAGCAACTACAACATTTCAGTATATGTTTGTCTCCAAGCAAATGAGTTCATTTGAATTTATGCTTTGATCCATTCTGATTATTTTATTAAATTACTGAATATAATATATAGCAATCTGTATGAAATATATAAATTAACAAAATGTAAAAATGTTTTCCTTACTGAAATTATACCAAACAAAATCAAATAAACATTATCAAAACAATATTTCTTTCATCTTACTGTCAAATCTTTAATTTTTCACAGAAAAAATTAGAGATTTAATACTGATAAAAATTGTTTTCCATGGAATACCAAGTACTACAAAATATATGTCTTCATCTTACTTTTTTAAAAATGCTGTGAAATGAGAGATGAAAATGTCGAAGACTAATTTTTATATTTACATACATACATATGCTTTGAGAATATATCCAATGGTTGAAACATTTCCACTGAAACAGAAATTTCCTCCTTGATTTTTCATTATTCTCTATTTCTCTCTTCACAAACAGTATATGGAAAGGAATATGTCACAGAAGGTCACTGTAACTTAATTCTAAGCAAGCCACACAACATTAAAATGTCTTCTAAGAATCTCACTGGAATATACAAAATGCCTACATTTCGCATAGTTTTCTTTAAATTGCAGAAGCAGACGGTTTTATAAATCCCTTTCTTTCCTGTTTTTTTCCATATGTAAAAACTGAAATACACAGAGATTATAACTTGTATTTTTGCAGGGAAATTAAACGCACACTATTTTTTCCTTAGTATTACAATACTGTGTAACACAGGAAAAATGAATTTTCATATATAAATTCTGAAAGTCTGATCCAAACTTTGGTTCACATCTTACAGAGCTGACACTGACCTGTGAAGTTAGTGATCTCAAATACATTTTTAAAGGCATTTGATTTCTTTTCCCATCTGCATCTATTCTTCATTTGACTTATTCAATCACTTAGTGTGTGTCCACAAAAAAAAATAAATAAAGAGTTATAACATACAAAAAAGCAACTGCTATAACCTATCTTATAGAAATTGCAGGAAAATTAGAAAAAAACAACATCTCCATTTCATCCTAAGTGTGAAAAGTACCTTTCCAAAAGTCAATAAAATTCAAAGCATCTCAGGCCGTGACTTCTTTTCAGACAGCTTTGTTTCATGCAAATCACAAATGTGTCTGGCATATTGACTTTTACTTACATTAATGGGCTTCTTACAAAGTTAAATCTTACCTGCTTTGTTAAGATTTTACTTTAAATGGTTTTGCTAGATCTCTGATGTATTAGAAGGAAAGTAACTGTGGACAGCAGTTACCAGGCTTTAAGAAATATCCCATGTTTACCCAATTAACAAGGAATCATAATTTAATTATTCAGCTTTGACATCCATTTTGTGCATGTCTTGCACTTATCAATGCAATAAAGCAAAGCTCCATGAGTAAACCTTATTTCGGAAGCCGTTCAGCAGCATGAGACAAGCCAGCAGCTGGAAAATGTCATTCATTTTACTATTTGACATAAAATGATGAAGACTTTTCCAGTTAATCACTACAAGCAAAAGGATCGTATGAAAAATAATTAAAACATAATTACTTTTCTTCTTAATTATTGGATATATTACGCTGGTGTGCTGGAATTCATGCAGAAGAGCAGTAAGATTTAAGAGCTGTATCAACATCTTGCTGGTTTTCATTCTCCATCTTAACAACTGCACTAAATGAAAAGTTATTCGTGTTTTCTTCCACAGATCACAGCAGGGGGCTTTGCTCACCATTTATTTGATGCTTATGCCACAAACTGCAAAGAAATACAGAGACACCCAAGCTTCTGAATAAGCTGGTACAGATAAATCAGCAGGGTAAGGCGCTTGGATGAACATTTGCACCATCATGACCACAAGCTGCTTTTTTCGGAGAACCTCATGCATCTCTTGACAGCGAACTGTGCAATTTAAAAAGTCTTCTTATTGTTTTTTTGATAATGAAAAGATGTGCCTTCTTTTCATGACCCAGTCCTATCATTTTCTAGAGATAGTAGAGCGGCCTTTCTTGTTTTTGCTTTTTGCCTGAGCAC
Organism: Chroicocephalus ridibundus; assembly: GCF_963924245.1. NCBI lineage: Eukaryota > Metazoa > Chordata > Aves > Charadriiformes > Laridae > Chroicocephalus > Chroicocephalus ridibundus. The sequence continues at coordinate 209,425,905 of NC_086284.1, forward strand.
TATGAAACACAGATAAAAACTACCAACACAAATGTTCTTTGAAAATGGGGAACAAACAAAAATGAAGGAAACCAGACGCTAGCTACATCCTCCAATGCTTTTGTGGAAGATGCTCCAATAGTTCAGTACTAAACAAAACAGAACAGTCCAGGACACAAGTATGAGGGGAAAAAAAAACAAACACAAAAAAAACAAAAAAAACCCAAACGAAACCAAAACCAGATTCTTCTTTAATTGTCTTGTGTTTTCATATAACTTATGTAAACTAATTTGTAACAGTAAAAATTGAGAAAGAAATAGTAAAAGTAGTAATTGCAAAAAGCAAGATGCTCAAATACAAGTTTATAGGAAGAATAACAAGCAAGATTAGAAATTGATGCTGCTAAAATACTTTACCGATTATTTCATATTTTTGTTTGGCAATTAGTCTGGAACTGTGCATAGAACCAGAAAAGTGGATTGCATCTTTCTAAACCTGGCTGTAGTCTTTTCCTTTTAGTTCCCTTCAGAGAAGTAATTTTTTACTTTATTTTTAGTCTCTTCTGTCTCAGTAAAATTTCTTCACTATGAGGGTGGTGAGACACTGGAACAGGCTGCCCAGAGAAGTTGTGGATGTCCCATCCCTGGATGGGGCTTTGAGCAGCCTGGTCTAGCGGGAGGTGTCCCTGCCCATGGCAGGGGGTTGGAACTGGATGATCTTTAAGGTCCATTCCAACTCTAACCATTCTATGATTCTATGAAAATAGGGGTAAGAACTAATTATATCCTATATATATCTTGCAACGGTAAGCCCAGTTGGGACCTGATATTTGCTAACATCCACTTATGGACAAGTAGTTTCCCAGGGCCCTGCAGGCCCTTATGTGCCTCCCGGCACCGAGCAGCCCCCGGGCTCCCCCACCAACCCCTGGGCCCAGGAGCCCTGTTTCAGCTCAGCCTCAGTCCCTGCCCCAGTGACGGGCTAGGAAGGCCTGTCTCCAGCCCCGCCTCTGGCCCCGTACCCTAGATGGACCTCTGTCCTACAACAGACCCCTTGAACATACACTGCAGATCAGCTCAACTCCAGCTCATCTTTCCCTGGGCCCCTCCCCTTTTCCTTCTGATGGTAGCCCCTAGAGGGACCCCGGATTCGGTTCGTCACTCGCTATGTCTAGAACCATCAATGGATCCTCTTACCAGCACCCAGCTCTGCCCAGCCGCATGGGGCTGCACCCAAGGGTGAGGGGACGGCCTGTGCTGGGTCACCTTCTGCTCCAGATGTCCAGCTCTCACTGCTCCCTCACCTAGCTATACTTCAAGTCTGCGTTCTCCTTTCTTCCCAGCTTTTTCTAACCCTGCTGTAGCCACTTTCCAAAGCTCTTTTCTGAGCCTAACCCAAATTTTAAGTAAATAATTGTACTTATCTTCGCTTACTATCATTTTACCCAAAGTTCATCTATCACTCATATCATATTCTCCGACATAACAGAAGATTAATATTGGGTAATGGGGAATTTTGCAAATGAAGTAGAATAAAAAATGTTTAAAATACTTAAAACAACCATTTTCTGCCTTGAAGAACTGTATTAAACCAGTATCACCACCTTGATACTTCATTTGTACTCTACCATTTTATTTCACTTACAAAAACGACAATGTTATTTTGTAAACTCAGGTCACCCGGTTAAGTACATGGCAGCTTTAATATGGCTCCAGCTGCAACCTCTTGATGAAAAACAGAAGATGTCCATTGTTTGTTTGCTTGTTTGTTTGTTTTCCTGTTTTGTACTTTTTTGTGTTTGGTTGTTGTTGTTGGTTTTTTTTAATTGGAAAGAGACTTTGGACTATCTGTGCCAGCATTTTTCCCCAGACTGATTTCCGTACTTATAAAAGGAAGGCCACCCACATTGTCTGTTCCCACTCACCGCTGGATAAGAAGTTTTAAAAATTGAGTTGTAATAATATCAGATATTATTTCCCATTTATTTAAATGTAGTCATTTCTATCAAAAATGCCCTCCATACCTCAGAATCAGACTAAGCACAGGCAAAGCTGCCAGCTACATAGCACATTAGACTGCAAGGGCAGTAAAATGTAGCCAAAGTCTCCTTTGACTATACCAAAGCCTTGGAAATTCCGACTGGTGGCTGCTGGCTGTCAGTAGGCTGGAGAGAACAGCAATCTCAGCAATCTCTCCTTGGAAGAGCGCTGTCTTCCTTAAAACCAGTTTCAGCCCAAGCCTGCACACATGATCCCAGCAGCATGAGCAGCAAGCCTGGATCCTTGGTGACCACTTCTGATTTAATGCTCCACTTTTGCCTCTTTCTTCTGACTCTCCCCAATCCTGTCCAGGGGCAGAAGTCAGAACAGTCTTGGGTTTTAGCAACTCCGAGAAGGAATCAGCTAGTTCTGAATTTGCACAGCTTCCTTGTTCAGAAATTGCACACAATTTTGAAAATATTTCAAATCTAATAGATATAACTCTTATTCTAGGCAGAGAATTATTGAAGTTCACAGCATTTTAGCACTCCTACCAGCATGTATGGTAACACATGAAGGCATGGACCCTTACACTTTGTTTAATTCACTTGAAAATTCTTGTATTGTTCAGCACTTGATTGAAATTAATCTCTTTTCTGAAACTCAAGGTGGGCAGATAGACAAATAACAGAAGATGTGAGGAAAAAGCCAACGTGAGAAATTTTAAACAAGAGAAATACCTATCTATCTATTGTGAAAAGGGAAATTGAGAGAGATATCTGATGAAAAACAGGCAGATAGAAAAGCATACCTAACCAAAAACATTACTGAAGAAGAGCTTAACGCTGGAAGAACATAATAAAGAAAAGAGTATGATGTAAATTGGATAGAATACATTAAATTGATTTGAGTTTGAAGAAATGCAGCATTTTTTCCTCAAAATTTATCCTGTGACACTTGAGGACTATTTCAGCTCAGCTCTCAACAGCACCGTTACACTGTATTACAAAACTGTGAACTGAGATTTCAGAAAACCAAAGAGGAAGGAACTACAAGTGTTTATAAATGTACAAGTATACATACAGAGGAAAACTTATACAATTGATATATGCATATACATACACCCCACCTGTTTAAGTGGGACTATGAGTAAGCTTATACCTTGTCTGATTCTTAAAATATCACCTCAACCTTGTTTATGAACACTGAGAAATAGGAAAAATCATATCTAATAACTCAGAAACGTGTAAGCGTTAACTCCTGTTATCTTGAAGCAATAAAGAAAACAATTTTTTCTGTTTCATATTAAAGCATTTAAAACTCTTGCAAATATAGTACTGAAGAGCTCTCATGCACAGATAAAAGGTTTTGACATATTCAGTTGTATTTCTTTTAATATTTCCTTATCAATATATAGATGACATGAGGAGGTGAATGAACTGATTTGAGTGCATCCTGTTCTTGACAAACATACCCCAAGTTCAATTACGCGTATGGGTTTGCACTGCTCTACTCTTACTAGTACATGTAACGACTTCAGTGAACTATTCTTGTGTCAGCAGAATCTACTGATATGAATCCGCAAAGGAAATTCAGTCTTGCTGCCCATCGCTTAATTCTTTTTCATAAAATCATTATTCATAATTGATAATCACAGCATATTTCATAATATCATAATTCTTTTCATAAAAATAGTGGGATATTTGCCCTACTACTGTTAGTAGAATGTTCGAGAAACTCATTAAACTGATTGATTTTTCCTTTGACGTTCCTTCTTGCAATTTTCAAGCTAAATTTACCCATAACTGCTACATATCTACTGCTCTAAAGGAAATTTATTTTCTCTTGAGCAGCATTTCCTCTTGGTGTTTATTCTTGACACAGGCTGTTTACTGATCTGTAACCACGGTACTTTTTAGGACAGAGCATGCATTATTCTCCACAGAGACTATGATGTCTGTGTTTCAAAATAAAACACGGATCAATCCCGAATACAGGCTGCTGCTTATCCATATTGTGCTTGTTACAGCTGCCCCCAAAACACCTAAGCAATGTCGAGACACATTCTGGGGCATAGCATGCACCAGGAACCATCTTCAACTGCCCGTGCAGGCAAGCCTATATGAGGTCCTACCCTGTCTTACTTTCTACATTCCTCCAATGTTATCTCAACAAGTTTTATACCCTCAAATTCTTTTACATGTCCTGATGTAATTGATGTAATGCCTGAAGCATGCAAGCTCCCGAGTTTCATGCCTTGAAAATATTATTTTCTGAGCTGTACCACTTCACATTATTTCAGAAACTTTGAGCAGAAAAGTACGCAAACGTACTTTGTGTATCGCTAGACCAAGTCTAGTTTGAACACTGACAATCAATGCCACTTGGTCTAACATTCAGGTCTATAGATTTGTTTTATTCAACAGTATAGATTTATAGACGTAAGCTTTAGAAACTGTAGTCCAGTTCCAATCTTGACCATTTTTCTTAGAGAAATGCCTCAGGGAGCCAGAATTAAGAATTCATCCCCTTCCGTGTTTGAAATATGTACTAACAAGAATGGGTTAAGCACAGGAAAACACGTGGATTCGAGATTGTTCCTGCTACCATAGGGTCACTTCACCTCCAAAAGCCTTTCATAGTAGTCAGGCTGGCATCGCTGGCCCCCTGCCTTTTGCTCCTTACCCTACACTTTGCAGGAGTTAAAAAGTGTCAAATGAGATACATCTTCAGGCAAGTCCCAGGCTCTATTCAAAAACTATCTGTGGTCCTCATCTCCCGCATTATCCACCAGTTTTCCTTTGTACCATTCATACATCTAAAGAGAATGTCTCCACTTTGAATGCAGAATCTCAAACCCTGACTTTCAGCTGAAAGCTTTATGCAGCAATGTTAATAGCAGCAGATCTTTACAGATATGTTTCATAAATGTCGTATGCAAAGAAGACTGTACTTAAGTGTTGCTCTGTAGTATCATGTATATGTTGTGCCAGGGCTTATCATGTTTTGCTCAGTACCAAACTGTATGAATGGTATGAAACTCAAGGAAAGCTTTGAGGCAAAATTGCATTTCCTGCAATCAAACTTTGCTGCAGTAACACAACCCCAGCACAAAATATCTGTGTATACTAGTAAAATAAAACTGAGATACTCTATCTGACAGGTGAGGAAGTGCTGTGGCAAGACTACATACTTCCTGAATGCATATTTTAAAATACTTTGAGTCTACAAGTCATTTAAACTACTATATCCAGAGCAAACTGGATGAAATTAGACTAGCCTACTCGGAGAATATTCAATCTGGTAGAAAACTTTTGCTGGAAGTCTTCTTTTACTTTTTAGGTGGAAAAAAAATTATACACAAAGCATAAAAAGTTTTATCAGGAGAAAACACCAGAATTTTGTGCAGGCATAGAAAAATATCAGTAGAGCCAAGCTCCTTTAGTTTTACTGTTCCCATGTGTAACTCTTAAGAAATGCAAGTTCCTCTCTCGAGAAGCGGTAATGCCCAAAGGACTAAGAAGAGAATCCTGCCTGAATTAATTATTCATCCGGGAATATTCATCCATATTTAAAAGCAAAGATCTATTCTGGATTAACAGAGACATATTTATATTCATTCTTCTTATTTTCAAGACAGTTACAATGCACAGTGCTTTAGTGCAGTATAATTTGGGACTACCAAATGGGAAACTGAAAATAGAATGACAGTGTTTTCCATAAACACATAAATTACAGGCAGTCGCAGTGTTGGCCTAGAGCTCTCAAGACTTGCTAAATCCTAATGTCCCTCCAATGAGACCTAGAGCTGTTTGTGTATTTATTTATACAGCCCTGATTTGCTTCTAGCTGATGGCAAAAGTGAACTGGAGAAAAGTTAAAAAAAAGCTTAACAAGCCCACATTTCTGGTCAAATCAGGTAATTTTTTTTTATTGTTTCTTTGCATGATGTAGAAGAATGTTAGAATATTGTTAACATTTGAAGAGTCTCTCTGCTCCTGCTCTCTGTTATGCACATCTCTTGCCTTGTGGGAAGCCTACAGAAATATCTGCCACTACTTAAATCACAGATTTTTCATCATTTTCAGGACATAAAAGAGCCACAGTTACACCTTTTGTTTAAATTCTAATGAGAATTACACTATACTCAGGGGGCGGAAGGATAAGAATTCCCAAATCCCTTGAGCAAAATGCAGCTCTTAATAACTGGATTGTCTAGTGCTCCCAGAGGATTTTAAAGTCAATGCAGAATGGAACTCTTATTATAAAATTTCCATTGTATTTCAGCTGCAAAATACTACAGACGTCAAGCTTTTTCAGTTTTCAACTACTTCACAAGCCACTGTTCTTGGAACAGCAGCTCTTGGTATACTTTAAGTACATAATATCATTAGGTTTTGTCTTTTTATTATTACTTTTTTCATGGCATTTCATCACATGTCTCAGTCCTACGAACTTGTAAGTACCTAAAGCTTCCAAATTCCATGTTAGCTCCTTTTCCTCTTTCTAAAGACGATTTATGATAAAGGCAGCCTGAATTTTCATCTATTATCTTACAAGAATCTTGTGGCAAACAAGGTAAGCTATCAAGACCTGCTTGACTCCTGTGGTTTTGTCATTTGAAAAAATAAAAGGAAATGGAGTGAGAAAAAACACAAATACATCTATCCCAAAAAATCAACCCGCTTATCTCAGAATTTTAAAAAGTCTCTATATGTAATATGAAATAATATGCGCAGTACTAAGCCTGTACATATGTACTCCCAGTATTTGCCCCTTTTGACTAGAGACATTTTAAAAATATTTGGGGTCTAATTTTCTTTTTAAAAAGAAATCTCCGAGGTTTGCAATTCTGAATGGCAGTCCTTCTCTGAAGTAAGGATCAAAATGTTCTAATGTTTTCTGAATTTCTCAGCCTTTTAGAAGTCTGCCACCATTATGAAAAGCTAGACTTGAATGTTCCTGTCTTATTCCATTGATTAACACTTTGTGCATATTGAGTTATATTAGGTTTTTTCTTTCAATTAAAAAAAAAAGACCTTCTCTCCTCCTATTAGTAATACAAAACCAATAAAGTTAAGTAGGTTAATACTCTTTTTTTCTAAAAAATTGGCACATTTCCAAAATTCAATGTAAAAAAGGGTCAGGATAACACGAATGTGATGGGCAATGAGTTGGCCTAAGAGATGGAGGAAATAGAGGAAACTAGTTAGATCCTAGTTATACTGGCAAGAATGAGTCAAGGAGAAAGGTTGTTAGTTTTGAACTGAAAATATTTGGTAAAGAAGCTTGCAGGCAAAATAAACAGCATCCTTGAAGCCCATTTCTAATTGATTTTACTGATTCACCAGAGGTACTGAAACAATGCTAAGAACTACCTATCACCAATTTACATTAGCAACTGAATTTGAAGGTGAAAGGTAAAATCAAAAAACTAGTCACCTTCACCTGTGTTAAAAATTCAATGAACTCTTAGAAAATATGCACAACAGCAGCCAGCAGAAAGCTTTTCTTAACATATCATACTTCTCTATTGTAAACTAAAAACCTACAGGGTGTTAATAAATTGAGTACAATAGTACATCTTGCTTTTAATAAGATGTTTGTTCAGAAAGCACATTAAAGACTTATTCAAAATGAAGGCGATAATGCATATGTATGGTGTCTTCATAATGAGAAATCACACCTTGCTTTTTTTCTTTCCCAGCTCCTTCCCTCCGCCCCTTTTTCAGAAGATGCACATTTTTTAAATGGGTTGCCTGGTCAATAAGTAAAAAGAGTATTAGACGTCTTTTAACGTATTTGATTTTTCAGATAAAATGGAATGCTTGAAAGATTCAACAATGATTGAAGGTGTTTCTTTACTTTACTCTAAAAGATTTTTTGGCAAGTTCCCTACCAAGGAAGCACTTCACTGCACAGATGAGATCCTTGCAGTGATTTATATTATAAAGTTACGCTCCTATACTCATTGTGAGCATATTAAAAGATGATAAATAACCAAAATCTAAAGACCAAAATATATGGCAGAAAAGCTAGCTCCGCTACAGTTATACATTTAAAATCGCTGTTTATAGATAATCTTGATTCTGAACGTAAAGCTATTGTTTGCCATCTTCCTTATCAACTTCCTAATTGGTTTAAAATTCCTAAAGTGTGAAAAAATAAATAAATCAGGGATTAAAAATGTGGTTACAAATGTGTTCAAATGATTAATCACACTAACACTTATGTTGGGCTTACCCTTATACAGGATCATATTGGATCTTATATAATGGAAAATAAGCGTGGAAGAGCTCTCCTATGGCAACCCAGATTTCAGAGGAATACAATGATTTCTAGACTTAAAGACTCACCTGAGGGAGTCTAGGAAATTATAAAACTCCAGGCAAGCTAGCAAGAGGCATTACCCTTAAAAAAAGTTTTCTATTGGATTTTTTTTTTGCCTTTAAGACATATTTCTTATATCTAACTAGTGCCTCCTAGAAATTTGTAAACCAGAAGGTATCGCTGAGACTTTGTGAAAATAAGAGCCCGAACATTAGGGGTGGGATGCTGGGGATGGACAAATGGACAGTGGGATCCCGTTGCTGGTAAGGAATGCCAGACCAATTCTGCACTCGTCTGGTGAAGCCCATGTCACGTGTCTCCACACGGGCTGCAGCACGGGCGTGTTCACAGCGAATTTCTACATTAAGGTGAATCTCTTCTTACTAATTACAGAGATCCTAGGAAAGGAAGAGAGTGCTTCAAATGCTGTAACTGCTGTATCTCCTCTCTTGTTTTAAGAAAGCACTATTGAAAAACTTGCAGAAATGCCTGCAGTACTCAGTGCGTTTTTATGAATCAAAAAGGTATAGGTGACGTGATAAGCACCAAATAAACATCAGAGTAACTCCTAAACACACCCAATTTCAGTAACTAGGATTCATTCTTATTTCCTTTGTACCTTACCTTCCAACCACTCCCAGCGCACACACAGAGGTCTGTCCCCTGAGTAGACAGATGTCCAAGTGCAAACAACCACTGACAGAAAAAAAGCTGATTTCATTCCTTTCAGTGAGATATGCCACTTTTATTTTAAAGTATACACAAATGAAAGCTATATGTCACAGAAGAGAAGGTGGCACACAGCCTTTCAGAGAATAAAATTTTATCCTGCCTAAAACCTTGACCATCTGCCTGTCAATTTAAATCAATCATTTGGCATATTTTTTTCCAAATCACAAAGGCTTTAGATGTGTGAGGCCTTGTCTAAAATGAATCAAAATCAACAGAAGATTTATTTCACTGGGTTTTGGATCAGAGCATTGTGTGAAGATACAGACAGCTTGACACTTTGCCCAATTTTTGTTGCGAAACCTTCCACAAAATTATGAAGTGTATATGACTTGCCTGGGAAAGGATCCCACACCTACTCTGTGTCTGTGGGGACCAGTTCCCTGTACCCCAGGTCTGGAGCCAAATCCAAACAGTATCATTTCCCACAGATGCTTTGAGGACCCAAGAGCACTATCAGAGGTACAAGCCGTAAGAGAGCTGTACCCTCTCTCTGATGATCTGAGAGAAAAAGTATTCTAGCTTTTCTTCAGTTTTTCCCTCTTTCAAAAGACAAAGCCTGTCTGCCTCTTTAGCAGTTTTAAAGCTGGAAGTTTGATGTTCTGTTTGTTTGTTTCCCAGTTGAGGCTTTTAAAAATGCAATGTTTGACCGTTTTTGTAACATTCATGATGTTACAAAAAATCTTCAATCTGCAAGACATGCCACGCACAGAGATGCCTACTACTGCTCTGCTCTTGCAGGTCACCTCTTGGATCAACTCTTGTGATGTGAGACTTGTTTTATCTCAGTTGTCCTTTTTATCTTCCGTTTCTCTGCTGAGCAACTTTTCACTACAGTTCTATGCAGCCAATATTTGTACTAGAAAAAAAATATCATAATTCCATAGTAATATTTCCATGACCTTTTGTCTTTACTTTTAAGCCTAGTTGGTACATAAAGAACAGCCTACATGTTATAATCACAGCAAATGCTATCTCAGGATAGCATGCCATATACCAGGGCTCAGAAAATCATCATTTACACAGAAGAATATAAAATAATACTGGTGGTTAAAAGATAAGGCATATTGAAAGGATTTTTCATATGGTATTTTAATGTGATAATTAATTCCTAAAAGTCTGAGATTCAGTCTTCATACAAATAAGTGGATGCTAATAGGCCATCCATAAAGTCACCCCTTGTTAAAATACAAATGAGATATCCCTTATGTTTATACATGTGTAAGTACAATTAATATTGCAACCCAACTGGAAACAAAATTGCTTTAGTTAACCAACCATTGCAAGGCAATCAAATGTGGTATCAAATGTAATTGTAGAAGATCTGTTTGGGGAATAACAGCAATTATTTCATACAGAATTCTCCCCTCCTTCTTCCAATTCAGGTACAATTTTTTTCATGCATCTCTATGCCAGAAAATTAATTGGACCATCACAAGTGTCAAAACCACCCCCCTTTTCACTCTGCAGCATACAAGAAAATTCAAACTGACAAGGCTGTTTCATTTAGAAATATTGGTTTGTAACTGCATTAATCTAAAAACATTTAAGTAGGTTTTATTTCTCCATCTGTACATGCAGCTAGGGAATTGGGCAATACTGATGGAGGAAGAAGCAGAGAGTGGCATTTCTTTATTTCTTTGAAGTTAAGCGCTTCGGATATGCCTTCATAAACTTCACAAACATTCTCTAAAGACTTAACAGTTTTCTAACAGGTAAGTATTATTTTAGGGCTGTAGATGTAAGCTGCAGTTCAGATATTTTAGTCGACTTTGTGCTTAATCATGAAACACCACATTACAATTGAATATTAATTATTTTTTTTCCTTTTTTTTATTCAGAATACATTCAGTATTCTTTATTATTATTCTTAATTAATATTCCTTTGAATCATTTTGCACGTTTTAGAAAATTAAAAAGTAATTGCCAAAATTATTTTGGTATTTAATTATCAATGCAAAATACCAAAAATCTGTTATGAACCTTATTTCTGTCACTTAACTAAAAACTAATGGTAAATACGTAAGATACACGCTCTTAACTAATCTTAGCTTTTTATTTTTGCTCTTGAGACGTTCAATATTAATTTATTAATAAAAAAGAATATATATAGCCCCCAGTGTCAATCTGTGTATTTAGAAAGCTATGCAAGGTGGCAGAAGGATAGGAATATGAATACACCTTCGCTAACATCAGATATTTCCTGTTCAGTAAATTGCTGGATCACAGCTTCCCAGGGTCAAATTAATACCGGTCTGAGGTTTCTATGTTCACAGTTATTTTTGATTTGGTAAACATAAACAGTTTATTTCAGCTAAAACCAAAGTAAAATTTTAAAATTCTTAAACTTTGGTGAAGATTTCTTTAACTATTGATCCTGGCGAGATCATGGAGCAGATGCTCCTGGAAACTATGCTAAGGCACATGGGGGACAGGAATGTGATTCGAGACAGCCAGCATGGCTTCACTAAGGGCAAGTTGCTCCTGGCAAATTTAGTGGCCTTCCACAATGGGGTTATAGCACCGCTAGAGAAGGGAAGAGTGACTGATGACATCTACCTGGACTTGTGCAAAGCACACAACATCCCACACAACATCCTTGCCTTCAAAATGAAGAGACGTGAATTTGATGAGTGGACCACTCAGTGGGTAAGGAATTGGCTGGATGGTCACACACAAAGAATTGCAGTCAACGGCTCAATGGCCGGGTGGAGACCAGTGACAAGTGGTGTCCCTCAAAAGTCTGAAATAGGACCAGTATTATTTAACGTCTTTGTTGGGGACATGGACAGTTGGATTGAGTTCACCCTCAGAAAGTTTGTGGATAACACCAAGCTGTGTGGCACGGTTGACATGCTGGAGGGAAGGGATGCCATCTAGAGGAACCTGGACAGGCTTGAAAGGTGGTCCCATGCAAACCTCATGAAGTTCAACAAGGCCAAGTACAAGGTCCTGCACCTGGGTCACCACAATCCCAAACATGGATACAGGCTGGGCAATGAGTGGATTGAGAGCAGCCCTGTGGAATAGGCCTTGGAGGTGATATAAAGGCCTATGGTGATATAAAACTGAATATGAGCTGGCAATGTGTGCTTGTGGCTCAGAAAGCCAACCACATCCTGGGCTGCATCAAAAGAAGTGTGGCCAGCAGGTCAAGGGAAGTGGTTCTGCTCCTCTGCTCTGCTCTTGTGAGACCCCACCTGGACTATTGTGTCCAGCTCTGGAGCCCCCAACATAAGAAATACGTGGACTTGCTCGAGCGGGTCCAGAGGAGGCCCACAAAGATGATCAGGAGGCTGGAGCCTCTCTCCTATGAGGACAGGCTGAGAGAGTTGCAGTTGTTCAGTCTGGAGAAGAGAAGGCTCTGGTGAGACCTTATAGCAGTCTTCCAGTACTTAAAGGGGGCCTAGAGGAAAGATGGGAGGGACTCTTTACCAGTGAGTGTAGGACGAGGGGGAATGGTTTTAAAGCTGAAGGAAGGTAGATTTAGATTAGATATTAGGATGAAATTCTTTACTGTAAGGGTGGTGAGACACTGGAACAGGTTGTCCAGAGAAGCTGTGGATGCCACCCCCTAGGAAGTGTTCAGACCCAGGTTGGGTGAGAATTTGAGCAACCTAGTCTAGGGGAAGGTGTTCCTGTTCATGGTAGAGAGGTTGGAACTGGGTGATCTTTAAGGTGCCTTCCAACCCAAAACATTGTATGATTCTATGATTTATCAAAAAGTCAAAACTTAAACTTTCACTTCCATTTTTCTTTGTTTGGTATTCCTCAGGTAGCTGAAATTTAATATACTATAGTACTAGAAATATTGGAAGAAATTCTACTCTCATTCAATTACAAATAGTAGGGAAAAGAGATTTTAACAGATGTGGATTTGTGTTCCTACCAATGGTTTAGTCTGAACTTTTTTCCTAAAAGATAAGCGAATTCTCTCCTTTTGTCAATTCTGGCAGTCTTTACATGAAATTATTTGCTGAAATATCACAAATGAGGCTGTGGGACCAAATCTGGATGTTCAAAGACTTTTCTCTGTACTAGCTGATTTCAAAAGACCATATCTGAGGATGGTGAATTTTTATTATACTGTGACAGTAAAGTACAAATAAAATCTTTGAAGTCCTTAATGCTTACATGTTTCTTTTGCTGCAAACTGTGCAATAACTCCGCTTCTCATTGCAGGGGGCTTGGACTAGACGACCTTTAAATTTCCCTTCCAACCCAAACTATTCTATGATTCTAATAAACATTAATATTTAGAATTAGGTGTTAGAACAGGCACTGTGGCAGTCTTTTGATTGACACAGCCCTTATAGCTCTATATAGACATTGATACTATGGCCAGCCCTCTTTGCCCCTCCTCTTTTGGATTTGTTCCACCAAATCAACCCATATATACTTCCCTAGAAGGAATGTTCGTGGTATTTTCTCTTTAAAACTCCATAGGCTACTATTTGGCTGCAATCTGACTGTCAATGACATTGCTGATCGTGAGCTCATTAGAAGCTGAAATAGATTGTCCCAAAGAGTTTCTTTCTACAGTGACTCATGTGCAATGCTGCTGGAAGGGCTTTCATCACCCAAAACCAAATCCCAGACAAGAAATAAACCTCGTATAACATAATGTAGACCATTCATAATGCGATCAGAAGTACTTTAAGAACCCTCATCTGCAGAAAGTTTTACAGTATATTCTGTTTTCCATCACAGCCATTAGGAGAATGAATCTTCCAGTGAAAATTAAGTTTATCAGAAAGATCTGTGTGCAAACTAATTTGAGCAGGCATTTTCTAAAAAGTAGGCCAGAAGAGAAGAAAGATTACTTCTGGCAAAAATGGAACAAATTAAATTATAAGAGGCTTAATACATTTATTTGAAATTTAATTGCATAACCTAATGTCAAGGTTATTATATGGTGCACACTGTTCTCATCCAAATTCAAAACAGTAAAGCACAAGCTCAGTTTGCAGTTACTTTATTATAAATCCAACTGCTTTTTTTTTATATTTTATTCTGACCACAGTCTTTGTCTGAGCCACCACGTTAATATAAAATCACATTTCAAAATTACTTTGAGATCTCTCCTTTGCAATGAATTCTGATAAGGCCAGAAGCCTCTCTGGTATGACTGAGTAAAGGGCAAAAAGAAAACCAAAAACTGAGACGGTGGTTTTGATGAGTGACCAGTGTGTACAGTAAGAAGCAAAATGATTAGAAAGAGCATCTGACCGTACTCACACTGGCCTGCACTGAGTCCATCAAACCTGCAGGTTTTGTTTTCTATTCAAACCAGAGACAGATTAGCAGAAAAGGTCGCTGTAGCGTTCTCATTATTGCATCCTATGGAATATGGATTCTGTGTTTTACTGTGTATTAGAAGCTGTGCCTGTGCAGAGAGCACACTTAATAGCATTCAGGCTGTGTCCAGACCTTCTTTGCTCTCCTAAAAGCCATTCACTAGTATCTGAATTATTTGGCCTGACCTTAGGGGCTTTTTTGTCTACTTGTTTTCAGATCTTCAAGTGACTGAAGAACACTAGATCAGAAGGGACATCGTAGAAAACCGTTGTGCATTTGACTGTGTGCCACTGTGATTCTAGTGGATGTGCGAACACAGACTAGGTTTGTAGCAGCATCACGTAAAAGAACCATCTGCTTTTATTTCTGAAGGAACAGGTAATAAAGGCATAATAAATGACTTCGACACTTAGCAGGGAGCTGTAGCCTAAAATTAACAGGCTTATAATCATGCAGCACAATATTAATTTGGCTTCATTGGTAATAAAAAAATCAATGTTGTACGTTTTACAATTATCTCACTTGTTTTTCAGTAAAGTCTGAAATGATTGAAGAAGATAGTTTAGTGTCTGGTCAGGTTAGGGCCTCTTTCAGTAGTACCAGAATATTGAAGAGAAGAGATGTAATTATTGAAGTATGGAAAGGGTTTCTAGAAAAATGGTCTTTGACTCTCAATATACACAGTCACGTAGATAACCAAATTCCTTTTCCTACTTTTTCCTACTTTTTTCCACTACATAGCAAAAAACAACTCATAAAAATCTTTTCTACGATTCTGTGTTTCAGTGCTTGGAGTAGCACACTTTTAACTTAGAGTAACCATCACTCAGATGTCTCCTCTGAAATCATGCCTTGCATGTCAAAACAAACAGATGTCTCGTGTACAACTCAGAGCTACATCCCTGGGTCTGTGAAGCTCCCGATGAGCTTCTGAAGTGAAAAGTCCACTTTATTCTCTGGACACCCAGTCTGAGACTCTGTTTACTGAATAAAGTAAAATGCCCATTCATAGTCAATGACTCTTTCTGTGGTGGATATATAAAACACTTGTTCATAAGAATATAGTTAAGATTTCAAAGAGGAAAAAAAAAATCTGAGAAAGTTAAAAGAAGAAAATCTGAAACTTACCCCAAACTCATCCCTCCACTGATGTGATGCTTGGTACTTCTCTGCTTCTTTAGCGAGGCGCTGAAGACAAAGAAAGAAGACATAAATTTTAGTCTTTACTGATTTTTCGCATAGCAAAGTCTTTTTTAATTTCTTCATATACATGTTTTCTTTATACGATTTTCTATATAGCTACACTTTTTTGTACTTATTTGAAAATTATGTGTATTTGAGTAAAGATGCACCATCACACTTTAAAAAATGCTATTTTCTGTACGATTTCCCTATTTAAGTACTGTAATCATACAATAGAAAGCTTAACACTCCTTCCAATATAATTTAAGAAGTTCTAGTTCAGTTTAAAATCTGTAAATATCCTTCTGAAAATACTTTCTCTTTACACACACCACCTTGCCTTATATGTATTAATTTAATCTACAATCCAATGACAAGAATTATGGACATTTATTTCTCCATTAAATTATTTAGCTTCAGTTATAGGAAGTACTGACATCCCCTGTGATCATTAGGGCGCCATAAAAACTCAGTAATTTGGACTAGCTGTAGTCTGGTCCCATGGACTGCATACGCATTAGCAGCTGCAGAGTAACAGGCGTGCTCCTAGAGGGTATTTTGAAAGAAAATTTGAAAGAAAATCCAGTTTGTCCACTTCATCGCATGGGAAGCAAAGCACAGCGCACAGCCATGATCAGATTATGTGCTTTCCAATCGATCTCTTGTACAGACTTATCCATTGGGTTGATGACATATCCCTCTTCGTACAAAATTATGCCTTTGGAAAAAAATCTGTTTGTATACGCTTATCAGAAGTTTACTACAATGTTGCACATACAAGTTGCCAAGAGTTATACGTGTTCTCCAGCCGAGCTGCCCAGGGCCGGCAGCCCTGGAGGCAACCACCCAGCCCGAAAGCAAGCAAGCTCACTCTGAAGCAGCAGTTACCAGGTGTGAACAAAGTTCATGTGGACTCAGCCGTGTCCTAATTTTTGAGTGACTTACTTTGAGGACCAAATCATTTTATAGCCCAGTAAACATTTTAGCAACCGTTTCTGGGGAGTTTTGCACGGTAGGCCTGATGATTCTTTTAATAGTCAGACCAGTTCCTACAGAAAATGAACGGCTGGTCTGAGTCGTGTTTTCAGTTGAGTCAACTGTCAGTTCTTGCTAACAACCAAAAGGAACATGACCAGAAAGTTCACGTCAGCTGGAATCGCAGAGATGGTGCTGTCGGAATCTCACCTCAGCAACCACTATGTTATCTGATCCTGCGAGGGCAGTCCCTCTAACAACTATCAGGATGATAAATTTCACAAAGCAAAACTTATGACCTTCTCTTTTCTTTTTCATTTTCAAACATCCTACATAAACAAAAAACCCCAACAAACCTGCGTGCTCTGCTGCCAGAAAATAAGTGTCCCCACTCACTCCTCTTATTGTCAGTTGAAATGATTGTTGGCTAATAGAAAGTCACTGGCAATTACAGGCATTGCCAACTTGAGGTACCCTGCAGAGCAGCCAAGTACCACATTTACAAAAGAAAAACTATAATATATAATGTAATACTTGATGCATTACACTGGGAAAAAGCACAGTGCAACTCTCCCTTGACCGCGCTGGACAAACGCCTCAGATACCTGCAGTATTTTCAGTTTTCTGGTAATGTACTAGAACAATTTTGTCCATCTAATTTCCTCATTCACTATAGCCAGTTCTGCATCTACATTTGGCCCTATCCTCTGATGAGTTCGAGCAGATTAAGTCATGTATTGCAGCATAAGATTGCAGCAAAGCAAGATATGACACTTTCTACGCACGCAAATAGCGGCAGTTAACACTGCCCTTAGATTTCCCTCCCAGTCTGCTTCATTACCTTAAAGTACCCAGTGAACTGCAACTGCTTTCTACCACAGACGGTAGAACATAAATGCACAAACTGATAAATGGATTATGAAGAGAAATTTATGTCAAGCATTAACATTACTATGAATTTTGCACGGAAAGAACTGCAGCCACGCTTGATATCCCTCAGTCTTCACCTACTCTGTACCATAAAGCAAAAATGCTAAAAGTAAATTAAAAAAGTAAAAGTTTTGGGTTGGTTGTGGGTTTTTTTTGGTTTTGGGTGGTTTTTTTGTTTTGCTTTTTTTCTGGGGGTTGGGGAAGTTGGACTCAAATGGAGAAAAAGAGAATAATCCCCAACAAATTCTTCTCCTTGAATAATTTTTCAGTCAGGTTTAAGTTAGAACCCATCCTAACTGCCTAAAAGACCTGCTAAATAACACTATGCACAATTTCAACAGCTCTTTATACTACAAAATAGTTTCCAAAATGAGAAGTTGTCATTTGAGGTACAGAGGACAAGGTTAAAAAGTTGTTAAAGGTAGTTAAGCTCATATGAAAGCGCACGAAACCAGTTACAATGGTGAACAACAAGAAAATGGCTGTGTTCCTTGACTCGTCCAAACCAAAACCCACCCATGACCACCAGCTGGGCCTCTCATCACCCAGCTCATCTCCAGCAGAAGACTTTATCAACTTTTATGTGCAGGCTATCACAAGGAGGCAGATCATGGAAGGACTTCATTTTCAAGAAGCAGGTGTTTTTTTCAAAAGATATGGGTTGACTGATAGGAAGTCTGTACATGCAAAAACCAGAATCAGTCTCTCCTGTATAATACTTTTGATATTTTTAGGACAGATAAGGGAAGAGTATACAAAATTAGTCACAAAAAAATTAATAAGTGTTTTATGAAGCTAAGGTATTCTCAGAAGTTCCTCATTTCTATGCAAGGAGAAATGTAACTGCTACAGCAACATGGAGCCTAATGACTGAGACGTTCACCCTCCCACAGAGAGAGCTTTGTTTAGAGCAAGAGTAAAAAGTCAAGACTCCTGGGTCAAAAATAGCTCGACTGTGAAGGAAACTCAAGTTACCTATGCCCTTTATTGTGACACAAGGAGAGACTAATTTTCATCTCTCTCAAAGAAATTGTACCTGCTTCCTTTTGAGGTATGCAAATGTCAGGTCTTGCCTGCTCTGTTTTGATGGAAGAGTCTCTGGAGAATGCCGGTGGAGGAATAACACAACAGCAGGCTGACACCTGACACTTCCCATCTTCCCTCTCATTCCAATGAGGGTTTAATAAGGTAACACCTTCCTTAACACCATGACCCACGGCAGTTCCCTACAGGTTTCTCCAGCAAATACTAAAATGTTGAGATTTGTATTTTTATAAGCAAGAAAATAAGCAGAAATGGTTCTAAGATAAGCATGCAAAAAAGTACTGCTGCATATTAGGCTTTAATAATTTCTTACTCCATGCCTCTGTACGAGTGCTGTGAAGACGAAAGCTGTGAGATGTTTTTAGGCCTTGAAGGAAGCTCTATTTACCACCTTCTTTTTAGATATGGGGGATGAAAAACCAAACACCACCAAAAAGGGGAGAAGGAACAAAACTAACGCATAAGAGAAACATTCTGATTTACTACAAGGTATTTTAAAAACCCCTGCTTTTCACAGCCTGCTGGAGAACAAGGTTTCTCAGGTGATGGCTGTGATAACTCAAACTACTGTGAAGCAGTACACAAATTAAGAAACTAAGACCAGGAAGAGAGGGCTGCAAAAGTTAACAAAATGCTGTTAGTCTGTTCCTGTGTCTTTGGAGCATGTCCAAAAGAGCTGTGAGACGGTGCTTCTAAGTAAGAGATCAAAAGGGCTGATGCTAGATTTAGCCACTGCTATTGAAACAGCAACTGATGTCAAATGTAAGGTGCTGGAAAACGCTGTAGTTAAACAAGCATTTATTTAATAAATGTCCCTAGATGAAACAAGAATTTATACTCACTTTTTTTTTTTTTTTTCCTAAAAATGAATGAGAACTGCTTGCTGCTTTGCTATTTGCTAAATATCTGTTGTTCAGGGTGCATTATCTTCAGGAACTTTCAGAATCCTTAGATCATGAATAAAAGAACAATTATCAGTTGAAAGACAGCCACTGTCCACAAACAAGTATTTTTAATCAAACTTTGAAGGAAGTCAAGAGTAACCTGCCATTAGCATTTCTGTAAATCTTTCAAAGAGAATTGTTACTTTTAAAGCCAAATGTCTATTGGGAAAGACAGACAGAAAAAGATCCAAGTTATTTACTCCATCAGCCTACAAACGTTTCTTTAACTTTTAAAGGGATTACTAAAGATTAAACAAACACACACAAAAAATAATAAAATACTAAAAAACCACACACAAAACCCCACCACCACCAAAGCCCAGCTGCCTATCAATCTCAAACCTGTCCATTTGCAAAGGTCTTGTCCCCAGGTTCCAAGTGCACGTTACTATCTCTGAAAGACAGTCTTTGATGTGGCAGACTGCAAGAAAGAGACCTTAAGAATCTTTATCTGCTCTGTAAAGATCAACTCCCTAGAAGGCCTATTCATCTTCCAGCCTTCATTTTTGCGCGTGTATGTCATATCTTTATCTGCTCCTAGCCGACGCAGAATTCTGTCAGCTAATGGCCCAATTACAATTATATTCAGTACAATGAAGTCAATCTTTTTTTTTTGTGCTTCTCACTCTCCTTTAAGTATTTTATCTTTAAAATAGTATTTGACTACCCCTTGATATATTAAGCTATTATAAAATGTGTAAGCTTAGAGTTACTAGACATCAATAGCCTCACAAAGCTTTCTAAAATACCAAATCCATGGAATTTTTGGGTTATTTTAAGAAGATAAATACCTAGGGAGAATATATCAATATCAAGCTTAAATAGAACAATGTAGAAACATACAATAAACTTCAAACCCTGATTATAAAATATGATCCAAATACTCAATCCTGTTCTTGCATGAACGGTGTAAAAGCCACAGAGAGTATGTGTAAACACGGTTTCAAACATGTTTTTCATATATGTATCTGAAATATAAATATTGCTCTTCTGTCGATGAGTATGAATTGCACATAAATTACAAGACACAGATATGAGGAAAAGACTTTGTAAGACTGGGATAAGGTGTCTGAAGTGCCAATGGAAGACTCATACTGTTATTTCACTGCAGCTTTAACACAGACTAACAGAATTTTAAAGGATTGCATTTTCACCTCAGTAAGCTGTTACATTCTGTATTAAACCAAATTACAACTATTCTCTTCCACCTTGTTTCTACTGTCTTTACTTGCATGGATTATGTTTCGTTTTTGTAGCAATTCCTGGTGATGAATTAGCAAAATACCTATGAATCACCCTATTCATTAATTTCCCTATTGTATGAAAAGATCACCTGGTTTGGCTCAAGGGGGTGTGACTCAACAAGCAACACCTGCAAATTGGAAAGTCAGTAGCCCAAAAGTGCGCATGGAAGTGCTAATGACAGGAAGACCATAACCCCCACATAAATACACGTGGATTTACTTTTCTTTGTCTTTATTCCCATACTCCCAGTGGGGCATGGGAGGAGGTAATAGGGACTGATTACCTTTTTTACATGTAACTCTCATGAAGATATTTGCTACATGACCTTTCTCACCAGCGGGCATTCATAATAATTATCAGCACAAAAGCTGATCTAGATTTGATGAAGCTGTGGCACATTAGTTTTGGTAAGATGGTTCCAACCATAAAACAATGTCTTAGACTGAACCAAATACATACCTCATTTTGCTGATTTAAAATGTAACCACAGGTTTAAGATCTCCTCTTCCAAGTAATTTTTTTTTTTGCTTTTACAAATATTTTAATCGCTAACACTGTAGCACATAAGTTTCCGTGATAATTCCTATCTCCCTACCTCAAATAAGAACTGATATCCTATGCATCGCTGTATTCCATTCTGTAAATACCGTAATCTTCAGTATAAGCGTAACCTGAATTTGGACACTTACACAGATTTTTTAAGATTTCTTTTTTATGGTGACCAACAGTAGGGTTGGGGGATTTTTGTGCTGTTCTGTAGTGTGGTTTTATTTCACGTACTTACACTGCAGAGTCGCAGACTCTCTCCTACCCTGGCATCTGCTGTGCCACATGATGGCAATCTGATCTGTGGTCTGTTAATGAGGAGATCTGAAGCATATAAGGTCACAGCCAAAGAGTATGTTTATAATTGGTCTCCTGTATACAACATAGACCTCATATGATATATTCCCCAGCTACTCTCTGGGGCCAAATTCGCTTTCATCATCTGAGGCAGCAGACGAGACATGTTCATAAGGAAAAAGGGTATGTTACAGGTCTGCTGACGTTGTGAGACTTACCAAAGCACTCGCCACACAAATTACTGGCCTAAATTTATACATAATCTAACACAACAGTCAGCGATTAGCACAATGTGTGAAAAAGTAGATATTATACTCTTCATCATAATTCAAAATAATGACTCAAACTTTGTCTTCCACTGTTAACCATTGCCAACAACCTAAATTGTTAGATTTATAGATTTATTTTTTTTCTAATCCATCTGTAGATTACAAAACTCAACTTTAATTAAACAATAGACAGAAAATGACTTTACATAATTTGTATGTTTGTCTAATGCATTTTAAGCCATTTCAGCCTTATTCACAGGAAAAGTAATTCTATTTCAGACTTTCTTAATCAGTTTTTCTAACAAGATGACCTCATATCCAACACAAGGCTGTCATGTTGTCTAAAAAGAAATCTAATGGAAAAAATTTATTCTCACTTTCCATATATTTAGAAGACAGGGCTTTAAAGGATTTCAGAATCTGTTAACAACTGTAGTGAAAATCATTCTTTATGATTCAAGACAACCTTTATTCCTATTGTTTAATTAAACCAGTGAAGGAAGAATCAGGCTGATTCTCCACAGAGGAATTTTACCCTTCTAGTGGTAAAGCAGAAGACTTAAAATAAATGAAGCCACTGCTCTAAATAAGATCAGAAATCAATGGGAAGCCAGTTCTGAACTAGAGTACTTGAAATTACGATATTGCAGGTAAAGTTAAGGCTTTGTGACATCAATAATCATATCGATTTTAATAGGGAAAACTGAAATAGGGAGACCTCCAAGCAAATGCGTCACGCATGTGGCTTTTGATAACTAAAATCTTGTTACAATCACCTGTCTGACAAAACTGTCATATAAGAAAAGTCAGAAGGTATAAAACCAAAAGCCCATTTGGCACAGTAACACTTCTTCACCACATAAAAGCAGTCCTTCTCCAACACATGAATTAGAAAGAGCTCTTCTCTCCTGTTTCTTTCTTTCTCTTATTGGGTGGATTTAAGAATTTAGCTAATAGTAGCAAAGTATAGAATAGAGATGACAAAACTGACATAGCAACGGTGCTTCTGCTCCTAAAAGAGTGCTGAAAGTGTTTTTTTAAGTATATTATGCTAAAGTAGGAATAAAGTAGTAAGAATCTAAAATTCTTGAGTAGTAGAAAATGTATAGTTAATGTCAAACAATCTTTGATTCTGTCTGAAAACAAATCACAGAACTGCTGAAACTATATACACGGCTGAAAATTATCACTGGTGAATAAATAAACAAATTAGCTAAAAATCATACGTTTAAACTTCTGGAAAAGCAGTACAACTGAATATGCACCCAGGTGAGTGCACAACCCGTGGCAGTTGCAGGGGCGTTGCTGCCAAGTACCAGTCAGTAGCTGTCTGAAAACTTACTAGTTGCCACCTCAGCTTGAGCTCTAATGTTCATCATCCTAACTAGTAAGACCACTGGTACTAGAAGAAAATAAACTTACATTAGCAATCAATGGGATAGATGAACTACAGGTGCAAAATTATTGCCAGAGGGCACCTTTCTGAGAGGACAGGACAAATCAAACACAGCCGCAGTGAAAAGCAGAAGGAGGACAAAATTGTCTTCTATGACTGGAGCACCGAGTTCTGTCCATGAGGTACGAAATCTGGTTTGTATGAAGCATCCCACAAACTTAATATGCTGAAGCGTGAGTGCACAAAATAATTCCGTTCAATTATTATTGAACACCAACAAGGAACATGGGAAATTCTCATCAGAAGGTAGAGAAGGAGCACTTCGTTAAATTTTACACTTTCCACATTTATGAGGAGAGGGAGGGAGGAAGAAGGTTCAGTTCCCAAGCCTGGCTTTATTTCTAGGATGCGTGCAATCAGGACCTTTGAGAAGCTGGCAGTATTACGACAGCTTGATACGGTCAAAAAGGTTTCAGTAGAAAAGACAGTAAGAAAGAAAGAAGTGTAGATAAAGTCATGAAGCGAAACGTTCACAAAAGAAGAGTAAGAAATAGTCTATCAAATGCATTTTGATATCCAACAGTGAAATTTTGCTACAGTACAGAATAAGCAAAAGACCACTTCTTTTAACACATAAATTGTCCTTCGCATTTGCAGAGGTTTCAAACCCTTAGAGCTTATTACATTTTCCCTCTAATAATTCATATGCCTTAAATGCAAGTCACATTTGGGTTGGATTTTTAAACACACTCAAAGTGAAGGACGTGCACTGAAACCGTTAGACTGAAATTGCCAACTGCTCCGACAAATCACAAATTGCATCACACCACCAGCTCCAGTTCACTGCCTGCCTTAGGAAACTCTTTTAAGCTTCTCAGCCGAGCTAGTAACTTCACAGGCATGATCAGAAGATGGCAGGTACGTTGGGTAGGCATGCCTTCTTACCCTGCTTTTGCAATTGTAGCGCATGTGGATTTTTTAGCAACCCAGAGAGAAATCAGGACTACATACGTTTATTTTAGAAATATCAAAATTAACCTGCTCCGAAACAAGTATTCTAAAATGACAACAATGTCATTTTTCTCTAACTTAAAAAAAAACCCAACATGTAGATGCAGTTCAGCTTGCTTCACAGCTCCTTTAATATCTCCAGTAAATATCCAGTAAAAACAAACAAACAAAACACACTCAGCTGCTCAAAATTTATACCTGCTAGCAGTTCCATTAAAATCTGACTAGGATCCAAATGGCAACAGACACAACTGAAATACTTGTTACTGCCTAATTTCAAAGGCAATAGTAGGAAAAAGAACAAATCAAGTAAAAACCTCCTTACTAAGGAAAGGGAGAAGAAAACATTGACACAGGTTTGCATCACTTATGCAAGAAAAACACTAATGAAGACAGTTTTCTTTAAACAAATAGGGGATGCAACAGTAGTTGCATTTTGCCTCATTGTATACTCAAACTGAACAACACATTTAACAGAATATTCTAGTTTTATATGAGTTCAGTAACAATATATTGAGTTATATCAATATACAGTTAATGTAACTTGATAACAATATTCAATATATATCAAGTATATTGACTATTCAAATTACTGTTTGTAATATTTTATTTGGTTTAAAATGCAATTCACAGAAGTGGCGTATAACCAGGACGAAACACTGCATTTAAAGAAATGCAGTGAGTTTTGGATTTACTCACACTTTGTGTGCTACAAAAGACATTCAGATGTAATGCTGTTATAATCCCAAAAGAAGATCAGAAAGCCGGCAATTTATAAACCTGCCGAAGAGACAGTCACACGTCTCTCTTGGCCACATCATCAGAAACAGCTTTAAGCTGTTGGAACTTTAAGCTCTTGGAACTGCGTAGATATTTATATAAAGAAAAACAAAATTCAGAATTTCAAGAAATAACAAGGGTGAACAGAGCTCAATAACACCTCTTCCTCTGCAGAATAAGACTAAATTGTTTTATTTCATTTCATTAAGACACATTCCTAACCTAAGCCAGCCTGATAAAATCCAAAGTAGTTAATGATTTGTAATAAAACTGAGATAACACTGAAGACTTCAGTAGCATTTCCAGAAATGGGCCTATGAAACATGCAACTTTATTCATAATAAAATTCAGATCTTGAATGGTAGAACCATAATGCGAACTTAAAAAAAAAATATTAAAAAATTGTCACCTTCTCCTAGGTTCTCGGATGTATAAACTAGATCAACCTGAATTTGACTGATTAAAAATCTGATAAGAAATGAATCCACTTCTGAAATATATTTATGTATTTTAAAAAACACAGCTGAATAATAACCCCAGCTTTAACAAGGCAGGATAGTGTATTAGCAGCCTTGCATGTAAGGAAAAAAATGGAGCAGGTGGTAGGCTATAGCTGCTGAATAATCAACTTGATCTCATCAAGAGTCAGTGGGTGAGAGCCAAGGCAACATGTTACTGTTGGCAACAGCAGAAACAACTGATACATTAATACTTCATGCTATTTTCAGGCAACATTTCCCTAATGGAAGTAATTCTAGTCAAAAGAAATAAAAAGTGTTTAACTGAGAGTCCTGGAGAAACCTGAGAGTGAAAGAAAATGACCTTCTACTGGCAAACCCTAACAACGTCTTTTATTTTCTGTGCTGGAGACACACCAAAGCTTCAACTGCTCCTACACCTGTGCTGCACTGGGGTAACAAGATACCCAAAGCTCCTTCATTTCTTTCTTATTAAATGAAGTGCAACAACATGCTGCTTCTAAACTTTCCCAAATAGCTATTAAAAGAGGCAGTGTACTCCCAAACTGCTCCCTCTACTGGACGGGTTCAAGTTTTAACTTTCAAGCACAGCCACGTGATGTTTTTAAAAACAATTCATGTCCTTCATCAGTAGTTCCCACTCTATAAAGGACTACATGGGGCTTACTATTTTCTTACCACCCAACAGAAAACTCTTTTAGATTATAATGTAAAAACACTTCAAAATTAAAAGTAGACAAAAATGTAATATATGAATGCTGATATTGGTGTCTTCTACCTTTCCTCAGTCCATTTAGCCTCTGAAGTATCCTCCCCTGTCCTTTGAACATGGAAGAAACTCAGCACTTTCTGCTTGCAATCAGTTTAGACTCAGATACACCTTCACTTCCCTGCGCTCAAATGCAAGTTGATCGTAATACAGCTACATAGTTGTTAAAAAACAGCTGCTGAAGGTATAACACTTTTAGTCCATGTGATCGTTTCTCATCCAGGCACGGGTCCAAAGGTAGATAAGTATTAAGCATATATCCATAGGGATAGCTATTAAAAGATACATGTTAATATACGAAGTATTTCAGCAAATGCTTAAATGTCTCTCAAGGTCACCAAGTTCCATAAGAACTGTTCTCTTAGGACGAAATCCTACCCTACTGAAGTTCATGTGAGGACTTCCACCGTCTTCGTTGAGATTTCACTCCTGCTGCCTCAAGCCCTATGTGTGTGAGATCATGAAATTCATAACCAGAGATCCTCCTCTTCTAGATTCAGTGATCACCAACAGCCACACACTGTTTTGGCCATTATTTCGCTTCAGCATCTCAGCAGCTTCAGTGATTTGAGTCATGGGTCATATGACATGTCCATGTCATATATCAGACAAAGAATCACCTTTTTCTTCTAGGCAGTACAGTGCGTTTCTGGGCATTCTTGTGGTCATGAAGAAAATCTAACCTGGTTCAGGGATACCATTAACATGTGAAGTAAGAAAGTTCGTTCACATTTCTGCATTGTAAGATCTTAAAAATGGACTTTTATGTGAAAAAATATTATTTTTACTTTTAAAACCTAGAGTTTAAAAACTAATGCTTTATATCGCCATGGCTAGAGATGTTTTTAACACCCTTTCACAACCACTGTGAAGTAAATACCATTAACGGTACTTATCATATAAAGGAAAGTAAAGCAGAAAGGTGAAATGACTTCACCAAAGTCACACAAAACATTAGTGTCAGGTGCTAGTAACGTCTAAGTCCATGAGATTTATCCTCTGGCTGAAACCACTGTATTTTCCTTCCAGTTATTTCCCCCCTTTTTATGATTTTATACATGACCTGTAGCTATGCTTAAAACGTATTTGATTGACTGTCCCAGTGAGTAATGTATATATTTGAATAAACATTCAAATTATAATATCCTTCCCATTTAAAAAAAAAAAAAAAAAAAAAGAGACTTTTCTAGTGTTACCCTCACGGGTGACACATTTGAGAACTACTACAAGCAGTTTGGGTTTATCCATCATGAATTCCACCAAAAGGTGTTTAATTAGGATGTCTCACACTTTTCTGTGTATGAAAATCTAATTGCCACCTTCTAGCTCAAAGAACACAATCAAGAAGCATTATGCCATCTCAAAATTGCCTAAGCATCTTCCTCATGTCACTTCCACATCTGGTGTTACTTCATTATTATTTTTTTTTCAGTCGCGTATGCTTCTTTTCTACAAAGGAAATATATTGAACCATACCAACAGATTTAGCACCCTCCAAAAAGTGTGTTTACTTTTATTCCACCTAGGGCTACTTACTGAAAGTCATCGTCAGAATCAAATTGGGAATAGCAAAAAGAAATATGAAAAAGCTAAAACATAATTATAAAAAAGAGAAACTAGATAGACACGTCAAGAATGCCACAATGCAAGTACGTCTTAAAGCAAAAGATGGCAGTCCCTTGCCAGACTGGCTGCGTGATGCTGCTGGCTCCGTACGGCGCAGCTGACTGCAGATGACCTGAGTTGCACTTGGCAAAAACACATAGATCCTGCCCACAGGGAAGAATTTCTTCTGCAGTCCTGTTAAACTGGCACATTAGATGGCAGGGATGATTTTCAGAAAACAATCTGAATCTTCAATTAAGAGATCTGAGCTGAAACTTGAGGGGCTCTGGCAGATTGTTAAAGGTGTAAAAAATTTTTAAACTTAACAGAATGTTCCTGTAGGTTTTCATGGAATTGTGTTGGGGCTATATTCTTAATATTCTTAATTTCTGTAAGTGGAAAGGCAGATTCTTCTGGGCTCTTCCCTGTCGTATGAAACATTAAGATTTGAGAAGTCAGACGCTTTGTGCTCTCCTTTAGGTCATCACCAGCGTTGAAATGTTGAACCTCTACTACTGGAGATAGAAAGTGACTCAATATTAAGGACAAAAGTATCTTATTCTGCCTGTAATCAGCCTTTAGATGTGTATGCTTTAGCATTGATTGAAAATGCAGCTTCATCTTCATGTTGCATTATGCTATGGCTTTTGATTCATCATAGGTTAGTATTCCCATAAATCACCATAACCACATTCACTTGCATATGGAACAGAAGCTTCAAGCAAATAAATCCCAACTTTAAAGGCTTATTAAATTAAATTACAGCTAAGTTTATTCATATACTGAACTCTTCCCGTGGTGAGGTGGTTTTAGCAAACTTGAGCCTAGGGTATAAGGAATTGTGAACTGAGAAAATCACCTGCAGTGCAGCAACATGAAGACCCAGGCAAGAAGCCCCAGACTATGAAGACATGACAACAGGGATCCCTTCCACCATGTTGCCTTATGACCATATCACTACTTTGGGGTCTGGTTTACAAAACCAGACAGCTTGACGTTCCTTGAGAGCTGAACAGTTACACGGTTCAGTTGTTTTAGGTTATAGAGGAGATGAAAAATACATGAAAAATAGTTTATTTCATGAATTAAAACTGTAAACTGCATTTTCAAGTTTTTTGTATTATTATTATTATTAGTCACTTGCCAAGTCAGACTTTTTTCTCAAGTCTCATGATACCTTTCTCCCTTATTTTCATGTACATCTCATCTCCATTCTCCACAGGAAAACAAACAAACAAACAAAAAACCCAACAAGAACCCTTAGATATATAATCCAGATAATACTGTGGGGGAAAAACAAAACAAAACAAAACAAAAACCCCAAAAAAAACCCAAACAACAAAATCACAAGCGAATAAAAAACCCACAACACTTCAGATTTATTAAAATCTAAAGTCTATCAAGATCATACATCACTTTGAGGGATCTGGCTTTTTCTTTAAAGAAAAATAAAGAAAAAAATTCCGTTTGGAACTGGCAATATTAGCAGGCACAGACAGATGTGTGATGATGGCATAAACAAGCATAGCAAATAAGAAGCTATATGACAATGCACCAACCACTCCTCCTGGCCTATGGATACGCGCCCATCCCTTCCTGTTAGCTCAGCTTGGGGCTGGACCAGCAAAGTCGCTGATAGTCCGGTACTCCGACACAGGCTTTCCGTGGAATAGCTGGCAGCCAACCTCCCAAGTGCCCAGAAAGGTGCAAAAAACCAAAGAAGAAAGTGGCAACTTCTGCCAGCTCATAATTCATAAGAGAAGCTACTTAAATGCAAAGCTACGGTGGAACCCAATCCATCAAGTAGGCTGTTGCTATCGAACAAAAACCAAAGAGGTTGCTCACATAAGCATTCAGGTGCTGGAAAGATCACAGCTTTCATTATCAATTTAACTGGAAACAAAGGCAAAAAATGTCACCGGTGTTCTGTTAGGTTCCCCATAAAAATGCTGTGATGGGAGATTTACATACACACTCTACGCTTGAGTTTTACAGGTACCATATGCTCAGTAAAGCACAGAATGTAGCACTGTATTATACCGCACATGTCCAACTGAGTTTGTAGAAAATGTCCTTATATTGTATTTACATAATAAAGAACTGTATCATAAAACATACGCTCATTTTCTGAAATGCATGTCTAAAGGGCTTCTTCAAGTAAAAAAAATATACACTAACTAATGCAAAAAATTCCACCATTTATAATATAAATAGTTTTGACATAGGATTTTGGGCCAGAGCATATAATCCCGACAGATGCCTTCTTCACAGTAGCATAATGGGGTTTGGTGTTTGGAGTTTTTTTGCTGGTGAATAGTTCAGCTGACAAATTAATTTGTTAGTTTGCAGCAGTTTTACTTCGTGTGCTTTTAGCCTCTAGAAAATATAAAGGAAAGAGAAAAAAGGGACGATAAAAATTTCAAAAGTAAAAATGGCAAATTAAAAATAATAAAAAGCCCCAAACAAATGAACAAAAAAACCCCATTTACCTAAAGTAAGGAAATTTGTAGACTGCTTAAAATGATCCTTCTGATTTCAGAGACCTTCCTACCGTCAAAGGATCATAATATTCTAAGAATGTTTTGTTGGGTTTTTTTAGTCCGTGAGTCATTAGTCATTCTCTTTTGTGATTGTCTTGCATAGGTAATTTTGTACGTAGTCTGTAGCCTACTATTACCATATATGGGTATATATAGGCATATGGAGTGATGGTTGGAGTATTCTAAGGTGAGCTGACTGCAGACATTATAGCTAAGGTTGTCAAAATGGCATAATGACTTATCATAGTAACATCAAACTTTTTGACTCCTTACATGCTGAGGAAAAAACCAACCTTCTGATACCTGGATTTAGAAATTCCTTTACACTTGAGCAATGTCAAATATGAGATATTGTATGAGAAAGCTGAGAAAACGGGGGTTTAGTGTTGCATACACATTTCTTCTTAAGGTCTTCCCTTCCTCTTCTGTGATTTGCACCAGTGCCTCCTGGATTAGTTGTGCCTTGTCCTGGTTTCAGCTGGGATAGAGTCAACTTTCTTTCTAGTGATTGCTGTGTTTCCTGGGGTACGACAGCAATGTCAATAATGCACATTGTTTCAGTTGTTTCTGTGGGATGTTTATACCATTCAAGGACATTTTTCAGCTTCACACAGAAGCTGAGAAGGAGCTTTGACAGAACAATAGAACGGCCAATGGAATGTTCCGTACCGTAGATGTCATGCTCAGTATATAAACGGGGGGTGGCCTGGGGCTGGGAATCCACAATCACTGCTCAGGTTGAGCTGGACAACCAATCCACTGGGCAGTGGGAGTGAGTTGTGTCTTGTATATTCTTTTATTTTTATTATTTTTATTATTGTTGTTGTTATTTTCCTTTTCCATTGTTGTTCTATTATCTTGTCTTTATCTCGTCTTTATCTCAACCCACAGGGTTTTCTTTCCCTTTCCCTTCCTTTTCTCCCACTTCTCCCTACCCTTCTGGGGTGAGCGAGTGGCTGCATGGTCCTAGTTGCTGGCTGGGGTTAAACCACAACAGTCCTACATCTAAATATTTTTGTCAAAGATGAGCAAAGCTAGTTCAGTCATTATTTTAAATAAAAGGTAAAGGAAAGCAACACTTCCCTCCCACTTTGGGTAATACATTGCAACTTTAGCAGGAGAAGGATCCCTAAAAATTCTAATAAATCTAGAACAGTGAATATTTACAAACAAGGATTTTGCTTCACAGCATTTAAATGAAGTGAAAGTCTTGTTAAGTTGAACATTTTTGCAGGTTGACATAACACTTTCACAATAATTAAGGTTATTTCAGTGGAAGGACATCTCTTCTGGCTACTCATCTCATGTATTTCATGTGCAACCAGAAAGGAATTTACATTGGATAGATATTTATGCACCCGGTTTTACATACAAAGAACTATTTATGCTTTTCTTGAGCAATAGCATTTGCAGTGGTTTAAGAGCTGAATCTTCAATATATACTTGAATCTTCAATATATATATTTTAGTCTTACCTTTCCCATCTTAGCATAAATCTAGTCAAAAGTCTCGGGAAGAAAACATGTTCCAATTTGGAATTGGAGGTTATGTTTGCTAATAATACTTGAAATGTTTATTTTTCAAAGATGCCGTTGCTAGGTATAGCACATCTGACAATGTCATAGAAATACTGTTCTTTCTTATTTTTAAACAATCAAGTTGTCAGATTTGTTTTCAATGGAATCCATGACATTGTACCAAAATCGGCTCAGTCAGAAGTACCTTATTAAACAGATTTGGGTTTGTTTGGGGGTTTTTGTTCTTGATTGTTTTGGTTTGGCTTGTTTTTTAATTTATGGAAATAGCACCAATCAGATGATGCCATGAATCCTAAAAAAATTATGTTACTGGTGCAAAACCTAGGTAGATCTGTCTGGAGGGATGGAAGGTAAATGTGAGAAGCTGCAGCGCAAGATAGCCATGCTGTATTTCCCCTTAGACATTCAGGTAGCTTCCAAAAATCAGCAGGATTTATTAGAACTATACTCCATCTATAGACAATTTAAAACCTGGTGCAAACATACCCTTTCCCAAAAATTCGGCCTAAGCAGAATCTCCATGTTTTTAACCAGGGATGTAAACATTTCCTACTACCTTCAAATAGATGAGATGAGCTCAGATCCACTGCCCACCGAAACCCAAATCTTTTATTTAAGAGTCCAGCCTGAGGAAGCCTGTGTCAGAAACGATTCCAGGAGAACTACTACATCCGAACCCCCTACAGAACTATTCCTCTATCTATATAATTATGATCAAAATTAATTGCTGTGCATTATAGGCTTTCAACACTGTCTTCTCTCTTGCCTGAGGCAAAGCAGCCCAATTTATGGACAGAAAATAAAGATCAGTTTCTCAAATAGGGTAATCCTACTGATCTTAAATACAAAATACTGAATTAGTCTTCTAGGGGTAAGTCCACATCATATAGAAACTTACTGTAGAAGATAAGGTATATGGAGATTTCACTACAATCTCATCGACATTACTATTATTCAGTTTTACTCCCTTGTCAACTGGAATTTCATATTCTGCATTTAGCATTCTACCATCCCTAGGTATATAAGTATTTAATGTTTGCCACAAAGACTCGATCAACCACGTGTTCATGTGTACACAATGCCATTTCTATCTCAGACAATACATTTATGCTAATATATCTGGGTTTGAGAGCTTAACAGCTCTCTGAAGTACCCAGATTCGGTACTTAACCAGCTTTATGAAATCTAGTATTATGGTTGCCTTACAAACAAGTACTTTTATGCATATTAAAAATATTCCTTACTACTGTATGTTAACCAAAGTGTTCTGTACTGTAAAGAAACCTATTATTTGTCACTACAGCACATGTACTCAGTCTCGTTATCAGTCAGGGGACCCATTTCTGTGCAGGCACCACAGAAATCACTGCAGAATTAGAATGTAGTGATACACAGCAAAGTTTTTATGCAGCTGAAGCCTTTGCATACCAGAACAGAACTGGAATCCCTAAAGAATAAGTGTTCAAACACAATGTTAGAGCACATCTTGAAGTGTAGCTTAGCTAATAGCACAGACTGAGCTGAATTGATTTTCTTCAGTTATTTAAATCTCATTATATATGCCCTATTTAATTCCCTCTCCATTTAAATTGATATGAAATATAAAACAATCTCTAAATAATTTAGTATGAAAAAACATACAAGCTAACTAAAAACTAAAACTCAAAACTCAAACACATTATAACCATCTCTTTTTTAAAGACTTTTTAATTATTATTTTATCCTGTTTTGAAGCTGTCTTTTGTTTTGGAGAGACAATGAGTTTCTGTATGTTTGTGGTTTTTCCCAGAGTAAAAAGTGCGTACAAAGAAGCCCTTAGGTTTCAGTTCCTTTGATTTTACGCTACAAATAAGGGTTTGTGGTTTTCTTAATGCTGTCGAAGTTAAATGAATAAAGCCTAAATGTTGTGTTCTTAACCATGCAATGTGATTTTATGTAATTAAAAATTAAAATAAATGTCCTCATGATTATTAATCGCTCTCTTTAATTATTACTTGAGCACTTAAATGCCACCTTACAAGATATTACCAAGGTGAGACTTGGCTGGCAGATGTCATTAGGCAGGATGGAGGGAGCAGCAGAAAGAGGGCGCATTAATGCGGCAGCATTTTCCATGAGCAGATCCATGTCACTCAGACAGGTAGAACGCAGTAATTTAAAATAAAAAAAATCACCTTCTGTAATTCATGAATTGCACTACTCTATACTTCTTTTTTGTGCTAAATAGATCTTACAACAGATATTCATACTCTAAGAGCTGAAGCTCTTCTTGGTCTTTAACAGTTTTCAGGTAAAGATCTCCCTGAGAACATAATAAATGTAACTAACATATAATTAACATTTTCAATTAATTTCTATTATCTAATTTAAAGATTATAAGAATTACCCCAAAAAGACTTATGATCTTCTGTTATGCTGACCAAAACCGTATCATCCTCATTTTTTTCCTTCTTGTAATTTTTGAAGTAGTGTTTTTGTCCCTCAAAAGACCTGTTTCCATATGCACACTGACACCTGTGTTCACATTCTTCTCAATGCCATGCACAGAGTTCTGCAAATAGTACACAGTTCCAAAACTTTTCAGTTCCATTCCTACTCTGTAATTTTTCAGTCACAAAATCTATTAATGAAAATCTCTTTTTGAAATATAAAAAATGAGTCACAGTTTCTGATAACATATTATTTTCAAGAACTAAAGAAATGCTTAAGTAACATTATTCCAAATAGCAAATTCTTACTCGGCTTCCTCATTAGTAAGAGCATCCTGAGACCAAGCTCTTCTTGAGCCCATTATCATCTATTATCCCAGCTCTTCTCTGACTCTTTCATTCACACATACACACGTACATTGGTGCCTGCAATTGTCTAACCTAGAAAGCTAAATCATATAGAACCTGGCAACACCCTGACTTTATATTGTCAGTTTGAGCCTTAGATCTCAAATGCTAGAAGAGACACCTACCATTTTTTATTTAGAGAGGAGTTGCTTTGTAGCTTAATTAAAGCAGTGTCTGACAGTTCAGAAGATGAGAATTTGCTTCTCCTGCAAGGTCTGACAGCATCCTCAGCTGAAATGTGATAATGCAACTTATGCGAGAAATAGCGAAACGTGACATTAAACCTTAGCCCCCAGCTTTACAGAATTCAGGCTTCAATAGCCTTATCTTTCTTTTATTGCCATTAATGTATTTAATAGAAATACATGACTGCCAACTTAGTAAGTACACGTATCTAGGATCATTTAATTGAAATTTTAATATACTTTAAAAGAATGCCCATAACGAGCTTTATAGCAATTAGCAAACACAAAGAGAATAATTTTCATACAGTAATCTACTATACTTTAGACCTATTTTAGGGAGTCTGTACACATTTACAATTAAATATCAACATAGCAGTAATTCAACTATAATCCAAATGGTTCAGGAATTTTTCAACAGTTTTTTTGGTGGGTATTTTTTTGGTTGGTTGGTTTGGTTTGGTTTTTGTTTTGTTGTTTGTTTTGTTTTGTTTTGTTTTAACTTAAAACCAGCCATTTTTCTGAAGGAAGACCCTTTATTGAAGGGGCAAAAATGTTGTCAAAAAATAGTTCCTCATATCCATAGTAGAATTATTGGTCCAAATAGGCATTACTCAGCAAGGAAGAGGAAACAGAAAAAAGGGGAGCAGAAATTAAAATTAAAAACAAAAACAAAACATCAAAGGAACAGAAGGAAAAGGAGAAAATAAAAACAAAAAAAAGGAGAAAGAAAAAAGGGAAAGTAAGTACACATTAAACATTAAGTTCCCTGGGTCAAACTTATCCTCCAGATCAAAGAAAATAAAAACTCGGACCACAGATCTTAAAACCTCAGTTAAAGGACCAGCTGTGAAAGATAAATTTCTGCTAGATTCAGAATAGAGAAAAAGTGGCAAGTATGCATCTGACAGTAAGACTCACCTACATCTGAAAATTGTTTTGTGTCTTGGCCAGGTTAAGCAAGATAATGTATTTTACATGGATTCAGTGTAATGCAGTTAAAAGCAGCAGTTTCTTCCCTCTGGCATGCACTACAGAAATAAATATGAACTTCCATTCACCCTAGTTCATATGAAATCGGAAAAGTTTCCATGGAAAAACCAAGCATGTCTAAAAGTTTGGTCCTTTCAGGTGTGGCTATGAATACCTTAAGCATACACTCTGGCAGACTTAGTGTCATTTGCTTCCAATTGACTTAAAAGGATGATATGAAAGAGTGATCCTACAGAATACACAATTAATTTTATTCCTTTTCTTTCTCTTCTCCTCCAGCAGCTGACACACTGGAACAGTGGAGACAAAAAAAAAAAAAAAAAAAAAAAAAAAAAAAAAAAAGGAGTTTTTTTGTTATATCTGTTCTCAAAGTAGTTTTGATATTTTTACCTTTTTTTGGTTTTCCAAATTCTGTCATTATCTACACTAAGCCTGTGGTCACACTGAGCTTGCCGGCTGTCAAGGGCTGACTCCTGGAACTCCAGCAAGCACGAAGCTGTTCTGTTTTCCAGAAGCAACAAACGGGAATAATGCTGCCGCCAAATCCTCTGGGATATCTGCCACCCCTGTAACTCAGAGACCCACAGGAACGGACCTGTGGTCCCTGTCAACTCTCAAGAGTCAAT
This sequence comes from Chroicocephalus ridibundus, assembly GCF_963924245.1. NCBI lineage: Eukaryota > Metazoa > Chordata > Aves > Charadriiformes > Laridae > Chroicocephalus > Chroicocephalus ridibundus. The sequence goes on from NC_086284.1 coordinate 209,462,409, forward strand.
CTCAGGGCCGTACCAAGTGCTAAACCACCTGGCAAACTCCAGTGAAGTGTGAAAAGTGGAAATATCGCTGGGACTACATTTTATCACACCACTAATACTGCCTGGCACAGCACAGACATAGTGAATGAGGCCTTGACTCTGCTTATTCCAGTCCCTTCTGCAAGAAAATAATTGGCAGCAAGTTGTCAGCTCACTGTGAGTTGCAGTTCTGGCCAGTCCTAAACTGTCAGCACAAGAAAGCAGCGAGTCCATCTTCCTTACCCTGCACCCTGCGCAGCTTCACGGGCGCTGGGAACGAGCCTGGCTTTAAATGCCAGACAGCACCCAGCCGCACATGGCTGTCACTGGAAATACACATTCAAACGCTACTGGGTTTTCTCACAACAAAGTTCTCTTGCCTTAACATGCATGGATGGAGAAAGAGCCCAGATTTAATGTGAGATTAAATTATAATAAATTCACTATAATTGGTTTTCTTAATGAAATATTTTGTTTATCAGGAAAGCAACTAAGGATAAAAAACAGAATGAATCTCCATCCCCTGCTGCATACAATTTCTTGGTAGAAAAGCACCCAATGAAAATGAAAATGAGAGATGGAAGCTGCTCAACAATGCTGAAGGCATGCTCTCTTGCTTCTTTTTATTCAGCAAAAGCTGTCAAAAAATCCACATCCTCTGATGTACTTGCATTTAGCATAGGAGCCTGTCAATTATTTATCGCAGAGAGTTCTGTCAGAGCGGGATTAAGATGTCCTAAAATTCCCAAGAGGGTAATCCATCATCACACAATATAGTGTGTGAATAATGGACAGCCACAAAAGGCTCCGCTGACATGATGGAAGTGAATGATAGGTGAATTGAGGTCACGGGCGTGAAGTGAAGACATCGGACAATGTATACCCAGGCTGTCAGTCAAGCCATTAAAAAGGAGAAAGTACATGAATATGAAACAGCAAACAAACAGATCGGCTTTTGTTCCCTTCTTCCTAACAGCTCAAAGAAAATAGATGCTGGAGCTAATGAACACATCCGCACTCTGTGCCAGTGCTGTTACAGCTCCGGGTCAAAGAGAAATATCCTGTAAATCTTCCAGTTATGGAATAGTAAGGCCAATAGTGGAGTTTTCTTTTGCTAGTGATAATGTGGTTTATTTCTGCCTTTTTCCACTCTCAACATACTTAGAAGAGCTATGTTTCAGTAACAAACAGCATTTTAAATCAAAGCAAACTTACATTACATACGCTTTGATTTACTACTTGTTTTACTACCACAAACCCATAAATCTAGAAATACCATTGACCCTAAACCATTCCTCAGAAAAAGACTACGCAAATAAACTTAGCACCTACCAAAAAACCCCAGAAGTTTGGTGGAAACCTTGCCTGAGTTCAACCAAGGCTACAAAACTCTTGGTGTTCCAGTGAAAAGCACATCTCACAAAAGAGGTCACTTTACATAGGAAGATAATTTATTTTATTGTACTCCTAAGTGTAATACACAACTCTCTCCATTCAGTGCACTCCTTCTCCCTTTCAGGTGCTTTTGTCCAATAACAAAGATGTTTTTTATCTTGACTGTTCTTTCCTACCAACAAAGATAGGGATAAAGACAACATTGCAAATACTGCCTACAAGTGTTTGCAGGATCCATCTGCTGTTCTATCCCTTATGTATTTCACCAATTTAATCGTTGGTATTAATAACACATTTACAGATACAGCAAATGTATATTAAAAATAACTTCGTGTTAGTGTATAGTCTGGTCTAATCTAGTCTAGTCTTGGAGTGGATTCTCAAAATGCCTTGTTTGTCCCACTCTGGTGTAAATCAGTAGATCAGCCAACCAGCTAGGCGTGTCCGTGTGTTACTCCTCTCTTCCAAGTTACTGCAAATTAAACATAATTCACTATCAATCAAAGCTGGTAAAACAGATCCCAGCTGTGGCTTCTGCAGCTGCCTTGCCTTCAAATATTCCTACATATCAGTCTTTTATCAGAGCCTGCCTCCTACGGTTGGACTCGATGATCTGAAAGGTCCTTTGCAACTTAGACAATTCTATGATTCCTCAATCTGCTTCTTGCCTGAAGATCCCTTTCAGCACTCTCCACAGCTTCCAGTCCCTCCTACTTCAGCCTGTAGCATAGCCCCAGCACTGAAGAACCAGCTTATTTTCACAGATAGACACATTGTTGTCAACTTTTCAACAACTCACAATTCTCAGTCTAAGCCATAAAAGCTCTAACCCATCCTGAGTATTCAAGAGTAATTAAGACCACGTCCAGTGCTCAGAAAGTCAGTCATAGAAATTATACCTTGACATCTTTTTCTCCCTGAGTTTAAGATTCCAAGTTTCTCCCTTTGACTGCATACTAGCAAAACCCTAGTTTTCAGAGATGATGAAAAATTCAATAAAGCTTTGCCTTACTGAAAAGAGAAAAGTAAATTATTATTGAGTCTTTTTTGCTTTTCTTATTGAATTCTTATTGTTTATAATTACAGTGCCATTTTAAAACTCAAATATGAATGAATATAATAAATAGTTGAATGTTGAGTGCTTTTTACCACAAGGACTATAATTTTTTGCTTGGTTTATATGGCTAGTATTTTGTAGAGAACCTCCCTCCCCCAAAATGTTTACATTTATTAAGATATCTATCTCTTCATTATTATATATGTATTAGCAAATAGTATTTTAAAGTGGAGCAGGGAAAGAAACTCCGTCTGTAGAGTGAAGCAGTTGGTACTGAGATCTTACATCCCCAGTACACGTTTCAGTGAGTTGACTCTGAACTAGCTGTAGATCCGTGAAATTAATGCCTGTCAGAGCTTGGGAAATATTAGAGGTACTCCCAGACATCACTTTCTCTCCCTTCCCACCTCTTTTGCTACTGTTTGTTAATTCAGCCAGTGTTATTCTAAAGACATAGCACAGTTACAGAGCTCCGGCTCAGAATATTCATTGCTCATGATTAACAGTGCTAGAATAACATTAATATTCAGGTTGCCACGTCAAGTACTAAAAAAAAACCAACCAACCACAGGAAAAAAACATAAAAAAATATATTTCCCCTTATACTAAGAAAACTAGACATTTATGAAACAAATACAATGTGTATATAGGCAGTCAAGCAGAAGAAACACCTGAAAAATGTGTTTTCACCCATAAATACACCTTCTTCAGTACTGTATTAAATGCTACTGCACTCTGTCATTTTGAAATCCACTCTCTAGACTGACAAAGTATTTGCTCAAACCAGTTTCAAATGTCTCTGACTGTTTACTTTCCCTCTGCTCAGTAATCCAATTCTCTGAAAACTAAAATGATATTCCAAAATTTTCAGAAATGTCAATTAGACATTATTTTGTTTCACATAAGCAACTACATAAGTAAACCCAAGCTAAAACCAAAAGTTTGACCGCCAAACTGTGGAATAGACGGCTTAAAAAAGGACAGCATATTATTTTCTATACCAGTAGCAGATTTAATACATTTTTCATGATTTATCTAGTCTATAAATACAAGCTTTCTGTCATTCTGAAGGTGAAGTTTCTATATATCATTTGGTTTTAGCGATGCAAGATTGATAAATGTTAAAAAATGTTGCATATGAAATACAAAAACTAGCATAGTTTTATATTATTTTGCAGTTAATTCTACAAATCCAAGTTATTAATGATTTATATTTTTGAAATGTAAGTCAAGCAGCCACCTCCAGCTGAATTTCAATTGATGAATTGTGAGCTTGCATTCCAGCAAATATAAGTTGGAAAGTAAGTCAAGAAGTGGCAAAAGAAAGATGTATACGCCTGACATATGGTACAATGTTCCTGCAAGAAGAGGAAGAAAGGAAATTTTAATGCAGATGAGCTTAAAAAGATCCTTTATAAAAAGGCATGTTTGTAATAGAACCGGCTGCATAAACATGAGGCAAGTGAGAAATTCTACAACATCATATGAGCTAATAGTTTGTATTTTTATGTGAAAAAGATGTTGATTCTGGGACCACATGGACCTATAAAGAACAAGAATATAACAAACACTATGACAAAGATGTGAATCCACTCTATTAATAAACTTTAATACATATACCACCACACGCAAAGTGAGGTTAAAGGACCACTCAAAATCAAACAATGGATGAATTAAAGTTACCTTTCCAGGACTCGCTTTTTCGTGTGCGTTGATGTTAGCAAGGGGAAGAGAACTAGGAAGAAGGCTGGATTAGAGTAGCGGCACCTGGTATAAACAGCCCAAACCAGGGGAAGGAGACTTGAGACAGAATCAGTTTATGGCAGCCTGATATAATGATGTGACGAGGTGTTAAGACACACTGCAGCACGAACGTGTAAAACTGATCAAAAATAGGTAATCTTTTATGGTCCTTTGTCCCCTATTAGATTTACGCAAGGTAACAACAGACACATTCAAATGCCATCCATCCCCGAAGTACTAGTTTCTGTTCCAAAAGTACGATACAAAAAGGTTTCAAAGATAAAATCTCAACTGTTTCTAACATGGAGATAAAAATGCCTCTTCCTGTTTTCCAGCTTTGTTCCTGGAAATGACTAAACAACTATTGCCTAAATGTTTTAAAAAAATGTAGCCTGATCCAATTGTAGGGAAAAAATTCAGAAAAAAAGGTTAAAATTTCTGACAGAAGTGAAGAAAAATAGATTTCTATCATGAAAATAATGGTCAGTACATAAAAATAGGCATGTCTCACAAGTGTAGACTTTTTCCGAATTGCTACTTGGATACAGTTAATTGAGATCAAAGAGGAGGAATGTGCAACAAATGTGCACATGTGGGTTTGTCGTGTTTAACTTCATCTTTTCTGAGTAACGCTGTGGTGGCATTTTAACACAAACACCTGCGTTCCATCAATTATGGCATGTTAAAATACTTTATATTTGAAAACTTACCATTCACAAAGGATTACATGTTATTCTCTTTTCATAGTCATCTTGCCGCTTCCTGCCCCCAATTAGGAAAACCGGTCTCTTTTTCTTCTTTATTTACCCAGGTAAATTCTAAGTAGATTGACTATGTTCACAGTCATCTTTACTTTTCTCCTATAAATATCCCTGTAATAAGATTCTTACACTGTTTTTTAAACACAGATTTGTTGCACAAATAACTGAATAATGAACTATTAGTTACTTGAAATTATGCAGGTCTGCACTGGTTACAGCAAAAGTTGGTGTAGCCTAGAAGGCTGTCTCTGAAAGGAGGGAACTTCCTGGTCTAGAATTTGTATCTGCATCACAGTATTCAATAGTCTTTGATAGAATAGCTTTTTTAATCCATTTGCATTTTGACATTCATAGCAACCTACAATCTTATTGTGTTCTGCGAAGAAATAGCAAAGTATCTTTTGTTTGTTTTAAACAAAGTCAACACAATAATTTCATTTGGTGCTTTCTTGTTCTTAATACTTTCACTAAAAAAAAAAAAAAATCAAATAATTTCAAAGTCATCTTTTCCATGTCATTTGTGAAATTATATATTTCAGTCAGCCACAACCTCCACAATGACCTTAGTCCTACTTTTTGCAAGCTGAAGAGCTCGAGCCTATCTCATCTCTTTAATAAACTCTTTGTCTAAGTTTTACAGGAAAGTGTTTGCAACAAATCATTACAATTCCATCTGCTTAAGATGCTGTAAATGGCCATAGAAAATCGTTGGGAAGCTTTGCAGCTCCCAGTCTGCCATCTTTAGATCTGATAATTCCCTTCTTCAAGTCCTTCACTGCTTTGAAAGGATGGTATTTTCAGAATATATTATTCAACTGGAAGGGCAGTATTTAACCTTCCAGACTGTCGTCTGGCTTTAGGTGGCCGTGCTTGAGCAGAAGGGCTGGACCAGCTGACCTCCAGAGATCCCTTCCAACCTCAACCATTCTATGATTCTGTGATGTAGCTTCAGGTTAAGATACTTTGTTTTATGAATTTACCCCCTCCTTTAATGTTACTAGAGACATAATCAGAGCAGTCATTGGTGTCTAAACAGCACTTCAACTGAACAAAGGTGTCTACCTAAAAGTGAGCTCACTAGAGTGGATTCAGATATCTATAACTGAAGCTGAATCTCTTCCAGTGTCAATAATAACTCTAGATATAATCCTACAGACATAAGCCTACACCACTCTGCAGGAATGCATGGGGATTACTTAAATCCATTTATATTCCACATGTAGGTCCCTAGTTTCGTTCTTGAAAGGGACGAATGTCTGATGATAAAGATTGCTGCTATGGAGTAAAAATGAATAAGAACATGAATTCTAGTGGTGAGTTTTTGTTTGGGTTTAGTTTGGATTTTTTTAAGGTTATAGCTCTAGGGCAGAATTACATTTTTGTCTTCTTTTGTGAATATTCCATATTTTGAGAGATTTGGGTCTTCTGACAGTTTAACTTTGATTCTATATTTTCTGCTTTGTGAGTATAAAAGGTAATATTGATCCGTGCCTTCAAAATGTACTTTCCTTAATTTGATATTTGTCATTAAGTTGAGACCATTTGTCACTTTCTTTCACTAAAGTGAGTCATCCCCTGAACATTTACTTTGATGTTTTTAAGGTCTAATATAACTATTGATTTATTGTCAACACATCATCTCTTCTCTGTTAATGAAATCTATAGACTTTATTCTTCCTCATTCTTTCCTTTAATTGCCGTCCATGGAAGTTACAAACAGACACTCTATCTCATGCTTAACTCTGAAAAGCAAACGGCTGTTGTGATAAAAATGACATTTATTTATTTCCGTATTCCTGTCTTTGTGTTTTGACGTCTTTTCCCTCACTGTGGATAATGATTCCCTTTCAGGAGTTAGAAGTATTTCTTCTGAAGATACTATTTTGTTTGTTTGAATATAACAAACTGTTGGATAAGCAGAGAGGCACAACACTCAGCCAATTTCAGACTGCTTTCAGGAATCATAAAATAATTTCATTTGGGAGGGACCTCTGGTGGTCATCTACCCCAGTGTCCACCCAAATCAGGGTCAACTTCAAAGTTAGATCAGGTGGCTTAGGGTTATATCCACTTAGGTTTAATTATCTCCAGGATGGAGATTCCAAAATATGCCTGGGCAACCTTTTGGATCAAGTTCCAGTGTAGATCATCCTCCTTAAAATTATTTTTTCTAGTATCTAATCACAGTTTCTCATGGTGCAAGTTTTATCCATTGCATCTTGTCCTTTCTCTGTGAAAAAATTCAACAGTATACTGAAAATGAAAGATTTCCATAAATACTCCCAAATTGTTAAAAGTTCACATTAAGCAAAAAGCACTAAAGAAAGGAAGTTTGCCACTTTGTGTGTCTGTACCTTCGATGGTACCTTCCATAATAGTATTTGAAGAAATCACCTCCCTCTTACTCTCGTTCTCAAAATACCCTGTTTTCTCAAATTAAGATTCTGTGAAACTGGATCCTTCAAGAAGAAAAATTAATTACATAAGCTATCAAAAAGACTACCACTGTTTAAAGAGCAAATGCAGGTTTCATGCAGTTTACTAATAAGTTTCAATAATGACAATATGTTCCTCTCAAAAATTTTAGCAAATTTAGAATAAGTTTGAAGTGTGAAAAATTGAATAATGAGAAGAAAAATGGGAAGTTTTCAAAGAGAGAAGTTTTCAGAGCATGTCTGTGATCATGTCTCTATTGTAGCAACAGACATACGTCTGCTGTTTATCCCAGTTAAAATTTTATGGATGAGTTCCTTGAAATTTCTGTAGATTTTGCATTTGTAATTTACTTCATGCTTTTTGAAAAAAAAAAAAAACAAAAAAATAAAAAAATTGAAAATAATATTTAGGGTTCTGATACAACACTCACTGAAACCTACCATGTGGATTCACGTGGGTTTGACACCAAGCATATGTACAGAGTAATTTAAGTAAACCCAGCAAGTTATGTGTAAAATTATGGTAACTATCAGCACTATGGAAAATATTAAACATTCATTTTTACTGAAAGCAAATTTTCTAAAGAGTCACAGAAGAAATTAATCTTATTTCATTCTTTTATCTCCTATTCATTACAGAGTCAAAACAGAAAATCTTACAAAAGGCAATTTATGACACAACACAGGTCCTTTCTGTAGGAACTGAATGTGAAGATTTATCATCATTTAATTTCAAAATCATAATGAATAGTCTCCATGTAGTTTGGATACATGAGTACTTTCATTTGTACTTTGGCTCCAGCTACACCACAGGGAAACAGGCACTGTAGCATTTAAAAAACTACACACCTTTTAACAAGCTTGAACGAAGAAACCTTCACAGCAAATTTTACTCTGGATACGTAACTCTTCTGATTTAATGTCATTGCTCCTTGATGTAACACAGTAGATGTTGATATATCAATATATTAACAAAATTATATTGTATTAATACAATATTAAGCAATAAAAATATTTATTTTACCTTTTAGGTACGTGACTAGGTTTTTTGTATGAGATTAGTCATAGCTTACTGGCTAGGATACTTAAATAATCTTTTTGCCTGTGCCATTCTTTTTTGGTGTAAGCAAATGAGTGCAATTATTGTTCTTGTCTTACAGGTAGGTTTCTTGGAATGCACTAAGAAATTCAGGTCGGGAGTAGAGCTGGGGGAGAAACTGCTCTCCTGACTCACTCAAACTTCTTGGTATTTTGAAAGGCAACCACTTTCCCGTATTGTTTCCTCAAAGGATCTCTTTTCCATGTCCCAAGGCTTACATCTACCTAGGATTTTGAAAATTAGCTAGTCTGCAAAATGTTTTCTGGGAGATGGGGTAATATCATGATGTCAAGAAAGAGGGATTCAATAGCTCAATTCCCAGCCTGCATGCGAGTTGCGAGCATTTTACTCTCAAGTCATAAGAGAACTGACTGCAGGGCAGTAAAAGAAGAAAATTCTTCTTCTAAAGGCAACTTATTCCATAACTAATCATGACAGGATTCACATTCCAAATCATTACATTAAAACACCTTATTAAAAGAAAAAAACTCTCTTCAAAATAAATGAAGAAATTACAAATTCCAATCCGTATTTCACGCTGTGAAAACAGGAACTCAACAGATGCATATTTTATGAATCCAGCAATAAAAGTACAGCCAGTTTTCCATATTCATGAAAAATGTTGCTGAAAACATTCATCGTATTCATCTTCAGGAAAATGTAAATTCTCCCTATCACATTGTGTAACATTCTATAAAGGGAGAAAAGGAAAGGCTTTTCTTTAAATGACAGTTTGTTCATCTCGTTTGCCTTATCTGTACAATCCAGCCCTTTTCCTCTTCTTCGTAGTATATTAGGCTATTTCACCCTTCCAGTCTGTTCTCAGCTTTGTGTGTGCAACTATTGACTGGCAGTGGTAGCTTTTCAAACAGACTCTTTGGAGTTATTTGAAACAATTAATGGCAGCAAACTGCTCATAAGTAAGTTTTACCTAATAATTGACCTTAACAGTACGGTTAAACATTTTTTTGACTTTGCCTTGGGGCCCTTAGCTGCCCAGCACATTCAATTATTGTCTCAAATCGGTGTTTAACTATTAATATGTTAAAGGATTTGACACTTTGAAAGGAAAGTGATTGAAGAAATTGCTGCTTTTAATGTGGCAGCTCTCCCAGCCACACAGGGCCCCTCCACGAGGGGGTTCTTCAACTCGCGAGCAGCCACTGTCCACACGTGGAGAGCCAAATGCATCACTCTGAGGAGCCAAATCCTCATTTCTGGGTGCTACTTGCAGGTTGAACTGGTACAGTGGCCTCTCAATGCTACGCCATGCCACTTCAACGCACAAGAAGACCCATTCCTGCAGATCTACTCTCTCTGTAGATTTAAAGTCCTTCTTCTTTTGAAGCATCAGCCATGATAAGAAATAACTTCCAAAGAAAGACATTACGTTGGAGAAACATCTGCTTTTAGGGAGGCCTGTCCATTTTAGAGTGGATTTCAGTAACATCTGCAAGTCATCTAAGAATTTAGCTTTTTAAACGTTCTCCCACTTGTGGTATGAGCCAGATACAAACCGATAGCTAGAAGAAACTCCCTCATCATCTGAATATCCCATAACATCCTATGAGCTTTCCTCTGAAAAAGCTGGTACCAGTCACTGTCAGAGACAGGATCCTACAACGAGCATCCATTGGCCTCACTCAAGATTAGCAACTGCGACATTATGGTTCAGACATGTCTCAAAGACCTCCACTACAGCTCCCATGTTAGGACAAATCGCCTAATTCATCATAGCAAAGGAATATTCCTTTCCTTGATGAACAACTAAATGGTGTGTATGGTGGAAACACTGTTCTCCTTTCCTTTAAGAGTTGCACACATTGTCAATGCAATTTTGCTTCTATCAGACTGCTTATCCCAAAAAGCTTGATATTGTCTTTTGTTGCTTTGTTTTATTTTCATGCACCTCTAACAGGCAGCACTGCTGCTGAAGCTGCCAGGCAGAGCCCTAACTAATTGTGTTTCTCTCTCCCTCACTTGATCCACAATAATAGCATGCAAAATGGAAATAACAGCGCATCAGCTCTTGTAACCCAATCACCAGCCTGGCAGATGCAGAAATGTGCTGCTCCTGTTCAGCCTTTTCATTTCTAAATCCCCTAAATAAGTCTCAGTTGTCACCATCCACTGAGCGACAACCTTTGAAGATAGGAAGGTCTTGATTCAAAGAAGACCAGGAGAAGACTCTTGACACCTGTTTATATAGCTGTATTCACAAAGCTTTTCATTCATGGCCCTCTCACATGGTGCAAATTAGCTGATGTTGAAATGCATCAAGAAAATAAATTTCCCCTTTCTAAACAAACACTCCATAGGAGAAATATCACAGCTCTGCACTAAGAATACTATTTGTGCTAATAATCCTGTCGATTAATTGTACTAATAATTCAGGTAATGGAGGCTGTTGCTCCTTTGAACCTCAGAAGAAGGTACCAAGTCAATCTGACTCCTGACAAATATTCATTGTGTTGTAAATCTTCCCATTAATCAAAGCAGAAGAGACTGCATAAAACTGCATTTGGCCACTGATAAAAAAAAAAAAAGCCCATTCTAAGTGGTGATGTAGTCAAAAAAGACACAGTTGCATGGATCTCTCTTTCCTGTAATTATCTGTAAGGGAAAAAAAAACAACCAACCAACCAAACAAAAAACCAAATGAAAACCCTGAATAATTTCCCTGAGAGAAAGGAGAGGGGGAAAAAAGATAAAAAAAAAAGAGAACTGTCACTTGTGAGTCCTTGCAACAAATTCCAGTTGAGAGAAGCTGAGTTAATCTTCATTTGGAAGCAAAGATGAATAACTACCATAACTATACCTGCTGCTATATTTATCAATATTATAATTACAATATTTCACACAGCATTTTTTACTGTTTCCCTTCTTCAAGTTTTTTCACTAAAGCATTTAATTTTCAAGTCCATCTGGTGCAGCAGAGCGTTGTGCACGTAAAATAGTACTCAAATGTAAGAACAACACGCCTTTATGTACTAATCTTTGCTTTAACAGTCAGGCTCTTTATCATGGTCTATTCTTATTCTGTCATTGTTTATTTATTTAATGGTATTTATAAGGATCTGATTTGGATGTCAGAAAACAAAAGACTTTCAAGAGGATAGCAGAAGATGATAGTTAATTTATTTGAAACAGAAAATAAAATATTTTATGAATGAGGACATGTGGACACTGCACATATCCTCTTCTTCTGAATCTTCTTTACAATGCATATGCACACTACAAATATTTCAGGAAATTAATCATCATCATGGTGCCTCAAACATAGCAGTTTCTAAAAGCTTCTACATACAAACCAGAATCAATCCATATTACAGAAAGTGATCTAGTTCTATTTATTAAATACTTCCCGCTATTCAGAAGATTCATGCTCAGTTTTTAATTGAATATATCTCTGAGTCTAATTCTAACCTGTTTATTCTGTTGGAACATATTGATTCCAGAACTTCTGGCAGTAAACTGCAAATCCCACTAGAAATAGCCATCAGTCTGGATAATAAATCAGTGTCTTCACAATGGCATCATATACCCACCACAGTAAAAAGCAGCTGCGGATGACTTTCAGAATCTGCCAACGTGGCCACAAGTTATTTAAACCTAACTAATGACACTAACTCATCCAACTAAGGTGGACCAACCTCTGCCAGGCCAGCCCGAGGACCTCAGCTTTCACAGGAAGAATGCTTTTCTCAATAATAGGGAATGTAAGCCTCTTTCTAACTCAGGCAATAAATAGAAAAACATGGTAAAATAGATTGAAGGAGGAGGGAGGAGAGAAAAAGTCATTTTCCTTAGCCTTAGCAACGCTCTGAATTCCAACATAGAACAGTCTGAGCGGTACCAGGTCCCCAGGGCTTGTACACGATGGTGGTGTGGGATACTGACACGCTCCAATAACCTCTGAATTTTGTTCTGCAGTCTGAAGCACCCTTGCCAAGTTCTCCATGACTGAAAGGTTTTGGGTTTTTTTCTTTTCTTTTTAACCACTCCCTATTCAGCAGAATTCTGTTTCTGATTCTCCAGTTGAAGTCAACATGGTTTAAGCACTTAAGCATAACCCTGTGCTTCCTAGGAAACAGGTCTTGAAATCATGACAAGATACGACACAGCCCTACATTGGCAGTTCTTTTGAGGAGGAGAGGTATGTCTGTTGTGTATTTACAGAGCCCATAGCACATGCTCTACTTGTGATCCCCTGGAGGTTCAACAGTAAAGCTCTGTAATCATGAAGAACAATTCCACATGTCCATTAGTCTACTGTGATATAGCCTACTATAGTCTGCTGTGTGATATAGTCTACTGTCTTATTTTATTCCATCTGACTACCTCATACAGTGTTTACTATAACCATGAATGGTTTAATCCACTCTGCTGTGCAGCTCACACCTTGTTTGTCCCTGCCACATTCCTACTGGCACTATTGCTACTTTGTGTTTCTTTGGGTTCTTTCTTCTTTAGCTGTAAATTGCTGTCAGTGTAACGAATCGCTTGCACTGCACGTGGTTAAACCTGTAATCCTGGGAAGTCATTGCTTCATCTTGCACTTCTCAATGAAAAAAAGAAGTTTAAAAACAACCACTGAGACAGATAGGGAAAAATCACACCACAATCTCCCATTACAAGGTGGGAAGAAAATCAGCACAGCTTATATGTGCCTAAAGAACGTCCCGTCAGTCCTTAGCGATTTTCTATTCACAGCAGGTACCCCGCATTACGCATCCAGTTTGAAGCATCTGTCGATACCTCAGGCTGCAACGAAGCGGCTGCAGTTTATTGGCGAGCCTGGCTGGAAGGGTTCTCTAGGGAAGCTCAGATATTACAGGCTCACGTTAAAAATGCTACTGGAACAAATACATTTTTGCTCGGCTGCAATATTAAAAAGTGATGCCTGACCAGTAATTAAAGAAGCTGCCAGACAACACAAAATGTGTTGGGCTAGTTAATGTATGCAGATGTCACTACAGAGAGTGATCTCATAAACAAAACAGGAAACAAAGCACTAGCGCAACAAATTAACCTTTATGGGTGAGGCAGTCTGTGAGCAATGAACAGTGATAGGATATTCATGTGCTGTTGTTTTTTTTTTTAATTAAGTCACAAGAAGATCTTAACCCTTTTGACGAACAGGATAAACATGAGCATGTCATTAGGGTTTCTGACCCCCAGTTGCTCCACGGCAACTATCTTCATTTCTATATTTCAGGACTGTACATTCTTACTGCAAAAGTTTGTTGTGTTTGTTGCTGTATAAACATGGTGTTATTAATTTGTGTCTGTCAGCATCTTAATCAGATGTCACATTATGAAAAAAAGCTGATAACACAGACTACCAGCCCTGTCTGTGCATAACACACCTGCCAGGATGTTCCCTGCTTACTTGGGCAATGCTCCTAGAATGCCTTCTGGATTTAAAAAAAAAAAAAAAAAAAAAAAAAAAAAAAGATTAAATTAAAAAACGAAAAATAAATCAATCTAAATGATATTCTCTACATCTCAACCTTCCATAATGGGTGAAGGAATCATAGAAAACCAGAGTGGTCTTTAGTACTGCAACTAGAATGAACTGAGTAATGTGAGGTAGGATATCAAGGAACTTTCCTTTTCCTAAAGATAAATCCAGGATCTAGAATCCCAAAGAGTGTGGATTAATACCTGTCACAATTTTAAGCTGGAAAGTTTGCAAGTGTTCCATATATACTCTTTTGAAACTGTGCTAAGCTACTTGCCTTCCACATCCTTCACCGGCTAATTCTCTAGGTTAATTACAGTCTGTATCTATGGATGTTCTGTAAACAGTCATATAAAATGAATAATAAGAAGTCTGACGTAAATCATTTCTAGGTGCTTTTTGAGGAGACAGACTTTTGAACCAATATATCATTACCATCTGCCTTGTCAACTCTTCTTAGTTCATGCATTATTTACCTGCTAAACTATGGTGACAGTGGTGAAGCAACAACGCTCTGTTTTGAACCTCCAGCTGCCATCTACGCAAAGCAGGTTGAATGCCAAAAAGTTATGAAATATTCATGCTTTCACTTTTTTTTTTTTTTTTTTTTTTGTAACTGACAACATCCTAATGCATAGGTGACTTTAAAGGCTCAGTATTTTGGTCATTCATTTACCTCTTCCACTCAAAATATCCAAAAAGTGTGAAAAGCAACATAAATAGCATTATTTTCCTAATTGTATCTCTTGATATAGGGGTTAGTTTTTAATTTATGGATTAATTTAATTTCATTTATTCTTGTTATTAATTTAATTTAACTAATTTTTCATGTATTGATTTCTCAGAACAAGTCAGCCTTTGGCTTTTAGACAAAAAGATGTAACTTTTGTTTGTAACCTCACTACTAGAGACCAGATTCAGAAAATTCTGAGCTGTACAGATTTCATTGTTATGAGGAGGAGTTCCATCGGTTTTAGTATTTACCTTATCAGTCATGGCTTATGGCATATTAAGCAATCAAAACTTGACTTCCCTCAGGCTTTGTTAGCATCATTCGCATTTTCTCCTCAAATATGTTAAGTCTTTCTCCCTGGCAAGATGTTTCTATGTGGAATTCATTGTGTCACAGACTGTCATTTTCTGCCATTTTGCTGAAGCTCTCGGAGTAAAATGTAAAAGAAAAACACATCTCACATAGAATCATAGAATCATAGGGTTGGAAAGCGCCTCTGGAGATCCTCTAGTCCAACCCCCTGCCAGAGCAGGGTCACCCAGAGCAGGTTGCACAGGAACACGTCCAGGCGGGTTTTGAATGTCTCCAGAGTTGGAGACTCCACCACCTCTCTGGGCAGCCTGTGCCAGGGCTCTGCCACCCTCAGGGTAAAGAAGTTCCTCCTCATGTTGAAATGGAACTTCCTATGTTCAAGTTTGTGCCCATTACTCTTGTCCTGTCCCCGGGCACCACTGAGAAGAGCCTGGCCCCATCCTCCTGACACCCACCCTTTAAGTATTTATAAGTGTTGACAAGATCCTCCCTCAACCGCCTTTTTTCCAGACTGAAGAGACCCAAATCCCTCAGTCTTTCTTCATAAGAGAGGTGTTCGAGTCCCCTAATCATGAGTTTAAATTTATAAATGCATTATCTGATATTTTTATAGAAACACTGAAAGATCTCTTTTAGTATTTCATAAGTAGAAAAGGATCATGTCACCAGTTACTACCAACCTCAACCTCAGAAGTATCAGACAGATTTACCGAAACACTCTGAGTTCATTTAGCACCAAATGCCCCATTTTAAACCATCATACAAAATTTCCCAAGTCACTCTCACAAAATGTTGGTACAAAATACTCTTAAAGGAGCTGTTTAAGTTTAAGAATATCAAACACAAACCTGTAAATAAATATTCTGCTTGGAGATACTTTGTAAAGCATACCTTCCTTGTTTTCTCTAAGCTAAGGACATTTTTGAAAGAAATGTAACAGTCAATGATTAGATAAGAATATATTCTACTATATTTAGTAAAATTCATTATACTGTGAATAGTCCCAATCTTAGGCTCGAGTCCTTTCTTGCTCTACCAAGAAACTAATTTTCTGAAATTCCTTCACAACACAGTATTCTTTTGCTATTGCACTGGCTAAGCTCTGCAGATGGTCACGTTCAGAAGGGACTGAGGGGTCATTACAGTCCTTTCCCCCCGGTATTCCTGCTACAACAAGAAAATGTCATCAAAACTATGAACTGCTGAGGAGAGGATTTTATACTTCCCTGGACCTCAAACTGACAAAAGCACTTCTGTTCAAGAGAAGAAAAGCAAAGTGATGATAGGAAGCTCATTAGGCCAAAAGACAGTAAGAACACAATTTCAGCAATAAATATTGAAGTACTGAGGTGGGAAGAGAAAGCTCAGGAAGGCTGGATGAATAGATAGGTAGAATTCAACACTGCAGACTAAAAAGCAGGAAAGGTTTGAAAAGCTGAGTGACCAAACTGAAGGAGGGGAGGAGTAAGATTTACAAATAAAATAGTGGCAATTTTCATGATTCAGAAATACAGAAAGTAAATAAATAAAACTTAATTAGTCTAGATCTGATTTCAGTCAATGAAATGACTGCAGGTATCTACAGAAATATAGTACTGCAGATCCAATATTCACATACCAGTTAGCATGCATCAGAAAATAAAACCTATGTCTGCAACACCCGCACTGCATCTTCATTTATATCAGTAAGCGTTTTAGAAAAATGCATGAGGCAGAAGTCTGATAACAACTTCACACGGGAAGTTTAAACATTCAGCAGTAAAAGGCTATTGAGTACATTTAAGCTCACTGAGTGAAATCCCCTGTGTATAACCTACTATGGCTCCATTGATTTCACTTAGGAGTTTATGGAGTCTGACATTCACTGAAGTCAATAGAGCTGATCCATTTGGTATCATCTGCAGATCTTGCCCTGTATGCATAAAAATAAGAGTCAGACTTCACCTGCTTGGGTTCTGCACTGCTGAAACTATCAGCTGCTTTGAACTCCATTGATTTACACTGGTGGACCTGAAATCACAGACAGGTTTACATCGCCTTGCAAAAAATATGGTTGCTCAAAACGCGAGAATTTTCAAGAAGGCATTGAAAAGAAAGTGTGAAAAAAAATGGAGAAAGGTTGACTCTCTTAACCTTTTGCAGTCCCCAGAGCAAGCCTTACCATCCCCAAATCAAATACCTCACAAAATCTCCTTTCCAGCTGCCTGAACATAACAAACTCCAGAAGGACTCCAAAATGACCTGTTCGGGGTATTCTTGTTTTATCCTTTGACAAGATGTGGTGAAGTGTGGCCTCCAGAGAGGAAGAAGGTTGCTCCTTCTCTTTGGGCTGTCTGAGCAGGCTCTAGGGGAGAGGTATTCAATAGCAGACCACCGAGTGAAGCAGCAAGAGAGAAATGACAATAAACAGTGGTCACGAAAACTCCAGAAAAGGACGAGAAACTTCATTGAGGAGGAAGGAGCAGCCTTTCAGGCCTCCGAGAGAGAACAAACTCCTCAGGAACCAGAAGGACTAAGAGCAACTGTGCGGCAACCAGGGAGACAACAAGATAACTGCAACCAAGCATAGAAGCAAGGCAGGGTAAGAGCTGTCTGACAACCTTTTACTCCTACTGAAAAAAGTTAGTTTTTTACTATTTGCACACATGAAGTTTGACTTTTTCAAGTTTAGAAGCCTTTTGGATTTCTTTGGGGAGCGTACCGGAGTGATAAAAGATTAAAGTTGTAGGTAACAACAGGTTCTTGCATCAGGCAGTTGTAAGCAACTTTAATTATAAATGGGGCAGGTAGAAAAATCCCCAGCAAACTGATATTACTTTTATATTTTCATACCTTTTTCCTTTAGAAAAGGACCCCTACACGAACAGGCCTTTTGAAAGAGCATTTGTTTCGCCACAGTCTAGTCTGACAGTCCCTATCGATGACCTGAATCCTGAACAGGCAAAAGATAAGGCCTCAAGGAAACGTTCATAACAACTAACTGGTTTTAAATCTGCTCTTGTTGTAAAAAAGGCAACATGGAGGAAGTTTTAATTTGGTCTTACATTTGGGAGGAACAGAATCATGAAACTGGGCCTACCTGATCCCAGGTCCCCACACAAGATTTCACAGAGATCTGAAACTGTCTCCATCTCACAGCACCCCGTTACCCATCGTCTTCCTACTATTTACTTCTCCGCAAGGCCATCAGCTCTACTCACTGCCCTGTGTCCTCAGCATGACAAAACTAACCAAGATTTACGATGACAAATGAGACCCACTTCCACACCAGAGATATTCAACCGAAAATTCAGATCTCCTAGTGGACACAGCAGAATTCTGGTTCCATCAGTATTGCATTCAACTGAAGGCGTTTACAAAATGCAGGTGCCCTGTGAGGGTAACAGACACCATTACTGTATCAGCCTCGACAAGCATCACTCACTCAAAGCTCTCTTCTCTGGCTGCTGCTGGAAAAAACCGTTTTTTTTCATATTTAATTTTCTAATATGACTAGTCCTGTGGATATGATTAGCATTAGTCAAATACTTAAACAACCTCAGTTTGCTGGACTAGCACTAAGCATTCAAAATTGTACTGAGCCCTAAAAGAATATCTCAACTAACACAAAATACTAACCAGAGTCACATCTCACAGTCAAATTTATTTAGTTTCTACTTATATTTTTTAACTTAAATCCACTTATTTTCCACTTATATTTTTTAATGTGAAAGAAATTCCTTAGCTGGTAGGTGTCTGCA
The DNA here is from genome assembly GCF_963924245.1 of Chroicocephalus ridibundus. Taxonomy (NCBI): domain Eukaryota; kingdom Metazoa; phylum Chordata; class Aves; order Charadriiformes; family Laridae; genus Chroicocephalus; species Chroicocephalus ridibundus. The sequence continues at coordinate 209,481,166 of NC_086284.1, forward strand.
AATTCCATTATTTAATACTCATATTGGAAATAAATTCTCACCAGCTATACAATATGCTCTTGCACAGAAAATGTCATTTAGCAAATTAAGAGGCACAAGGAGCATTATGTGACTTAAGCTGTCATTCACAAAGCGAGTTCTCCTACCTGCTGGTTTCCAAACTACTCATACAGTGAAATACATGTCTTTATGCATATATTTAGTAAATGCAATCTCAGGGGTGTTTGTTCTTCAACGTACTTGTGAATAGAAATAGTCATTTACATATTTGAAATGAATAATTCAGTAATCGTGCTCAACAAATAAATTGGTTTTGCTTAACTTCTATGAATCGCAACTCTAACTAAAGGCCAAAGACAGAAGTCTAAAGCTTGTTAAAATATATTTCAAGAAATTATACAAAGCCAAAAAGCAGCCAAAGAACAACCAAAGTCAGACGATTTAATATGGAAAGCAGATTCTTCATGTAAACATCACTGAGAACAACAAACAGGCAGCTAGTAAACAACACAGACTCTGCACCTTGCGGCAAGTCACTCACAAATGTAAGCAGATGTGAGCGCGTATGTGCCTCTGCCTTTCTTCATAGGTACATAAAAACTGTTGCAAAGCTAACAAAGTACAAAAATTGGGAAACAACGGCACTGAGGCTGCCCATTTAATGTAACTTTGTCCCTCTTGGGACCATATGCAGTTTATAATTAAATGGTCATGGTTGCAAAAGTCTCTTATCAGCTCAAGTAGACAGAATGGGTAGAACTAATAATTCATTTTAGTTTCAGCATTTAATACATGGGCTTGCACTATACTGACCACAAACCATTCAGACCCTGTTTGCATGTAGAATTCTCTTGTGCTGGTTAGCAGGTTCGATACATCTGATTTAGTATCTCATAGATAAAATGCCCAAATTTCCCTTATTCTTCAGTAATATTGAATTAAATTATTGTGAAAAAATATAGCTATAGTTTTTATTTATATACATATATAATATATATAGCTAATATAATTTTTATATACAAAATATTATTTATATCTTAGCAGATTTTTTGTTCTACTGAATTTTCTTCTGTACTATACACTGAGATAGGCATAGAAAATCACAAGCGTCATGCCAAACTAATAAGCTACACACTTCTACTGTAGACTATTGTAGATGAACTAATAAAGGAGAGCAAGCAATAGGCATAATGTGATTATTCACTTCTGGAAGCTTCTTTCTGTCTCACTGAAGCAGTGCCAGGTGTAAACTGTGCCTTCAATCTGGTGTGTACCAGGATTCTATCACACTTTTAATATAACCTTAATTTCTTTCACTCTGATTTTTTATTCATTCTTAGGCATGGAGATATTGATACTGAAGAAGAAAACAAATTGGTTGTTAATGAAGTAAACATACTACAGGTACACTAATACATAAAAATATTAGCAATGCTATTATTTTGAAATATGTACATCTATGTATGGATTGGAATAGGTTATGAAAGATAATAAAATAATCTCTTTCTTACTATATTAACTTCAAAACGTGTAACTTGACAACATTGGCCTTGGACTTGATGTTCTGATGCATTATTTAAGCAATGAGATTTCCCTAGTAACTCTAAATGTTATTAATACATGCTCTCATTATTTAATCATTTCGTGTTTCAAACTACAATCATCCATAATATGTCTCATTATTTCACAATCAGACGAGCAACTGGTAATAAAAAAAAAAAAGGAAAAACAAATTTGAGTTCAAAGCTTTGTTGATTTTCTTAATGGCCAGTAATTTTAGATTCTTGTGCAGCAGTTCTCTCAACAATAGGGAAGAGTAACTAATTTATTTTTTTTTTAACAAAAAAGTCTGCACAAAGTTGAAAAAAATCTTAAAAGACTTTGGCTAAGTGTTGTGATTACACCTGGATGAGAATATTGCATGCCAAGTTTTCTAATTTGATACAATAATGAGAAGGGACACTGGGATAGGCAGAAATACACAGGAGAATAAAGATTTATAACTCCTCCCATTTCAGCAAATCACTGCCTCATTTACGTCTCCTATCAAACTGTAGATCTGAACAGAAACCTGTGTCTCATTGGGAATTAAATTCATTTATCTAAAAAATAATGTTAAAAGATTAACACCTTCTTCCTCAATCCATTATCACCTGATGATGGACTAGGGGTCTGATTAAGAGAACAATGTTCAAACAGGGCAATCACTTAAAAAAAACAAAACCCTTACATTCTTTATTTACCCATATCTCTACCTCATATTCATAAGCTCTGGGGTACGGGAGGACTGGACCAGATATCCTCCTGATTTTCCTCCCTCTCTAAATTATTCCATATTTCTAAGTAGGGGAAAGATGTATATGACTGATACAACCTGAAATATCTAAAGCTTTTGAGTATGATCAAAGTTGAAAAACATTTCATAGGCAAAGGTATTGCTTTCTCTCCACATATCAGACACTGAATTTCTGTCTTAACTGTGTGTCAAACAAAACTGGTAAAGTTTCTCTACAGGATGTATAAAATAGTAACATTTGTCAAATTTACATAAGCACCAGTGCCTGTGTAACATCAGAACAAAGAAATCCTTCCCTCAGACCAACTTTTGGGCACTTCGCTAGTCCTAATAAACACTGGTGCTTCACTCCTCAAAACAGAAGCAAGGTATAACATGGAAAACCCAGGGCAAGCGATTTTCAGGGTTTCATAATTTTTTGTTTTGAACATTCCTCTTTCTGGAAAGAGTGGTGTTAAGGCAAACAGTTTTAAAAACAGAGGAAGAATGCTTGTGTAAAGAGAGCCAGAATAAATTTTACAAACCATTTTCAAATCCGTATCTCATTTATAGAAAATCAATAAGCATTCTTACGCATTTACTTGGTAGAGCCAAGACCATTTGGATTTCCATAACAGCTGTTCATCTGATGGATAAATGAAAATGATACCGCTTTAGGGGGGAAAAAAAAAAAAAGTAAAAAAGTTCCAATTTTATGGCCGTTTTATTCAATATTGTTATCCTCTGGTACTCCAGGTTAAACCCTACAAAGAGCAGCAGTATCTTTTATTGCTCAATCCTATGAACCTTTCCATTACAGCAGTGTCACACAGCAAATTCTACAGCGTGGTGCATCCCGTCCTCACAGCAATAGCTTCTGATTTGCCTATTAGTATCTACTGTCCTATTTTCAAGCACAACAACTGACATCAAAACCTTGTGTGTTCAGAACTCTGTTGACTTCCACATTTCCATGTTTTTCACAGAAGCTAGACCAGGATAGGGGGCACAGGAGCAGAAGAGACATGGTATGCGTGCAGATGGTTTGACACACATATTTTAATTAGTCAGCTACCAAAATGCAGACCTTGGCAATGCATAGGAGAATAATTATGAACACGAAATTAAGCTAGACGGTGTGTAACCACTACAGTAATGTGTGGCATGGTTTATGATGCACGAAAGACCAAATTGAGATACTAGGGAAGGAAATTAGCCAAGATAATTAATGACATTGTTCCAGAACTCAAGAAGCATGGTGATGAAGTGGCTTTCAGCATAAACCTGTTTTATCCACCATATAGCTTTCCCATCGTGTTTTCCTTTTTTTATATACAGCTAGCTTCGTTGGCAGTGCACCAGCTTTGGAAAAAAGTAAGTAGGATTGTTGCTTTAACAGCAAGTTTTATGATAAAATCATTCTTTTGGATAATCATTTCCCAGTAACATCAGACAGTAGAGAAAATGGCAATGTGATGTTGGTAAGGAAGATGCTTTTTTCTACAGATGAGTTTCATGTATTCCTTTAATTTTATAAATATCTAGGTAGCAAACCTTATGGTGGAGGAATTAAGAGGTAAGCAAGGCAAGCTTTTCTTCCTTTATTTTACTTTTGTACTTTAAAAATAATTACCAGGAATGGTCCATCTACAGGACCAGCTGAGAGCAGAAGAGCAGCCTCCCTTGTTTCAAACCCTGCCCTTGATAAGATACTACTAAGGAGCCTTTAGGCTATGGGATCAAATAAGGAAGACTAGGGTAAGCATCTGTGTAGTCACTGTAACCTGGAGTACCTCTGCTTCCGTAATTTATCTTTCCATAGTTTACTTTTAGATGTCCATCAATACGAGAGAAGAGCAAAATGAAAAGCTTCTGGATGAACAACTAGTTTGCCCAAAAGTGTCAGCTGGTAACTTTAGTCTATGTTCAGATGATCGCTGCAACTGTGAAGTAATTCTGTTGAAGAATTGGGTTTGGAGTTTTCTGAGTGTTTTATTTATTTATCTGACTTGGAGGAAAAAGGGAGACTTTAATGCTAACTTCTTCCCATCCAAAAGGAAATGGAGTAAGTTTAAACACAACGTTGTACAAAACAAGTCTTTTGATCGGTAGTCAACCAGAGATTTCAAGTATGTCGTCGGCAGTGTATTTTATTAATTGATAATCTGTCTTTTAATAAAGAACATTTATTCTACTTGGGATTCAGAATATTCACTTTCAGTACTCTTATAAAGACACCAAGAAAATGTTCTAATATCGATACCTGTGTTAAGAGATATGTTACTGTTAACATGCTTTTAATAACACTGGCTTTAATAAATGTACAGGATTGCCATACTTCATTTCCCTGAGACATCTCTTTAACAACAAAAATCCATGATTGTAGGGTTGAAAACTAGCACCTAATTCTGCCAGTGACCTTTATCACACCATGTTAAGCTCCTGGTTCTTCAGTTCGCCTACTAAAAGGAAAGCTCGGGGTTCAGCCATGTTTATGCAGTGATTATGAAGATATCAGGGACAATGAGTATGTGACTATTGTGGGGAAAAAGTCTAAAGACAGGCTCCCACAGGAAAACAGAGAGGAAGAAAATAGTAATAATAAAAAAAAAAAAACCACAAAAAGACCCCAAAAAACATTTAATTATTCTCTGTTAATTGAGTTGCATACAGGGGAAGAAAGGGCTGGCTTTGTATTCTTAACTTTCTTTTTCTTTTTTTCCTAGCTTCATAGTGGCCAGAGTGAAGTTCCATTTATCATAAGGAGACGGACTAAGTAACATCTGACAGTTGCCCATGATGTGAACTAGGACCATTTTTAGCAAGTTGTGCTATTTTTACGATGATGAGCTATGTTTATGATGACGAGATATTAATTTCTGTCTTAAGTTTATTTTTTTGGGAGTGCTTTAATACCATTGAGTTTAAAATACATATATTAGTTTGCCAACGTTACTTATCAAATGAAATTAATCTCATGACAAGTGAGGACAGCTGTGACAATATTCTCAATACAGAGGCAGAGCCAGTGCCGCAGGTGTAATAAGCCTCATGAAAAAGTCTTAATAAAGGCTTAATCAGACACTCATAAAATATTATGCAAACAGAACCAGGCATAAATTGATATTGTGGCTTAGGAACTGAAACACCTATTATAAATAAAATTCCCTGTCACCACAGGATTTTTATTCAGCTGTGATAAAACCAGACTTACTAATTATCCATGACAATTAAAAATGAAAAGGAAGATGCTTAATTTTCTCAAAAATGTAACATTTCTTGTCCACATTTTGTCTCCAAGCTATAGCTTTTCTATTCCTTCATTATCCCATTAAGAAATTCCAGTTTCTTCATAATTCATTACTGAACTTCCTCTGGCATTTGATGCTCTTCACAGCCTGTCATAATGGAATACGTTGTTCATTCAATTTCTTTATGAAATACAAGATTTTCTATGTTGTTCCTTTTATGACCAAGGCATATGATTATAAGGCATTTACCTATTATTATAATTGTCACTGATTAAACAAAACAAAAAAAAAGTGGGCTTTTCATTAACTTTTCTGTTCTTCAGACTTTTATAATTATTTCTTAATAAAGTTGATGAAGAAATCTGAGCTAATTACATAGAATTTGTATTTAGTTCCTTCTCAGTAAGATCAGATGATGTAAGGCTGATAAAACACTGGAAACATAAACCCAGTAAATAACATGCGCTCAGAGCAAGAAGAAATTGCCTATTACATTTAACTCTAAAGGAAAGATCGTACCAATTGAATTAATTTTCCCATACTCCTTGACAATGATGCAAAGCTTAGAATTGCCAAGCGTAATGCTCACACGGTGGATTTCTGCTGACAGTAACAGCTTCTCATTTTCACTGCAAACTTCCTTTTGCTTCCAAGGAGCAGGGGAGCGCACTGCATGCAACACATCCAGCTCCCCCAGAGCATTATGGTCAACCCTAGATTACAACATCATCAACAGCACCCCAGCAGGGAGAGGATGCTGAACTCACGACTAGGCTTGTTGCCATTTCCAGAGACGAGCTTAAGGATATCACCACTCTATAAGTATTTTTCTTTCTCTCTTTGGTCCATCTCATCTAAAAATGGAAAATAACCCCAAGATGTCTATGAACCTTAGGTTGTGACATGTACTATGGTGATCACCATGAGTATTTGATCTTAATCGGGGACACTATTAGCTCAAACAGCCAGTATAGTTTTAGCACTGGTTCTACTGTTCAGGTTCAGTGTGCCCTTTGGAAAGGGTGTGCTATAATAAGGTTTCAAATAAAGAATAAGGAAAAGACCATATCGTACCTATTGATAAAGCTGCAGTAAACTGCAGAAAAAAGAAAAAAATAAAACAACAAACAAATAGAATTTGTAAGGTTTTGGTCTTTACATTGGGCTGTGTCCTGAAGCATAATACAGAACCCTGGCGAAGTGTCACTCTTCACACGGTTGTGATGTGATCTGAGGGGTACCTGCTTTAACTGTATCCCCACCACATTGGAAACTGTAAGTATTCTAGAGATTAGCTTTGGAAACCCTGTATCACTGCTTTTAGTTTCAGTTGGTTTCCATCCAAATTTTATACTAGTTTTTTTTTGTGTTCCCCCCCCCCCCCCCCCCCCGCCCCCTTGTCTACTTTCAGAGTTAATCATTACTAGTAATGTTATCCAAACAGGGCAGCGTCACTTCATAACAGATGAAGAATCCTGGACTGCCAATTATAACTCAGCCCATGAATTAGTAGTGGTCGTGCTGAGTGAGATGCTGTCTGGGGACTTGGCTTGGTTAATAAGTCTGATTTTCATATCTGCCTCTTTCCCCAGAAACCCAATCATCAAAGCACCTAAGCACCTCCCAAATATTCCCCCAGATCTAATTATATTAGATATTTATTTTGAAACATCTTATGTTTCTTTTAATATGGATTGCATAGCCCATGCTATGATTTAATTTTAAATTGCTTTACAGTGTCTCAGGCAAATGTTACAGACAAGTAGTAACAGATTTAAGACAGACACACACACAAGCCTGGTTTCAAACTAGAACTGGACATCACATGGCACTTCAGTGAGCTTTAGCAACAGCACTGTGTGAAGTCTTATGAATAGAAAATGAATAGAAACAAAGGAAAGTCAAAGTCAACAACTGTAAATATCATATTACAGAAGAGAATTTTAGGGATGCTGTTACAAAAACTAAATTTAGTGTGCATTATTATCAACTTGGAAAAGACCACTGATTAAATACATGATAGCAGACTATAAAAATATGATTGGCATAGAGAGGATGACCAGAGATTGATTGATCTTTGGCTCTTCCACAACACGCTTAAGGGGGGTGCTTTGAAACAAAGAGAAGGAGATGCTTCTTCACACACCGGACACGCTGCAGAACTTGTCACAGATTACTGAGAGAGCTAGAAGTTTGCATCTGTTTAGAACAGACTAGACATATTCATGGGAGGAAAATCTACCGAGGGTTATTAATGCGATTAAAACCATCTGTGACCGGGGAAATTCCTGGATCGCAAACTGTTGGAGGCAAGGAGAGCATTTTGAGGAAGTACTACCACGTCTGTCCTGGATTTATGCTCTCTCCTACATATCTGCTTTTGACTCTGTTGGAGAGGGGCTACTGGGGGAAGAGCTGTGTGTACTGGGAGAAGCAAACAGGCATATTCTGGATACCCACCCTTCAGTGGAGTAGAAAGCAGTAAACTGATTCTGCTAAACAATGATGCGTGCCAAAAAGAAGTCATCTTCATGGCCTCAAAACCTTTCCCATGCAGAAGAACCCATGAACCTTTCCCCACAAAAAAACAAAACAAAACAAACAACAACAACAACTACTACTACTATTACTACTAAAACAGACAAAACAAATTCCATGGCAGAAGTCCTTTGCTAGGATCACACGGGCAATTCAGTCTTACGATGGAGAACAAAAGTTCTGGTCAGCTCCTTCTCAGGAGGAATTAGTTATATCTTCTGTGCACTCAGGTAGGAACAGGCAAAATAAATACCCTAACAGCAAAAGACGACCCATATCATGTCTCCTTGCCTCATTTCTAGGGACATACTAACTAGCAATACATAAGTATGATGTCACATAAAAATAAATATATTCAGACCTCAACATTCATAAATCGTTGCCACAAGCCTGATGACTAATACAAAAGAAAGTTGAGAAAAATATGAGTAACAGCAAAAGGATAAATACCTCCTGTTTTATTGACTGAGGATTTTTGAGACAGATCAAAAAAGATGAATTTAAAGTCAAGACCAATGGGGTTAGTTTAGGACAAAAGGCCATCAGACCCTTCCCATTAAGCACTGTTAAATTAAAATTAAAAATTTAGCTTTTTGGTCTTTGTTTTGGCTTCTCTTTGCTTTTGTGGAGCATTTTATCAGAGATTCTGAAAAGAACTGACAAACAAAGATACACTAGGAACACAGTGCAACACTACGATGATGTTTACTTTGGGACCAATGAAATCCTGCAATTTATGTATCACTTTTTTTCTGAAAAATGGATATATTTTTTTTAAGTTGATTAAGTCGATTAAGTCGATTATTCTAACCAGCAACCCTTCAGTGCACATACCTTTGCAATAAAATGTAGATACCTGCTGCTTTCTGCAACAAGACCTTCTCACACCAGTTCTCAGATACCCAAAAGACGCAGGGCAGCAAGTATGCAGAGAAGCATTTCTCCAGCAGCTATGGACTCATGAAGCTCAAAAAGCACACAGTATGGAAGAGGGAAGAGTCGATGACCTGAGGCTACATTGTGGTAACGGGGCTCTGCTTGTGCAGGAAAATCCATTGGCCTTTTCAATGGCAAAGGCTAGTCTTTACTGGCTAGATCTCCATGGTGAATCAAGAAAATGGTTATTTCAGAACTGCACCAAAGTCCTCAGCCACCTTGGCGTCATAGCACGGTGGAGTGGGAAGGAAATGTAAATACACATACAAGCCAATAATTTGTATTTCAGCCAGCCCATATGCATTTTCCATTAATCCTCAGCATGTTCAGTATTCTGTATAATACCCCCACTGGCCTCTGGATAACATTCTGTCTGTTAGCTCCTCTCTTAGGACTCCTATTTTCGTGTGGTTTAAGGCTCTCTGCCAAGGCTCATCCTGATTATATACATTATTTCCCACCAACAGAGGGGTTGTTGTGGTCTATCATGTTCATTCACGGTATGTTATCGGTGATATTTTACATCATCCTAAAGAGAAATTTGCCTCAAACCACAATGTGTCTCTGTTAATTAACAAGGTTTTCATAAATTTCTATTGAAGACTTCGCTGGCTGTTTGTTTTTATTAATCATGAGACTAGCTAACAGATAACAGATGCTGATTTTATCCTTCCTGCCATTTGTTCCTTTGCATGTTATTTCTTTATAAGACCAATCATTGATTCATCAGCAGAATACTGAGTCCAGTTTTTAACATTAAAATTTACACAATATCCATGATAAAAATATCTCAAACGCAAAGTAGAATCTGTTTCTATTATTTGGACAATTTCCTATCCAAAGCATGCTTTACAAGACATTATTAATGAAACGTTTCTGACTCATCTCATCAAAATATAAAACGCTTCACTCCTAGCTCTTCACCAAGTTCCCAGGAAAAGGCTTATTTTTCAGACACACCGAGTCCTTGCTTTTCAACTTATCTGAGGATTTAGATTTGAGTTAAGAAAGGATTCACAACGAAAGCCAAACACCTCTTATTACATGAACCAGAAAATAAACTATTTCCAGAGCTGAACAATCAATCCATGGCCGTAGCTCACACATATTGAAATGCATGTGGATCATAAATATGTAGAAGAAATCCAGAATATCACGGTAATTTATTAAATTGTAACAATTGTTTTGGGACACATGCCCAGCACGTGGTTAATACACCTATTCTTCAGATGCAAGGATATAATATGCTTAGTATTATTTTGTACTTATATTCCAGTTGCAAGGAAATAAAACAACTTTAGAGTTCCTGAAGAGTTTCTTTTTCAGAGCTTTTTCTCCATAATATACTTTTTGGATCAGAATAGTGTTTTCAAAAACTTCTTTCCTAGACAGGCTCACACCTTGAAATATATATCTGTACCTAAAGAAGAAAATCAAAGCACAGAGGAAGAAATGACTCTCACTCTGGAGGACAAAGGGTCGTCTCTCACCAGCAGAGAGACATGACCTCAAACCAGAGTAACTCCCAACCTGGTTGTCTCACAGCGTTATCGTATGTCAATCTTTTCAGGGTCAGCGACTGGAGATAACATCCTAAGAATTCTCTAGTTTCCTAACTGTCTCTGACACTTATGAATAAATATCTCCTTGTCTAACCTTGCCACTTCTATCAAGTATGTGGGCTGCAGGAAGATGCATTAGAGGCTCTGAACGCTCAGTTTTGAACATAAAAAGAAAACATATTGTATGAGCTAAGTACAGTTCATTAATGAGATGACAGGACAGCTGTAATCAGATTTTTTCCTTACAATATGCTCACAATAAAATTGTTAATTTTCCTAATAACCTCTTATTAGCCAATCTCAAGAATCCATCTTCTGACTTCATCTTTCAAACACATCACTTCCAGCACAAAGGTTCTCCTGAGAATATTTTTTTCTCAGTTTCTCTGATATTGTCCCTTCCTAGCTCTCCTCCCATTGCTTTCATCTCTACTGCATCAAGTTTAGCAGAACATCGCCCTTTTTTCTGTAAGATTTTTTTATGAGAGTTTTGTAGGGCTTCAATTATGGTTTTCTTCCCCCCCCCCCCTCCACATCTTATCCCCAGGTTACATTGCCCGTAGCAGCTGAGTTCCACTACCATTAACTCATATCTGGATGATTCACAGCATCATTTGTCCAAGCTAAAATCTTTCTGTGGGTTTAAACAAGACTCAAACTTCCTTCTTCCTAGTAAAAAAAAGGAAAAAACATCCAAACCCTGATAAAAGTCATGCTCTGGCTCTATCCTGAGACAACTTCCCATTGCGCCAAACGACAGTGGCTTATTCACCCCTTGTACATCATCTGCTTTTAATTTATCTTGAGAAATTGGGGCAAATATCTTCATTTTCGCTTTCTGCTGGTACAGCTCCTGCAGCAACACAGTCTCTGATGCAAAGACAGTAACCAACAGCCAAGGGTTTATTTGCCCTCCAGTATTCCCAGCAAAGGCCGGCTGGGCACAGTGATGCACACCTCGAGCTCTCACAGACTGCTACCTTCGGGGGAAAAAATAATAATAAGAAGAAAAAAATGTAAATTTTAATTTCTAAACTGATACTTGTGCAACTAACTTACTTACTCCGGAATTAGCTTCCGGAGAAGAAAGCAAGCGCCGCCCAGAAGCGGGACATACAGGCGGCGGCCACGCAGAACGCCTTTCCGAGGGGGCTGGCACGGTTTGGGGCCGGGGGGGGGATCGCGGGGCCGGGGAGCGGGACCGGGGGGGATCGCGGGGGATCGCGGGGCCGGAGAGCGGGACCGGGGGGGATCGCGGGGCCGGAGAGCGGGACCGGGGGGGATCGCGGGGCCGGAGAGCGGGACCGGGGGGGATCGCGGGGCCGGAGAGCGGGACCGGGGGGGATCGCGGGGCCGCGGCGGCCGCCTGCGCTCCGACAGCGCCACCTGCCGGCCGCTGCCGGGGCGCGCTGCCGGCGGGAGGGAGCTGCGGCACCGCCGGCTCCACGGCTCTGCAGACCTCAGCGAGGACAAAGTGCTCAGTGACAGGCCAAACCCCCACCTTCCTCCCTCAAAAAAAAAAAAAAAAAAAAAAAAACCAAAAAAAACCCCCACAAAAACCACCACCAAAACATCCAACCAAACACCACAGTTGTTATTATTAATAATAGTTGGTCAGTCACTGGAACAGGCTCCCCAGGGAAGTCCAGGTCATGGCACCAAGCCTGTCAGAGTTCAAGGAGCGCCTGGATGACGCTCTTATTCCCATGGTTTAGTTTTAGGTATTCCTGAGAATCATTCCTTGGTGACTCGTTACGGGTCCCTTCCATCTCGAGGCTTTCTATGACAACAAACGGCCCCAAAAAAGCCCCGAACCAGAGAAAAGCAGAACACCCTCCAGCAAACGTCCGTGGTCTCCCCATCCCGCTTGCGCCTCGCATCCCCCTGTGCCCGGGAGAGCCCGGGCTGCTGGCTCCGCTGACGGCTTTTGTCACCCTGAAACAACCAGAACGAAGAATAAAGTCTTTTACTGATCCCCTCCCAACCCAAAAATGTCTAGCTTCAGCAGGTTTTAAGGGTAAAGCAAGGCCTGCGGTGCAGGGGTCCCTCAGTCGCACCCCCCTGCTTTGCGAGCCCCGTGGCCAAAGCCGCTCTTCCCCCGCCGGTCGCCAGCAGAGCGCCGGCTGTCCCTCCCGGCACCGGGGGGACACGGGAGAGCAGCCTCGGCGAGGCGACTGGGGACGGAGAGGCAAAGAGCAGAAACGGTGATCCAGTTTGCTAAGAGAATCTCTAATAAAGAAACAAACAAGCAAATTTTCGTAGTAACGTAAGTGAAGTATATATACATCTATAGCCATGCTGCAAGGAGTCAAATCCAGCCTAGTAGCTGCTAGGTATTTGATATTTAAAAATGCATATTGATTCTGCTTACTGATGTGGTCGACTTGAAATACGGTTGTTACAAATTGCTTGCATAACTACTGCCAGTTAGAACTTTTCACCCAAACACAATAATTCAGCTGCAATGCCTTTATCTTGAAAAGCAAGGTGTAATTTACAGTGTTACACATTAAGTTATAATTTAGAATGATAGGAAAGATTTCTGCTTTTTTAAAAAAATAGAAAATATTGAAAATCCTTAAGTACCCATTCAATTAAGTAGCAACAGCAGGAACTTAAAAATCCTAAGATGATTTTTTTTTCAATTTTATTACTCTTATCTTTTGTGAATTTTCCTCTTCTCTAGCAGGCTTCTTTACTACTACCAGACCCTCAATGCGGATTTTATTTGAAATCAATTTTTAGGTAAGTACTCCAACGTTTATGCTTGGTTTCTCTGCATCTGGTAGGGAAAAAAAGGGATCTGATTGCTGCAGTAAGAATGAGCAGCAGCACTCGTCTGTGTTTCTCTCTCACACAACAAGTATATACCAGTAACGGAGTAAAACTTAACCAGTCAGCCCTTTCCTTACCCAGCGGTAACTGCAGCGTTTATTTTAGCACTTAAAACCCAACAACCACTACATCCCCCAAAAGCACAAGTTCCATTGGGATTTAAAATCATAATAAGAACTCCCAACATCATTAATGTGTTATAATATGAATTGTACCCTTACTGTTCTTAAGTTTATAGTATTTTTAATAATCACTGCAAGCAATGAAGAGCACGTGTACTTGAAGCAGCAGCACTGAGAACGCTATGAGGTTAATGTTGTGCTTTGGAATGATTTTTACCCCTGGGCGTAAGCATTCTGGACAGCACAGTTTGGGTACGTTACTTCATTTCTTTCCCAGGCTGGACACTTTCACTTGGCAGCAGGATTGTTCCCCAGTGTGGCCTGGCAAAGCTCTTCGCACCGTCGCTCAGCGCTCAACAAGACACCGAGCCACCAGCTGGGGACAGCCCCTTCCGCTTGCTTCTGCTGTGACACGGAGTTGGAAGGACAGGAGCCTCATGCTTTAACTCCCTGGGCCAGGTGCACAGCCGGTATGAATTGCCATCCCTCCACTGCCCACAGTAGTGTTAGCTCGATGAGCGCTAACTGAAAAACATGTTGATGGGGATGGGGTTGGGTGGTTGCTTTTATAATTCTCTTTTTAAGTCAGAGGTTCTGTGCAGCACTACTTCGATGTGCACGATGTCGCAGCACACCTGCAACATCAGGATAAATTCCAGATAAATACCTTATCTTTTTTCCTAAAGGGGTCACCATACTTTAAAAAAAAAAAAAAAAAGCAGTTGTAAAAGCTACTGGACCTCTTAACCTGCGGACATCAGGAAAAACATAAGCAACATCTCCACCTGGTAACACAATTCATTTCGAACACATGAGTGTGAGCTATAAAATCACAACTTGCACAAGTGGCGCTATCAGAATTTGGGGAACACAGCACATCAGCTGTCTTACAAACCAGATTACATTACCGGCAGATTACGTTGGCATTCAGTTTACACCTTGACGGTGAAAATGGCAAAGGGATTAAATACTTTATCTGTAGCCCAGTCAGTAGCTTTGCACAGCACCGGGTGGATTTTAAATATTTTCTGAGTTTTCATTTGCCGTATGCAAAATTTGTGCAAAGTTTTTCATCCCAATATTCTAAAAATACTTCATCAATGCTAGGGTCTGCGTGTGGATTGGAAAACACACAAGTATGACAAGTTTAATGGAAGCAAAATATTTAAGAATTGAAATCAAGCAATAAGTGCTTTATCCGGAGAACATTTTTAAAACAAAACTATATGTTAATTGTATGCTAAAGCTTCTCTTAATTAAGAACTAAACCAACGCGCAAAAATGCACTTCACAACAACTGATAGTACATCAGCTAAAATTAGCTGATTACGTGGCTTTTAACAGCAGTGAGGCTGCTCTACTGATCTCAATCTGAATGCTGAACTGCTGAACCCATTTTCTAGGATAAATTTAGCTGTTCTTTCGTGTTCCACTTTTCTTTGGTACTTGGATCAGTTATGCAGTGTATAATTATACCAGTGCAGTTAGACAGCGCTTTCCATCTGAATGTCTCAACATGCTTTTCAGACTTAATTACTTTGGACTTGGAAATCCTTCATGACGTAGATACTATCAGTCAAATTTAATAGAGGATGAAACGGAGTCACAGAAGAGGGGAGTACCCAGAAAAGGGCTGAAATGAAACCTCATTTTTCTGAAATCTATTTTTTGTTGCCACTTTGCTTTGGAGATGTATGAAATCAAGATGTTCTTCAAGTTTAGCTTCCGAACATACTAGGCAATACCTTACTCATGACAACGGCAAGTAACTCAACACCTACCTTACGCATAAACCCAACTCAAACACAGACACTAAACAATTCCTCTTTGTCCTTGTAAGTACTTTGGCCCCTATCCATTCCCAGAGGATGCCTGACACGTACCTAAAAGCCCAGGCCTGGGGCGAGGTGCAGTGGGATCCTCCCGTGCTCTCC
This sequence comes from Chroicocephalus ridibundus, assembly GCF_963924245.1. Taxonomy (NCBI): domain Eukaryota; kingdom Metazoa; phylum Chordata; class Aves; order Charadriiformes; family Laridae; genus Chroicocephalus; species Chroicocephalus ridibundus. Next base: position 209,496,619 of record NC_086284.1, read on the forward strand.
ACACACACGGCATCTCTTGGCACTAGGAGTTACGCACTTCTACAGAACATGAGACCAAGCTCCACTTTTTTTCTCAGCATGAGAGAAAACTCCCACCTTTCACCTCTGCCATATAATTTTGTTTTATATGAAAGACATCTTTCCCTATCAAACTATTTTTCAGCAGAAAATACACAAAATTACTCCATTTTTTTTCTAAAATAAATCTAGAAAACTCCCTTCGGCAGTAGTTTTTGGCTGTAGGTGCCAAATTAATAACTAGTAAAAAGGAAAAAGGTTTAGACATTCTTATATTCTCAAAATATTTTATCAAGTAAATGAACTTAATATGCTTGAGAGACTGTGAAATCTCACCTGTTTTGCCCGAATCTCCTCATCAGCTGATGACCTTTAAGGCTTGGACAGAAGGGAAAATAAACCTCACATCCTCAGTTTTACACACAGGGTTTTATCACATCTTTCACCCTGAAGACTTCCTAAAATGCAGCATAAACTTTGGAACCAAAGCCCTCTCTGCTCAGCCCTAACAGCTGAGCCCCACACCTCTCATCCCATTAGCACCTTGGCTTATCAGGAGGGCTGAAAATTGCATCTCTGGCACCTGGAGCCTTGGCACTGGCTGATCAGGACCAGGAAGCTGGGTTTGGGTTTATATCTGGTTTTCTGGGCTGTGAGACTTCCATGCAGAGGACGTGGCTCAAGTACAGAATAGATGTTGCCCGGTAAGAGCTCTGCCCAAGCAAAGGGAAGAGCTTAAAACAGCAACAGCTATTATCGCTGCATGGTTCTTGTGTTAACAAGCCCAGCGGAAAGGCAGGGCTTATTATGTGGAATACAGGATCATGAAAAGGAAGGATACCTGCATAGCAATGTGCTGTATTAAAGGATAAAGCAGTCATGCAGAAAGGGAGCCGAAAGGTAAAATGCTTATTAGAATTTTCCAGCCATATCTTGCTTATCTAGGTCACTATAAAATACTCTCTACTTTGCCAAAGATTTAATTCTTCTATAATGCCTAGAAACACGTGATGAAGTAAAATAGTTAATTTCTAACATGAGTGGCATCATGTGTTATTCACGTTGTACCTACACAGTTCTGCAGTTTCACTTAGCACATGCAACATCAGAAAAGCTAATCCAGGATACGCCCTCCTTCTCCCCCTGAACAGCACTTGCCTCTTTACGCCACCTTGCCTTTTGCAAGCAGTCTGGGCTTTCACCGCCGCAGAACTCAACTGGGCTCGCATCCACTAGGGTTCAGCACAGAAGAACAGAATTGCGAGGGGAAGGTCTCCACGGGAGTTGCAGGAGACTCCTCCAGCATGTGTTTCCACAAACCAGGAATCCTCCTCCTTAGACGCAACCACACAACGAGGACTTAAACGTTTATAGCAACAATTGCGTCTCGATGTTCTCGGGCAAGCCCAGCCAACTCTTTCCCCTACCTCACAGTTCCAGTTAAAAGTTAGGGGTAGCTCGGATGCCTGGATGGAAGAGAAAGTATTGATTCCTTAAGGATGCTGTTAAGGCTGTGTAAAGGACGTCATCGCAGAGCCCTGTAGTGAGTATATAACCATGGTTCCAGGGCTGGCTTTCTCTTTGCTATTACTGTTTACAGCAAGTGAGATGGTTAACTACCAATCATTTGGAGCCCTGGATTAGCATTTAAATGCCTGAATATAATAGCAGCCCAGGAATACGTGAAGAGGTATGAGAAAACTGAGTATACTGATAAATGCACTTAATTTACTAGCCTAGAGCTTAACCTTTGCCTTCCGTTGTGCATTTATACATATAATATTCCTCCCTTATAGCTATACAAGTGATTACTAGTGACAAAGATTAATCTGATTACTGGTTTCCTCAGTGTTAGGGTGGAGAAGCATTGGGAGATACAGGGAGTGTTTAATGATGCATGTGGCATGCAAGAGAAACTATGTAATTTACTGGGAAAAACACTTGAGAAAAGAGTGCTCAAATTACACTTTTCTGCTCAACTTTCAACAATAAAAGTAACAAATTAGCTTTTGTCCATTTCCTTGTCCATTCTTCTTTCCCCAACTAAGAGTTCTACAATTTAAAAATTTTTATTGCTATAAAATATGTGCTTTAATAGTGAGGGTCATATGTAAAACAACATAAACTTGAGTTCTTTGGGCATTCTGGCATCGCGTATTTGAGACTAAGGCATAGTTTCCTACAAGCATAGGGCATGGATCAAACACTGCTAGCAGCAGCCTGTGCAAATCAGGCATGTTCCGGGACCAGTGAACGTTATCTATAAAAAGGATTTTAGGGAGATGCTGATATATCTCAAATTGTTCACACACCTCTGAGTGCTAAAGATACTTGTGAGTGCAAAGAGCGCGTTCAATATTTAGCGATAGAGTGATAGAAACAAAACCAGTGTGTTTGAACCCTGTGTGAAGGCTAGAATGGAAACAGCCGCACGGCGGAAGGCAGCTGACAACCGAGCCGTCCTGCAGGACTCTGCCCGCAGACTCTACGAAATGAGCCGCAGGACCCAGGGGAACCTGCAGAGCACCGAGCATCCTTCAAGCCTGCCCAATTAGACCAGTCTGCGAGGACTTTAACGGAGGGTCTCATCTTTTAAAGGAGCGAACAGAACCTCAGGTAGTATAAATTACTCTTGTCACTTCAATTCCACCACCTATTTAAACCAATTTACACCATTTGCCTTAGTGAGCAAAGCAGAAATTGACCCGGGAATAGGTATTACGCTGTATTTGCAGATTAAAACCTCTTATTCTCATGAAAGAATTGTGCCTGCAATGCGTAACCCATTTTGTCTCTGATCGAGCTTGGACAGCCTGCAAAAGCTGTGATTTTAAACATGTAATAGCACTAATCATCATGAAAACTATAACTGTATAAGCAACTGTCGGAGTTAGGAGACAACAGATAGTTCCTATTCTAAGTAACAGTTTTGTTTGAATACAGTATTACCCTGGCAAAATAAAAATCTGGCATTCACTTTAAAGTTTTTAATACCTGGGTTTTATATTTACTAATGGAGGAAATGGAAATTTCCGTTGCAGAGAAGTCATGTCTTCTAATGCCCACTCAATACTATTTCTGGTAGTACTCGGTGCAGATCTACGAAAGCCCTATTATTCAAACATTAAGTCTTGCTTGCTAGGATAGGTGTGATGAAGTGTTATTGCAAGCAGATCATCTACTTTCAGGAATATTCCCTTCCTGGACCTTAATTATTTGTTTTCAAAATAAAAAAGGCAAATGAATAGAAATTGAAAAGGCAGAGAAGGTATTTCCAAATGTTCTGAGTTTAGAAGGAAAACTCTGACTGCTATTTCAGCATGAAATGAATTCATTAATCCTGAAGCACAGGCTAATTGTACTATGGACATACCATAGTGTGATTTGTTCGGACTGGGGGTTTTTCCTGCTAATTTATTATTGATGTGCAGGCTTTCCTTTACTGACAGTCTCCACAAACTTTTCATAGCCATATTTTTCTCCATGTGCCTGCACTCAACATCCCTACCACTTCACAGCAGGCATATGGAGTAACTGATAGACTGACTATTTTAAAGAGTTCATTGTCATGACCTCAAGCAGTTTCTGTGCTGAAGTGCTTTGTGCGTCTGGTGTTACAGCTAGGCTCTTGTATTTAGAAATGCTGTTAAACACATTCCTTGTATAAACAAAAGACAAAACTCTTTGTACAGCCTAGTAGTGTCGGTAATAACCCTTTCCACTGAGTCTGAAGAGTCTGAAGCCAGAAGGACCACCTGAAGTGGAGTAAAGGATTGAAAAGTGGTGAAAGGGAATAAGGAAGGAGTGGAGGGAAGGAGCACACCGCTGGATGCAGAGAAGTACGGTCAACACTATCTCAGAGCTGGCACACCCAGAAACCTAATCCAAAAGGCTGGAGAAAGGCAGGGCCAGAGCTATGGCACAGCGGCGCATACCTTTGCTTAGCAGGAAAAGCAATGCTGAAGCGTTCCTTCTTCCGGGCCTGACACATACATGTGTATTTTCAATGCCCAGGAATGGCAGGTTGCCAGCACTCACAAAGGGAGAGATGGAGGAGAGCCTGCCCGTGAATTAAGCTCAGCGAGGAGGAGAAAGCCTATCAGAAGCTGAGAAGCAGAAGTATGTGTAGAGTACTCCTTAAGTCCATTTATTCGCCACTTTCTGCACTCTTTGAATTATCTTCCACACTTCCATGCATATGTGGTTTTTTGTTGTTTTTTTTTAATTAAAAAAAAATCAGGCATTTTCAGTGCATAAATCATAATTTTAACAAACAATGTAAAAGTTTCCCGTACATTAGTCCCATATCTATATGCTGTCTGATTTTCGCAAGTATTTATTGTGGTATATATACCAGTGTTGTATATTGTATCAAACTGGAAACTGTTGTTGAACTGCCTTGAGCCCTGTATCTTTTGTGAAGACACTGATTTTCTGAACACAGGTCCTCCTCTCCAGTTCACTTCATCTCCTTTTTTTCCTGGAGGAACACATTTATTTTGGGCCATATTGACTCCCCAGGACCACACTAAATCCAGTCTGAAGTAAAACCTTTAAATTGCAGATACTGTAAATGTAGGACATCAGTCAACTCCTTCGATCTACTGCTCTGCTTCTAGTGCACCTTCAGCAAATGAATATAGGATCTCCATTTCTGGATGAGTGATGAACTGGTATCGGGTTTACCAAGTCATTTTGTTAGCTTTTATGACTTGTGAGAATACATTAGTGCTCTTCCAGACTTCTGCAATCTCTCCATTATTTAAGGATATATTAAAAATGAATACCACTGGACCAGATTTTTTCTCTGCTCGCTCTTAGATTTCCTTAAAACATATGGATATGTTATTTTCAACATATTTACAGTTTAAATTGTTATTCATCCCTCTACTTAATTCATTAACTAGTATTTTATTGCTTTCCTATTAAAGTAGTATATTGTTTCCTTCTCTGAATCATACCGCAGCTATTTTGATTGAGTAACGTTGATAGTTTAATTTCTGTTGCCAATATTCTGAAGAGCTGGATTCAAATTGCAAAGCTGTTCCAGCGTAGTCAGTGGGCGGCCAAAAATTCAAGAATCATGCATCTGAGAGGAAACTGGGCAAGAAAGAAACTGAATCTATATCCTAAGGCACCTTTGGCAACCGAGACACACATTTCTACAGTCAGCTAAGCTACAGCAAGGAGGACAGGGTAGGCACAAAATGTGAATTCTCTAAATGCATACACAGGTTGGTTTTTTCTGCCTGAAATTTTGGAGCATGCAGGGTGCAGGGATTGTTATGATGAGCAGGTAGGAGTCTCCCAGGCTGCTCTCCCAAAACCCAGCTCTGAAATTCTGCCTGGCAACCAGCACGGACAGTTTGCTGAGCGTTTGCCGTGCAGCTCGCTCTCTCCCACATCTGTGGTGCCGGATTTTTCAGGTCTTCTGTATTGATATTGTCCTCTTAATTGCAACATGTTTTGTTTGTACCTTTCACCAGTTATTTTTCTTCTGGGTTGTAAAGAAACAAAAAACCCACAAACACAGCCCTTCCATGTCTTGTGTTCTGGAGTTTCTGCTGGAAGGATCTTGCTGACAAGAAACAAGATTTTTTGTCAGTTATCTGTATTACACTGCCGTCTGGAGATCCCCAAACACTTTCAGTCTAAGCCGGAACAAACACATGGCAAATGACATTGCCTACTGTGAAGAGCTTACTGTCTCAAAAAGGATGGAAAAAGAAATATAATTGCACCATTTTTCAGTAGCATAAAGTGATTAAGTCAATTGTCTTAATCCCGAAACACAAGATGTCTGGCAGAAAAACAATTTAAAGCTGATCTCCAGAGGTCTTCTCCGAAAGGCTGGTGTTCCTCTACACAGAGTCTTTAGTCAGTGATATTTAGAGTTGTCCCCGTTTCAGTGACATAGGATTAATTTCTCTTTTAGTAATTTTACTTTTTGGTAAGGTCTCTTCTAATGCTAGAGAAAACTGCATTTCTAGAAGACTCTAGTGTCTGAATTTGTGAAAATATTTACTTTATAGACAGCTGTGGTATGCAGGTTTCAAGGTCTCAGTGTTTTCGGTTTCAAGGTCTTGGTGTTTTTGAGTGAGCCAGGTGTGGGGACAAGGAGGAGCGAGACCCGGGCACTTGACCCAAGCTGGCCAACAGGATTATTTCATACCACGAACGTCACATTCAACAGAAATTAGAAAGTTTGCTGAGGAGTTCTCTCTCTTCTATGATGGTTGCAATCCTGAGAACTTCTTGCTCCAGTGCTGGACCCCTGAGCCCTTCCCTTCCTCCCGAAGCCGCAGTGCTCGCAGTGTCCCACACTTGCTGTCACTGCTGGGAGTGCAGCTTCCTGCTGAGAGAATTGCCTGAGTATAATCCTTGTATATTTTATATTGGTATCAGGGTCAATATTGGTTCTTTATTATTATTAATGTTAATTGTTTAGTCTTATTCTGTTAAATTTATTTATATTACAATACTCAAGTTTCCTTGTTTTTCCCGATTTCCCTTCCCAGGTGGGAAGGGGTCATCGGTTGAGAGAATAATTGTCTAAACGACAATAAATTGTTATGGGTTCTTCAAACCGTAACAAGAGTCTTATGGTTATTTCCAGTATTGTGTTGAAGGTAATTTTTTTGAATGAGAACGGTGAATCAATTACAATATCTCAGAAACGATCCTTCCTTCTACTGGTAGAGCACATTACTGAGGCTCCATCGTCGAGTGCCTTTACAAATGAAGGTTTCCAGAGTTCTCATTCCTGATACAGTAATTACAGTTTAAAGAGGTTGGAAAACAAGTTCATCGACTTTAAGGATCATATGATGGCAAAAAATAAAAGTAATTTTATTTTAAAAACCTAGATGATAGTGAGTAATAGCTGCTGTTTTGATCTGCCAATTTATTCCAGCTATCTGAAGCAGGACTTTTATCTTTAACTTACATCAATCCTTCCTAGATACATTCACCACTGAAAACTTAACAAGAAAATTAATTAAACTGAAACAAGCAGACAAATTAAAAAGATTCAATAAATTCACTACAACAGCTGACGAGGCCATCACCAAACAGAAGATCCTAATGAAGAAATATTTCTTGAAAAAATATCCATCATCCTGAAATTACTCTGCAAAAAAAGAAACACTGATGGTTTTCCTCCAAAGCATTTATTACTAATTTCAACATGATTAAAGAAAAAAAAAAGTATTTCCTGCTCCTTTCCAATTAAAGTGATTATTCAAAAGGAAGAGCAAAACAGGACACTGCAAGACAGGCAAAGCAGTCTTTTGGCACATCTAGTACTTTGAGATACCTGCCTCATTCGGGGTAAAATGTAGTAAAGTCACCAGATCCTCAGTGCTAGAAAATAAGATGAATAAATTAATTTGGCCATAATGCAATAAAAAATTAATTTTACTTTGAGTCTTCCCATTGAAAAAACCACAAAATTAACATCATAAATGATCTGGATCCTTTGTTCCTCTCTCTTTACAGCTCAAGGCACTTTTGCTGTCCTCTCTTGTAGGGAAGTGGGAGAGCAGTTCCATCTCCTGCCAGCAGCAACAGCCCGTGAGAGCTTGGCAGTGGTGTCGAGCAGCATCCCTAATACCCTGCCAGCTAAAGGGGGATAACAGCACGCGCCTGGCTCACAGTGGTTTGGGAAGACAGACAGAATAGAGAGGCTAAAATACACAGAAATCTTAAATCCCTACCAACCTTGGGAAATTACTTCCTGGGTGAAAAGATTTTACTTTCAAGGTATTTTCCTTACACTCAGTTTAAATCTTGGCTGTTGCGATTCCATTCCCCTTGCTCCAGTCACACCCGACGGTGTTACCCTGAACACCTCTGCCATTTTTACACGTGCACTGCAATATTCCCCAAAATCTTACTGCCTCCCTGAAAATACATGTTATCTCCAGTAGATATCCATAGATTTTTTAACCTTCTGCTCTGCAATTGACCCCTTCTCACTTAATATTATTAGTGTATTTGAAGGTTTTGTGTTGACTTCTTTCCAACCTCTCAATACTTCAGTATGCCCAGAACTCTATACATGTGTCCTTGTTTAAAGAAGTGTATCAGTGGTGTGATCCCACTAATAGAGGGTAAACATGGGGTTTATGTTTTTTACTTTTTTGAAATTTTTATTATCATTATTATTACTATTATTAATAATAATTATACAAGAAGTCTTTGTCTCTGTCAGCATTACCATTTTGCTGAGCTGAATCTCCTCTTTTTTCCTTTTTTTTTTTTCTTTTAATTTATTGGTTTAGTTCTGTCAAGCTTCTTTCTGCCCCTCTGTGGTTTTGTACCTCCACTGGTATTTGAAACCAAGCTTTGTATCACATGCAAATTTAATGAACATGCTGACTGCCTCCTTCTTCCAGATCATTAATGATGATGTTAATCCAGGCCTAACTGAAAATCTCCCCCGTGATACTTCATTAGACACCTCTCCACAGTTTAACACACCTGGCCGAATTTACTCGTGTTGTAAACAAAGGTAACGCCAATGAATTTTAAAAACTTGCACCAATGTATGCGAGCAACGAATCTGGCCTGTTACCTTTCATCATTAGCCTTTGTTTGTAGGCATGTAGTCATTTCACAATGGTGTGAAAATGTGTAAAACCAGTTGTAAATAATTTTGAAACTAAGACTTCACACAACAGTATCCAATACATCACCGAATTAAGTGCAGTACTGTCGCTGCTAGCAGTCTCACTAAATAATAAAAGACAACCACTCATAAGAGGTTTTCTTTTCTGTTAGGAATTATAAGTCTTGGTCAAACTCATCGCACTCCAAGCACAGCAAACCTGCAGCAATCAGACAAAATCTATTGCATTGAATAGTCAGTTTGACTATGGCTGTGCAACTCTACAGCATTTCTGTTGACTTTAGGTGATGTGACATCCTACGTTACTACAAAAACATTAAAAAAGAAAAAAAAAAAGCAATGAAAGACACTTTGCTGACTAACCCAGTCTTCTAGGTGCTTGCCACACACCATTGAAATTGGGAAGCAATATTATGCCAGGACCGATGATGGAAGAGCAAAGCCACACGGAGAGCAGACAGAAGCACACAGGACATTTTATAGTCCAAAGGGAGAATTACAGCCCAAATAGCAGACAAATACGCTGCCTAAATGGGAGGTACTTAAACATTTCATAGTGGATCTATGCACTGCATGGAAAGCTGCCATGGGACAACAGGATTCATTCTTTGCTTTCCAAGCTCAGCAAGTACCAATGTCACTGCCACCAGCAGTAGATTGCTGAGAACCTCCTCATGTAAGCGGAGGGTCCCAAGCTCAGGCCCACCTAAAGAGACCCAGACTCACCTCCCTGCCTAGAGAGTGCCCTGGACAATTAACTAAAAGCTGCTCACTGCCAGAGAGGGAGGAGAATGAAGGTATGCTCCTCCAGGGGCTGGAGCACCTCCCATATGAGGACAGGTGGAGAGGGCTGGGGTTGTTCAGTCTGGAGAAGAGAAGGCTCCAGGGAGACCTTATTACAGCCTTCCGTAAGGGGGGACTACAGGAAAAAATGGGGAGGGTCTCCTTATCAGAGTCTTTTATCTTTATGTAGTGATAGGACAAAGGGTAACGGTTTTAAGCTGAAAGCGGGTAGATTTAGATTAGCTAGCAGGAAGAATTTTTTTACTGTGAGGATAGTGAGGCACTGGAACAGATTGCCCAGGGAAATTGTGGGTGCCCCATCCCTGGGAGTGTTAAGGCTAGGTAGGATGAGGCTTTGAGCAACCTGGACTAGTGGAAGGTGTTCTGCCCATGGCAGTGGGTGGAACTAAATGATCTTTAAGGTCCCTCCCAATCAAAACCATTCTATGATTCCATGATTCTATAATCCATCCTCTTCTTTCAAGTTTTTTCAATTTGTAGAAAACAAATTTCATTTCTATTGTGCCCAAGGAAGTAGTGAAGAGCAAACACAATCCTGAAGCCTGATAAATGGGGGCTCAGCTGAGGGGCAGGAGATTTTCTTGCTCTGTACATACTGTTCAAATGTCTACTTAACACACAATACAGCCATGCCTCGTACAAACTTGAACAGACACCCTGTTGCACATAGTTTAATTGGTTTACTATCTTCTCTCCAACAGCAACCAAAAGATGATATTCAGGGAAGAATAACAAATAAGGCAAGCCAACAATGATACTTTTCCAACCTTCAATAATTTGCCGTTAAAGCATAACCTGAGCCCCACATGGTGATTTTCTATTTAAGCTCCTTGATGGGTTTTGCTTTGCTTTGTAAACTGGTTCAACACCCTTGACTGTAACCTTAAGGCATTCGTGGACACCTGCAGCCATGAGTTCCAGCCTAGCTTCATGATGGGGTCCCGCCTCCTTTCTCCAGTTCAGCCTGTTATCTGGCAGCTTCACACTGACGCCTCCTACAAACGAGCTGGTCTTACCACATTCACAGAGAGAGTTTACGCAGATAACAGCTGAATGCAGGCCCTTGAGCAAGCAGTTGGAAGGGATCTCCTGCCTTGGAATTAGCATGTATTGCAAAGACCAAGTGAGGTACAGAATGTAGTGGAAGAAGATGCCAACATATTGTATGCACTGTGAAAAAAAGAACTATGATGTTATCCAATTATCAGTTTAATATGGAAACAATTGACTCTATAAAGTCAGCAGATATCTGATGAGTCTGGATATTTGTCAGTCTTGACTGATATTGACTTTAAAATGTCAGTCTTAAAAAGTATTTCTGTGCTTTATAATCTTTCTCCTCAGCTCTGTCAGTGTACTGCTTTTCACTTCTATGACTCTAAAATATGTATCCTAGTGCAAATGCCAAAGACTAATAGAGTCCAGAGAATATAAGACATTAAAATAGTCCTCTTTTTTTCTTTTCCTTCCTTCAAGAAAAGCATTTTCTCTATTGTCAACATGGTAATGCACAAAGCGTGTCAGGGCAGTAAGTGGAGCTTTCACAGAAACAAAGGATAATTTTTTCATGCTGTTGATAGCAAGGGAAATCGGTTACTTCATATGAAGTGAAATACAGAATAGATTCGCAGGTAGAAGAACCAGCTGCAATTCTGAGCAGTCACAGTATCTCTGCTTCAATTAAAAGAGGTGAAGTTCCGAAGCGCGGAGAGTTTCACTAACCACCAATTAAATGGTGCTGCCAGAGGGAAAAGGAAAATGAGGAATGAAATGTAAAACATTGCCCGTGCCCTTTGTTACACAGAGGCATTCATTTCTTGTACAGTGACAGAGTATCTGTCTCAGTGCGAAGCCACTCTCCAGCCCATTTACAATTATTTTGTGTCTCCTTTTGCTCAATACAAAAAGGAATAGATTTTTTTGAGGGCAGGGGAAACAAAAGTTATTTCTTATCCCTTTTCACAAAATCTATGAGCTCCCTGTATACACCATGGGAACTGCATCCCTTTTTTAGTAGTTTCCAACATGTATCTCTAAAGAAAGCCTAAGTGACAAGTAAAGTAAATTCCTTCTTCCGAAAGTTTCTCGCATAGGTTCACTGTTCCAGGTCTTTGATTTCCTGCATGTCAGTTGTTGGACTGGTCTGGTAGTAGCACAACAATCCTTATTCCACCCCACCGGATCCACAACTGATTGCTTGGAGACAGCACAGAGATACAGATTCCTCTTTATACTACTTCTCTGTCTCGTTTCTAGTATTTTTAAGAATTTTTGTCCTCTGTGTTAATGAATGCAGGGTTGGTCCCTCAATACTTCCCCTTGTTTTTTTTCAGTCAGATTAACTGCCAATTAGTGATAATTGGACCTGGCAACATTTCTGTTGATGGACACATATGTACCGGGAGACAGAATGAGAGCACTAATTAATTTCAGATAGGTCACTCCTGGCCGTCAATTTTTCTTTGAACTCTAGGTGTGTCTACATAATTCTTGCTTCAAATTAAATTGCTCAGAAGCTATTCAGACTCAAATGTAAAATTGGACAAAACAGTTAAAACTGCTGTAGTTAAATTTGAACAGATATTGACTTTTTTATGCGTGGATGGGTTCAGTTGCCAGGTGAGGTCCTTTTTTTTTGTGTTCATCTACTCGACAAGTGACTGCTTAAGGATGGAACTATCCCGGTCTGTTTGCAGTTCCTTCCATTTCTCAGTTCCTCTGCAGGCTGCTGCAGCACTTGAACTGCAAAGACTTTAGGGCATTGCTGAAATCAAAAGTTGTAGTAAGAAGGGAAAAGGCTGTAATTGTTAGTTTGATAGATTCTATACAAATATTTCTACTAGTATTGCATTTGAAAGGTAAAAACAAACCTAAAATTTAAGCCCCTTTAACATCTACTTAAAACATTTACTAGTATCAATTAAAATAGCAATCAATAGCAATCAATTAAAAGTATTATATAGATTTATATCTTTATTTTATTTTATTTTATTTTATTTTATTTTATTTTATTTTATTTTATTTTATTTTATTTTATTTTTTGCCAGGATTCTTCCACGACCTTTATTGACAGACTGTTTAAAAAGGTGGAAACGTCCCTGAGTTAGATGACTGAGGAAGTCTGACTGACTGGTTCAACTCTATTGTCCTAAGAAAGACGTCAATTTCTCACTGAAATAAAAAAGTACAGCAAGAGCTGAAAGGCCTGCTGATTTAGACTTTAACTGGAGAGGTACAATTTCACATAGGAGAAAAGTATCTAAAAACTAATTTTCATCCACAGAAAGTTTTAAAGGTTTGGAAAATCTGTGAATGAAATATACATAGAAAGATTTGATTTCTTATCAGCTCAGACAAGGATATCAACCATAAATACCACAACATATATATTCCATAGAGTTAGGTGACAGTAAATTTTAGTTTTCCCTCTCTCCTCCTCCAGGAAAAATGGATCTGTATTTTGCCATTCGTTTTTTTTTGCTGTTCAGTGCACATACCAAGCTGACAATGGAATCTGATTTGTTTAAGATCGTGTATCAACAGAGATGATGGAGTCACACACCCTACAGAATTTACAATGTAAACTAATGTACATGCATCACAGAAGATACAAAGTGCAAAAAAACAATTGTTGAGTGCTCAAAATGTAATCTCTGTTTAGGTGTAATTTATTTTAAGCTTTTTATGTCATGTCATTCATCCTTTCCATGACAAATAAAAATAAAAATAGCAAAAACTTTCTTTTTAAAAAAAAAAGAAAGCCTTTCCTGGTTTATGGTTCAATTTTTCTGTGTTTTTATGTGCATAGCTAAATCAGTTAGCCTCTACTCAGCAATAAATGTAAACCAGTGTAAGAAAAAAGAGTGAGTTTTTTTGGTTTTGTGTTGGTTTGGGTTTTTTTTGGGGGGGTGTTGGGTTTTGTTTGTTTGTTGGTTGGTTTTGGTGGGTTTGTTTGTTTGTGGGCTTTTTGTGTTTTTTTTTTATCTTGGAATATTTTATTTCTATACATATATCTATACATCTGTACAAAACTCCTGGATGAAATCCAGCCTACCCATGATTTTGTTCTCCTTCACTGTAACTTTGTAAATCTGGAATATTAGGCTGGGACAGGACATCTGGTTTACCTAGCATTTCCAGAGGTCATTCTTCATCCAAAGAAAAAGAGATGGGCAACCAGAGACTTCTTGAAGGAAATCCACTCTATGTAATACAATTTCTTTGATACACTGGCTGCACTGTCATCTCTAGAGAGCTGAACACTTTGTCTGTATGAACTGTGCTTGCCTGCACTGAGGGTTTGCCTCCCTGCTCATTTGGGATCCAGCTTGCTCCGTTATCCTTAGAAGGACACGGGACCAAACCCACACGTCCCATGACTGGGCTCCATCCTGCTGGCTATGATGTACCCCAATTAAAGGCACTTTCTATTCCTATTCTTGTGGAGAGAAAGTTACAGACATACATTCAAGAGACATGGGGCCCAAGCAAAAGCAGGCAAAGAAATACACAGTTTTAACCTAAAAATTATGTTAAAGATCCAAGTGGGAAGAGAAAGCTCTGGACCAGAAAACATTCCACATTTTTTTGGTTTATCATCCAGCCTAATAAGAGACATAGAACCTCCTCCAAAACCTTTCATAACTTGTTTTTGTTGTCAACAATCATCCATAATTGTTGAAAACCATCATCCATGCCAGGAAAGGTTGGGGAGTATCCATTGTTGGAAATATTCAAAAGTCAACTGAACATGGCCCTGGGGAAATGGCTTTAGGTGGCCCTGCTTGATCAGGGAGGTTGGACCAGATGATCTCCAGAGGTCCCTTCCAATCTCAACCATTCTGTGCTTCTGTGAGGTGCCCCTGGATGCACATGTTCATGCGTAGTTGATTACTTAGCAGAGCTATTTCATCTTATATGTTATTTAATACATTTAGAGAGAAGTCCACAAGACAGCAAAAAAGATCATACTCAATACATTTTGCAGTGCATTGTGCCAGAAGAATAATTGTTACCTTCCCTTCTCCTTACTGCAGGAATTAAAGGATCTTTGATCACAGTTTCCTCTCACCATCACCTAAATGGTAATAAAATTTGAAAGCCTGCAGCAGTACAGACTGAAATTTCATGACAATGTTGGAAATCAAGGGATTTCTCCAGCCCTTCCCGTGGAATTTGAATCTTGCAACCACATTGGTAGTCATTTGTGCATCAGGTGTGCATATGCTCATAGGCTTACACCAGGTGAAGACCATCTGACCTTCCTCCTTGAAACATAATATTTAGTGCCTTCTTTAATGCATATTATTATTCAGTCTCATACATATACATTCTCTTGGAGAATTTTTCTTCTGCTGAAAGCTTTCTGACCCCTGTGCAGAAATCTAACTTGTTTTTGCTATGAAACCAAAGTCCCTGAGAATCCACAACACCCATAGGCCCCAACTGTTCAAGTAAAATTCATTAGTATCTTCCAGCAAAAGTAGTCTTCTCTATTTCATTCATCTTGGGATATGAGGAAATACCTACTATATAATGTAAACTGCATAATAAAAGGCAGCTAGCAGGAACAAAGAAATAAGTGAGACAGATAAAAAATGTATTAAATCAGGTAAAATATCTATTTTACCAGCTTTTTTTTTTTTTTCTCCTAAACTTACAATACATAGCAAGAACTTTTCGCTGCAAACGACTCATCATAATTGTTTTGGTGAGTTCCCTATATACAAGATCCAGATACCTTCAGGTAGTGCAGGAAAACCTTGGGAAATAAAAAGTTTCTCTCCTATGCAAAACACCTCTATAAAAATGAAATGCTTAGTGAAAGGCAATAGCATGTTACTTTATTTTTTTCATTGCGAAAAATAGAAAGGCTTTAAAAACTGTTAAAGAGAAGCATCTGAAAACAAAACACAACAAAACAGATGTCACTGCAAAAGTAAGGCTCCCCAGAAAAAATACTCAAAAGTCCTAAAATGCAAACCTAAGTCTAAATGTGTCACTTTACAGTCGCTCCCACTGAAATACATCTGATGCATAATACATTTTCACTCAACACATAATTAGCTGTTGGAACTCATGGCACCAAATTAACATTGAACTAAGACATTGGCGTAATTCCAAAAGATATTGGGCATTCCTATGTAGGTATTGACATGGCTCTATTCAGCAGAAATGCCCCATTAAGCCATCCTGGGAGGCAGGAAATTATTATTATTCTTCCAGCTGATGAAAATCCAATCATAGAGCAAACTTAGCGCCTTGCCCAAAGTCAAATAGGAAACCTCCAGAAGAGTGAGGGCTTCTCACATCTTCTGAGGGGCAACAAATAGTCACAAAGTTTTCTGTTGCCATACATGGGCATCCCTTTTTCAACCTCATCCTTTGAAACCACTGTGCAGGGACACTCGTTACATGAACGTACTGAATATTGCCGTGTGGGAAGCACCCAGCAACTGGATGTGGAAAAGCAGAGAGAGAGGTGATGGCACCTGGGCTTCATGCACTAATCTCAGGGCTGTTCTTTCTCTTCTCCCACAGAACCACCCTGCACTCTCCATCAGCCTGATGTAGGCCACTTTCATGAAATCCTATTTTGCCCTTATTTCTCCCATGATATGAGATGCCTCCAATGCCGACACTGCTTTCAGCTCTGCCCTGCACCCATGTCCTTCCTGCGCACAGGCCCAGGGACCGCATGGGAAGGACTTTCCCTGAAGGACTGCCCCATACTAGTACTCAGCCCAAGTGCTGTAACGGCGCAGATTAATAACTTGGGAAGAGTTCAAGTTTTCTTCTTAAAAAGAAAATGGTTTTTGTGATCGATATAAATTAAATTGAGGATCAATCAAAGCAGCACTGTTTTGCTGAGTCTTGAGAAGAGGGCTGCCATGGGGCAGCCCACTGAAGCATGTGTCCCCATCTGTGCTGTCACCATGGAGAGGTTTGAAGGTTCAGTCTGGAACCTAAAGCTAAGCTTACTGATGTACGTGCAATTTGGTACCAAAAGAATTTTAGTACAAAAGAATCTACTCATAACATCAGAAAATGTTTATTTTTAAATTGAAAATTTTCAATTATTTCAAGCATTTGGAAATCAAACCCGACCTGTGTGTCCTGTTTAGCTTTATTTGTAGCTGTTTCAGTGATTAATTTTATGTGAAGTTCTCCCTAGTCACAGAAAGGTCTATAGCCATTTTGTAGAGACAACTAACGCAAGTCCTAGTGCCATTAGGCAGACGCTGACGCTCAGCTTTTCACATTTCAGTAGTGAGGGTTACGAAACTTGTTATAGCATCTACACCCCTTTTTCTACTTTCTAGAATAAATGTCCAACATACACCCTCAGAAATAATACCTTTTTATTTATAGAGATAAAAAAGAAAAAAAAAGCAAAAAAGGCAAAAAAAGCAACGTAGTCCAAATTACAAGTAAAATCAATCATTATTAAAATTCATAACAGCATGAAAACTACAGGGTGATTTGGGTGTTCTCTGAACTAACTGGGCGATAAAACCAACCTGTAATGAAAAAGAGTTATCAAGAAATGACCAACACAACAAGCGAATTTTACTTGCCAAAAATTGCCAATTTGCAATTATTATTTTTCTGTTCTGCCCGCTTTAAACTTAGGGCCTGATAACTAAAAATAATTCTGCAGAAACAGAAGGGGATAAGGATGATCATCTGTCTGTACGCTACACTAAATCTAAACACTCTAATCTGATAACTAATATTGGATTTTTATTACTGGATTATTACACATTATTCCAGTGAGCTCACCCTCCTCCCTGCCGTTCCATTGCCCATCAATACCCAACCGCGGCACCGTCCAGACTGGGACTTGCTGCTAATTGCCCTTTCCCTTTTTGTGGCTTATACCAAATCATTTAATTTTTCCTGATTTCTCTAGCCTTTTCATTCAGAGATTCAAATGACTAAACTAAACCATTGATTAAAAATCTTTTATCTTTCACTTATTGATATTTTTCTGTCTATTTAAATCTTTGCCTTTGCGGACAAAATTCAGTCCACAAAATTCTGAAAAAAAATTGTTCTTTCTTGCTGTATAGCAGCCTTCTCTCACATCACGACTACGCTATCTGACAATGCAACTAAGTCATAAAATACATTTACAGAAAAATGTTAGCTCACTCTTACAGTCTTTGGTTTTATTAAATTTGATTACAAAGCATAAAAATAATTGTCAGTCTATATCAAAAATGTTTCATGATGTGGAATAAGAAAAATCAGATAAAATAGTATATTAGGCAATTTCTGCTAAAAATACTGCTTACACTATTATCTCCAGCATTTTCTGAATCTCTGCTTGTAAGTTAGATTACTTTATGATTTTAATAACTTCCCTTACAATTTTTTTTCTGAGGCAATGACTTTTTATTTAATCAATATTAACCCCTCATATTTCTTTTTCTTAATCTCACCTCATTTCTTTTTGTTCTGTATCTTCAGCTTTACCACGATGGAGTCAATCAAGAGATTTCCTTAGGCGTATGATATTAACGTTCTGAAGGTGATTATTGGGCACGTAAACAAACCAAATTTTTCATGGGTCACTTTATACGTTTGCTTGTCTCTTTTTGAAGAGCATTTCTGTAGAATCATAAAATGGTTTAGCTTGGTAGAGACCTCATGAAGTCACCTGGCCCAAGACCCTGTTAGCCCAAATCCAGTTAGACCACGTTGCTCAGGGCTTTGTTCGGTTGAATTTTAAATGTCTCCAAAGACGGAAAGCCTAAAAGCTGTCTGGGCAACCTGTTCTGGTATCTATCTGGCTCTCTCCCTGCTGAAGTGTCTTTGCTTATGTCTAATGGTAATTTCCCATGTTCCAACTTATGTCCTTTGTCACTTGCCCTATTACTGTGTACCACCAAAACCCATTGGGCTCCATCTTCTCTATCACCCTTAACCCCCATCGCGCAGTTGCAGCCAGCATTAACATCCCCTGTTAACTTTCTCTTACTGAAGCTGAACAGCCTGAGTTGCCTCCGCTCTGCCTGTATGTCGTGTGCTTCAGATTAATTTTAGAATTCTTTCCAGTTCATTTTGTTTCATTTGATTTTGTAGCGGCCATAAATAAATATGTGCGTGTGTGTATAAACATGCCTGTATGTATACATAAACACATAAACACACACACATACATACACGCACACACACATATATATATATACACATGCACACAAATCTTAATCAGGTATGATAGAATGATCCAACATCAAAACCCAAATGGCGTTATGGAACTGTAGGTTGTCACTACATGTGTCAATGCGTGTTCAGGTCTAGAAACAATATTCGAGTTTTTCTTTCCAAGTCTCATACTTCTGCGTAGACAACATTGATAGGCTAGAAAAAGACAGGTTATAACCTCACCCATAGTAAAGGCAGCATGGAGATGTCCCAGAAAATGAGCAGAAAGCAGCCTGAAAGTGGCTCACCATTTAGTCTTATTACTTAACGCCTGCCATTGAGGGAACAAACTATGCCAACACTTTTTGTGAAATGGCCTTTCTTTGCGTCTGGTTACCCAGCCTCTGCAGCAACGGTGGGAAGAGCACTCAATGATCTCCCTTCTCCTGCACACTTGTCAGAGCTGGATGGAGCAGCAAGGTTGACAAGCAACACAGAGGAAGGTGACAGCGGCTTTGCTATCCCACCATCTGATACAAAATGCCCTACATAAAGAGATACTAATCCGAGGCACGACTTTTCCTATTGCCCTGGGTTCTCATAAGAATATTTCTGCTGTGTTTGTGGGAAGTAACTAGCAAGAAGCCAACACAGAATCACAGAATGCTAGCGGTTGGAAAGAACCTTTGGAGATCATCTAGTCCAACCCCCCAGCCGAGGCAGGTTCACCTAGAGCAGGCTGAAGAGGAACACTAAGAGGTGGGTTTTGAATGCTTCCAGAGAAGGACACTCCACAACCTCTCTGGGCAGCCTGTTCCAGTGCTCCATCACTCTCAAAGTAAAGAAGTTTTTCCTCCTGTTGAGATGGAATTTCCCATGTTCAAGTTTGTGCCCGTTACCCCTTGTCCTCTCACTGGCCACCACTGGAAAGAGTCTGGCCCCGTCCTCTTGACATCTGCCCTTTAGATATTTATAAGCATTGATGAGATCCCCTCTCAGACTTTTCTTCTCCGGGATAAACAGACCCAGGTCTCTCAGCTTTTCCTCATCAGAGGTGCTCCAGTCCCTTGATCATCTTTGTAGTCCTCTGCTGGACTCTTTCCAGTAGCTCCCTGTCCTTCTTGAACTGGGAAGCCCAGAATCAGACACAGTACTCCAGACGTGGCCTCACCACAATCAGAAAAGACCTGAGAAGGATACTCAGCGGTGATTTTACTCCCATTTAGTCACTTAGGATGGATGAGTAAGGATAAATGAGGCCAAAAGGAAGATGAAAACAAAGCAGTAACTTGCCCAGTCCAAAGCGAGACTGGTTTCCATGTCATGCTGGAATACAGCATTCGCATGGTTCAGAAGATATTTTGTGTCACTACATTTGGTGTCTCATTTCTGCAGCTACAACTGAGAAAATATGCAGTTGAACTACAGAACACGCTAGGTTCCCAGCAAGGTTTGGCACTACACATAAGACAGCGCGCTGGCTCCCAGCCGACAGCAGACTATGTTTAACAACTAATGATATACATTACCATAGCCTTGACACTAAAAACACATATCTAGTGCCAATCATTCTGTTGCCATTTAAATTCATATACGTCTTGGGACGGTTTCCATCCATGCTGGCAGCCAAAATGTAATGAATAAGGAGGCTCCACTTTGTAGATAAATAAAAGCAAATGTGGGAT
This sequence comes from Chroicocephalus ridibundus, assembly GCF_963924245.1. NCBI lineage: Eukaryota > Metazoa > Chordata > Aves > Charadriiformes > Laridae > Chroicocephalus > Chroicocephalus ridibundus. The sequence goes on from NC_086284.1 coordinate 209,516,905, forward strand.
GTACCTAAAGGGATTTGACAGATTGTAGGAATAATTTAAAAATATAAGAGTACAACACAGAAATGTTGGCATTATCTATAATGAGGACAAGAATTCATTAATTTTACACTATTTGCTAGACCACAAAAGCAGGAGAAAGTACCGTAGCTGTTCAAGTCCTTCAATTCACACAGTAGTAAAATAACAAAGTCCTCATGCTTACTATTCATTTAGTGCCTTTCTATTTGTAAAGGCCTAAGCTCTCTACACAAAAAAATTATTCCAAGCATGAAGCACAGGGCAATGAAGCAGCTTGTTTCTTCTCACAGGGAAAACCAGCACATAACTAGGAGAAGAGATGGCACAAGATGTTGTTGGTCACATCCCAAACTGAAAGAGCAATGCAGTTCACCTCCCAGGGGTCCTCCACTAGGACTCTTAGCATTGCATCCCATTAAGCAGCACTAAGCATCCTTCCCAATATCATCCCCTTTTTATTGGTATGGGTCTATAAATAAATACATCCAAAAAGTCAAAGTCCGGAAAGGAGGAACTGTATCATGAAAAGATAAAAAACTAGGAGGCCTTTTTTAACACATATAATTTTACTACTTTGCTTACTAGCAAGTGTGTTATATTTAAAAGACTGCTAATTTGGATGAGATATTTTATTTACTCAGCACAGTAACAAAAGCAGAAGGGTACTAGAATAGAAGAGATAGCAAATAATCAACATAGATTTGAATTTTTGTTCAAAAACCAAACCACCTTGATCAATAGTCTCCAAATTACCAATAAATTCTTAGAATATCCTATTGGTTTTCCTTCTACTTTTTTTCCTTGCACTTTTGCCTTCTTTAACAACTTCTTTTTGTCTTTTATCATTCTTACACTAGAAACAGTGACTATCTTTCCGTGCTATGTTTATATAGTGCCTTGCAAAAGTATGGAAGTGAAGCTTGATGTTATTATTTGCAAAAATATTAAAAAAAAACCAAAAAAACCAAACAACTCCAGCAGTGATATCTACCATTTCAAAAGTCTGTCCTGAATTTGAATTATTTATTACATTCTGTATATTGGGGTTGTCTCCTTTGACGACTAAGGAAAATAGAGTATCAGTAATAAAGAAAAATCATGTTGAAGAAAACAGTTGTTTAAGGGAACAAAATATAGAGAGAGCAAGGAAAAGACTTGTAAAAATTATTATTTAAAAAACCACAAAATTTATAGGAAATACTGTTTCCAAATACAGTGTGACCCACAGTGTGCCAGGCTAAAGCACAGAGCAATGAACATGGTCTGTGCTCCTTTACGTTAACTATATTTATTCTAGCTGTGTTCGGTTAGCTTTTTCTTGAAAAAGTACTGTGTGGTGTGCCATTTCGAGAGCATTGATGTAAAATATTGGAAAAAAAGCTATTAAGAAAGCTGCAAAACAAACATCATGTTTGCTTGTAACAAGTCCCAGTAACTTTACAGATAGAAATAATACTACTATATTCATACCACAGTAAACAATGCTAAGTTAAAACTGTGAATTTTAGTATGAAAATTGCCTGAAGAAGCTATAATTAAGAAAGGTAAATGTGTATAACAAAATTGTATCAGGCTATATTGAAGCCATATGGTTGGGAAAAAAAATCCAAATAATATGGCAGAACTGACCCCAAGGAGGCAACTTTATCTTTCTTACAGAAAAGTAGGAAAATATAAACACTAGGTTTATGCATGGCAACTGTGGAGATACTAAATACTGCGGAGATGTGGAGATATTAAACACTTTGAATGGATATTAGTGACTCCAAAAGGTGGTTGTGGTACTTAGCTGGTATTAACACTAAATAACATATAAGAAGCTCTAGTCAGTATTTTTAGTATTTAACATAGTTCTTCCCAGAACCTCTTGGGTCTGGGATATCCGAGGTGGTGGGCGCCAGGCAGGTGTGTGGTTGTCAGTGGGGTTCCTCAGCTCTTTTTGAAAATCAGGCTGCTTTAATGGTGCGCTACGTGGGGCACCTCAAACTCATAAACACTCCAGAGCACACGCCTTTATTGAAAATGTTGATTAGCTAGAAATAGTAACAGCTTGTGAACACTCAGGGAACATCGCACTGATGAAAATAGACTGCTACACCACCTGAGCAGGAAGTGACCTTTTAGGAGTTCACGGTGGCAATTATTCATTAATACAGACTAAAACATTAATTACCATGGGAGCATTCACTGTAAACAGTGCATGCAGGCAAAGACAATCGGAAATTATTTTACTTGTGCATGCTAAGCTTGAATTGAAACACTTTATATTAATGCGATGATGTATCTGTATTCTTATTGTACAAAATAGTACTACCTCTCAACTAGCATGGGCCTAAAATGTGTTGGAGTTTTTTTCCTGTACGTTCCGGCACTGCTGCCGATATAGCAACAAAAGTGCACCTGAAATGGATAATAGAGGGGTTTAGGTTTTATCAATCATAGCTCAACGAGGAATTTAAAAACTAATTAAAAAAATAACAGTGGGGTTCTGTATCTTCTGGTCAGCCTACACAGGCATATGCACCCATACACATTTAAAGAGAAATGAAGGAAACCTGGATGACAAGGACTGAAGCAATGTATTAATTGAATTAACATTTCTTCAAGATGTTACCTTCAAGACGGTACCAGTCCATTTCCATGCTGACTCAGAACACCAGGCTAGCAGGTGTATTCACTTCTTTCCACAGGGGATGGGCTGCTATTATTTGCCAGAATGACCAAACTGAATATGTGACATCCCAGTAAGAGAGATCACCTGGTATAAAGGACCCCAGCTCCTCCCTGTGCTCTTCTATAAGCATATTTTTGATGACTATTATATTAATGACTCTTCCTTTAATAGGCTTAGAGTACGAAAGTGCACTTCAAAAAAATTAAGATATATGGAAAGCTATTTACTCCAGAAATTAGGAGAAAAACATTCATCCATGCTCTCTTTCCATCCCTTCATCATACACCAAAATTCAGTAAACCTATGATTAATGCCACAATCACCTCTGAGAATCCGTAGGGACGGCTAGCTTCCCTACTTCAGATGACCTGAATCCACCAGTGATTGTGGCAAAAAAACCCATGATTTCTCGCACTTTAAAGACCAAGCTTTGAAAGGACTGAGATCACCCAAACTGCACGTGAAAACAAACAAGAAGCCAGCACTAAAGAGACTATTTCAATGGCATGAATGTGTTATTTCTCAGAATACCTTTGGATAAGTAAGCTTTATGAAGACAAAAATAGCAGGGCAGTTAAAAGGCTTAATTTGGTTTGTCTTGAATCTCATTTCTTAGAGGGATAGATCTTATCTGCTTAGAGATATGTCCTTAGTATCACAGCAGGATATAAATAAAGGCCTCCTACATTATTTTTAGACAGACTCCTCATAATATTAGTTGAATACTATATGTCTTACTGCTATTAAATGAGCTCCCACTGATTTTAAATTTCATTAGGCTCATAAACTCCTCCAGTTGGCAGAGAAATTACATTTTCTGATTTCCAAAGCTGCATAATGAGTCATGACCTACCCTTTCCCTTTGTCTCCTCAGAATACCCTTCTGTTGGCTAATCTCCCCCGTATTTTCAATTTTCCCCCAACACTCATATGGGTATTTGCACACACACACAGGCAATATTGCAGCGCATTCGATTTTTTTTTGTTCCAGAGCTCAGAATGCTTTATCTAGGCTTCTCCACAGTCACTACAAGTGAAAGCAGAAGAGGAAAAGGCAGTTTCATATCATATGTCTCCTGTCTTTGATTAATCTGCAAGCCGCCCATTTTAATGACTCCTCATAAATAATTCAATTTCTAATTATGCTGTAAGCCCCCTAACCTGGAGAAAAATAAAGAAAGGTAGAAACGTAGGGGAAAGGGAAGGGAAAACTGCATATGTTGGATCAAACAATGCCTGCAGCAACTGAGCTACTCTTACTGAGCTATTCTGCCCATGCAAGATGCACCTCCTTCCTAAACCTTGAAGTGTTTCTCTAATAAACATGAGAGGATTACATACAAAGTTGGAGTTGAAGACAATAATTCTGGAATCTGCTTCTCTTCCACCCACTTTCCCTATTCCAGAAGATACACATGTGGGTGAACTGTTCTCCTGCTCTTGGTGAAATGACCATGCTGAGCTCTCCTCTGCTAGTGGGACCAGCCCCATGCCCCTGCACATTGCCCCGACCAGACTGGAATGGGGTAACCAGCCACAGAAGCAGCTCTACTTTTGGTTCTTGTTCCTTGTTTCTCCTCTTTGAACTCCTTGATAAGGTCTGGGGAATCACATATTGGCTAGTCTGCTTTTCCCTTGCAACTCATTGCCTGAACAGGTGGGACATAAACTGCCTCTCTGCCCTCTTCCAGGGAACATCCATGTTCCCCTACACACAGATGAGCCAGGACTTCAGGAGGAAACCATTACCTGTCATCACATGAATGACACCTAGGTTCTACCAACATGGAAGTTCTGCAGCCCCCTTTGCACTCAGGTTTCACTTTTCTACTGCAGAAAGCACTGCTGCCAAACCAGCCGCCAGCTACACCTTTTTTCCCCCCTTTTTTGGCTTTAATCAAAATACATCTGACATAGAAAAAGCTGGTCAAGGTACAACTGACAGCACACAGACAGCTGAATGATCTCCTCCTACCTACAACTATTTTTTAATTGTGAGGAGGTCTCTCAATACACAGCAGAGCATCTGCTCATTAGCACTACAGCACTATTTCTCCTACTGACACGTCCTACCCCTCCTCCTCTCCAATCTTTACCAACTATTCCTAAAGCACTTGCAAATTGCAAACTCTCTGACCTGTGGGGTTGGATTTATATTGTGCATATTAATGCATTTCTTTCTAAAAGTTCTTTAAAAAAAATGCCCAGCAATCCAAATCCACTGTGGCTTTTGTCCAAAATCCCTGAGATTTACTTTGAATGGCAGCTATTTGGTTTGTCTTTATTCCTTCCTGAAACAGTATTATATATCGATGCCGTACACAGAGCTTGAGGGTTTCCACCTTTCTAAATTTAGAATTCAGGCTACAGAATTCAGCCCACACAGTTACATAGGCCAAAGCTCATGGTGTCAAAGCTGCTGCAATGTTTTTTTTTTCTGGAAGATAATGATAAATTGCTACAATTTTATTAATGAGTTACTAATCAGAAGGGTAGGGGAATTGCCTGCATTACAGAAAGCAGTGAATTTGATTTAAGCAGCACAGTTCATCTGAGACCACATATTTTGACTTCCCTTGTTTTACATCCAAATACTGTGGTAGTTATTAAAAGCCAGAAAAATATACAGGTTGGTATATATTTAGTCTTGCTGCATCTTGTGGTATATATGGCTCGTCACCATGGTAATTGAAGCTGTATCTAAATTGTTGTGCTGGTTTTGGCTTGGATAGAGTTAATTTTCTTCATAGTAGCTAGTATGGGGTTGAGTTTTGGATTTGTGCTGAAAACAGTGTTGATAAGACGGGGATGCTTTAGTTATTGCTGAGCAGTGCCTACACAGCGTCAAGGCCTTTTCTGCTCCTCACACCACCCCACTGGCGAGTAGGCTGGGGGTGCAGAAAAAGCTGGGAGGAGACACAGCTGGGACAGCCGACCCCAACTGACCAAAGGGATGTTCCATGCCATGTGACATCATGCTCAGTATATAAAGTTGGGGGAAGAAAAAGGAAGGCAGGCTGCTCAGTTATGGTGTTTGTCTTTTCAAGTAACCGTTACGCATGGTGGAGCCCTGCTTTCCTGGAGATGGCAGAACACCTGCCTGCTGATGGGAATCAGTGAATGAATTCCTGGTTTTGCTTTGCTTGCGTGTGCGGCTTTTACTTTACATGTTAAATTGTCTTTATCTCAGCTCACAAATTTTCTCACTTTTCTGATTCTCTCTCCCATCCCACCGGGGGAAAGTGAGCGAGAGGCTGTGTGGTGCTTAGTTGCTGGCTGGAGTTAAACCACAACGGTCCTTGACAAGGAACATTTCCAAATGCTTTGATGTAGGTACATATGCCAACAACCTGCCCTGGGACCAGAGCTGCACACATGTTGCTGTTTCATCACCTACAGAGTCCTAGGTGTCTGTGGACAGGGAACGGAAGACACAAGCTAAAAGGGAGTTACACCATATGCCTGTGCCCAGGCTAGGTGTGGCCAGCATGACTGAATTTGAATGCACTGATCTTCATCAAATCCTTGCAAAGTAACACAGACGAATATTTCCTCTTCAGATATCAACTAATGCAGAATTAAGATGTTTATATCTACTTGACATGGCTTGTCCCAGGAACATCTTGAAGACTAGAAACCAAACCCGAGATCAGCTCACCTTCAAATCCCGTCTCTCTGGGATTTCTATGCAAGCAACATTACCGATGCATCCCATGACACTAGTGAGAAGGTAGCCAGACAAGGCTCAGTGTATTGGAGTCACATGTGCACCGTACAGGTCATCCCAGCATCCCACCTATGAACACTTCTGAAAATAAGGAGCATGACAGAGAAGATATGTTCTAAGACTTCATTTGTCTACACTTCCAGGATAGTTATAATGAATCAGGCAGAAGATACCATGGATGATGTATCTAATTTCAGCTGCTTCTGCCTTGTCTGAACTAATTATCCATGCTCCATTTACAAAAAGAGAAGGTGCTTCCAGATATTCCCTGGAGATACCTACGTTCAGTTTCTCTCGTTTCTGAAGGGGGAGATGCAACTAATTTAGAGAAACATCTATTTAGACAACTTCAAGTCAGATGAACTTTACCCTGCAAGTGATCAGATTGAAACCACACAAGAATCTGTAGTAAAGCAAAATCTTCAACCAGCGTTACCCCAGACTGAGGCTAAAGCTCTAAATATTGGACCATTGTTCCATTTGTACACACAGGTCCCCATCCAACAAAAGCTCCTGTATAAATATGCGATTCTTTTTTTTTTACATTATTCCATTTTCACATGGAATTCATTAGGACTGTTCATAAGCATAAAATTAACATAAAGCACATTTGATTCTTTCAAAGTCCAGGGCCCAAGTGAAAGCCAACAGAAAAAAAAGTTTTAAAATTATAAATATTTATTTTATAATTCCTTAGACTATGTTAAAACATATCATGATTATAAATACCAGGGGTATCGGATGTTTTCTCCTGGGCTAGGTTCTTCACAGAGACACATACTAAATACACATACTAATGAGGCATTGTAGGTGCCCCATCCCTGGAGGTGTTCAAGGCCAGGCTGGATGGGGCTTTGAGCAGCCTGGTCTAGTGGGAGGTGTCCCTGCCCAGGGCAGGGGGGTTGGAACTAGGTGATCTTTAAGGTCCCTTCCAACCCAGACCATTCTGTGATTCTGTGATTCTGTGACGATACCCCAAAGCATTCAGTGGCTACATTCTTGAAGAATAACTAAATGAGTGCATTCCCACAAGTTCAGTTAGTGTTTGGGATGTTTTGTGCACTGGTGATGCCTCAAACAAACTAATACATGTTATTCAGAGTTCGTACAAATCTCATGCTGTCTTAAGACTTAGCAAAAACCCTCCCCTTACAAAAAAAACACATCTTCTTAATTCTAAATTTCAGACAGAACTGAATGACGCTGAAGGCAGTTCATTTTTCTGATATTGTTCTTTCATTGTATGGTATTTTCTATCCGAGACTGATTTTACCAGAAACATAGGGATCTGTTCTGAATAGTGAGGGAACTGTTATGTTCTGTATAAACTTCAAATCTTCAACCCTTCAATTTCTCTTGATTAAAAAGAAAAAACAAAAACTAACAAAACCCACCAATAAAACCCCACTCATGTGGGAGAACAGAACAGATTATTTATTTTAATGTAAATGTGTAGATTTGATCTGATAGAATTATTTTCTTTTTTTTCAGGAAATGTCCATGAGATAAACTCACTGGGTTTTTGTGAGCAGGTTCAGAGCGTCAGTTCTGGAAGTTCATTGCGAACATCACTCCTTTATTGCTGTACAAGTAAATATAAACTTTGCACTCAGGAAACCCTTGGTACAAAGCTCAGTGGCTAAACCAGAACATAAACACGGGGTGGCTGGAACATTATGCTTCCTGAATGAGTTCCTCTCATCTCGTTACTTAAAATATGACAATGCTAAAGACTGCCGTATAGATTAAAGTTACATAAAGAGAAAACAGTGAACTTCATGCGTGTCTTCTTTTGTGTATGCAGACTTTCATAGCGGGCTTCAGATCTGGCATTTGAATTTCATTTTCCACATGGGTCTAGGTTACCCAGGGTTGAAATATCACCATCTGCTCAGAAAATACTAGCTTTAAATAGCAAAAGCTTTACTTTTTAGCTTTTCAGATGGTGAGAGATAGTGCAGTACGCTTTAGGCGTGTGTCTAAATCAAATCCTCCCTCTCACAAAAAAATCCCATTCACTTTTGGAACTAAGGTGAAACCAAAATCATAAAGACAGATCGAGACTGTGTTTACACAGATACGGTGAGGAAATTTGACTCCAGGTAACCTTTAAAGTGGGTCAGATACATTCTGCTTAGCTTCCATCCAAAGAGAATTAAAATAGGCATGGTTAACATGGCTTATTATTATTATTATATTTATTTTGGGAGTCTTTTAAAACAATAAACCCTATAAAATGTAAGCCTAGCAAAGAGTATATTCCTCCTGCTAATGAGAAGAAATGGCTTCCTGGTGATAATCTCCTCAGCCTCCCGGCAGTGAGTGTGTACCCACTACAGTCACACTGGGAACCACCGCGAGCCCAGAAATCACCTGCCAAAGCCCCACTTGGCTACTGTGAAAGCCCCGCATTGAGGCTTCCTGGTTTCAAAAGAGCTAAAGGGCAAAAATGCAACTAAGATCTTAGCTTGTGGTCGGTCCGATTTCTGCAAACATCTAAAAAGATGTACATATTTACCTAGAAAGCTTGCCTCAAAAAATAATGGAGCATTTTGCAAATAAACATGTTGTAAAATGGCAGAAAGATAAAATATATCAAAATAACAGAGAAAGCAGAATTAGGCAGCTGATTAAAATTGGTTTAATGACTTTATAGTGTAAAATAGCCAAAATAAAAACATAAAACAAATTCAGTCAGTGGCTATTGAGTTTCTGGCCCTTCTGAAAAGATAGCAGCCATAGGAGCAGACAACGCGGCCACGATACAGACAACAAGACCAGAAAGTTCATTCCCCATTCAAAAATGAGTATTATATCTAAAGTGCCAAGATGATTTTGAGGGCAACCCACAGTAAAATGTGTAAGAACTAATTGGATTAATGCATAAAAAGGGAGTTCTGCAACAGAAACAACATTGTTTCTGAGCTCCAAGCCTGAGAGAGAGGGGGTTGGTACCCACAGCCGATGCTCTTAGGGGACTCACACTTCAGCGGGATTCCTCCTCTGCAGAGACTGTAGGTTCCTGCCTGTGACTTCTGGAAAGTTCAGGCGCAGATTTTCAGAGTAGTGCGTGCTGACACAGACATGTCTGAGAAATCCTAGGTAAGCAATTCTGGGTTAAAGTGAACATGCAAAATGAAGAAAAAAGCACAAAATTGTGAGTACTCACTATGAAGTTATTATAGTTTATTAGTAAAGAATTACTTCCTACATCTTTCCATGTGCCTAAACCAAAACACAAAAAAAATAAAATTTAACAAGTGCAAACACATCTTCTAAAACAAATATATTAACGACTTCATCTGAAATCCACAACCACGTGCCCCATCTGGTGAATCCTGTGCCATTAGATTCAGAGCCCTTCTGACAAGTTCACCAGGCATCAGCGCTCAGAATAAAAATACGGGGTTTTTCCCTCCGTTATCTAATTGGTGTCTAAACAGCTCAGACTACAAACTGGAAGGCTTAAGCAAGCTGAGCGCCTGCCTTTGCCTACTGGGATGGCCTTCATGTTTTCTGACATTTCAGATCTCATACAGTGACCAGAAGCCTCATAAGACTGTCTCCTGTTTTCTGCTCTCACCCATTTTCACAGCGCAGCACAGTCACTTTTCTCACAACAATAAGCCAGTAACGGTAATTGCCCCAGCAAACGAATCCTTCTGCTGCTGTCTCCGGCATCAGGCGTGTTTCACCCACTGGCTGCAGCACTATGCAGGACACTGTCCTGACGTACAAAGCATTGCCCTTGCCATGTTATTCACTGGAAAAGAACATACTTGAAAGATCTGGCATGAACAGATCCCTGACTTCATCTGTAGGATTAAGGGTTTCAGACTATTTTAGAAAAAGAACGTCATTTGTAGAGATTTCTGTAAGAGTTACCATCCTTTTCCTCTCCTCAACCTATTCCTTCAGTAAACAAGCACTTCACAAGACCTGATTTTTGTGAACTCACATAATACCCATTAAGGCCGAGAATGATAAATATACATATTCCTAAGAAAATACCGAAGTCGTACAAAAACGTGCCAAGTTTGAAAATAATTTCACTAGATCTACTTCCTGTAAAATATCCATAGTAATTCTATTTGAATTGAATGTAACAACTAATTTGGTGTCTTCATTTCTCATTCACTTTAATTCAACTCCAGAAGCTCTAGCTTGAATCTCACGTCTATTCTTTCTGCATAATTGTGCAGCATAGCCTGCAGCTGGGACGTATTCCACATATTCCCTTGGCCTCTGGCTGTGAACTTCATTTGAGAAATGTTAAGGGAGACCCTTCTGTTACAAGCTGGGCTGGGACCACGCCATCGTAAAGATCCCATATAGGCTCAAAACCTGTGAGTTTTGTCCTTTAAGGGTGAAATCAAATGTAAAATTTATTCTTATTTACTGTTTGGAAGAGATGACAAATTCAATTCTGTACTCAAAGAGGAAGGGTCTATTGGGCTGAGTTTACAAATTAGAGTCTGTGAGACACTATACTCTCTGTTTTGAAAGCTGTATTTGCTCCTGCTGCAGCCTGGCTAGCTCTCACATGCCATGGGCAGAAAGGCTTTTGAGTTAGGTGCAAAATAAAAGCTTCCCTGTTAACTTAATATTCAATGATCTTGTTCATTAATATTTTCTTCTAAAGCTGAAGTAAAAGTAATTGTATTTTTTTATTGAGTTCCAAGCTACATATTCACAGTGACACCGTGGGAATGAGCACAGGGCATCCTCTTACCTCTGCGATTCAAAACTGGGTTTGCATTCTTACAAGGAACAAAATGCTTTATCAATAATTCAAATAACAAACTCTGCTGGGTATTAACTTACAACTAAAAGAATAAACAAGCATTGAAGCGCAGTAAAATTGATTCACACCACATTAGTAAGAGGATCCCATTCTATTGTATCGCCTCGCCGTGGCTTTATTTTAAGTGTGAGATATCATTATCATCTGCGAGGAGGTCGTAGAAATACAGTGGTTCCAAAGTATACAGCTCATCTTCCCTGTGGAAGGTTGTCAGATCACAACGATGTGTGATCATAGAGCAGTACTGAAACAAGAATAACTCTGTTCCCATCCAGCCCTTCGTGAGACCGACAAAAAAATCACGGAATTTGTCCTAATGTGCTCTCCAGCATGAGCAGCCTTGCACAGCAGCAAAATTCCTTAGTGCCTGAGGAATACGGCATACTGAATGACTCAACTTACTAACCGAGTTAAAAAGCGTTACACAACCCACAACACAGATATCTCAGAAACAGAGTCAAGGACCGAACAAGAAAAATATTCTTTATTAAAGCACAGAAAAGAGGGTGTGGAATCTAAAGGGTAAGGACTGAAATCAAAGGTGGAGAATCATTTGGATGCAGGGATAAAAAAGTTAATACTAGCCTAGCCTGCTTTTGCAGGGACAAGGAAAGAAGTCAGGGGTTTGGGGGGGGGCAGGGAGGGGGTTTATGGTTGGTTGTTTGGTGTTTTTTGCCAGGTTTGCTCTTCATCTCAGTGATATAACTAAGAACTCTAAGTGAATGACCATGAATGAAGGAGGCCAAATAACCCATATTTTTCTTCTCTATGAAATCCCACATATCTATTGAAATGCAACTTAAGGCGTGCCCCCTTTGAGGTATTTATTTAATAAAATATTCCGTCAAAAAACAACTGTTACTGAACAAGGGGTTTGCAGTGCTTTGTGCTAATGACATCTTGATCAACTGTGGAAATGAAGCAGGTGTTACCTTGAAACATGTCTCTAGTATCGATAAAAAAAAACAAAAAAACTTGTTGTTACAAACTCCATGGGGAAAAAAAATGCATTCATTCCTTGTTCCTCTTATTAGCAGTTGAAAGACAAGATTTAGGACTCTGCTTTATGTTGCTCACAACTTCTCTTCAAAACTTCTTTGGACTTTACTTCCTTTCTCCATGGGGACTTTGAACCTTTTCCTTCCTAAAAATCAGATAATCAGAGTGAAGAAAAGAAGCAGGGTCGTATTGTATTGCTGGGCAGGAAAGAGAGGGACTGCCAGGCTGAAAGGGAGTAATCAATGGCTCGCCATCTAATTGGTGGCTGGTAACAAGCAGAGCACACGAGGGGTCAATAGTGAGTCCAATGTTGTTCAATATCTTCATTGACAACCTGGATGATGAGATGGAGTAGTACATCCTCAGCAAATTTAAAGGTGATATTAAATTAGGCAGAGTGGTTGACTTGCTGAATGTCAGAGCTTCAACCCCAAAAGACTTTGAGAAGCTTAACAATTGAATCAAAAGAAACATCCTCTGGATCAAAAAGGAGAAGGTCAAAGGTCTGCGCATAGGATGGGATAATCCCATGCAGCAGAACCACATGGGAACTGACCGACTACGAGTGCTCTGTAGAAAAGGACTTGGGGCAGAGGACACACCAAAAATGAGCCAACAATGGGATGTCATTGCAAAAAAGGCAGACTGCCTACCGGCTGCACCACAAGCGATGTGGCCAGTAGATCGAATGAAGTTTTTATTCTCCTCTGCTCAGCAATGGTGAGGCTGCATCTGAAATTCTGTGTCCACCTCCACTCTTCCCAGTTCAACAGGGCTGCTGATAAATTAGAAAGGTTCAGAAGAGGGCTACCAAGCTGGTCACAGGCCCAGAGCATATGACCTAAAAGGAGAAGGTGAGAATTTTTAGTCCAGCAAAGGAGAGGGGAAGGAGTGATCTGGTAGAAACCTACAACTGTTTGCAGTATTGGCAGACAACACAACAAAGGCCAGTGACCACAAATTGCAGCTTGAGAAGTTCAAATTGTACATTAAGAGGAAGAGGCTCACTAAAAGAGTAGTGCAGCTCACTCAAAGAAGCTACTGAATCTCCATCCTTGGAGGTTTTCAAGACTTGGCTAGCTAATGCCATGGCTGACCTGGTTGTAGTGCTGGCAACAGTCCCACTTTGAGCAGGAGCCTGGATTAGATGACCTCCAGAGGGCCCTCCCTACTAACACGTCTGTGATTTGATAGTCACTGTGACATAGATGCGCTTGGCATATGGCAGAAATATTTAATCTATAAATTATTCAACTTCAGGAAGAAGAGCCAAAAAGGTCTATCTCACAAAGCAGCATTTAGAGAAACATGTAGCGTTCTCACCATTTAACTGCTGCTTGGGAGTGGGCCAGAGAAGAAGGCAGGACCGAAGGGGCAAGGGTACCAAGGGAGAAAAGATTCAGACTGTATGGCTAGAAAGGATGGAAATCTCTGGGACAAGAACTAGCGGAACTAACAGAAGCCTAGGAAAAAATGGTAAAGATAAGAAGAGAAGCCAGACGGAAGATTTGGAACTGCTGATAGAGGCAGATGGAGAGAAACCTCTGGAGGTTCCTCCTGATCATGAGGGCTCAGGCTAGGATAAGCTGCATAAAAGAGAAGGGCAGGATTTTCTATGCTGGGAAACAGGAACATAATGAGGAAGCAGGTTAAGGGAGAAAGATTAAAAAAAAAAAATAAGGACAAGCAGAGCAGAAGGGTAAGCAGCAATTATATTCGGTGGTAATTAGGCAAGACTTTCTACCTAAAAGAAGACATTTCCCTACAGATCCCTAAGGAAAGTTCAGGATTCCCACGTTTCAGGAATCTGCTGTGAGCAAAGATTTGTGTGAAGTTAAGTTGCTCACTTGGAGAGTGACAACCTCTGCGTGATTTCCAGAGGACCAACAGGTTTAAGACATTGCCTGGCATGAAGAGAAACTTTCTATGGCAAGACACAGATGGAAGCTGATGCTTAAAGACAGGATTTGTTTGTTCACCTTAAATGCTACTGTGGTCATGATCAATGAATGAATAGCTTTCAAAAAAGATCAAAATAAACAAACAAAAAGCCAGAAGAAAGCAACACGTAATGAAGGTGTCAAAACCTGATATTGAAAAACAATTTTTACATTTTGTCAGTAATGTAAATCAACAGACACTGATGCAGAATTAATTAAGAGCTACTGCTGACTGCTAAATTACTTCCTTTTAAACTCCCGATTGATCAGTCAGAATTTCTAAATAAGTTAATCAAAGAGAAAGAATTTATTTTGGCTATTAAAATCATGCCTGTAGGAAAGGCCACAGGTTCTAATTTTTCCCACTGAATGCTTTGCATATGAGACAGCCCAATTTAACTCAGCAATAAAGATTTTGGGGTGCATATTCTATCTAAAACTATGTATGGGACTGATTATTTTATTTAATTCTAAAAGAAGGTTGACTTAATCAATATGGAAAAAAAGTAGCTTTTTAGAGGGATCTTATTAAATACAAATTTTAGAGTGTACACTTCAAGACAGAATAAGATTTGCAGAAACTCTGCATCACTTTTTTTTGTTGTTGTTGTAGAGCTTAAAGTCACATAGCAAGTTGACAAACTTAAGCTTCTCAAATTGCTTTTGACAAACAAGATTTAAGTACTGTTGAGAAATTTACCACAAAACGTCCCCAGAAATGCCTCTGTTGTTCTCAGAGGCACAGTGCAATGTGTTAATATATCGTGAAGTTCTTTAACAACCTGGGGCTGGAGTTCTCTTTTTCCTTCTATTTTTTAAATGCTCCTGCTGTGTTGAAATAAAACCTGCAAATTTGGGTTTTATTTTTCTTTTGGTTGGATTCATCTAGCCTCATAGGAATTCCAGAAGCAGCGCACCATGTCTGCAACTCTGTCTTCATCGTCTTTTCTATCTCCTGTGTCCTTCAGCTGATGTTACAGTCTAAAATCTATAGAAACTACAGAGGAGGCAAGAGATGCAGAGGTCTGAATTAACATCAGGTGACCTCTCATGTGTCCAGTGATTTTCAATTTATTTAAATTATTGAATTCCGAAAGGTTTTTCAGAGTGTCCCCACATTGCTTGGAGAAGCGTTTTGGTGCCTGTTCCTCTTACTCAACAAGATGCTTAAGCTAGTACCAGATTTCCAATTTGAGATTTCTTCATTAACTCCAAATTAAGAAATGTTAAACTTTTTGCTAATTTAAGAACTCATTTAATCTTCACATTTTGGCCCTAAACAACAACAACTGCATACAATCACATTGTTACACAGAAGTTTTGAAAACCTGAGGCATACATCGTGCAAAACAGCTGCTCTTGTGAGCTGCAGCATGCATCCAAATGAGACTCCGGACCACATATTCCTCGTAGCTTTGGCTCCATCCCAAAAGTAAATCTACAGAAACAGATCCTAATGCTGGACCATCAGATACAAATTCAACCAAAAATATCCTAAGGCAATCAGATTCAAGGCTCGAGTGGAGTTGACATTAGGTATGGATCTAAAATGGCATTAACTCTTTTCTGAATACAAATGTTTCGTTGCAAATTCAAGCTAATTAGCACTGTCTGGCTCTAAATGCTGCCCTTCCTTTCCCATCCTTTCCTTTCATCCTATGCACTTCCGTTATTCCAGGTTGATCTAACATCTTGTCAGTTTAAAAACCTTGCTAAACAATTTAAGAGAAGAGTAGGGTAGAGATTGCTTTTACTACCCACTCTTCTTCTGCTATGCACTACTGCATGTGTGTCTATAATGAACATTTTTATCACACTTCCTTCAAAATAATCATAAGTGAGGTAGGTAATATTACAAAATCAAAAGAGAAGCAAAGGCTTCTGTAGCATAAGCACAGTTGCATAGCACAAAGGCCTTTGCATCTGTTATTATTTTTAGATTCCCCTTTTTCTTGCCTTCCCATGTCTGGTACAAAAGATCCAGAAGTGGCACTGACAGCACATTATTATCTCCTTTTGGGTTTACTCCAATGCAGGTTGGCAAGACGGAGAACTTTTATTATTTCACTTAGAGACTGTAAAGAGAACATCTGTCTTCTACACACAAAACCCAACAGTGCTCCCAGCCTGAAGAGAAAGTCTGTGAAAATTGACAACTTGTCAAACTAATCAGATTGCTTGTGATTTTGCTGCCATCTGATGTATTCTCACAAAGGGAACTTCTCGTCTGTCTCTCCAGAAGCGAAAAGTCTTTCGCCAGCATTCCTACCAGAAATGTGCAACCAACTCATCTTGGCAGTGATTCTTTTGACTCCATTTCTCAGCTTTTTTTTTTTTTTCCTTGTCCCTCCTGCATTTTAACAGAGTCTTTGAAAAAAATGCTAATTGTTGGCTCTCAAACTCTCTGTTTGTGTACTTGCAATTTCTGTACTGACTCATTCCTCTTTCATGTTATATTCATGTATGCTTTCTGAAAGCAAATGGAGATGGTAAATGATTGAAATATATTAATCTGTAGACAAATACTCAATTCTAATGAGAATTTTGCAGGATGAAACCTACGCACTTGCAGCTTGAAAGTTTCTCTAACTTTCTGCATTTGTGGCAACAACAGGTTTTCAACACTACTCTGCGTTCTCCACTCATAAATTTTAAGAAATACCGAAAACATAAAATGAAGTTTCCTCTAAAATTCAAAAATGGAATATCTGCAGCTTTTTTGATTTGGGGATCCAGTCTCTATTGAGATAATAATAAATACAGAAAGACCTCCACACAACTTTGAAAGTAGTAAGTCTTCTGTGCATGAACTCTAATATTCCCTGTAGTTTACGGATCAAGTCAGGAAAGATCCATTAATTTCATTTGAACTTATCCTAATATTCATCAGCTGAAGATTTGGCTCAGGAACCGTATCCCTGTAGAGTGTGATCATGCAAACAATAACAAATCAGGCTTTAACAAAGGCGTGTGCTCAGACACAAGCACTACACGCTGTTCTAACCACCAAGCAGACATCTCTCAATGGCAATGCCAATTAAGCAGCAATGAAAACCTTACTATGTTAATTAAACATGAGAATTTACAAAGGACCTCCAGCAAGACACTTGTCTGTCTCAGAGCGGCTTTCTGAAAGAGTAGTGGAGAATGTAATACTTTTGGATACTTCCCAGAATGTCTCCAAGTCAACTAATCCCCTTTTCATCAGTTATTTGGAATGTGAAGTTCCCCCCTCCAAAAGGAGGAGTTGGCTAAGGCTGCATTTTGTTCAACATTTCCTTTTCAACTCCGCTGCTCTTCTGGAAAGGCTAGCACAGCCGCTCACGTAAGATAAAACCGCATTTTCCTCATCAGACTGCTACCCAGATCCATCATTCCTACACGGAGCTGTATCATTATCCCAGGAAGGGGCCCTTCTGCAGAGAACCCATGGCCTGTGTGTGTTTTTTGTGCTCTCTCCAGTGAGACAAGTACCGTCTAGCAGGGTTTAACACTGCCATTTTCGTTGAGAACCTGTAATTATCTTCCAAAGGCGACACTTCAGTCTGTTTAACTGATGAAAGGCCAAAGACTCTCAATGGCACAAAGTGACAAATCGCAGACAGCTAGGGGAACATCTCGTCAAATTTGATTCCCATAAAGACACAGCATTTAATGACGTTTGCACAGTACTGCAGTTTAATGCCCTTCTGCGACTCGGGTCTGTATAAGTATTTCACTTATTTAATCAGTTCTACTCTATTCACTCCTTTAATATACTGCTAAACATCCAAGGTGAGTCTGACTATTTTCTCCTAATGCTGTAGGAACCTTTACTGCTCTGGACCCACTGGACTGCTCTTAGGATCAGCAGCGGGAACTGTAGATGAAAGATGAAGGCTATAGAGGGTGATTAATATTTATCAGGATCATCTTTATTAATAGACAATTGCAATACTAATTCCAGGAGCATACAACAGTACATTCTCTGTCTTATGATGGGAAATAAATCGTATCAGGTTTATAGGTCTTTGCCTTTGGAAACAAAAAAAATGTTTTACAGACTGATGAAATGCAGCTCCTCTCTACAGCAGAAAATGTTTTGGACCCTACAGCCATAACATGGTACACTCTGATGACATTATTTAGGGTAGAATAAGACAAGGTAAAAGATACAAATTTTTATTCAGAACTGCAGGAATGTTTTGAATAGCAAGCACAGTCTAATTTCCTAAAGTGGAATTTGTCTTATTTGACTACATTGAGTTACTGAAGTGGCCTGGTCTTATAAAATGTGCCCTGGAATCTATAATGACAGTAAGACAAGGCTTCATTTTTATAGCTTATTTGGAAACAAACATAGAAACAAAAGCTCTTCCAGCAGTCTCCTTCTTTACTTCTTTGTTCATGTTATAACTATAGTATAACTATGTTGTGTCATCTATCTGAACTTCTGTATAGGCCTTTGACAAGGTCCCCCACAACATCCTTCTCTCTAAATTGGAAAGACAGGGATTTGATGGGTGGACTGTTCAGTGGATGAGGAATTGGTCGGATGGTAGTTTCCAGAGGGCAGTGGTCAACGGCTCAATGTCCAGATGGAGATCAGTGACAAGTGGTGTCCCTCAAGGGTCCTTACTGGGACCAGTACTGTTTAACATCATCAATGACATAGACAGTGGGATCGACTGCACCCTCATCAAGTTTGCAGATGAAACCAAACTGAGTGATGCTGTTGACGTGCTTGAGGAACAGGATGCCATCCAGAGGGACCTGGACAAGCTCGAGAAGTGGGCCCATTTGAACCTCCTGAGGTCCAACAAGGGCAAGTGCAGGGTCCTGCACCTGGATTGGCGCAACCCCTGGTATCAAAACAGGCTGAGGGATAAAGGGATTTTGAGAGCAACCCTGCAGAGAAAGACGTGGGGGTACTGTTGGATGTGAAGCTGGACATGAGCTGACAACATGTGCTTGCAGCCCAGAAAGCCAGCCATATCCTGGGCTGCATCAAAAGAAGCGTGGCCAGCAGGTTGAGGGAGGTGATTCTCCCCCTCTACTCTGCTCTGGTAAGACCCCACCTGGAGTACTGCATCCAGCTCTGGAGCCCACAGCACAGGAAAGACATGGACCTGTTGGAGCGGGTCCAGAGTAGGGTCACGAAAGTGATCAGAGGAATGGATCCTCTCCTCTAGGGACATCTTAATGCGTCCTTCCTGGGGGCCTACAGGAAAGATGGGGACAGACTTTTCAGTAGGGCCTGTTGCAATAGAACAAGGGGTAATGGTTTTAAACTGAAAGAGGGTAGATTTCGACTAGATAGAAGGAAGATATTTTTTACAATGAGGGTGGTGAAACACTGGCACAGGTTGCCCAGAGAGGTGGCAGATGCCCCATCCCTGGAAACGTTCAAGGTCAGGTTGGACTGGGGTCTGAGCAACTTGATCTAGTTGAAGATATCCCCACGCACTGCAGGGGAAGTTGGACTATGTGACCTTTAAGGGTACCTTCCAACCAAAACTATTCTGTTTCTATGATAAAATGGTGTTTGCCCTAAAACTATTTCCTTAGTGGGGACATAATATTTTACACACTGGAATTTCCTCAGATGGCATCTAATCAGACTGGAAACGAGGACAAAAGCAATGCAGTAGGTTTGGAAGATACAACATGAGCACTTGCTTAACATATCACTGCTTAAACAAATCAGCAAAAATTTTTATCACTGTTACTTTGCCAAGACGCTGACTCCAACACCTGTGGCATCGGATCTCATATTTCACTCTTGATAAAGTACGCATAATAATAACCAGTATCAACTGCATTAAAAACCAGTACTCAACAGGCAAGGTAAGTTTCCATAGTCCTAAACAAATCATACATGACTTTCTGGGCCTGATATTCATCCATGTCACCATAAATCCTAGTGAGGGGTCCTAATACGGAAAGACACTTCAACTTAATTGCTGGCTCCTCTGTACTGTTCCTATAACCTCCCTGGTGTGTACACAAAGAAAAGCAGCAGAAACTAGAGTTCCTAAACTTTTGGGCTGTAGTAGTGCCCCATCAATACTCTTCCCCTCTTTCTAATTTACAGTGTTAGTAGAGGAGAAAGTGGATAAAGGGAGAAGGAGACAAACAGGGAAGGTGAGATTCATCTGACCAGTGGTCTACGCCTGAGGCAGTCCAGACTTTATTTCGTCTACAGGTAGGTATCTAAACCAGATCAAATGAATCACTGTCTAGAAAAGGCTATTTCTCTGCACTGCTTGCAAAGTTTGCGTAGACAACTAGCTCACATGCAGACATCGTTATCACAGAAACCAGAGTTTCTTCACAAGGAAGTGTGATGAACAGTCCTAATCTCCGTAGGAAATGAGGCTCTGCATTGGCATATATGGTCTAAATCCCAAACCCCAGCAAGACAGGCTGTTCAGCTAATCATCAGGAAAAGACTGAAGCACAAATCCCACTATATTGGTATTAAACGGGCATTGAAACAGCATATACAGAACACATTCATGTTCAATATTCACTAAATATCCTCACTGTTCAATGAAAAAGATTATATCTAGTTATAGAAATTCCACTGATTTGTGAGCACAAGTAGTTCAGCCTGACATGTGACATTATGTCTTCTTTCACAAAGTTCCAGAAAACCAAAATTTCTGAAACTAATTTTGTAAATACTAAAGGTAAATTAGAAATAAGCCTCACTGGAGTTTTCACTGACAACTTTATGTGTCTCCATAATATTGTTAACATATTTCTGTGTTTCTATTTTTTAAATTTTCTGACAGATTTTTAACTTCTCCTCTGAAACAATCAAGATCTTTTATTTCCTCGAATACAGACAAAAAATGAATGCAAGAAACAAGCCAGAGTAATTATGTTTCCCTACAATACGGTCTCCCTTGAGGGACCAATATGCCCACTGTTATGAAATATCAAATCACAGTAACATTTATCTGTAGGAGATGAAGCCTTATAGCATCAGTCCTCGCTTCAGAAATCAATAAGAGACTATGATGTTTAATATTTTATGGCTTTTTCTAGTAGTGACTTTCTCAGCTTTGAATGAGTTACTAGTTTTTAGTAAGTCACAAAATCCAGATAAGCCAAGACAGGATTTAAAGCAATATTTTAGTCTCTGTTACCACATCCTTCGTATCAAGCTGTAGTAGAGAGGAGTTTATCCATGTCCTGCCTAGTAGATGGCAAATCGGGCTTCCAATTCTTACCAATTCCTACCTCTTCAAAATATGTTTCCTCTTCAAAATATGTTTACTGAAAGAAAGAGCTTTCTGCTATCTCATGTATGTTGTTAAAGGGGTCAGAAACCAATTAATGTGCTAAAGGCTCACTCACTGTTAGTGACATCTACTGTCAGTTTAGTACTGCTGTGCCACTTCTGTTGTGTCTTTTCATGACAGACTTAGGTTTTCTTCTGAATTTGGGAGATATTCCGTTAGACTTAGTGTTTAGTCTTATCAAATTATGGTGAACTAAATAAAAAATTCATAACCTACCGGGTATAAAACTGAGTGTCTTCCTCAATTTCTAATCAAGAAACAGCAATACAGAGAGTGCCTACTCTATGCCAACAGAAAACATGCTATTTCCTGATACTTCCATTCTCCACCGTGAAGACTACATCAGTCAAGTCAATCATCATGTTATGTGCCCCCTTGTCTTTCTGATGTGCAAAGCACAGTTTATTAGGTTGCCAGTTTGTCGATACCGGATTTTCAACTGCTCGCTGTAGCCGTTCACACTTTCTGGTTTGCAGTCTTCAGAAGTCCCTTGGTGGCTAATCTGCAGGTAAACCATCACCAAGTCCTCTCCACCGTGACACAAGAAAAAATAATTTGTGGTCTGTTCTCACCCATCTCAGGCCCATCTTGATAAGATTTATGGACGCAGACCTGAGTCTGCTTTCTTTCCAAGCTCAAGATCCTAAACCTCATCATAAAATCTTTATACCTGTAGTGAAAAGTTAATAAAGATTCATTTACTGATCGATTATAAAAGACAGAACACGAGGATCAAATGAACGTGGACAAAATAATCAATTTCTACTGTGTTTTCTTCTTTTTCTTTCATCTTTTTGGATTGATCTTGCCTATTTCAAGTCTCATCTTGCTCTCCTTGCACACCAATTAACTGTTGCTTCTACCCGAATCCACCTCTGCTGTTCATCTCCTGGTGTAGTTTCTTCTTTGTTTTCAGTCCGTATTTCTGGCTTCTCTTTTGTGTATCTTCTCTCCCTTTACAGCAGTTTGCCTAAACCACGACGCCCCTGAGGCAAATTTTAATTATATTTAAATTGACGTTGATGTATAAAACCACTGTTGTGTAAGGATCAGGTGTTCTGTCATTCTGCCACAGGATTCTCTATTTACTAAGCTCTGATTTTAACAAAATAAATCTCCTGTGTGACTGCTACTTTTGTAAAAAACACTACAGGTTAAATTCCTCTCTAGAACAAAAGGGCACAGCATGGTATTTTTCTGTATTTTCTTTAATTAGCTTCTTACTGTTGTTTCAATTGTCTGAACGTATGTCATCCTTTTAGTGACAATGCTGCTCCTTGACTCCCCTGAGCAGAAGGTAAACAAATTACCTGAAGGTCTCTGGTGTTGTAAAGGCCTGTTTTTTTTTCCCAAAACCCAGATCTTTGCTTCAATTAAGCGACATTCAAGGTTTTCACGTGTATATAAGACTGTGAAAAGTAAACATGAATTGCTGCAGTGATAACAACTTTGATTTTTTCTAATCAATTAGCAGCTCGTGATATTAAGGGCTTTCAGAAACCGCAGAAATCATTGGATGTCATTTTCACAGGAGTGAAAAGTATTGTTCCTCCTCCACAATACATTATTTTATAAGCTCATACTAGACACAGAAAAAAAACATCCCGTGTCCACATTCAGGGGAACATGACATTTCTCCTTTCCATTCCCTAAAATAAAGAGAAACATTCAAATGACAATATTAACTTCATTTTCCCCATATCCAGTCTGTAAAGTCATTTTGAGCAATCTGAAAAATACAAATTTTTCAGGACAGAAATACAGTCCTCAGGCTGGAGAATATCCATTTGTGTGTTATCAGAGCCACCAGAGGAGAAAAAAACACCAAAAAAAAAAAAAAAGAGAAGAAAAAGAAAGAAAAACAGATAGAAAAACAACAGGGAAAAAAAATCAGCTAGAAATACTTGCTTTGCTCTGGTTTTGAACATGGAGATCAATCCTACCTCCCCTGTCTTTAAGGAAGAAGGATGACATGGTGTCCCTAAGGCTAATTTGGGGCAGGCTGACCAATCTCCAGGTGTCACAGTGCAGCACAGCGCGTCCAGCTCGCAGGGAGATAGCAATCCCAGCCTGGCTAACAGGCAGAAGGACAAAAACATTAAAATGTCAGCTAATTTACAACTCATTTGCTACTTATTAAGCCTGTCCTTTACACACTGGTTTTTTTTTCTTTTTCTGTGAAATACTGCCTTCATCTGAGGACGCTCACAATTATCATGGATACATTTTTCTTCGGCTTCCAGAACATGGCCTCAAGAGCAAGTCCTCAGGGCCTGGCGTGCCAATCAATTAGTGTGTGACGGTGCCTCCTCCAGTTTCCTTCATCTCTGCCATAGCTTGATGGCCTATGGCACATTTAAAGAGCTTGATTTGCGATTAGCTAAGTTCCTATCATGCAGGCAGATCCAGACAGGATTAACTTCTTTTTTTTTTCCTTAAATATAATGTTGCTGTGGTTGTCCCATGGATGTTTTCATCCCTTCCAATTCAAATAGCTGAATCCCTGCAGAATGCTCCTTGCTTGTGTTTGTGTGCGCATTTTTGTTGTGTGTTGCCTTTTCAGACCAAAACATCTGTTCAATATGTTTCCCTGCTCTGCCCACATGGTGAAACAAGTCAACGTCAGAGATTGAAAATCAAAATCCTCAGCAGGAGCTAACCCTGCCTCTCAAATGATAACCCACGCCACAGGTCATATCAGTGGTTTGCAATACACTCAACATGCGATTGAAAATACCTGCAAGTTGTTAATACTTCCAATACGGGAATAAACTCTCCATGCTTTGGGACCAGAACTGCTTACTGGGAGGCAGCTTGGGTCGAATTTCCAAGATTTGTGATTCGAAGAGAAACAGCTGCTGATACATACACAAGCCTAAGAAGAGCTCGGATGCCATCCTCCAACTGAAAATGAGGGCATAGGGGTTGAATTTTCTTCGGTGCTTTGAAAATCACGTTCTGCAACTTCTCGCACATCTAACTGTTCCATCTTGGTAAATGGCTTTTGGCCCTTCTTTTCAGCCTCTGCAAGTGAACCTTCTTACAGGAAGATTCCCTGAAAACGATGTGTAGGGGATTTCAGAATAAAACCCTATTCTATGAAATCAGCTTCCCCACTCATCATTCTTAGACACTTTGGCAGCTTACAGGGAAGTTGGCTAGATTTGAGCTACCTTTTTCAATCTCCTAAATTCACCTCAAATGGTTGATTTCTTATAAATAAATCAAAAAAAAAACCTCGCAGGAAGTCCACAGATCTCATCATACAAGTGCCTTGGGCCAGACCTACACGTAAGTAGCACACTGAAGTTGAGCCAACAGCCAACCTGATCCATTGTAATTGGCACCATCTTTTTATAAGTCAAAGAGGAAGGACATGAGAGAACGCTTCCTTTGGTTCTGCCAGTGGCAAAATTGATATCCGTCGGACAGGATTTTACAGCTTTGTTTCTCAATTGATAGGGGAAAATATAATTGTGGAAAACTATTGAGCCTAGGGAGGTTACACAGATATAAATGATGCCTACAACCTACCAGGACGATGAAATGAAATAAAATGAAAACTAATACTGTGTTTTTCAGGTCAGACAGGAGCCTGCTATTTCTATCTGTTCCATTTTAAAATGTTTGTCAATTTGGAAGACATATCAAATCTATAAAAGAATTAGTATTTATACTTGAACATATCAGAGATGGAGCTTTTCAAAGAGAGTAACAGCTTGCAGGTGGTGCAAAAAGGTTGCAGGTCACTGCAATCCACAAGGTAGATGAGCAAGAAGGAGCAAAATTGTAAAGAAATTTAAAAGGATCATATGTTTTTCTTTGCTGCAGAAGAGGAAATAGCACTGGAGGGACTGAGAGAGAATGAAGGGAACCCTCCACTCCACTCTGGCAGTGCCTATTTTCCAGCAGGCACAGAGGAATCCTACGTTCATAGCTTAGATGAGACAACTTTATTTTATAAAGCTTAATTTAAGCAAAAGGAATCATGCTCCATGTTGGGTTTTTTCATTTTGTATTCAGCGTTTAATAGACAGTATAAACAAAGTGACCTCAAGGCTAGCTTATGGGGAATGCTGTAAAATGACCCTGTTACTGGCATGTCTTGTCAGGGATTTATGCTTCCTTGCATGCAGCTCTAAATGTACTGCAGAGGCAATATATATATGACACGCAGTTCACTTGGACTCCATGGCACAGCAATGGTTCAGCAGGAACACAAGTGCTGACACAATTGGCATATCAGTCTTCATTTTGAAAACCTGTGAAAAATTGAAAAGTATGTAGAATCTTCCTGTCTTTGACCTGTCTTGGCTTATCTGAGTCCCCTGCCTTTAGTATGCTGTGGGCTGCTGTGAAATGCTTCCTCCCAAAACCAATTGTGGGGCTGAGAAAGCAGCTACAGACAGTTTCTAAGCAATTGCCAAGGCCTTGCCTATGGAATTTATTTGCTGATCACAAATGTCTCCCTGTGGCTTCTACTGTACTGCTCCATTTTTATCGCGGCCATTACAACTGCGTATAAAAAAATTGCTTTGAAAAATATCAGAGCCTAGACTTTTATTCCATTATTATAAAGAGTAGATATTGAAGTGATTCTCACTGCAGATCAAAAAAAGTTTAACTTCAATACTTTCAAAACTTTTTATTTCTGTGTCTAACCTTCTTAGATAGCATTATTTTCCCTTGCATTAAGTGACTTACAACATTAGCTAGATTACTATTAGAGTTTTTAATTCATAACATAGGAGACTTTTGCCTGTAATCCCTCTAGTACATGTTGATATAAACATCGCTCCATCCAAACACCCCGCTTACAGGAACCACATGAAAACTTCATTCCATCAACACTTATCACCTTCCCCTCTCTCTTGCCTGATCCTTACTCAATCACATCAAAAAGATAACAGAAATCTTTGCTGAGATTAGATGCAATTTGAAAATACGGGAGTTTACTCCGACGTGGTAAGAGATCTTCTAATTATGCGGCTATTTACTACCATTTATTTAATTCTATATAACAGAATGGAATTCTGGAGTTTCCAAGCTGGCAAATGGCTGTCAGTAAAGAAGCAATTAGCAGTATAATGTTTGTGTGACCATGCTGAGCATCAGAGAGCATAGGAACAAGTGTAAAATGGTCTTTTCTAGGCATTGAGGCCACAGTGAAAATCCATTCTGTTGAAAGTGTGCAGTAGTAGCATGCGAGTAGGAACAATGTCCAAGTCACTTCACAGGAGTAACTTGACACGCAGAGATCTCAATGGAACTGCAGGAAGAAAAGCTCCCCTGCTGAACCGAACATAGCTCACAGCTAAATAATAAATCAGAGCATGTAGACAAGCATCCTGCAAAAGCTCGTGTGGTTCCCACATCTCTGCCACTTCGTGTCCTTCCTACAAATTCTAGTCCACGGCCCATAGTTGATGCAGATGTAGTTGCAGCTGAGACCACAACAAAGATGTCTTAACAGAAGTATTTTGTTTAAACAGCATAACCAAGAATTTTACTAATAATTCATGAGACTATCCAGAATATAACTAAATACTGAGAAAAAAAAAAAGAAAAAAGAAAAATAAGCACCGTATTGTGTTATGATGTGGCTAAGAGTAGAGAAGCACAAAGTTGATGAGCCTTTTATAGGAACTTCTGCAAGCCTCCAAAGCTCAAACCTGTTCTAAAGAATGTGGGTTTAGATATGTATATATTCATATACACACACATATATATATGTATAAGTGCGATCCTGAACCACTAGTTTAGGTCCTGACAATCTGACAAGACCAAAGGAGCACCAGTTCCATCCCATGTAAACTCCTTTAATACCACTGTAGAAAGCCTGACTGCAGCAAGGAAATGTGTCATACCCCCATCCCTCTCTTATCTGAGAGTGGAATTTTTTAATAATAGGAAAGAAAATTTTGCATAACACTAATGTTTATATACCAAACATCCCCACCTGCTTTCAAGATCACTGAGTTGGAAAATACCAAATCCTTAACACTAAGACCAATGGGGTCTCCTACATGGGGAGTCTTTGCCGTAGCTCAACCTAAATTTCATAACTGTAGCTAAACAAGGTGAATATGGACAAAGTACTTCTAAGCAGGAAATACTCAAATTGCAGGCAGATATACATGGCCAGAAATACTGTACCCATTTAACCTAATATTTCAGTCAGAAACTAATGGAAGTTCTAAGTTTAGGATAAACCGGACAACGTATCATTTCTTTGCACCACATGAATATAATTCTATTCAATACTTCCATGATGTTGATTATTATATTCACTATTACAATATTTTTACATTTTTTTTAAATTCTGAGTCATACCAGAGACTTTGATTCAAGGAAAAAAAAATGTCAGTAATACTATTACATGCTTAATACTAAATCCGTGCTCAATTCTGCCAAAAATAAGGAACATGCCCTCAGCCACAAACTTTACCTACAATACAGCAATGATTAGCTATGCAAATGTATTTTATGTGAATATATTGCATAAACAGAAAGCCCTTTTACAAAATACTAGAACAGTTAAAAGCGTAACACACTTCATTAAAAGGTTAAATCCCTGAAATCAAAAAGTTAAAGCACTTTATAACAGTACTTATGCTCCACTCTCCCCGCTACAATGGCACGATTATAGTTACACTACACCCCAGTTTATAGCTTGTAACATTAATTTTTCCTCATTTTCATTGCCATAGTCAACTCTTTAGCGTATTCTTAAGAATGCAAAGACTGGCCGTAGCGAACATTGGCTTTAGAAAATTATAACCAAAAAATAAGATGCATATCAAAAATTAAGAGTTGAGACTGTAATACCTAGGGTACAGAGAAAATATATAGAAAAATCAGAAGGAATAGAAAATTACAGTTCATGGAAAAATTACACCATCTGGACATCTGGACATAAATATATTCTTAATGAAAACTTTTTCAGATTACAGCCTTAAATCTGAAGTTACTATGGTGTACGTTCATTACACGCACACATTTATAAATAATGTTTTCAAAGTTTTGGTGCACATAAGAAGACAGGACTACATTTAGATATGTTACCGTCTTTTTACAAGGAGTTGAAGCCCATGAAATGTGTCATGAGATGAAATACTCTTCCTAAAATTGCAAAATGCCATGGACCAGACCTTCGACTTCCATGCCCCTCCATTGCTCATGAAAGGAATGTCTTAAGATGCTCTCCAGTTATTACTTCTCCTGGCATATAACCATTGCAATGTATACAGGCTTTGAGGGGAAAAAAAAAAAAAAACCAACAAAAAAAGAGGACGGTTGGGGGGCTGGGAGGGAAGGACTCATCTGCTGACCCAGTGGGAAGTCTTGACATGTCATGAATGCTGTGGAAGAGAAGCCGGTTTGGAAAAGCTGAGGAAGTGCCTGGTGGGACCGCATGGTTTACACACGTCACTATCTATCTTCTATGTTGCTAAAAGCTGATTCTGTTTGAAATCTACCTGAAAATATTCACCCCTAGGATTTCAACTCAGTCTGCTTTTATCACCTTGGGTAAACATGCTCCTCTAGCCTTTTCTGTTCATTCACGTTAATTTTTTTAAAGACCTGGTTAAAAGTAAATATATCCTGACAACTCCAGAATACATGTAAACCCTTAAAAAAAAAAAAAAAGAGAGAGAGAGGGGAAAAAAAAAAAAGAACAAACGTCAAGGGGGATTGCTCACTGCCTGCTCAGTGACAAGAGCGTTGCGGCCGCCCACGCCTGCACCATCCGCCCAAACACATCCAGCAAAAACAAAATTATTGCTCCACAGTGCTCTGACTCAGACAAGGTACTTGGGGAATAGCCACTGAATTTAGCAGCAGAGGCTGTCTGTTTAGTACTTCACACTGGACTGAGCATCAGTGAGTCACTGCTGCTGTACCACAAACCAATTTGGAGACAGCATAAAGAGCAAAGGAGAAGAAACCTGGCCATAGCCAGTGTGCAAGCAAAAATTGAAGCTGAAGCATTATGTAAGGTTTTTTTCTGTACAAGGGGACGAGACCTAAAGCATCTTTGTGATCTTTTTTGGGTTTGGAGAGTGTTCCCTGCTAGCTTTTTAGCGGGGGTGGAAAAATCCCCTTCATAATGAATGTGCAACCTGCTGAGATCTGTAACAGGTCACACCAGAGAAATATTTGAGGAAATACCCTTGAAACATAACCACCTATGAATTTCAGGTTTGTTAACTACATGTAAAGAAATACATACTCTTCCTTAGCAGTGTCAGAGCTGGATGTAATGATGGTAATGGAGGAACACCATCATCCCATCCCCATATGACCCACTGAATACTGTACTGACCATGTTACTCCAGGACAGGAACTCAGCTCCCTTCACCCCTCTTCATGCTGCCTGCCGTAGTAAGTCCATCACTGCACAGAAACATTTTCCCCTGTACTAATTCAATAACGCACAAATCAACAACTTCCTATTTTTGGTCTGGAGAATCACACAGAATCACAGAATGGTAGGGGTTGGACGGACCTTTGGAGATCATCTAGTCCAACCTCCTGCCAGAGCAGGGTCACCCAGAGCAGGCTGGACAGGACCATGTCCAGGCGGGTTTTGAATGTCTCCAGAGAAGGAGACTCCACAACCTCTCTGGGCAGAGAATTTCAGAATTCATGGCATCAGGAGGATGCATTACGGACCCAGGTTCAAGCAAAAGTACAAACTCTGTTGTTCTGTTTTGTTCTAGTGTTTAAAGGTGAAAGAAAAATCTAATTACTTCATCAATTATTTTAACACCACATGAAAAGTAGCAATATATGAACAATTAGATTTTCCATAATTATACCTGTCACATTTGCATAGAGCAAAATTTATTGCCTAGGGGCGGTTTTAATTACAATCAAGTGGTGAGTGATTGAAGTTTAATAAGAAATAGTGAATTGAAAATATATTAAATCCCCAAACAATTCTATAAAAAAGCAATCTTTGTCTCAGGGTGTACTGAACCTTAAGATAGGCAGAACTTCTCTTGTTATTAAAAAATGAAAAATGTGAAATAGGTCAATGATGTCACTGTTAACTAAACATAAGCCAGGTGTTAAAAACTCACACAATGCATTTCCTTCAGCTTGTAAGGAATGAATTTGATGCTGGCCTGAAAAGAAAAAAAAAAAAAAGAAAAATCCAACCCAACCCAACCAACCAACCAACCAAAAAAAGCCAACAAACCAACCGCACTAAGAATTCAATTCAAACTGCTTTTTTATGGAAGGCACAGTCCATAAAAGAACTGTTATACAAAAATTGTATTTTTTCATAGCTAAACTAGACATCACCACACTTTGTCTGAAGGTATTATATTCTCTACTCCACTGTAACAGTGGCTTCTAAATGATTTCCAATTGGGAGACCGCTTACAAATCAATATTGACGTTTTTAAACTTTTTTGAAAATTAATATCAAATAAAAGTTAATTTCCCTGGCAGTCGCATTCCAATGCAAACTGTTGAAACATACTTGTGGATTCGTTCCCCTCCTTTGGGAACTGGTGCTCTACATCTTCTGCTGCTGGTGATTTTCTTTGACAATGATCATGTCCATCAACTTGGAAGAACAAACTGACTGGTTTTGTGTTTGCAAAATATTAGCAGAATTTTGTAAATACAGTGTGAAAGGTACCAAAGGTAATCTATAAAGGGCAAAAATAAAATAATATTTAAAAAAATAGAAATTAAGTGCCTAGAACAAGACTAAGGATAATATAGTAAAAAAATGTTAAGTAGGAAAAACCTTATTTACTATCTTTGCTGGCTTCAAAGGTTCAGAGAATGTGAGCAGAGGTTTCCCCAGGTAACTGTAAGTCTGACTTTTGGGCATTAGCAGATGTGTAAGAGCAGCTATTTACACTTCAAATAGCCATCTACAGTGCTTAATTCAGAGGTGCTGTGCCTAGGACACGTTCTGACCAACTGCCATACTTTTTCTGAGATGTCTTGCAATGTAAGGAAGATGGTGATGATGTTCGAATTTATACAAAGACCAATGGGAAAAAAAATTTGCTCTCATCTAGCTGAGTGCTATAGAAACTAAGATCCAAGCCCCCATGTGTTATTCTCCCTCCTGCCTCCATGAATCCTCCGTTCCTCACACAGTGGATCAGCACTGGTAGGACGAAGTGTAATTCCGTTCAGTCCAGCTTGCAATAAAGTGATCAGAGCACTCTTTTGGGGGATGGGAGACAAACATAAGCATTCTTAGACTGAAGATAAATTTGATCTCAGATCCCTAATTTCCTAGACAGCCATTTGAGTTGTGGAATATCCTTCCAAACACATTAAAAAAGAAAAAACTTATCAAAAATCCCAAACAAAAAAAAAAAAAAACAAAAAAAACAACAAAAAGCAAACAAACAAAAAAGAAACAAACACCAAACCCACAACATCTCTGTAGCTACGAATCTTAAGTAGAAGATTTCAGTCTCTGATCCCAAGAAAATTAAGGTATCATCTTGCAACATTGACTGAAATGGCAATGCTCCAGAGGATTTCAGTTGCATCTGTGTAAGACATCCTGTGCTTAGCAGGTATGTGTCTGTCTTTCAGCTGTGCTCGTCTCATGGCCATATCCCAAAGGTGGAATCCAGACCTATGTGATGCCTTGTTTCTGATTCTACCAGGACAGTCAGGTGTGTTAAAATCAGGCATACTTTGGACACATTTCAGTCTTTGGAGCTAGTACAGCGAGAGTCTCCTTCCCTCTGAACACTAGGAGCAGACATGTAAACATATTTGTAGAGACACCACTGGGGACCACTTCCCCCTCTATGTGAGTTCATAAATCAAATCCAAATATACACTAAATCTGAGCCCTTTAGGAATTTAGTTGAAGATCATCAATTTGTATCTGCTAAGCAGCTGCATAAAAGGGAGCGAAAAATGTTCCTGGACAGCCCTTGGACTTTGAAGAAACCACATTTTCATCACATTGACACATCATAAAATGTGCCATCACCTTGTTTTCTTGAAGCTTCCCCATCAAAGGAAATCTTTTAACTCAACAAAAGGATTAACATAAAAAACACATGAAGCACCTCAGCCTCTACTGATTAATAATGCTTTTGGCAGGTGATGCTTACATTTGTTTATCAACAAATTTACAGTTAGATCACAGAAAGTTAGAAATTGCCATTTAGACCTTCAGGAAATAGCACAAAACAGTTTACCACACTGCTTTCCTTCAGCGTGTCCTGCTTTCTGAGCTTTTCCACAGAGACTTCTGGTGCAAGGAAATTGCTGGGTTCCTGGGGAATTTTGCCTTTTGTACTAACGACTACATCAAAAGTCAATGTTGCAAAGAAAGCTGACAGGAGCTCTCTTAAGGAAAGTTCTAACATGGAAATTCCACTAGAAAGCCCAAAAGGTATGATAAAGGTGGCAGGTGAACACCTTAAACTGGTAGGAGAGAAAAACCTATGAAAGAATGATGTCAGGTGGACAGGCTACCTGAATCTTCTTCACACTTTCATGAAGACAGAAATTCAGTATTTCTTCTCAACTGGCTGTGCTGCAAGCTGTTTCCAAGGATTCAGGCCCCGCCGATCCAATTCCTTTAAAGCTTACTTGGAAGAGCCCCAGATTTACCTGCATTCTTTCCTGAGGGTCCCTATTAGATGCACACTTGAAATACTGACACAAAGTGTGCTACCAAAATGCTTGAGGAAAAACTCAAATATTCCAGGAAACAATGTGTTACACTGCTGAAGCCATACTGCTATCCAGCCCTACAGCGCAGTTAAGGATACGGCAACTATATAATAAGCCTTATGGCCATGCTGTAGATGGCTACCGTAACACTCAGAAAACAGAATCCTTTACAGAAAGGGAAAAAAAACCCAGGAAGGCTGTTTGAAAGAAAAGACTATTCAACTACTCATCGTTGAATGTTAATGTATCAAATTACATGACCAGCAACCAACACAAATGTGGGGGTTTATCTTTTACTTGTGCAAAGAACAAGACTTTGAAATGGGTTAAAAATCAGATTCTGGTGCCCATTCTGCAATTCGATAGGTCCTTATTGCAGCAAGAGTTCTACTGACGTTGAATGTTAGTCTGATGCAAGTACATATGTCATCAGTCAGAACTGGCATTTTAAAATTTAATCTTACTCTGGCTCCACAGTAACAATTATTGCATTCAGATCCATCTTATTAAAAATTTGACCAAGAAAAAGGTGGAAAAAACATCTGGAGGAAATGATTGTTTTCACTGTAGCAAAGTATTTCAATTTCTCATTAGGAAAAAAAAAAAAGATTTAAATACACTTATTTTACAAAGTAAAAAAAAAAAGCAAAACTAATTAAAAGATTTTGCATTTGGATAACATTTATTTAGATCTGAGTTTATTTTATTTTTTGATTTAAAATATTTTGTCTGGGTGGTAGTGATTTACTGTTGATTTTTCTTGTTGAGAAGTGCTTGTCTGAACATCTAGCACTACCCATGGAGTTGCAGCATCTGAACATTTTGCCATGACCTTCTGATCTTAGGCCTGCTGGAGAATTATGTCTGAAGTCAGAAAAGAAACTGGGGAAGACATGTACTGAAAGATGAATGTCCCATTCCATTCCATCCTACCCTATCCTACTCTATTCTGTTCTATTATCAGTCATGTTCTAGAAGAGGACCTGGAGCATGATGCATGCACCCAAAAAACACAGTAGAAGAACTTCCTGCACTGTACCTAAGCCTCTGCTCTTCCAAATACTTACACAAAATGATTAGATAGTACAGGCAGGTCAGCGGCTACGTAAATTTATGGGCAAGTTCACTAATAGTTAGTGAAAGGAACAGGCAGAGATGTCCTCTTTGAAATTTCTAATCCAAAAACTATGAACTCAGAGGGATTACCTGCATAATGGACCACAGATACTGGCAAGGCTTGTTATATTTTTCTTACCCAGCATCGCCCCATGCCAACATCAAGAGAGAATACTGACTACACCCGTCACCGCAACCCAGCAGGGCATTTCCTATGCTCTTATTCCGTACAGTACTCCCTGGCTTCAGTTATCACTCCCACTAAAAAAATGGATTTTTTTACATTAGGTCTTAGTATTTTGCCAGAGGGAAAAAATAAAATCTTTGTAGACCTTGAAACTGGTGATAAATGTAACGTGCAGTTTCAGCTACCAGGAAACCAAATGGTTCTACTTTAATGAATAAATTTCGTTAGTTCTCTCATATACTTAAACAGTATCAGGTATCACCAACCTCATTCAATGCAGAACAGAGCTGTGATAATTCTGTAACTTCTCCCTCCCACATACCTACTAGCAGGGAGGGAAGGAAAAGGAGCAACAAGGAAGATGAACGTGTGAAAAAGGCACAGAAAAACAGAGCCATGTCAGATACTGCTTTCTCCTGTTCCCTGATAAAATCTCTGCCTTGCCCCAAAAGATCTATTCCCAAGTTTATGTACCGGTTATCAAAGTGAATAATGCCATGAGCTCAGAGCAGTGAAATGGTAAGCCTGGAGACCCAAAAGTCTTTGACAATTTTGTACATAACCACTAGGGAGTGTTCCATTTTAAATAATCTAGCTTTCACCTGGGTTTATGCTTTAATTCTGCCCTCTGAAATGCAAACTGAACTGAATTACAATTCAAAAGTTTTGAAAACTCGCTAAAATTCTTTAAAATTCTTACAGAAAATGTTGCAATTCAAAAGAGTTGTAATATACCTTTTTTTTTTTTAATTAAGGCAGAAAGAAAAAAAATCTCCTCTTTTCATTTTTTAAAAGTGTTTATATTACTAATGCATTCTGTCTACTAAAAAAAAAAAAGTATTTGTCTTTTTTACAACATTGACATTTAAGGCTGCTAGAAGTATGGGAAGCAACATTTCCGAGAAGCCATCGTTGGGTAAGGAAACCTGTGGAAACACTACGTGACAAGTGGACTTTGGTAGGAAGACCTACTTTGTAGAAACCTTCCTTATTGTTTACTATACAGCTATTATACAAAGTAGTCTACAATGCACAGGCTAAAGTGATCTCATTCAAAGAAAATGCATTTTTACCCAGTTGAATGTGTCATTAGAAATAGAGCCAGGAATTTACAGATTTCATAGCATATTTAGAAAACTGTGAGTGTGTCTTGGACACAGGTACCCTGAAAAATATTTACTAGGTGAAGTGGGTGAACAAATCAACATGACACAGTGTGATGCTGTAGCAACACAAGCTAATTTGAACTTTTAATGTGGGGAATACAGAAAAAGAGAAGCAAATGGTACAAAGCATTCCACTGAAATCATGCATACAGTCACGTATCAATGCTCTTAAAGAAAAGATACTGAAAGACACGAGAAGATGCAGGAAAGAGTCTCAGAATTATCTAAGACCTGGGAAAAAAGGCCTCACAAAGGCAGAATCTAGGCTCAGAAAGTTGTATACAGTACATAACTACTGTACAACAGTTTATGTATAACTTCTGTGTGCAACTTTGGATCACTGTAAACACCTCTTGGTTCTTCACAGTAACGTTTAATAGAGCTTTCAGCAAATAAGGGGAGTTTTTATTTCACAGAGGATTTTAAAATTTTAAAATTCAGTTTTCTTGTGGTTGAAAAAGTAAACTTATTGACTGAGGGAAAGATTAGGAGTCTTGGGAGGGTTGGATTAACAGCATCAGGGTTGCAGTGCCAAGAACTCCTATATTCTTCTTCAGTCTGTTTAGGAAGGTAACATCCCATTAAGCCAGACAAATTTGAACAAATTAAACTACTGGCATGAAATATTGTGATTTTGAAAAATATGTGTTTTACCATGGAAAATCATTCTTCTGTAAGATTTCCAACTAGCCACAGTGAAAAACAGTCTTACACCAGTAAGTGCATCAATGTGTTTCTTGCTTCTTGGGCAGCGGATCTGATTGGAAGTCATCAGACCAAGAAATAAGCAAGAAAATAGATCTCTTCGCCTATCAGGCAGAAGCACATACAAGGAAAACAAAAATATCTGTAGGAGAAGCTGCTGCCTGAGGGCAAGCCTCAGCTAAGAAGGGTAGCAAAGCCCTGGAGACAAAAACTGGGACAAATCCAAGAAAAGCAACAACAGAGGTTTGGGTTGCATTGTTTTCTTTTTAAATCTGAGCTTCTGAAGCTGAAGAAGTTACTTTATAACCAAAAGGAAACCAAAAGAGTTATGTGGAGCAAGATTTCACCTTTCACAGCTGCTACACCAGCCCTCCAGCTTAGGAGAACGCTCGCTTTAATGAGGCTGTGCACCTGCAGAACATCTCCCACAAATGAAATTTCAGTATCCATAAACCCAGACAAAGGAACTTGCTTGTAACAGACACGTGAATCCCCCACAGGGAGTTTATAAAACACCAACACAGCCTCTAGAAAATTAGCCATGGCCATTTGTTTCGTAAGGGCGTTTGCTTGAATGGATCTATAAAGGGGATTGAAGGGGAGGGAACTGCTAGAGCTATCAGTGCTCCTTAATTTTCTCCACACCAGAAGCGAAAGCAACACAGAAGCTATGTTATCAGTGACAATATCTACTGTGTCAGGAGAAAGAAAAGTTAAATTGTGAAGCTGATCATCCAATAATATTATTTGCCACAAGCTCTTTTTAGCTTTCATCATCAGTCGCATTTCTAAGCTCTAACTGGAATACACTGTGCTAGCAGGACGGAGATTCAGCAGGTGTCTCTCTAAGCTAGCGTACTACGCGCCATTGCAGCACTACATACAGTTCAAGTCCACAAAAATCAAAATGATGACTAATGGCTATCTGTGAGGGTATGGGAAGAGGGAGGGACGAGCCCCTCTTTATCTGTCAACAAGAATACAGAATCTGCAGAAGCCAAATCAAATAAACAGTGCAAAGAAAAATCATGGAAACAGGCGGTATTTGTAAGAGCTTCCATTGCAAGCCCTCTGATTTATTTTTCCAGACTTTTATGATG
Source organism: Chroicocephalus ridibundus (assembly GCF_963924245.1). Taxonomy (NCBI): domain Eukaryota; kingdom Metazoa; phylum Chordata; class Aves; order Charadriiformes; family Laridae; genus Chroicocephalus; species Chroicocephalus ridibundus. The sequence continues at coordinate 209,554,309 of NC_086284.1, forward strand.
CCTTGTAAGGTATGTGAATTATGTGAATCTATCCTCTGAGGCATAATGTTGCATTTATACAACCTGGATTTTGGTTAATAAAATAAGACTCAAGGCAAGACAAGTGAAAACAAATTCAAACATCTGACATGTGGACAAGCTGACAAATGTTTGACTTCATAAGTGTCACGTCTCGCTAGCTGTCATTCCAAAACACGTTTGCTTCAGCAACTACAGATGACTTTCAAAATAAGCTACATTTACATCTGAAGATTTGAGCGAAGTTCATATTTGAACTTTGTATTTGAACATATTTGAACTTTGCGGACTCAGTATTATAGTATAAAAAAGCATACGTAAAACCTTTTTCTTAGTGTATTCTCCAGTTTTAAAAGCGCGGTATCAGTCTTAAACTCACCTGCAAAGTTCTTGCCATATCTGAAGTAGCTATTTCTGTTATTTGGATCAGCTGTGGTAATGGACTGAAATCTAAATGTAATGCTGTGAAAAGGAGAGACAATGTCTATTCTGAATGCTTGCAGGAAGCATCCAGAAATAAAATTTAGAAATTTTCCACCTCAGTGAATTACTCAGTTTATAGAGGATTGATAGAGATATAAAAAATAAACATATAAATAAACCTAGAATCACAGAATCACAGACTGGCAGAGGTTGGAAGGGACCTCTGGAGACCATCTAGTCCAACCCCCTGCCAGAGCAGGGTCACCCAGAGCAGGTGGCACAGGAACACGTCCAGGTGGGGTTTGAATGTCTCCAGAGATGGAGACTCCACCACCTCTCTGGGCAGCCTGTGCCAGTGCTCTGCCACCCTCAAAGGAAAGAAGTTCCTCCTCCTGTTTAGGTGGAACTTCCTCTGCTCAAGTTTGTGCCTGTTACCTCTTCTGCCGTCGTCTGGCTCCATCTTTCTGATACCCACCCTTTAAGTATTTATAAGCATTGATAAGATCCCCCCTCAGTTGTCTTTTTTCCAGACTAAAAAGATGCAAATCCGTCAGCCTTTCTTCATAAGAGACGTGTTCCATTCCCCTAATCATCTTGGTAGCCCTAACTGTAAAATTTTACCAAATACATAATGGAAAAGACGTAAAGAACCAAGACATCCTGCCATGTAAGAACATATGGTATGCATGATCTTACAGTCCTTATACAGATAAAAGTTTACTTTATTTGGTTTTTTCCGAAACATTAGTATTTTTCTGGTGGGTGGCACAATTAAAGCCATTTAGTTTGTGATGCTGGTACACATTTTGTGTAATCTTTTCACTACATTTTCCCGTAGCCCAATAGCCACCTCCAGCTTGAAATGAAAAGTTAAAATAAAAAAATAAAATATTTTGAAATATTAAAGAGAAGAAATGGCCACAGCCTAACAATTCCAAAGGGAAAATGAGCATGTTTCATAAATAACACAAAATATGTGTATATTGCACAAAACCACACATAGACGAAACTTTGTTCATCTGTTTGACCAGTAATTTACTCTAGTTAATTTGCTCTTTTCCATCCATGTAGACTTCCTCTTCTTAGAAGTCAGATCTGAAATTATTTTGGTAAACAATCCAGGACACAAAGTCCATTGCCAGCTTCCTCACGATGGCCAGCTTCTAATATAACAACTAATAAAAAAATACTAACTAAGTGTGGGAAATTGGTGCTTGCTGGGACACGAACCACAATTTATTTTCCTTCTATGAATTTCTCCTCCTCAAGCCTTTTCCAATACAATTGTCTAACGCCACCTCTAACTAGCAAATGAGTCAAAAGGTAGAAACACCTGAAAATCAGAAATAGAAGAGAAAATAGCAGCAAATTTATCAAGACGTGAGTGACACTTCTTTTTGTACTGAAATCAGTTTTGAAACCAGTTCTCAACAACACTTACATTCTTAAAATCAGCTAGGAAAGAGAGGAAGGGAAAGATAATTTATCTTGATGAATCTTCTGATGCTACCCCAACCCAATGGTAAAGCTGAGGCCTCTCCCTTTCTCTGTTGGTTCTATGGGATATCATCCCTAGGCATAACGAACTAATAGGAAATATCAAGTGCCTCCATCAACTCAAGGCCTAGTTCATCAGTGTCTTCTAATGACAAAATCATGGTGTTTACCCTGTCATCTTATGCAAAATAATGACGGAATTCAGAATCACGGATTGCCCTCAACTTTAGGAGGATCTCAACTACACTTCTGGAGAATGACCTGATTTTAAGGTAAAAAGGCAAGGACTCTGGCCGTTAGAGCCTAAGAATAAGAACAAATGGATTTAACACATCTGAAGGGATGATAATGAAGGTGGAAGGCAATTGTTAGCATCAAAACGTGATTTTTGCGCAGATTATACAATGGATTGGAAGACTTTAGCCTTGTGATCAGAGGACTTACATGGGAAGGAAAAGAACTGAGTTGCAGATCCTCCTCCCTGGTCAGATGTTTTGCCCATTTACTTTTTAGATTAGAAGATAACTGGAAATAGACATATTTCCAGTATGCACACTGAAATATAGTTTAGATGCAATTCCAACACACCTGTGCAAGTGTGTCCAGATCCAGATATCTATACGTATACACAGGTATTTTCACCTCAGAGACCTGGCCCAAGTCCTTACAGAGTGATTAGCTCTAATCTTCAGATTACTACGCAGAAATGATGGACTCCACTATTAGGTGTGACTATTCAGGCTTCTTTGGAATTCCTAGTGGAGCTCAAGAGACCGGTGGCTGGGTTGCAACAAAGCCCAAAACCAAGAGATGCTGCCCAGTGCAAGTTCTGCTAAATGAGTGGACAACTCAAATTTATCTATAGAGTATTTTTGAAGAGTGGAAAGATATCTTGGGGGTGCTCGTGGACGAGAAGCTCAACATGAGCACGCAATGCGCATTTGCAGCCCAGAAAGCCAACCGCATCCTGGGCTGCATCAAAAGAAGTATGGCCAGCAGGTTGAGGGAGGTGGTTCTGCCCCTCTACTCTGCTCTGGTGAGACCCCACCTGGAGTAATGCATCCAGCTCTGGAGTCCTCAGCTCAAGAAGGACATGGACCTGTTGGAACAGGTCCAGCGGAGGGCCACAAAGATGATCAGAGGGCTGGAGCACCTACGCTATGAGGACAGGCTGAGAGAGTTGGGCTTGTTCAGCCTGGAGAAGACAAGGCTCCGAGGAGACCTTATTGCGGCCTTCCAGTACCTAAAGGGGGCCTACAGGAAGGGTGGGGAGGGACTGTTTATCAGAGAGTGTTACAATAGGACACAGGGTAATGCCCTCAAGCTGAAAGAGGGTAGATTTAGATTGGATATCAGGAAGAAATTCTTCACTGTGAGGGTAGTGAGGCACTGGAACAAGTTGCCCAGGGAAGTTGTAAATGCCCCATCCCTGGGAGTGTTCAGCGCCAGGCTGGATGGGGCTTTGAGCAGCCTGGTCTAGTGGGAGGTGTCCCTGCCCATGGCAGGGGGTTGGAACTAGGTGATCTTTAATGTCCCTTCCAACCTGAACCATTCTGTGATTCTGTGATTCTGTGATCTTGTTAGTATAGGCAATTTAAGATTAGCAGACCAGAAGGTAGGCGTCCCAGAGTGTTTTTGAGGATGTTGGGTTGGTTTTAGACATCCAAACAAAACTCTAGCTAGAGTTCTGGACCCCTTCCAAAAACCAATAGTACCAAGCACACCTACAAAATTTATTTTAGTTTTACAGGTCTTTCAGGCTACAGAAAAATTCCCAACCCTATTTAAAGTGTACAGCATCTCTGCCCAGGAATCTCCAAATACGTTATAACTCATGTTTATTTAAGCTTCCCAGTTGTATTGTGAGACATTGAAGCCTTATTTCAGGCGGGCAGGGAAATACTATGGGATCTGGACACACTTGCACAGCTGTGTTGAAATTGCATCTAAACTAGCAGATAAACATTCTGAGTTCCTCATTCACAGACACAGTTGTGCACCTTGGACATTTCCCAACAGCACGTAGAGGGAACCTGTCTCCTAGCGCACAATCTGTGCCTCAGTTTCCATGGAAACTCAATTTCCTCAGTTTTCAGAAGAAACCGAGGCATAAAGGCTAGAATGAAGATACAATATCTCTGGTGGAGATGTCTGAAGAAATCTAGGCAATAAGGTGCAAACCTACATGTACCTTGTCTTTGTCTACACACAGCCCAAGCAGTCAAGTGTATTGACTAGTACCTTCCCTTGAATGACCTTAAGGTAAGGGTTTAACAGCTAAAAGCAAAAACAAATAACCACACAGCAAAACAAAGAAATATTAAGCAGGAATTTGTCAGTGAAAATATGAATGTCTCTCATTCTCCAGTGAAATGTATTTTAGTGGACCTTGGGTGTTTTCTTTACACAAACGGTTATGAATATGGGCAATAATAGAACAAAAGCTTATTAATAAACAAACTCTGAGTGTACAACATAATTTTGACAATAAGCTACTGTCACTGAAGCTTTCCAGAAAGAGATATTTCATTATGGAAAAGAAGATTTGCAGGAGAATATGCATACTTCTTAATTTTGCCTAGGAGGACAAGTAGGATTCATCTCAACGTATTACACAAACATGGAGCCAACAGTTAAATAATCTAGGAATGCAGAAAGGGATCTTATCTAAGCAAGAAATAGAACATTTTGATCCTGTTTCCAAAATTTTCTGCAGGCTGTGCTTGCAAAGAGTGTTAATAGGTGTTCTTTATTCATCATTTTCTCCCTTAATTTTAATTTTCTGTTACCTAAGAAATCCAAGCTTGCTTACTCTCTTCAATTGAAATATAACAGCAAAAATGAGCAAGAGGGTGAAACTGCAGATTTTCCTGCTGTTCCTCGATACATAATGAGCAATGGGCTGCTCAGATGGGCAGGGGAAGGCCAAGGGCTGCACAACTAATGACTTCACACTGCTCAAGGGGGAAGCTGCACCTTTGGTTTAGTGGTTTAGTGTGTAGCACTGGATCAAATATTACTTTAAGATTAGTCATACTTCATTTCTCTCATGACACAATGCATAAAAAGAGAGCAAAACCCCAGAACAGCCGTTTGCAAAGCACTGACTTTTTAAAATACACCTTTCCAAAAAACACAATTTACAATCGTAAATTTTAAAGTATGCCAACAAGAATTAGGATCTTCGCAAAGCTTAAGATCATTTATTATACATGAGTAATAAAGAAATATATAATAAATCCATCTCATATATTATTGGGTTTAAAAGTGTTTATTTTTATATAGTCAGACATAAAATATTCGTACATCCTCAAACCATTTTTTTATAGATATATTACAATGTCAGGTACTCTAGCATTTCTAACAATACTCATCAAATAAATGATAATATCTTCCAAATACAAGTATCCTCACTTTCTTCTGCATAGAAAAGGTTTTGTTTACATTATTTAGTTTCCATCTGAACTGAAAGATTATGATCTATTAGCATGATCTACATAGCTCCAGAAAACTATCGCAGTGATGAATGGGGTGGGAACTATAAAACAGAGTATAACTCCAGTGAAAACGATCAGTTTAGGTGCCAGACTGTCTAATGGACTAGGCATACTATTTGTTGGTACCCTTGGAAAGGTTGTGTACCTGAAACATGTCCAAGAACCTTTGTGAGTTTTGCCCGTTGTTACTGCAAGATACATTTTCCATGAAACCTCCACCCACCTTTCATTACACCCCTGGAAATGCAGGTTGCAATGGCAGCACAGCTAGTCTGTACACCGTTGTTCAGCAAGATATTTAGAGACAGAATATTAACTTGCCCATAATATCATAAAATCATAGAATCATAGAATATCTCAGGTTGGAAGGGACCCATGAGGATCATCACGCCCAACTCCCTGCTCCTTGCAGGACCATATGTGTACCATATTTAAGGCCCCTTCCAACCCAAACCATTCTATGATTCTATAATTCTATGATATGCATATGGAAATTCCATGATATTGAAACAGTGTTTGTTCAGGACGGTTAGGCCAGGCAAATATGCAATGGTAAACAACAGTAAACCAAAAAAAAAATGTTCGCCATTTGAACAACAGGCTGTACTGCAAGACAACCGTTGATGTCCTTGACGATAAGGCTGTCACCTGTCTCCATCCTTACTACTCATACCCCTCTCTTCCTCCAATGCACTTTCCTAGAAAATTCTCCATTTTCTTTTCATCCTAATTTTTTCTTCTATGGCTAACATTTTCTCGTAATGGCAACCTAGGAAAGCCCTCTGAGTTCCAATCAGGACTTTCCCCTTTCATCTTCCCCAGCTACGTACCTATTTTAACCACCATCTTAAAGCTTCTCCCAAGCGTAAATTCATACACATGAAAAAATAAAAATAGACTTTTTTCCTAATGGTGGGACAAGACATCTTTGTCCAGATTTTCTTCATAATCTTTCCTCATATACACCAGAAATGAAATCACAAAGCTTTTCCTTATTACTCAAGGCTTTTGTGTGTAACGTACAGAACCGCTACGTAATTTTACCTTTAAGTCATGGCTAGAGATTTTTCTAGCACAAAGTTGCATGAAAACAAAAATCATTTGGAGTTATTTTTCATTTAAAGGTGCTCTTGCAGCTCAGGGGAAGACAAATTATTATTAGAAAAGTCATCACTAATATTTGCTTATTATAACCTTGCCCAAAGATTGATTGTGTAGCATGCCTAGAGAAAATCATGGCATCCCTGGGTTACGCGAGTCTCTGCACAATGACACTGTTGATGTCATTAACTGACACCTTCCTCGTGGCATCACTGGAGGATCTATGATCCTCTTGTATCATACTCTTTTCGGAATTCAGGTCTTAATTAACATTTTGCATCATATTAACCCCAACGGTAAAACCCTCCGTGCAGTCATTAGTAACACTTCCATTCAACCCCACTCCTGATTTCAGAGAAAATGTGACCAGTAGTTTTAAGAAGACTTAAATTCCAGATAAATAATTCAGCTTCGTTACATAAAGTTTGCAAAATGGCTGAAAAAAAAGGAGAGAGAGACATACATATGGAACGTGAAGAAATTCTCTTAGTAGAAAGTAATAGTTCAGATGGAGGAGATAATAAGTGAGTGTCTCCTGTGTATAAAAATAACCTAGAGGAAGGTTTAAAATCAGAAGTCATTGAAAGCTCTGACATAAATCCGGGATAACTAGAAATAGAAAAGCCAGTATAAATATCTAAGCCATTAGGAGCTCTTAAGGTCAGGTGATAGCACAAGAGAAAGCAACATGAAGTGATCCAAAATTAATAAGCATGTAGAATATGAGTCAGCAAAGAGATCTGCCTAGGACCGTGATTAATAAAAGGGTATTTTTCCCCTTAAGTAATGCTTTTTAGGCCTTTTCCTCTTTTCTTTTTTAAGTCAGACTAACCCCCTGGGTATTTGTGAATATACATCAGAAATACATTTTTTTACAGAAACAACAACAGAACTCCCCAGAATATCTAACCTTGATAATGGCTGAGAAAAATGTCTCAGAATCAGAAATTAGAAGTTAAATAAAACAAGGAAAATGATATTAAAAAGCTTAATCAACATTGAGTCATTTTTACCAATTTGAGAGGTTATACTCATTTTTTAATGCATTTGCTTTAGCTGTGTCTGGCATTTGATACAAAAAGAAAAAGGAAGTTTTCTCAGGAACCATCTATGACCATCCACCCTGGAAAGCTGTTCTGAAGAAAGCGGTTTCGATAAATTCTTGTTTTTAAAATGTATGTAAATATTATTTTTTAAAAAAAGTAAAAAAAAAGAAAGCAATAAACTAAACTAGGATATATAGAGAGAAATCAAATATCACTTCCTCAATAGTTTTACAGTAGGCTACCAAATATAAATATATATATTTATATACATATAGAATTAGGAATATATATTTATAATTAGGACATTAAAAGTACACAAAGTTCACAGAAGGTTTTGGCAAACATCTGAAACCTGACAACCTCAGTCAGCTCTGTCCTTGAACTGGAGTAGAGGAATGTTTCGATAGATGATTTCAATCACTTTGCTACAAAAAGGGTCTTACTTATGTGTTGTAATCACGTAATTAATGTTTATAAATTCTGGTGATTCCCAGGCAATTAAAAAAAAAAAAGTAATTAAAAAAAAAAAATGAGGCATTCCAACACTAAAGAGAAGCATCATTGATCAGTATTTAAAGGATGGCAAATCAAATTCAGTTGTGAGAATTGTGTGGGGACAGTTATTTCCACCTCTTTGGGGATGAATTTCAGTCTGCAATGAAGTGGCACGATCGATAAAGCTGTCATGCAGAGGTCTTGCTGATGCACACCCTGAAATGATGGCATGCAGATAAAAAGTATTGTACATTCACTGCAGCACTGGCAGTAATGGCAACTTCAAGCATTAAAGACGTCATGAGTCATACCCACCAAAATAATGAAATTGGTTTTAAAGTCATAGGTCTTTAGATACTAATACATCTGGAGGGCTTTTTATTTGTTTTCAAGATGCATTGACTTGATCATTTAAAATTATCTGAGTTCTGAAGACTATAAAACTTTTTTTTTTTTTTTTTTTTTTTTTTAAAAAAAGGAGAAACTGGACTGAAGGAACGTCCTTTCCCTAATTTAATCTTCTTTTATGTCAGGGAACCGAATTGTATTTCCCTTTTCAAAAAGTGACCATGGGCTTCCCTAAAATGAGGTAGACATCCTTCTTTGTCCACATTTACAGAAAAACTGGAATGTTTTCTAAAGTAAGCATGAGATACTTAATATTCTTAAAAGTTTTAAGTCCAAACAACCACAGACACACACAAGCCCCTACATTAACCTTGAGTCTCAAGAAAATCTAAGATTTGGCTGTGATAACTTAAAAACATCAGACCTGTATGGGTTGCTGGGAAAACGCTGGAGAAGCTGGTGTGTTCACAAAGGTCTGCAAATGACTTATTTTGCAATAATAATAATAGAGAGTCCACAGAGTGCTACGTAAACATCGCCAGCTGGGTTAAAACAGGAAAACAAACAAAAAAATCATATTTATTTTACACTCATTTGACTAAAGCAGGGAAGCTTTGGCCCAGATAAAACTGGTATTAACATTGTGTACTAGGGAAGCTATGGCAACTGGAAAAGTGACCTCCTGCTGAGACGAAAAGTGAGGAAAACAGGTACCTCCTGCGGTACCTATGCACAGACAACTGACTAAGCAAAGTCTCACCGCCTACAGGAAGGCCAGTCCTCAGGACAGTGTGCAGCAGCAGTTTCACTCTCAGACTGTTTCTTCAGCTGCGTGAAACTGTACTGATAAAAGGGCTGCTTGGGTGGGACTCATCTCCTCCGACTTTACACACCTACAGTATAGACATTTGCATCGAGGCTCCTCTGCTAAAGAAAGAGAGAAGTCAGTACTTCTGGGCTGCAGTTCGTCCCATTTTGAAGTCTTATTCAGAACCTGTCAGGTCAGTCCTGACTGAGAAGCGCCTGTTTGGTTCCACTGAACAAAAAAGGAGCTTAGGACGACCAGCTGAGTAGATGTCTACAGTTAGGTGAATTAATCCCTCTTTTTTCTCTCTTTCACTTTAAATGACATGTCCAAACTCATCTGCAAGTCTATGTGGGTATGTAACTGCTCAGGGAATCCCAGCCTGCTGTTACATCATTTAAGCTTATTTCTAATAGCTCTACTCCGTACAAAGCATGTTTATGAATTCATCTGGATCCCCCCCTTGCATGTTTGGTCGGTATCTTCTGAAAAACACTTTAAGCTGTTATACGAGTCAGAGTGATGTGAGGAGGAATGAAAAGAAGAAATTACCCAGGTTTGGCATCTTACGTGATCGAAGAGAAAGGGACTGCTAGCAAAAGCACTTTAAAGAAATAGGTACTTCTTATTTAAAGCATGAAGAACTGTGAGGTTACAATGCAGCATGGTCTTTATACTAATAGTTCAGGATTAACTTGGTTGATACGAAACATGATTGAAATACAGATTAAATTAACAAGTCAGAAATAGAATAGATATGGAAATTAATCTGATTCACACATGGCTACATTTGTTGAAGGAGAGGAATTAGTTGCTACCATGAAGAAAGACTGAGTAACTGAAAAGACGGAGACCAAATATCAACAGGTGTAGTTAGCAATGGTACCGAAATGAACATCATGACTTTAAAGATACCATTATGTTTAAATCACATTTTAAAAAAGCTCTACTTCTTGTTTCCCCGCTATCACTGCTGACTGTAGAGTACAGTGATCTTCAAGTCATAAACATTCATGTGCATCACATAAGAGGAATATTCTCCAACCTATTTATAACTTGATTTGTTACTTGGCCATGGTTCCTAATCTGTCCGTCAATATTATCAGCATCTGCCCTATGCCAACGAGCTAATGAGTTCATTTTCTACCATGAAGTCATGAGCCATCAGTCTACTTGTCATGTCCTGTACACATCAGGCTGATGCTGCCTGTAACTGCATATATAGCAAAAATAATAATAAAAGCATGTTTCAATAATAAATATTATTCTTTTTAAATACTAAATAGAAAACCTAAGCCATTAGTACTCACCACCAAGGCTTTAGATCTGTTACTCAGAAGTTTTTCAATGTCTCTGGCTGCAATTTCCACTAGCTGACGAGGGTTGTTGGCTTCTACAGTATACAAATCTCTGTTTTTCAAATAAATCTGCAAGAGGAAAAATTGGAAATAAATCAAAATGGCAACAGATATTCAAAATAAGCAAAGTGACTTGATAGAACGGGCATCATGTCCTCTGTTCTTACTGGAAAGCTTCAGAAAGATTATTGCTAGAAAAAACCAAACATGCTTTGCAAAAGAAATGCTTCACCTCCACGCCTGAGAGGTAGAAGTTGCTACTAAAAATCATTTCACAAGTCTTCAAACCTGACTGTTTCTTGTGACAGACTATTCAACTGCTAAAGGCTCAAGGAAACTGATTCCATAGAGTGCTGAGAGAAAAGTAAAATGGAGACACCTTAAAATGAATGAAGCTGAAATAGAATAATTATTGCTGAATTTAATTCTTCCTTGAAAGCTGAACAACAGACGTACCATTTGAAGAAAATCACTTAAGTAATGCTAATGTAATCAGTTTTGTCCCTTATCTATTTATTCATATCATAGTGTTAGTATTCATGAGGAAAGAAGAGGGAGAGGAAGAAAAAAATAAATAAGAAAAGAAGAAAAAAGAGAAAAGAAAAAGGCTTGAAATGGGGAAAAAGGAAGGTGAAAAAAGAGGGGGAAAGAGGGAAAGGCACTATAATTATGTTTCTCTTCATGAGTAAAGGTTATCTTTGGTGAGGAGCCATTATCTGTTTCCAAAGAGGAATGTGTATATAAAGGAGATAATTTGATGTGTTAAAAAACCAAACAAACAAACAAACTAAACCACCAAAAAAACTACAGTGAAATGCAAGCAACAAGAAGTAAAGAAGAAAAAAGTAGCAAGAAATCCATTTGGCTACCACTATCCTACTAGAACTGGATAAAGAAAAAAACACATTATTGGAGGGGGCGGGGGGGGGGGGGGGGGGGGGGAGAAGTGGATACCTTATGGCTAGATGGGCAAATGGGGAAAACTAATTTATGCAACCAACAGATGGCCTGAGTTTACTCAAGTACTCTGCCTCTCCGCAACGCCGCGTGCTGGGGGCTGCGCTGTCTCCTGGGGAGCAATTCCAGGCACTGGCAGGAGCGGGTCCAGCGCTAATGCACTGGCTGCCATCCAGCAGAGAGACGGCAGGCCAGACCCAGTCTACCAGCCCCGCCAGGTTTCTTGGGATAAAGCTACGGAGACCTTAAAGAAACTCACCAAAAATATGGCTCTGAGGCTTGTAGCTGATGGGTATTTATCACAAATGAATTTCTGACAACTACAGTTATAGTTGCAATTTTTTATCGGGCCTGTCTCATAAGCTGTCATAGGCTTTCATCACTTTTGAATTTCACAACACTTATGTTGGGTTTTGGGTTTTTTCCTTCAGAAGTACAGGCTTTGCTTTCCACCAGTAACTCAACAATTGGAATAGGCTTTAATTCTTCACAGAGGAGCAGCTATTTTAAAAATTCAGTGCATCATGAGCTGAAAACCACTACCAAAGACGACAGTTTCTAATGAGCCTCCGATTATAGTTTAGGTGTTTTTGAGGGGCTCGATTTTGAAAATTGCCACACAGAAAGTTTATCTCAGGTATAACCCAAAATCTTTTTTTTTTTTATTTTTTTTTTAGGGCAGATCTTAATAGTAGAAAGGGCCTACAGGCCAATTATTATTTTTTTAAAAAAATTATCCTGCAACTGGTCACCAGAGAATTTCTTACATTTTTCTCTGAAACACACAACATTTGCACAGTTAGCAGTGGAATTCAGAGTTAAATTGACTGTAGTGACCAGAAGAGCCCTACAGTCCTACAAGCAAGGCAAGAGCTGAAATCAGTTTTATAGATTCAAATGGTTTGAATCAGGAATGGAAATTTCAAGAAAGCAAATAAATTGGAGTGACCATCAAATCTGGCAGAACTATCAGATTTCCCACCATGAGCAAATATTTACCCTTATCCTATAAGGACCAGGCACGAGAAGATGGGTGTTACCAGGTGTTTGTGTCTTATTCTTTGAAGGGAAAAGTAGTGCCAATTTCTTTAAACGTCACTCGCGACTATGTGTAGTACACCTGCATCAAATGATACTGAACTTATAGAATGCTCACAAGATTTTGCAAATAGGCTAGAAAACTGTAAAATAACTTTCACTGAGGTTTTTAAATAATAAAAAGAAATAATTTTAAAGCATTCATTTATTCTACTTGTGAAATGTGGGGTTTTTTGTTTTGTCCAGATTTTTCCTGGTTTCTCTTTGTTTCAAATTTCTTCATGCGATTTTTTTCATTTTCTACTCTTTTCATTTGCTACTCAATCGTGAAAGGAGTAAGACAATTTAAACATAATCCCTTTTCAATTGGGAGTTTCAATTAGGCAAAAACATCTTAAAATTTGGAGAAAATAGTAGTTTGTTGCAAAAATGCAATTTCATTGTAATTAAGTTTTACACTCGGTATTATGAACAAACATTAAGAAGGCCTCAAGCAAAGAAAATACACAGTAGGGGCACAGGCAAGAATGTGCTCCAGTAATGCAGGTTTGGGGCCGAGGGATGATAGGGATGAGTTGGAGACCACACTGACCAGCTATATGAGGGCGAGCGCTGCAGTGGTGATTCTCTGACATCTTTAGGCACTTCGTGAAATCTCAGTGTTTTCTAACAGTCCTGTGATCTAACAGCCACAGCAAGAGTTAAGTTGATGGTGCACTGCATCCACGCAACCATGACTTTGCACCCCCACCAACGAGAAATAAAGTACCAATAATTCACTGGAGTTAATTTTTTACTCTAGAGTTACAGTAAGCCATACTGGTAAGAGTTTGAGAACCTGGATGGAAATTTTCTACTTTCATCCCTGTATCTAATCATACAGCAAACATATGGTCCTATAAACCCAAATTTGAAAGCACGCAGATTTTTCACAGACCCCATTCCTTTAAGGAAGCTGTTCCCATACCTCCAGGCTTGAATGGTTTGAAAGCTGCATATTATCAAAGCGTGGTCTAGTAGGTACATTTATAGGAAAAAAAGAAACATTTTCATTTTTTTCTTCTCCACCAACTGCCAGAATAGTTCAAAAGCCTGTACTATTTAACAAGGAGATCACCACCACAAGAGACAGGAGTCCTATTCATACTTCAACTTAAAACCTTTATAATGGGCATTGTGGGTCCTACCACCGAGAAAGCCTGACTCTGAGGCTGGCTTCACAAGCTGTTATCAGTCAATGATTAAAAAAATAAGCAAAAAATTCAAACCGATCCCCAAAATAACCCCTTTGAGTTTTGTACAAGATCCCACATAGAGTTGAGTCAGTGACGCTTTCTCCTCCTCTTCGCTTTACCCCACGTCAGGGCTCGGAGCACCTATCTCCCCTGCTTCTACTGCCGGTGGCAGATTTATCCCACAAGCTCCTAAACAAAAGGCATCAATAATAACTCAGAACTTCACACAGTTCTTTTTATTTTCCTGAAGCATGAGACCCACCTCAACTACCAAGGAACAGTGTAAGAAATAGTCACTAACCATTCAAGAGGTGCGTACATAATTTATTTGTTGCCTGCTCCCCTTTTCGTTAGTTCAGCCGTAGCACTGCAGCAGTTCAGTGCAAGAAATCATGGGGAAATGCTACACCCTTCAGGATTTGGCACCCTGTGACAAACTTCTCCTCCTCCCACCTAGCAGTCAAACACAATTAGCAAAAGCTCTTCTCAAATAGCCATGAAGGGTCTTATCGGCCAAGGTGTGCGCTCATTCATCTTTCCAAATAAAATTTGGCAGGCTCCATGGCTTGTTAAGAAGAGCTAATTTGAATACATTTTATGAAATTGCTTTGACCAAGTGAATGCAAGTTTCGGTTGGCTTTTAAGTCTAAAATCATTTTTAGCACTTTAATCATGAATGTTTTGCTAAAAGCTCTCCAAATTGTCAGTAAAACCCTACCATTTCTCACAGAATAAAGCCTCGTGTCATGACTAAGTAAAATCTGTAAGGTCATATAACCAAAAATACTTCAATTTTTCTCTGAAGTCAATAGCCATGCACGTCTTTATCGAGGCAGGAATGTATTAAAATTGCTTTCTAAATGCTCAATATTTATTCTGGTATAATGAACCGCAAGGTTTTAGGGGAGAGAATATGATGGGGAGAGTCACATTAGGATGAAACAACACAAGAAGGACACTAGCTGAATGCAGTAAAGATTGGAAAACCTGCCAGCTCCTCAGCAGAACATGCCCCACTCCACTCAGCCTTCAAGGACACGTTTATACATCTCCCACAAAGAGACATTGTCTTTGCTTTCTATAAGATTCGTGAGGGAAAGTCAAACATTTTATACAAATTGAGAGAGAATGAAAGACGCACGTTCATTGCAGGGCTCTTGCTACGTTGTGGCAGGCACTGGGGCCCACTGGAACATTGACATTTTATTTGAATAGCCCTCATGTTTTATTGCACTCCGAAAAAGTTCCTGAGAGTAATAAATTATCTGTGCTTTGGACCTGTGGTCTTGACGCTGTTTACACAGATTACCCAAATAACAAGGAATAAGAATTCATGTTGAATTTTTCTAAACTACAATAGAGTTCCTTTGCCTGTTTATTTGTCTGTCTGTTTGAAACTGTCAGCCTCCCGTTTTAAAAAACAACAGAGCCTTTTCTTCAGGCAGTGGCAACCTGGCAGAGGGCCCAAACGTGGGACAGGAACATGGCAATCTCAGTTCCATCACTAAATACTTTCATTGACATAGAAGTCATATGAGACTAGATCTTCAGAAGTTCAAACCCAGAATTTCAAAAGTTAACCAAAAACACTCTATCTTTTCCTGCTTTGAAATATGCTTTGGAACAGGGAAACAAAATAACAGTTCTAGTAATAACTCTCTATACAAGGTAAACATATTGACGTGGTTATTATTTCAATACTACTTTCAAGACCACTTAGGTCAGCTAGGCT
This sequence comes from Chroicocephalus ridibundus, assembly GCF_963924245.1. Classification (NCBI taxonomy): domain Eukaryota; kingdom Metazoa; phylum Chordata; class Aves; order Charadriiformes; family Laridae; genus Chroicocephalus; species Chroicocephalus ridibundus. Next base: position 209,569,859 of record NC_086284.1, read on the forward strand.
GATGGGACGCCTCTGTCAACAATCAGTTCTTTATAATCAGTCTGGGCCAGCTGGAGATTACCGTGACAGTAAAACTACTGCTCAAAGATACTACTGAGCTTGGGACACCAAATCAACCAAAACTTTGTGGCAGGTCTTCCTCCATCTTTTCTGAAAGTGACTACACCAAAATACTTAAGAGTGCTTGTGAAATCTGGAGATAGGTTTTACAAGCTTGTGTACCAAATTAATTAACTTATTAAATACATTTTTAAAAACCTTCAGAACAGAGTAAAACTTAAATAAATGTTTTGAAAATAAATCTCTTCCTGCCCACTCCCTGCTTTTGGAGAGGGTCTCCCATGGCCAATTCCCCTTGATCCTTCCAAAAAGTCTCTTGCTTTCTGTCACCATGGGGCACTAATAGTCCTCAATGACCATAACCTGCCTCACTGGGAACCTGTGCCTGTACCCCTCTGCCCACGGGCTCCATTTCAGCCCAGTCCTGAGTTATGGTGTAGTTATGCCTGTCTCCAGCCCTATCCCCTGGATGGGTCTTGGCCTTACGCCGTAGTTACTCTGTCTCCTAGATGGACCCCTCAGATGTATGTTAAAGCTCCTCTGCAGTCCTCTCGATTGGATGGTCGTTGAACCCACACTGTAGCCCTGTATCCAACCCACCCCTGGCCCTGTCTCCTTTTATGCCTGCCTGGAGGCCCTGGTTGAATCCTGGACTTGGTTCATTGCTTGTCATGTCTGAGGCTGCTGCCAGACCCTGTTACCAGCACCCAGCTCCCTTAAAACTGTGCAGTCAGAGCTAAAAACTCCCCTCCCTCCCGGACTCAGGTTGAAGATACACAAAAGAAACTACGTTATCTCAGCATTAACTGCCTGGAACTGGAAGAACTGGAGAACACTTTTCACAAGTGCTTGCATGTTTCTTCATGCAGCCACCCAAAATTTATTACCTTTGGCTGTGAAAGAGCTAATCTGATGCCACGTCCAGAGCCACTACTTCTACAACAGACACTTCATGTGCCAGCAACCCCAGATGACTTATTAGCTGAAGCACAGTACATCACAAATGCAGAGAAGTAGCTTAGATACACAGCTGGCCTCAAAGTAAAAGAGCATTCAGAGCTGTGATTGTTGGGGAACAAGACATAGAAATACCCTGGTGCCTGAGCGACACTGCTGGGGTCCAGCCCAGCTGACAGGTTGAAGATAACTTCTGAAATCCCATCCAGGGTGTAATGCTTTGGACTGGAGTAATGCACTGGACACCAAAGCTGCTCCTGTTCAATGTATAATTCTCTGCTAAAACCAATAAGAACTGAAGAATTATGTTTGGTCTTTGCTAACATTTAGCTGGGAACTGGGTGTTAACAAATGTATGTAGCTTTGAGATTTCTAAACTTAAGGCTGAACAAGGACCCAAGTCACCTTGATAGTTACCAAAAGGAACAGGAACTTCCAGAGCTTTATTCATTCTGATACAAGAGCATCGGGAACTACTGACCTGCCAGCCTCACCTCTGTGCCTGGGAAGGTCAAGGAACAGGTCCTCCTAGAAGCTATGCTAAGGCACATGGAGGACAGCGAGGTGATTCAAGACAGCCAGCATGGCTTCACCAAGGGCAAGTCCTGCCTGACCAACTTACTGGCCTTCTATGAGCCTGACAAACCTACTGGCCAAGTGCAATGTCCTGCATTTGGGTTGGGGCAACCCCCGGTATCAGTACAGGCTGGGGAATGAAGGGATTGAGAGCATCCCTGCTGAGAAGGATTGGAGGTGAATAAAAAGCTGGACACGAGCCAACAATGTGCGCTTGCAGCCCAGAAAGCCAACCGTATCCTGGGCTGCATCAAAAGAAGCGTGGCCAGCAGGTCGAGGGAGGTGATTCTGCCCCTCTACTCTGCTCTGGTGAGACCCCACCTGCAGTACTGCATCCAGCTCTGCAGCCCACAGCACAGGAAAGACATGGACCTGTTGGAGCAGGTCCAGAGGAGGGCCACAAAAATTGCCAGAAGGCTGGAGCACCTCTGCTATAAGGACAGGCAGAGGGAGCTGGGGTTGTTCAGCCTGGAGAAGGGAACGCTCCAGGGAGACGCCACAGTGGCCTTTTAGTACTTAAAGGGGGCTTATAAGAAAGATGAGGACAAACATTTTAGCAGGGCCTGTTGTGGTAGGACAAAGGGTAATGGTTTTAAACTGAAAGAGGGTAGATTTCAACTAGATAGAAGGAAGACATTTTTTACAATGAGGGTGGTGAAACACTGGCACAGGTTGCCCAGAGAGGTAATAAATGGCCCATTCCTGGAAACATTCAAGGTCAGGTTGGACGGGGCTCTGAGCAACCTGATCTAGTTGAAGATGTCCCTGAGCATTGCAGGGGGGTTGGACTAGATGACCTTTAAAGGTCACTTTCAACCCAAACTATTCTATGATTCTGTGATTTCTATTCACTCTTACCTAGACTAAAGAGATTTGCCTTACAATTTTTTATTGAATTAAAATGTAAAAAAGCAACCAACCAAACAAAACCAAAACAACATATCAGAATATCCAATAAAAATGTAGCTAATGGGATAATTTAAGAGTTTTTCTAATTTAAACATCTACTTCAAATTGGCCCAGGTTGTTGCTGAGCTCTGAGCTCATTCGTTGCTCTCCATTCCCCCTCTCCCCAACCAAAACAAAATCGTACAGATTGAGCCAAAAAAATATTAGTATTTCATCCTGATACAAAGGGAATCATCTAGCTTGAAAACATAGAAGTACATTTCTTATTGAAATATTGGGTAATGTTACAATTTTCAAAACAAATATTTAGACAAAATTATATTCTTTTATCAACAATATTCCACATGTTTTAGAGAATCACAGTTTCGGCTTTAATAACTTTGTTTAGCTAATGAAATATCAACTAATAACACTCACATATTCAACAATTCAATTTTTTGGCTTTATGAGTGCCATGAAGTTACATGTCATGTCCTCATTTATGTAATAAAAGTGGAGACGGGGGGCCGTTTGACCGACATCCAAACATATGAAGAGATCGTGGAATCAGGAAAAGTCAGAAAAAAGAAATAACCACTCCGATTCATGTGAGTGATTATTTTTGCTAAGTTTTTATTACTGTAGATATTTTCCTTTAGCTCAATTTTTTAGTAGTTGCAAACAACTATATAACCTGGCCAGAGGGAGCAAATTCTATCTTCTTCCTACCGTATCCCATTTCCAAAGTTATACTAATACTTTCTATTTCTAATACGTGCCAGAGATTATTTTTTTTTTTCTCACAAGACATTTCTTTTCTTTGAATCACAAGCGATCCATTGTGGAACACACTGAAAAACGCTCCTTCCCAAGGAGCATTCTGTATGTTCAAAGAAATCAGTCTGGGTATTTGAAATATGTCTTACTCTCTGCTATATATAATGTATAAATAATATTACAGCTGCTCCTTAGCAACTCACAGATGCCTTCATTCTTGAAATTCATGGCAACAACACAAAGGAAAAAACCACCCCAACAGTTTACTGTATCTGTTGCTTTTCAGAATCACTTGCTTGATCACTGACTGCTGTAAAGATCCGGGGTGACAAGTGACAGGGCAGCTGATGTTCTGAAAACCGTAATGTATCATAGTAGTGATGTGCACATTAGGAAAAAAAAAATATCAGAGAGAGTTCATTCTTAAGTAATACATTCAGGTTGAATTCTGCAAGATGTTGGGAGCACTTACACCTCAGTTAGTTAGCATCGCAGAGAGTATAAGTAGTGCCAGAGTCAACTGGCCCACTCAGGTGCCTACTCAAAGGAAAGCAGATAATCAGGGATACTTTGTAGGATGGAATCATCAGACACTTTTGACTGTTGATAATTAACAAAGTAGTCTAGAGGACTTCAAAATTAAGAAGTAATTTTTATAATTATCACTTTGTATTCAAACCTTCACAAAACATGAGTTTGGCTTTGTACCTCTGCTGTTGTACAAAGATCAAAAACAGATCTAAAAATCCCCCTTTGTAGGAAAAATGTATTTTAAGGCATTCAATTTCATTTCATAGTGATAGCAATGCGGTATTAAGTAACAAGACTACATCATTTATTGGTTTCACAGCAGTTTTAGCTCAGGCTTTTAGCTGGGACTGGATGAGAACCTAAAAATCCCAACTCATGATGAGTACAACATGTACAACTGAATCTTTCTTGTAACAGAAGAACAATAGGAAGAAAATGTTTCGCATTTCTTCTGCATTTCTGGCATATTTTGAGGTGGGTACTTATGTAATTTTTCAAACTCACTTATTCAAAGGAAATTTTGTCCTGCCTCACCTGCTCTTAATGCAATTTAACACCTACTGACTCTCTTCCCAAAGGTAATTTTAAGTCATTGGGAACTAGCAGAGTCTTTTGGGTATTTTACTAACTGCAGGACTTGGAAACTGGTTAGCTATAATGTTCAGGTTTTTTGGTTTTGGTGTGTGGGGTTTTTTTAAGGAAAATCTTTGATTTGCTCTCAGTTTCTATGAAGGCTATCTGAACGTAGGCACCAAAAGGATAGATTTTATTAATGTTAATGCTAATGAAAAGTTACAAATGAACCGAGAACAGTGCTTTGCCCAAAGATTATTCAGATCGTCAAATAGTAATTAAAACTATGGTAATATTAGGCCACCCCTTCCCTTGAGCCTGAGCAAGCTTTGCTAATGCAGCCACTTATTCTCAGCGACTTACAGCTGATTTTGCTTGCTGGAAGAAGGAACTCTTCAAAATGCCAGTTTATTGCTAAGGCAACAGAGGGAGAGTAGCATCTGCAAATAATAAATGAGGCTCCCTGTATTTTGACAATCTCTTAATTTCCATTTGGATTACAAAGAGAACTTGCAGATGTGTCTTCAAATTTCCCAGACTGCATTTTTAAAAGTGATTTAATTTTCCTGACATCTCGACATTGGTTAGCAATGTGTAAACTCAACAGAATTTAGTTTGGAGGGTATTCTATTTTTAATGCCTGCAGCTTTGGTATTTGGTTGCACATAGAACACAGCAGTGGCAGTGGTATACCCCAAATGGGACATCCCTTTATAAATACCGTATTACGAAAAAATCTGTTACTGTATTTTAGGAATGTCTAACCAGTCTAACCCACCTCATACATTATTTTAATTCTGGTAAATGGACTCCAGCTTCTCAATGAATACCTGAAATGCCCATGTTTCATTCTACCAACCCCTTCATAATTCCATTATAAAAGTAATCCTGCCCTCACTTCCCTTCACCACACCCCACTCAGACAGCAAACTGGTGCCCTTGCCTTAGGGATGAAACAAAAGACACAAATGTAAATAGTGTACAATAGCCAATTTATGCTTAGAAAGAATTCCAGCTTTTAAGAACACCAGCCTCACACAAATTCCACTCGTCCAATCCCACTTTCTGGTAAACTATCTATTTTATTACTCATTTCTGAAAGCATTTTAAAAAATTAAGGAGTTGTTCCCTTGCTTTCAGGTTTTTCTCCAGCTTCTTAGAAAAACAACGTAACAAAGTGCACTTTCACAGAAAACTGCAGTTACAGACCTACCAGCACCACTCATAAAAATGCCCTGAACTCAGGGAAGTTTCAGCATATATAAAACCAGCTGCCCAATGAGGGTACAAGAAGTACAGCTTCAACAGCTTCAACACACTTGTGGTTTTTTTTTTATTTTAATTTCAAAATGACTCTTCAAAATTTAGTTGAATCTTTTTTATGAGGATAAGAATTCCTCTCTATTTTATTTGATGTTAAAAAAAGTGATTTAGTCTTTTGTTCCATTGAGAACAACAAAAAGAGACAAAAGAAGAAGGATACAATATTTTTGTGACTGGAGATCTTGTGAATTTCACTGAGTGTCAAAATTTGTTCACTGAATATGAAAGTTTACTTAATTCCTATATTCAACTCATTTAAGCTTTCCTTTCTCGAAGCACTGGAGAATTTACCCAGGGCACACAGAGAACGGCTTTACACTTGTGCAAGTTGTGCCTCCAAGTGTTGTGGTATTAGTTACATTTTCCATTTTCAGGCGTGAAGAAGGATGAAGAATGCACACCAATATATTAATATTTTATTGGTCAGAAGTAAAAAGTCTCTTAAAATTCAGGGTCAAAACAGTGACAAACCTCTCAGAATCTATGGCAATCAGAACAGCCAAGTGAAATTCAGACTTACAAAGACCATAGACAAGATCTCCACGGAAATGTAAACCAAATGTGTTTATTTGGGTTGTTATTCTTAAAATAAAACCCACTTTAAAAAAAAAAAAAAAAACAAAAAAAAAAACCAACAAGTTCTCACATTTCTTCTTTATATTTTTCTTAATCATAAACCTCTCTACTACTTCAACCTTAAAAAGGGTGAACCTAATATATTCTGGAACATTGCCACATATACCTTAGGTCCATCTGGTAGTTCATCAGAGAATAGCACGAGGTACAAAACTTCGCCTCTGGCTAAAGCATATTCAAACTGAATCCAACCTGATAAATATAGTATTAAAAAAAAAAAAAAAGTAATAAAGCTAGTAAAAATAAGTTGAAATTTCAATTCTATGAATCAGCTTAATTTTTTTAATAAATAATCTCAAATTTATATAAAGCCTTTGTTAATTTATCCCTTTAACATTATGATTTTAAATAAAGAGCCACATCAGTATCATGCCCATCATAGAGAAAAATAGTAAGAATGAAAACTTTTATTTTTAACTTGTCTGTCAAACGGCCTTTTGAGGCAGGAAATTCAGACGGCCTATGACAGTAGGAAGAATTCATGCAGATACACATTTTACATTAAGTTCAAGTAAGCTGCTAAAGCCTCCCCTTGCACGGACCTCTATAACGGTAATGAAGAGAACAAGGCAAGTGATATATGACAGCTTCTATAGGTAATGAGGTAGTGGAATGCCTCTCTCTATAGAGCCTCTAGAACACAACACTATCTTAGCTAAAATCTGCAATGAGTCCAACAGAAAATTACCCCGAGGTTATAATTCCTTCTGGCAGAAGGAAGCTTTCCTGAACATCCCTATTCCGGGGCAGTTCAAATCAGCGACCGGTCTCTCTTACAAGTCACTCATCTCAGTTAAACTCTGGAGACTGACCAAGACCTGAAAAGCTAGAAGCATGGACTGGGGATCTGCTGCCAATCTGAGCGCTTCAGCAGACTCACACCATCTGTGCGTTAGGCACATAGACCTCACACTGAGCAATGGAGGAAATGTGCTCATGCAGAACCTCGGCTGGCTGTTCAGCAAGAAAGAGCTAATTATTATAAAACAGCATTCAAGAGATAAAATAAATAAAAAAAAATCCTAACAGTTGCTGGTGGACTCATTCTGTGAATGGAACTCTTCACCATATATCAAATATCCTTTTCTAGTTCTCTCTCATTTTGGAGGAAAAAAACGGTATTTCTATCTCAGTATGAATACCATTTAAAGGCCAAGTCAGTCTATACGGATTCACCCTACAGCTCCTGGGACTGTAATAACAGCATGCCTTATGAACATCATGCATGGATTGTTTTTCCAGCAACGTATCAAAAAGGAAACAGATTCAGAGACTAAATTTCCTTGGAACTGCCTCTCTATCTGCTGTATCGTTCAATTATGCCATTGCTTGAAAAGGTTGCCCAGTGCAAGATGACATTTTTTTGCTGTAGCAGTCATAGTGAAGCTCCAGTGTGTTTGTCACGTCAAAGCTCTTACAACAGACCCACGGTTTTAATACGGTGTTTATGTAAAAGAGGATTCTCTTCAATCAGTTTGGAACAGACAAGCTCTTGCATTGCTACAAGGCACGTTCTGTGCTCCGAGGTCCTCCTTTCTTGGGTACTGCAGGGATCCCTCCCTCCTCTCCCCTGTCCCTAGAGGTATTTTAGGAGCTGGAAGTCAGAAGCCTACTTGTTGTAGTTTATTAGATTAAAAGAGCTGTCAATTAGCTTAATCCTGGGCCTTTGCTGTGAAAGGTCTATGTAAAAATGGAAGTTGAGCATACCTCCATCAAAATGGGACTATTTATTTACTTAATTCTGTAGTTCAGTAGGCTCTTCACGTATTTTTTACTGCGTGCTGAGGTAGGTACAGAATATAGGTATAGAATATAGGTATAGAATGTCACTTTGAACTTTGTGTGCAGCTTTTTGCCTTTACTAAGACATAATGCTTACTGCTAAATTAAGCTACTGAGATCTGATACATCCTCAATATTTATTTTGCTACATGGATTTTAAAATTCTGTTAAGGTGCTCTCTATTCCTTCCTATTTTTTACTAGAAGTCTATTTGTTCTGTAGAAACTGCATATCATTTCCAGCAGCTTCATAATGCCTGACAGCACAGAGAGCTCATGAGTAAGACAAAGTTACATGAACCTTTTTAAGTTGAAAGCACAATTACATGACTGGGGGTTTTTATTTAAAAACACAATATTTATGACATTAAAGGGCATATACTAAGCTGTGCCTTTGTTGAGAGACATTTAAAGAAGCACGTTGGACATCTTGTACCTCCTTAACAAAGATTTTCCTGTGTATACTGTATTCCTGCTTTCAAGTCTCAAGTTGTTGTATACGGAACACCTTCTTATAAACATTCCCTTTGCTCTTCTAGGGAAAAAAAAATATGTTAAACCATAGAAAGGACCCAACAATACACTTTTCAGCTGGGGAACTACAGCAGCAGTAGGATCAAGCTATAGCCTCTTTCTTGTGTAAAAATGTTTGGGTTTTTTTCAAAGTACTTTTTACCTGCTTGAATTGTAAATTAAATGTTGTTAGGCGTGATTCTTAGCAAATGTAAATCAGTGTAATCCACTGAAGTCAGTGAAGCCCTACCAGTTTTCAACCAGCTGAGTGTTTTGGCATCCTGAATCCCGACTTCCTGCCTAATTGAAGCAATCTTTGCATTATTGTAATGAGGATTTTATATTGGTATAAAACCCAAGTTGGAGTTCTCCAGATCTCACCTGAACTCCTAATAATGTCAAAAAACCTAGTATTTAAAAACATGCTTTAAAATTCTTTTTGGAAGACTATTTTGAGACCACTCCCAGACAGTATAGATAAGACTTGAAGGACACAAGGAGGTACTACATGATCGATGTCACTGATAACAGAACTTAGGTTTAGATGGTACTAGTATTCATGTTGATTCATATCAGCAAAGCAGTATTTATCACAACTAATTCAGAGGAAGAATGGTCTGGAGTTAAAGCTCTAAATGGAAAAATTAAAATCTGAGCTCAATTCTTGTTTGGATCAGGATTCTCTCTTCAGGGCAAAGATCAATTGGTGAGTAAAGGCACACCTGTAAATTAAAGATGATGTTTCCTTTGTGCTTTGTCTACCTACACTTCAGTAAGGATTTTGACACCATTTCCCACAGTATTCTTCTGGAGAAGGTGGCTGCTCATGGTGTGGACAGGCGTACACTTGTCTGGGTTAAAAACAAGCTGCATGACCGGGCCCAAAGAGTGGTGGTGAATGGAAATAAATCCAGTTGGTGGCCGGTCACCAGTGGTGTTCCCCAGGGCTCAGTACTGGGGCCAGTTCTGTTTAATATCTTTATCAATGATCTGGATGAGGGGATCGAGCGCACCCTCAGTAAGTTTGCGGACAACGACAAGTTGGGTGGGAGTGTTGATCTGCTTGAGTGTGGGAAGGCTCTACAGAGGGGTCTGGACAGACTGGATCAACAGGCAAAGGCCAATGGTGTGAGGTTCAACAAGGCCAAGTGCCAGGTCCTGCACTTGGGTCACAACAACCCCGTGGTACCGGCTTGGGGAAGAGTGGCTGGAAAGCTTCCTGGTGGAAAAGGGCCTGGGGATGTTGGTTGACAGCTGACTAAATATGAGCCAGCAGAGTGTCCAGGTGGCCAAGAAGGCCAACAGCATCCTGGCTTGTATTAGAAATAGTGTGGCCAGCAGACTAGGGAAGTGGTCACTTGTATCTATCTTGGTCACTTGAGAGATCTTCATAAAAGACTCAATTGTATGAAGCAGACACAGATTGTAACTTCAGCTGAATCAGCTGAATTCTTTCCCTGAGTCCAGGGAGAGGTTGGCCAGGCTTTTTAAAGGTTATTATCTGTTACACGCCGTTGCTCTGAGCTTTAACCTCATCACTTGGCCAAATTAAGATTGATTTTCCCTAGAACAAGGAAGGACATTTCTCCTACCAAAAACCTGTCTGACCAAAGTACAGCTTGCCAACCCTATACACTCTTCTTCTACAGCTGTTCACAGAAAGTCACATCTACTGTTTTACAATAGGAGCAGTCTGCTCCTTCTTTTTGTATTAGTCATTCTGCTTTTGAAGGGAGAAGGAGACGAAAAAACAAACAACTTTATTTCTTTTTTGAAGTTTTCCAAACACGTGAATGCTACAGCCTTGGTCTAAACAATTCTGGAGTTAGAAGGAGCAATAATCAGAAAAAAAGCTGCAAATTCACTCTGACTGTTAAGTATTTTTAAAGCTTGAGCAACTGAAGGCAAGTTCTGTGAATAAAAATGACAGGCGTGCAAGCATGCTGTTTTTAATGTCTTGCAGTCTCCGTTTTTCCAAGATTGTGGTTTATTTCAGAAGAGACTTGACTAACTGTTAATAGGCAGCAAGCAGACAAAAAAAAAAGGATGCCATTCAAAAATGGGAAAGTGACAATAGCCTGTAAACAAGAAAAAAGGAGAGACTTCATGGCTCACACCTCTCAGGGCTTTGCATTCTCCCTTGCAGGCAAGAGAGCTAATTAAAACCTTGTGGTTAGAGAAAGACATCATGCAATTCAGGTCGAACAAATGGCTTTGATACAGAAGGCTATTTTACATGGAAACATCCCCCTTTCATGCTTTTAATCCTAGGATTACAAGCACACACTGACCACCTTGTGGATACCCTGTGAGACAACATATTATTTCCTTGAAGTTTGCTCTAAATTTTGACTTTCAAAAAGAAACTTACCTATGGTATTCACAGACTAATCTTTTTCTTCAGCGTGAATGTCACTGTGGTATACTTTAAGTGTGGCTGGTAGCACTATGTATTATTATGTTTGCCCAGCAGTTCTCATTGTAAGACTGTTTTAGCGGCTAGTAAATTTGCTGAATATTAACTACATAAACTAACATTTTCCTCAGGGAAAAAAAGAGTGACAGCGTCAATCTCTTGGCTTCTCATTATCTATTTTACTCGGTAGTCTTTGCATGGAAATGCCAGGCAAAATGGTGGAGACATTAACTCATTGTTTTGCTGAAGTTAGAAATCCTCTGCAACTCATTTCCCTTTGAAATACCCTACTGCTCCTGCACTATAGATTAAAAACTCAACATGTGTGTTCAAAGATCCTTGGTGTTTAACAAATTTTAGCCTGAAAAGCACCTACAGGTCACTGAAGAGATTTCATCACCCAAATCCCTGAGAACCTACACAGAGGTGTATTCCAACCCAGAGAGCATCACTCCTAGAGAACGTCATACCTCTGCAGCTAAAGTTCAGGCTTGCTGTGGTCTCACAAGTGATCTCTACACCCTTGCGTTCTCAGCAGTGGGAGAAAGAGAAGATGAAAACTTAACAAAGAACGAAGGGCAAGAGATAGGTATATGAAAGTAGGAGATAACAAACTGAAAAAATGGCAGGCAAAGAATAAGGACAGAAGAGACTGGAAGGGAAGGAGAAATAGAAAAAGAATACAGGAGAAAATTACAGGTCTGGGACCGAGAACTAGTGATGGAGCGAAAGGTGAGAAGGGGGAAGAAGAATAGCTGTGAAAGAGAAGAGATGCAATAGGAGCACTGGGGCAGGCTGGCCACACACACCTGGACAGAATGTTTTGGAAATGCTAAGGCAAACTAAAGAGTCGAGGGAGAGGCGCTGCACTGGAAAAAGCTGAGGAGAGAGATTCTAAAATAGAGATAAGAAGTCAATGTAAGGGAGAAAGGCAGACTGGCCAGGCAGCAAAGGTAGAAACTGAGACAGAAACAGAATATGTTGAGGAGACATGAAATGTAGCTCACACAGAACAGCAGGAATGGAATGGAAAGTCCAGTGGTGGATCAGAGGTACGATACGGAATGAGGAGACAATGGGGAAAAAGAGGTACCGCGAGTTCAGAAGAGAACAGATCACACCTAGAGCAGATGAGCAAAAAGGGCCCTCCCTTCTCTTAGCAGAAACCCCTCAACAAAACCTGGAGAGGGAGACATGATTCACAAGCCTTGTTAGTCTCTGCCAGCAGATCCCTGTGAAATCCACCTACAAAAACTACCATCAGTGTTCCACGCTGGGTAAACCTTACGGTTTCCCCAGAAAGCTCAAGTGATAGATATTTCTGTGCTGTTGAGATCCTATTCTGGTATGCTGGAAACTCGTGTGTGTATCAATCTATCTGATGCTTTCTGTCAAGATCTTGTTTTCAGTTTGTTTGGGGTTTTCTAAGATAAAAAGTGCATCTAAAGCATATAACTTTAATTGTGTTGCAATACAAAGCGCTCAAATTAGGAAAGGCCAGAACTAAAATAAACTCATTTATGTTCCTCATGTACATGCAGTGACACAGCCCTTGCTTCTATAGGGCAGGGGTGATCTCATCTAAACTGAAGCTTCCACAATGTAAATGGGGACATTTGAGTAAGTCAGCTAGCCTCCTCTTACAGTTGGTAAGGAGAAAATGTCCTTCTGGGGCAGGATTCACATGAAACACATGGATGTCTGGGCAAAAAGTCATTAAGGTCAAAAGAATACGTTAATATACAGTGTTCAATCTGAGAAACTTCACACCTGATGTTTCTGTGTGTTTCTCAATGGCTTTGAAACACAGCTGCTATTCATTTCATGGATCATTTAGGGAGATTGTGACGTTTGAAAACCACATCTCACGGCTTCATGTTCAGCTCCCCAACGCCAAGGGCTTCTGCTGGCTGACAGAATAACTTCTTTTCCTGATGTAACAGCAAAATTTCCCTTCATTCTATGTCAATCCAGAGACCCATTGGTTCACAGAAGCGGCCACAGGATTCATGCAGGGATGAGGAGAGGGAAATGTATGATCAAGTGGATTGTGATGTATACACACCAAGTTGTATAGGCAGTGTAATCCTGACATTTTCTGAATTGTGATTTCATTTTCCTGTAATCTCAGATGTGTTTTTACCTTTTGTGAACGGAATGTAGCACAAAAGCTTCTTCTCAATGACAGAAGAATTGTAAATTCTTCCCCAACACACACTTTGGCTGAAATTGGAACACCTGAATAAAAGTGGTTTTCATTCTCATGTATGTTTCTTCTAACCAGGAGCTGCCTCATTTCAGGAAATATGTATCAGAAAATAGTCTCCCTTGTTAACAGAGAGCAGAATTTTCCGCTGCTGTGAATGGTTGCTTCCTGGATACCATATTTGACAAACATATAGCATAAAAGCTCTGGTTTCAGGTGGAAGTGTTGCAACAATGGTAAGCCTTATGTCTAATACTGAAAAACTGATTAAATATTAGCAATGAGCAAGTGCTGTAACATTAAGAGAGTGGACTGATGGATGCCCATGTTATCCATTTCTCTCTCAGTAAGCACTGCAGAGTTTAATTCCCCAAAATCTTTTTAATATGTTGGGATGAAATGATTGTAATGCCTAGATGCTGCACACCATTCACTTTACTTCATAGTTATTGCGGTCTAAGGTGCATCTTTTTACTCACCGCAGCAAGCTGATCCACTCCGCTTGCAGTTCGTGCTAATGTTACGAGATCTTCTTGCATCTTGTCTACCCATGATTTTATCCTACAGAAACCAAAAAGAAAAGACAGACATCCAATCAGACCACTGGCACATGGAACTTGCATACAATTATATGAAACGGGAAAAAGTCAGAATATGGTGACATATGTTGATAAATATGTTGATAAAATTGAATACAAAATGTACAAGGCTTGTCTTTGATTACTACAAAATAATAAGCTTGTTATGGACCAAAATCTTCAAGCTACACCCTGGTGGTCTTTTGCTGCCTCAAATCTAAGCCACTTGCTTTTTTTGTTCTTTTACTTTTCATCAGCTGGAGTTTGTCAGATGCTCTCCAGGACAGACACTGTCTTCACCATCAAGTGTATCACTTTAGCTGCCTCTTGTTGACAAGTACCGAGGTCTGTTTCCAAATGTGATAGAGCCTAAGTTACCTTCTTTTTTTCCTTTTTTTTTTTCTTTTTTCAATAGATCCTCTCCCCAGCCTTGATGACCTGATTCTTCTCATACAGTGTTCTGTGGCGGCCATCGCACTAAGCTGGCTGTAAACCAAGCAGGCTACCCTATCTATTACTAGCTGTAGCAAAGATCACCGCAACAGAGCTGGTTCTCTGCCTGCCAGGACAACCTGCCTCACCTGCAGCTCACTCCCACCACCACCTTTCCTGAGGGCTTTGAGGTCCCTCTCACAACAGATAGCAAAAGCAGCAAAAAACAGCAACTGGGAGCAGGCTGACAAACCAGAATAAATCTTCTGATCTATAGCCACTCTCTGGACACTCCAAGGAAGGAGCAGCAGGACAGACAGAGCGGGCACAGGTGGCACAAGCTGTTTTGGCAACACGCATCCGCGCCTGGCTGCTGTTTTTCACCAGGGAACAGGCGGGGATTTGCTGGTGTGCATGCTCAGCTCCCCGTGCCCAGTAAACCTGACTCTTTGGAAAAACATTGGATCCAATACAGTTTTTATGTTTCTGTGCCATGTCACGTTTTGTAGTAGGAAAGGAGCCATGGTACAAGTTTGTTCCAGTGAGGTCCATGTTCAGAAGAAGGCTCTATCGCTTGCCTGGCCAGAAAGTTTGAACTCCAACTCATCTATCCTTGTCACTATCATAGCTCTCTGCTCTGAGATTTGGAACAGATACACGTATTTATCCTAGCCATTTCCTAGCCTTAATTTGATGCCCAAGGAATGACTGCTTAGATTATTCATGAAAGTAGAAAAGACAGGAAAAAGAGAGACTCTTTTTTGCTGCAATATGGAAAATTCGGAAGATTAAGAGTGGACATGGAGGACTGATTTTACTCCTTATTTCCATGGCCATTAATACATTTTTTGTTAAACCACAAACTATATCTTAAAAGGGCGCAATCTCTATCACGGGGTTGTAACGTGGTTACCTTTATTAAAGGATCCTTCCTCATGCTTTTGAAGAAAGCAATTAGTTATCCAAACACAAAAGATTTGGGGCTATGACACTTAGTGTGACGGACCTTCTGGCAGCCCAAAAGGTGCACAGCTAGGAATGGGAAGTACCTAGACAGGAAGGTACTGAGATTCAGTGCCAGATTCAAGAAAGATCCCTCTTCTCAATCAATAATGGGTCTCTCTCCAACCAATACACTGTCTCTCATGAATTCTATATGAATCCTATTTGCCACAAGCGAAAACTCTGACACAGTAAACAACACCTTTTTTAAGGGTTGGCTCAAAATATCTTTGAGGCCTTCACAAAAAAATCTGTTGCAGAAATTGAACTAGCAAGTCCTAATCATGGTTTCTCTTTAACCATAGCTTCTGCCCATGATACAACTGTTTTCATCCTCCCTCCAGCCCCTGGCCTGGTTTGTTTGACACGCTCATCTATTGTCTATTGTGCCATATCCTTTATTTTCTATTGTGTCGCATCTTTATTTTTCCCTTACAAATCTTTGGATAAAGAACAGTGATTTCACTCTGTCTGTACAGCACTTCCATTATTTCTTCACTGGATTCCAGGTGTTAGAGACATATAAAACCACATATATTCAAACACCCTGAATTAAAAAAAAAAAAAAAAGGAATGGAAATTTAGACTGAAATTATTTCACTACTTTCATTCATCACTGAGCAATTTTAATTGATCTGGATCCCAGGGGCAAAAAGCTTTCAGAAGATTGTCTACCCTTGAAAATCTTCTCAGTGCACTCAACGAAGACCGACTTCTAGACCAGATGGCAGAATGTTGAGCTATAATCCCAAAATTTTTGGAAGAAAACTATATTGATTGAACAACTATGTACGCCAAATCAATAATGCGAGGGGAGAACTTATCACACAGGTTGTGATTATGTAGATTTCCATGAACAATATTTTTAGCTTGCAGGTATATTTTCTAATTTGGGCCAAGCTTTAAAAAACTCTTAAAAGACTGTAAAATCAATGCTTCTAAATAAAATAGTTCCGAAGTCTTGACAGGAGGAGTTCCACTGTACAAAACACTCACTGAATTCTCCAAGAACAAAAAGGATTCACAGAAAATTATGAAAGTTGTAAAAAAAAGTGTAACATGGAATGTACAAAGTGCTTACTGGGATAAACTCCCTGTCACTTCAAAAGGACTGATACGTACTAGAACAGTTGTTAAGAATTCAGTCATCTCATAGCTGATTAGCAATAAACTGCTAATGAATTAGTAAGGGTAAACCCCTTCACTACCAATAGAGCCTTTTTATGGCAAACTACAGGAGTGGGTATTGGAAGAAGGGCTTTACCAAGTGTCTTCAACGGAAATCTTACTGATATGTCGTTTCCAGAGGTACCACCTCAACATAGCAATGTGAAAAGAGGTTTACCTCAAAATGGGCCTACCTCTTAACTTGGTATATCCCCCACTATCTTCACAAATCCTGAGAAAGCCAGGGAGTGGTAGCAGAATGAGTAAAAAGACTGGAGATTCCATGAGTTTGTCCTCCAGTGCTCCACCACAACTCTCTGCTGCAGGGTTTAACATCTCATTAAACACTTATAAAACAAAGAATGCTACAGGAAAGACCTCCAGATGGACACAATATTTTAACAGGTCTAACTGAGCAGCCCTTTCTCTAGATCTTTCCTGATACTTCTTACCCTTTGTGTGATTTGACCAATCTTCAGGCTATTTTGCCATTCTTTAGTGACTTGTTTCCAGCACGATTTGAGTCACCAAGAGTACTCTTGCTGCCTTATTTCTTTGCTCATTCACATCCTACATCTCTAACATGGCCACATGAAAGTGATGTATGTTGGGATTTAGGGACTAATTACATTTTCATTGACTATTACAATTGATTCCATTATTGTTTTAGTGCTCCCAAACCTTTCCTTCTGTACTTTGCTTTCCAAAGTCTGGTGTAAAATAAATTAACTTCCTGGTTTAAATCTCCACGAAGCCCTTATATTATATAAACATTTAGTTCTGTATAGAAATCAGTGTGTTAAAAATCACCTCTTATGGTATATTATGTTTACCATAGCTTTAAGCCCATCATGCGTATTAGTGAGAACAGTACCAGCTCATAAGCACGAGTATGAACAAAAACAAAAAAAAATGCTATCATCTTCCCTCTTTGAAAGGTTTCTATTTTTTTTGTGTGAAAGAATGAGGTATATGAAAGTTGAAAAAGTGAAACCCATTACCCAAAAGTGTTTTCAAAAGCATAAAATAAATAACTGAACATACTGAGATTTTTTTATGATCCATTTCAGTTATAAAAATTCTAGGTGTTATTTCTAAGAGGAGTTGATAGAAAAAAACAGGGAGGATTGATTTTTAAATTGACTTTTTTCATTTCCCACTGCTTTGTATTTTTACTGGATATATTCCTTTCTGTCCTAAAAGGAAACTGGAATGGTGAAATGATATATTAGTTAGTTGGTTAAACTTGAATTTTTGGAAGAAGTAACCCTTAAAAGCATGAATTACTTGCTACTACTATTACTTGTAACTGAAATATGGATCATTTTCCTCTTTAACTCACAAAAACATTCCTGATTTTTCAATAAATACTTCTTATATATTGTCTAGAATTCCTGCCTCCACACCTTGCCTTTTGAAGCTAGTCACCTAGACTAGTTTTTGTTTTCTTTTTTTTTGTTTTAGTTTTGCAATTAAACTAGGCCCCTGCTTCAGTCTATAGAAAAAGGCACCCCCAGAGGTGACCCGTTCTCTCTCAGCCAGGTGAGCTGACCTACCTACCTCCTACATTGCCTCTATAGGAGCCCTGGACAATTTTGGTTCCTAGTTCACGTTCTCCAGCACAGCTAAGCTACACATTTGACTTTTAGGCAGATTAGGGTAAAATGGAATAGGAAGAAATCCACCTTCATTCTAATTAATGGCAATTTCACTCCCCAGCTGTAACTTAAATGTAAATAATAATGCTTCTTGCAGTACTGACTGTATATTTTCCTTTAAATATTAGACCTTCTATAGTGGAAACTGTCCTTTTCTTACTTGCCTGTATAGCAGCTAGTACGGCAGGGTCCAATATAATAAAAAGTAATATTTTAGAAAGGGTTTCTCTAGATTACTATCAAAAATAAAAATGATAAAATGGCATTCTACAACTCTGAGGAAACTCATCATGATTACTCTTTCCTTCCCACAAGAATTTAAATAACTTCATTAGTAGTATTTACAAGGTCTAAGATGAGCATTTCTGCAACTCAACTCTCCCAACTTGCCACCAGACAAAAGTGTACATTTGAGATAATTCATGCTCCTCATAGACTGTTTTTCAGAAATGGACACAATCACGGGAAAATTTGGAAAATTTGTCAGAATGTTTAAAATTAAACTTTTTTTTTTTTTTTCCAGTTAAGGAATCGTATTATCTCATTGCATTTTTTTGAAAAAATGTTTGTCTTTAAAAAAATGAAACAGGAGCCTTTAGGCACTTAAATGCTTGTCTGGTGCTCCTTTTAACTGAAGCCTGTAGTGCAATATCTGTCTGACAGCTGCTCATGGTCAGGGTTTATTTAACAATTGGAAAGCTGTCACAGCAAACGTGAGCTCCCACGACTTAAAGAAGCAGCAGCTATTTTTCTTCTGCAAAGGGCACCAACAGAAAGCCTGTACAAAAGGCTAGTTTGTTCCTATAGTTATTAGTTTGGCATGAACATTGCAACGGGTGTTCCACTGAAAGGTGATTACATTTTGTGATACAACTGATTTTAACCCCCTTCTCCCACACGCCGGTTTTCCCCATATCAAGCAATGACTAGACAAAAGGAGTGTGCACATGCCTTTCCACAGCAACTTCTAAGGGATTTGAATGATGAAGGAGACTGTCTGATTAAAGACAGACAGACACATGTAATTTACTGGGGAATTAGAAGGTACAACCCTGCTGCTGTCGCCTGGGCTTGGATCAGATTGATGAAGAAACAGCCAGAACACTCCAGAGCTGCCCATCCACATTATACTGTTAATCAACACAGCATTAACAGCTACTTTGACAGCACAGAAAGCATTTTTTCTTTTTTTCTTTTACCTTTTTTCCTTTTTTTTTTCCTTTCTTTCCTTTTTTTTTTAAAGCAAGACAATTGTATTTCCTAAAGTCAGTCGATTTTCACAGGTACACCCCTAGTCACGCTCCAAGCAGAACTTACTATAGTAGGTGCCAGCCTAGGAAATCCTTTTAACTTCATTAAATCCTGTTTTTATGTTAAAGCCATATACCAAACCATACTTGCAGAACAGATCACTGCTCAATTACAAGGGTAAAAGAAACCGAGAGATCTAGATGTAGGGCAGCCTGGCTATAACCTTTTTCCTGCTGAAACTGATGCAATTTTTTTCTGCTGACTTCAAGGAAAATAGATTAAAGTAATTATAGGCCATAGCTTTAGAGACCACTCACACTAATTTAAGGTCCATTAGCTGACTTCTGCTTGGATAATATTTTATAATCTAAAGAGGTAGGCGTAGAACTTAACTCTGCCAATTGAAGTCACTTGGTATGTTGGAGAGCCATATCCAGCTCTTCCTCTATTAAGATTACATTTTGCTTAAGTTTCTCAATAGTTCTTGCATACAAAAATGTCAACAATTCAAGTAATGAAAGCTGTAAGTAACCAGAGGAAGAAGTGTTTTTAAAATAGGCAAATGCTTCTTAGATTATCAAAAAGGAAAAAAACTGTATAACATATTGCTCCAAATTCAACAGAAAAGTGGTGTTTGGAAAATGAAGATAAGTGAAATTAGACTCAGAAACGATGAGAGAGCAAGCCTTAATATATTCTTTCAAGCTAACCCCACTCTATTTTCTTGCTCAGAAAAAAACCTTCACTTGCAGGACCAGATGCTTTTTCAAAGATTTGCTGTCTGTGAAGGAGAGGGGAAAGTCTACAAAATTATTATAAAAGCAGGATTCTCAACCTTTTTTTGTCCCTCTTAGGCAACACTAAAGGGCAAACAGAAACTGTTATTGTAATTTATAGAAGGCATGTGAAAGAAGAACATATGTTCCAATGGAATTACTAACCTTCTCCCCAGAAATTACCCATGTTGCTCCATTTAGACCTCCAACTGCAAAACTACTGAGTTTTAATACCACTATATATTTTGATGACCTATTAAGCTGACAGTACTCGTATTTCAGGTACGTGGGTGGATGGATAGATTTCTAGAGAACCAGACTTTGGAAGGAGTGATAAAAGCAGGTTTTGTGAAATGCTGAACAAACTGTCATAGTGTGCTAAGATCCCACTGATTCTAAATCAGGGAAAGAAAAGGACTGGGTACGGAAAGACTGATGCAAAGATCACTAAAATCTTGGTTATCCAATCAAACTCTTGAGCCTCCACTGCATAGCCAGAAAATGAATAAAATAGGGTTATGTAATTTAGATGTGATGTAAAAAAAAAAATAATAATAATAATGCAAAGTCATCCACATAAGCATTTGTGAATTTTCCAGATCTTATTATAGGATTTGTAACAGCCCAATGAGATGCCACAGAGAGGAGGAGATTTAAATTCACCATCTTGAGACACGCTGACCTCATTCTATAACTTCTATGGTTATGAACCCCTCAGGGTGGTTTACAGCCGTCCAATACTCCTCTTTCTGTTGTTTGGAAATTTTCTAATGGACTCTGCCAAGGTATGACAGCTTACAAGTATAGTATAAAAACTACAGATACTAAATAACAATTTGCAAAGAAGTCAAGGATTCAGAAATTTAAGTGAGAGGGGGGTGTGCTGCAAGTGTTGTGAGATCCCACTTTATTCCAATGTGATAATGATACGGGCATGTATATCCACCGCCAGCTATCTGTTGAAAAATATATCACTCAGTTTTGTATAAATGTTTGGAAGAACTTTTATATAATAAAAGCAAAGCACAGAATAATTCATGACATTTAGCTGAGTGAGGAAAATAGGGAAGCTATGCTATCTCTGTGCATGCAAATGGATGCACAAAACGCATCATCTACTTCATAGGCAAAGACATTTCCTCTGTTGGCAAGAAGATGAAAAAATGGTACTTTGTTTCTTTGCCCTCGCTGACTGTCTTATCTGCCCAAATGTGACAAGCTGCTGTCCATGTAGTCTGCAAGGACTTTCCAGATATAAGACAGTCCCAATAGCCAGGGCCAGAGGAACCCTCTTGCTCTTTCTTGTTTTCAAAATGTAAAATCCTTGCTTGGAATAGTTATTTTACATTTGTCAAATTGAAATGTTTGGGGAGTAAGACATAATTTCTGTGTCATATCTGTCATTCTGTAGAAAGGGTCAATGTAGACAGAAAACTCTTCAGGATAGACTTGATTTTTAGTAGCAGACATTTTAATGTTTAGACTTGGGATTTTTGAGCTTTATTTCACATGTTTAAGCCATCCAGTCACAGAAGCTATTATGATTTTCCAACAATTTTCCAAATACTCCTTCTCTATATAAACCTAGTTATTCTCCATCGTAGCCTTCACAGAACAAGCACACAGGAGCACTTGCTAATGACTGCTCTACCAACTGCTCTTTCAAGGAACCCCTGTATACCACAGATAAATGGGGCACTAGGAACCCAGTGATGAAGCAGCATTAGTACAGACAGAAGGAGAAGGAATGGCCTCCTAATTTGGCCAGCAGCTCAGGAGATTTAAGTTCCACCACTGACTTCCAGGACTTTGGCAAGTGAAGGGCAGACCTGTCACACCTCAATGACTGCCTATGTCCTAACAAATGGTTTGCTTCTTAATACTGAGTCACAGAGGCAGGTTCCAGGATGGAAATGGTCAACTGTGGATGGCACTGTGAGCTGCTCAGTGTTTGCCCCAGTGCGTAGAAAAGCAGAAACATTTCTCCATCCTTACCCAGAACTTCTAGGCCCAACTAACTCCTTCACCCTGACATCTCTTTTGTAGCCATGGAGCACAGCTTGATTGGCTATTTTGCCATCACCTTCCAGCAAAACCTTGCCTAAACATCTCCATCAGAAGACTTCAAGGATGGATCTGGGAACAGCACCCTCTGACCCAGTGGTTGGACCCACCCCCTGCTGCTCACTCCCACTGAAATACCCTCTCCTCATGTTTCAGTTCAGTTCTTCATCTGTAATTGCACTTATCACTTTAATAATTGTGTGGTAGATTCCCCAAAGCATCCAGAATTTAAACAGGACTGACCAAATAATTCCTTAAATATGGTGTTCACTTTCAAGAGCCAGGATCAGGGCATGGTCATATTATTTTATCCGTTTTTTCAGTACAAACCAAGTGGCTGACAGGTGTTTAGCCACACATGTTCATAATTACAGCTTCTGCTTCACAAATATTTCCCTTCATTTTGCCAAAAGTGTTCTTTTGGAGTCTGAAGCTTCCTAGCAAATAACATGAAAAATATCCTCTAATGGAAATTACTGTTGCACAAAATATCATTTAATAATTTAAGCTCAATCTTTAATGTGAGCCTGACAAATGGAATCAGCTGCAACATCACCATCAGCTGTAAAAAGAACTCCTTAAAAATTATTATGTTTTAATTATCAAAGATTATAGTGCTAAAACAGTTTAACAGAGAAGACATAACAGATTTTCAGCTCAAATGACTGTCAGTAATCCTCAGATATATTTCATTAAAGGCTTTTACAATCAGATATACATCTAGTACCATTTATTGCTTAGCATTGAAAAAACAAACGCTCAAAATCTAGTTACCATTTCTATGGCTGAGAAATATAAATTCAAAATGAAGAAGCCCTAATTTGTTTCTAATCTGTACTAGATGAAACACAGTTATTTGGTTTTAAATTGCAATGGTCTAACATATGGCCTAGCATATAGATCATAGAATGATAGAACAGAATAGTTTGGGTTGGAAGAGACCTTTAAAGGCCATCTAGTCCAACCTTCCTGCAATGAGCAGGGACATCTTCAACTAGATAAGGTTGCTCAAAGCCCCATCTAACCTGGTCTTGAATGTTTCATGGAGGAGCAGCCTCCAGAGAGACCGGGGTGTATTTGCCCCCACGGGAGTTCCCCCAGAATAGAACTTAAAATGCCTCTCATCCACTCTTTGCTTCACCTGTGGTAACTCATATTTAAAGAGTGTCCAATGCAATCTGGATGAAGTTTATTAATCATAGAATCACAGAATGGTTTGGGTTGGAAGGCACCTTAAAGACCACTGAGTTCCAACCCCCCTGCCCTGGGCAGGGACACCTCCCACTAGACCAGGCTGCTCAAAGTCCCATCCAGCCTGGCCTTGAGCACCTCCAGGGATGGGGCATCCACAGCTTCCCTCGACAATCTGTTCCAGTGTCTCACCACCCTCACAGTAAAAAATTTCTTCCTGATATCCAATCTAAATCTACCCTCTTTCTTAATCTACCCTAGCCGTTACCCCGTGTCCTATCGTAACACTCCCTGATCCTTCCTGTAGGCCCCATACTAACACATAATACAAACACAGATACTCCACTAAAATCATACATTCAGTTTGGTAAAAAGGAGACTGAAACTGAATCTCACACACATCACTAAAGTCATTCCAGTACTGAAGCAATGGAACCTGGATTAGAAGCTGGTCCCTACGCAAAGTTAACACTGCTATTTTTTGATGGTTTTATATTATATGGTAAGTCTACTAATGGTATAATGCCTTCAGAAAATGAAAAAGGATGTCTTAAAAAAATAATTGAAAAGTAAATCTCAGTGTAATGGAACTTTTCAAAGTGCTTAACTGCACAATTTTGCTAAGGCGTTTCAGGCAAAAAAGATTATCAGTTGTGTTTAGCATATCAGACTCATACTTTAACAATAATTTATATTGAAATTACTTTTTTCCAAAATTAATAAGCATTACATTTTAGCCTCAGAAAAAAAGTATAAGGAAATTAAAATATGGCATACTGGATACCAGTAAAGAAGAGATTGAAGGAAAAAAGAAAGAGTTTCATGCAAACCGGGAACATATTCAGAAACTTACTTATGCACATCCATCCACATGTATGTGCACCAATTTACCTCAGTGAGAATTTTATCTGAGCCACCCAACTTGTGCCATTACCGTTGCAGTATCGTGTTTTCATGAATCTAGAATGCAGAAGCTATACATACGGACTGAGGGTATGTGCTCTCCATACTGAATAAATTATACAGGCCACCGCAATAAGACACACACATTTATCTCCTTAAAGCATGCAATTAGTTTGATCTGCTGTTTGCAGTGGGACATTTACCTTTTTTTCATAATATACATGAAGAAACCGTAGTATCTATGTATAACTGTGTGAAAATGGAGACTACATGTCTTTATAACAATGCACCAGAATATCACTGTACCATGAGATGTTATGATCACACTGGATTCAAAGCCTGCCTCAGCCTGACAAAGAAATACAAGATCAGACCTCAGATTGAAAAAAAACTTAATAAAGTAATGTAAAATATATAGTAATTCAGATAAAAATTAAAACTTTATCTTTTCTATTTTTAGATTACCTGTCATTGACTGTATACAGAGTTACCTATTTTGGTTCAAAGAATTGAACGTATATACTTAACAGGAATGCCAATATAAGCTTTCAGAGAAACGACCACATGTCCATCTCATTTTGTCCCCACCTACGCTTCTGAAAAAGTGAACAGAAAAACTTCCCTTGAGTTTAGCAACACATGAATACGTACTTAAATCAGTGTATCTCACTGTCTTTCAGGGAATTAAGGTATAAATCAACGCCCATATTAAAGATCAGGCGGTTTTTTGTTGGGTTTTTTTTATTGTTTTTTTTAGCGACAAAAGTCTATATTAAAGTACTTCACCTCTCATAGAATATATTAGGTAAGCGCAACTAAGGCAATGACATTACGTCAGCAGGGAGCTCAGTTGCTCACTCCTCTATCTTTATCCGAGTGTCTGAGGTAGGTTTTGGTTGTAGCAGCAGAAGTCCCGCAGCACACAGGACTGACACTGGCACCAGCAAGTCATTGTTGTGCCCTGTGCCAGAGGCTTTGCTGCAGCGAGGTACATGAGCAGATGCCTAATGCCATCCATGCAAGTGGCACTAACCATATAATTTAAGTACACAGCAGAACTGGGAGTCTACACTCAGATCCTGTACAGCAAGTCCACTTTTTTTGGGTTTGCCTCTTGCCTAAGTGTAAAAGTTAAATGTAAAAATAGAGGGATGCTTAAAGATAAACAGGTGTTTATGCACTCTGGAAGACAAGGCCTGATTGTATAGAGAGCATCTTCCTTATAACTCTGCGTGAAATAATAATAATTAATAATAATAACATATAATAGTTATTATTAAAAAGAGATGTTATTTATAATGGTCATTTAATATGTAACTCACTTTGAAAACATTCTATGATCATTTAAGCACTGAAAAAAAGCAACAAAGGTTGACAAAAAAAAAGGCAGGGTTTTTTTACACAACTCAGCTCTTTACTAGCAAGCTTCAGGTTTCTGTGGTGTTGATCCCTCTTGTTTAATAATGACAAGGATTCATAAATAAAACATCTATTATATCAGACAGCAGAATGCCACCTTCTGATAAACCCATGTAGTCTAAGACCAAAAAAAAAAGTGACTCCAACTGTACTCCATCAATGTAATGCTATTGTTCTTCTAATTTATGATGGTTTTTTCAAATTGTTATATATTTTAAGACATTTTTGTTGTACAATGTACTCCAAAGAGTATTAATTGTAAGCTGCACACCCAAATTAATCAGCTGTTTCATTTGCAAATATATTCTTCCTTTCAAAGCCTGACTTCCAGTGTGCAAAGCTGTCACCTCCCTAATGTGCCACTGCTGTGGCATGTGCAGTAATAACATTTCTAGTAATGAACAGACATTTTTTTGGAAAGACCTAAATAGGCTCCGTGTTCTGAAATGTAGGCACTATCTGCGTTCGATGCTGCAATTTAAAACAAAAAGTAAAATATCACGACAAAAGATGCAAAAGATGCAAAGCAGAGATTATTGTACAAGCAAAAGACTGGCACGGAATATTAATTTTCTACAGAAATTAGCATCAAAATTAGCATAGCCACGCTGTCTTAAAATTCTTTCCATTTCACGAAGTCGCGCTGAATTACACTATGTTTTTGCTAAAGGCGCAGCTGGCGTGTTGTGGTTCCTGGGATGCAAATGCATATTAATGGCTATTTGAAAAGGATAATAGTATATGAGAAAATAATCAATGCGTTCTTTTCCTCCTCTTCAAGAGGTTATCAGTCTGTTCCCACACACACTGCAGTTTTCTGTCTTGAAAACAGTTTTGAAAACTGTGTATTACAGCCTGAGGTCCAAATCCATGAACCCTTGGCAGGTTAGCTACCCCAGGGGAGGTCAGGACTCTTGAGCACAGGATGAGGACAGTGTCTCCACAGGCTGGTGCGGGTGGACCTTAGATACATTAAAATCATGACTAAGTTTCTCCAGGGTGCGAGACAGACCAGCTGCATATCAGAAGTGCTAGCATACTGTAAAGTACCAGAAAAAATTCAATGCAATTACCCTATAAAGAACCAGCAGCAACCAAAACCATATTTCAGTCTTCCGTTTTACAAAATTAACCTTTTGAAATGGCTAGTGTCAAGCTTCACACGCCAATTCAGTCATGAACAGCTGTGCAGGTCTTATATTTCTGTTGTAATCCTCCAATGGTGATATATAGTATTTTTCTTAAATCTGCAGAAACTGGAGATTGAAGGATAATGCTAAATGTCATTATTGGAGTGATATGAAAGTCTCAGCTTCATTCTTTAAAAGAAAAAGAACTCTCACAGGTAGCTCACAAATCACTTCCATAAACCTTTAGAAAAATAAGAGTACGTGCTCGTGACGTTTGGGCTTCACTTTTGAAAGCCTGTTTGATGAGACAGCAAGTGTTCGATTCAGAAAGCTCAGGCACAGAAATGGTTTCCAACTGCGCACAGGGGCCAAAGGGCTGTGAGGGTCAGTTCACAGCAAAGCTGAACAAGAATGACATTAAATGCAATTCAGCTTTAAAACAATGCCTTCTCAAAGAGGCTTCGCTCTCCTTTCTCAGGCTGGGGTAAATGCTCTAAGGTCGAGAGGCCACAATGCTTGTCATTGCATTCAACGCACATTAAAAAGGCAGGCTATTAAGAAAGAGTCTCTGACATTTACTTGGGAGCCAACCCTCCCCTCTTCCCCTTGTCCCCTTCCCCAATTTCAACACGTTCTCTAATTAAGCATCAATACAACACAATATAATTGAACAGATGTAGCAGTCATTACCAGGAATTACCCATTCCCCTATCAAATCAGAGTGTACAGAAAGGGCTGTGTTTGGAATGGGTGAACGTAATTGCCTGATGGTCCCCAAGAGGGATGTACAAATAGATCAAGACATCACACACGCACAACTGATCTCAGCTCTGACACAAGCTTTTTGTCACTCCCTCATCCATCTTTGCTTACTAGGGTTAACAGTGGCTGGAGTCGACGCCGGACAATTTAATAAATAAGGGCATTGGATGTGTTTCAAATGAAGCATATCAGAACGCAGCATTTAGTGACATTTTGATTAAAGGTCCATACATGGCGAAGACTTTTTATGAGGCAGCTGCTTAAAAGACAATCTATTTGAGTAAAAACAGATCAGGGTAGCTGGTATCCCTTGGCAATTTACTGTGAAACATTTGTTTGCTTCACAACGATCTGATTCACAATCATTGCACTTGCATGGTTGGTTGATTAAATCAGTATCTCTAGCAGTCATTACAGTAAGCAAAGAAAAAAAAAAGTCAATTGCTAAAGTAATGCCCCTCCGTGTTATGCAAAATAGATAAATCACAAGAGTGCATTCCATTTCCTTTTCCAGCACCTCCTTCTCTGTTTCCATTTCCCAGTATAAAGTACTGGGTTTTTAAATTACAGAGTCATAAATAGTATTTAATTAAGAAAAGCGTTAATCCAGAGCATTGGTGACAGCTGTTCTGAAGGGAGTGCACTACCAACAGTTTAATATACAATTGCAGACCCACTGATACTGATCTAGTAAAGGAATGATTCCCTTTTTTTTTTAAAAAAAAAAAAAAGGAAAAAAAAAAGGAAAGAAAAAGAAGGGTATTCAAGTAGAAACACCGGTAATTTGAATCTGATCATGCAAAGAACACAAGCCACTCTCCAGCTCCGGCTGCCTCGCCCTGTGCTGGGAGCTGCTCTGTGACAAGGGATGCCTTGGTTCCAACCTGGGCTATCAGAAGTAACTAAAGACTATTTAAAAGGCCCAGATTTGATGTATTCAGGCAACAGAAAAGAGGAAAATAAGAAAGAGCCTGGCAAGCAGGGAAAATGTCAACTCTGGAGGGTCATGCCACATTTATTTAGGCCTGGATGGGTGTCAGTAAGTAGAAGAGAGCAATAGCTGGCAGGGACAGAAAATGGGAATGAAGGGACAGCTCTTATACTGCAAAAACACAAACTAAAAGATTGAATTGCTTAATTTAGATAAACCTCTGTGAATGAGAGCATTCCAACTTTTTTAAAATTGTATTTTATTTATAAAATGCTACCCTAGGCAGTTTCTAAATTGCTCAGTGAAAAGGCTGTCGATATCATTAGAGAAAGATGAAGGAGCCGTTTAAACTAGGTGCAATTTCTGCATTTCTCTTCATTGTCATGACTGTAATACAATTTTGCTGTGACAACACACCAGATCCCAAGGATACACTGAATGCCTCGACAGCTCTGAATATGTAACATTCCCCAGATGGAAGGGAAGGCAAAAACTTTATTACAACTGTGTTCTCGTGTTCACCATAAAGATAGTTCTGAAACAGTAGAGCCATACCTTTGCCAGACACTCGTTCACTACGTGTCACAATCTGTACAATTTTCTTCTTCATATGCATATTTTTTATAATTTTCTTCTTGATTTTTTCTGCATCTGATGTGTTAGGCTAGTAGTTTTATACCAAAGTTCTTTCTTGCCTGTTCCGTTGCATGCATGTTAAAATAAACTTCACAGCATGGTAAGGGACGTGCCGTTTGCTTATTTCAAAATACTCTCTCACACAGAGGTATTTCTAATGAGTTAGTAGTACCTGAAACCGCTTACACAACATGTGTAAGTCAAATAAAATTGCCTGCAACAAGCACTAACCCATTATCCAAATTTTGTCAAAGATTCTAGTTAGATTGCACAAAATAAAGGTCAATTTTCTCCAGACAAAAACTCATTTGTTACGCTGTGACCACGAAGCCAGCTTTAAATGTAATACCATTGCCCATCTCTTACATCCTAGTTACTGATTAATGCTTCAGAGGTGCGTTACAAGGTCCTGGATTTTCTTTCTCTGCGGATTACAGGCATTATATTAGACGAATATAGCAGATGGGATCCAAACAGGACCAGATTCTTGTGTGATTTGAGTGATCACAACCCAATCAACATCCGCTGAGCCATCTCCATGTGCCAAGAAGGAAGTTTCACTGAGCTGAGTCTTTTATGAATACAAATAGTTGCATTTCCCTCCCTCAATCATCTTCACTAATCTCTCGTTTATTTAAGAGGCTGTTAAAGGACTGCCTCCATGATAGACTGGCCCCTTCTCAAACTCTCGCTTGAATTTAAGAGGGGGATTTTGAGAGAGGTGGGTTGACAATTTAGTAAAAGACTGTTCAGAGATCATGAATCAGGGCTCAAATTCAAGAATGTGTTTGAAATGTATTTATGCTTAAATGTAATATTCAGAATAATTTTAATTTATTTACCTTGGCTTTATCTGGATTATTTGAGAGAGCTTACAACGGCCCTTTGAGTATTAGCCCAGCTTCAGGAAGAAGTAAAGGCAACAAACCCCTTAATTCATCTTGTTGTCTGAAAGTTAAGCAGCAGTAACAGGCATGAGCTTTATGTGCAGACAGTCAACGTATGTTTATCTGGCACTAATTATGAGTGGTTTGTTTGATTCATACACCTTTAATGTTCTGTTACATGATTAACTCTATAGATAGAGACTATATCTTTACTGTAACTGTACACAGTGCTTAGTGCCTGGGAGTACAAATGAATCCTCTGAATGTTTTCCCAGTACAAGGCTGAGATATTTTTCAATGCCTAAAGGATCTGTATACTCAACTTCCATTACATTAAAGACATTCTGAGGGGTATTTGTGTGATCTGCTTTAGGTTTTCACTGTAGATTTTCTAAATTGCCTCTTTGGAACTCTCTGCCTCTTATCATGGACCGGGTGGGGAAGTCAAGTGCCTGAATTGGGCTTTCTGAGCTGCACCCAAGGGCTGTATCATGGGATAAATGGTACAGGAGCTTTCACAAGTGTCTAAATCCCCACAGTTGTTTTGCAAAAGAATACATTCATTCACTAAGTTGTCAACCTGCCTCTCTCAACAAAATCCCCCCCCGCCCCCGCCCCTTAAATTCAAGTGAGAGTTTGCGAATGGGCCAGTCTACCCCATCTCCACCTGCCTGATCTGTGTGGGTAGAGAAGAAGGTAAACAAAGACAGAGACACCTGACCACCCCCATTTGAAGAATTAGCAGGTCCTATTTCTACGAGCAATCATGATTGCTGAAGGCTATCTGGAAAGCATTCTGAGATCAACTGATGTTTAAAAGGCCCTTAGCGCACAACAAAGTAGCACAATCAAAATTTGATCCATTTATACCCCTTTCTAAGCATGTCGCTGAAACATTATCTCTTTTCATTTAAAATACGAGAGTGCAGTGCTATGTGCGATCTGTTGCCTGCAGTACAACTGATGATACTTTAGATAAGAAGGATGAGATAGCTTTCAGTCTTACAAAGGTAACAGACCACTTTAATGAAAGTTTAGACTTTGTGTTTAATATTTAATCAACTTAATACTTTGATTTATGTAGGCTACTGTATATCCTCCAAGGGAAAGAGGAGAGTACTTTCACGAAGAGCATTTGGGGAGAAAAATGTTGACATTTCTACTCAAGTTAAACTCCTAATTGTGTATAAATCTTTTATACTTCTTCTGTTTCTCTGAATAAATTTCTTTCACACTGCAAACACCAAATCAGACATTTCTAAACTGTGGTTTATGATAAGCACTCATCATAAAACACTAGCTTCTCCTCATTTACAGTACAAAAAGAGCACTAGTATCAGACACCAGAAGAAGCATTAATGCATGCACAGTACAAGTCTATTGTCACGCTGTTGAACTCTGTAGAAATCCTTTATTGAGACAGCTAAAACCAGTTCTTGATACAATAAAACAAAATGGAGGCAAACCAATGACGTGCCATGTGAAAAGGCTAAAGAAGAAGGGAGTAATAGATTTATGCACAAAAGTAAATAAATTCTTAATGGTGGTGTCAGATTTGGATATGTACATCTTAAGTACACAGTGTTAGTTGAGATGGAAGGTCTATGTATGTAAACTTTAATATCACAATACAAGGGTTTCTTCCATACACTTTTTTTATAGCATACAATATAATGAGATATTGAAAATGTGCATCAAAGTACTATAAAAGTATCTGATAGCTGTATGCTTTCCTGTATAAGCAAGGTATTGGCAGTCCGGTTACCATACCCTTGAAAACTGGTAAATGCAATATAATCAAGTAGCACGTTCTGGACTAGTAAACTGTAAAACCTGTTGGTATTCACTGTCATGGTGAGATTGCAGTATTCTCTCTTCTCCACTTCTGATGGGATACTACAAAATTGTCTCTTGCTCCACCTAAAATCATATACGCCTTACCAAGTGCACATTTAGTGCATTGACTTTTGACTTTTTCCATTTCCTTTCAAATGCCAATCCAAAAAATATGTCAGCACAAGAAGAGTCACATTATCATTCACACAGTCCATTGGTAGCGGTCTTGGGGAGGGAAAGGGGACAGATTGATTTTGTTCCCGCAAGAAAAAAAGTAAGTGACCTATGAAATGTGAAGCTGACCTTTTATTTGTTATCAGTCATCTGGACAAGTAAAAGGGACCACCCTCTTTGTTATGCTTATTGGCCTTTTGTCAACACTACATGCTCCAAATTGGTATTCCCTGAAAGGCTAAACAAATTACAAGTGACCTGCCAAATCATAAAAGAAATCATGGCAGAACCATGAAAAGAATCATCATCCTTGTCATGGGTTCACCGGACTTTTGGGCAAGAAAGTGTGAGCAGAAATAGCTTTGTCCTGCAAACTTCTAACATCTCCAACCTCAGAGAGAAGCAGCAAGCAAAACCGACGAGAGCAGTTGTACCATTTCACATCCACTCAAATCCTCAGCACTCATGTGATGCAGCAAAATAAGTATCTCATTCTACATTACCTTGCACTACTTTTACCCCAGGTTGATTTCTTTTAGCAGCCTCCAGAGTAAGAATGACATGATGATACAGAAACCAAGTCCTACTACTTTGCCGTCGTGAAAAACTGGTGTTAATCAACAAGGCATTTAACATTTCAAAAGAAAAGCCAACAAACAACTTTCTATGTGGCTATAGTTAAATGATAAAACATCATTTCTTTCTAAAGCTACCTGATAATGGATTAAGGGAGGTGCTACCTGCTCCTTTCCAAGCTTGCCTCTCCCACAACCACGGGACAATTGCTCAGGGTCAACCAGCTCTCTTAACTTGCCCAGGTGACACGTCACCTCTAGGCACTCCAGGCCAGCGCGTCTCATGGACTGGTCACAACTGATTCCTCCAGAGTTGTGTCTACTCACACCTTCTCTAGGGACGTGTTATTCACCTTGTACAGCCTCAGCATTTAATACTGGATTTCTCACCCCAGGCTTTTTTTTATTCATGGCACCATGCTAGCAAGCCTAACAATTGGCAAAGTGCTGAGGTCAGCTGTCCTGTAGCTTGACTCCACAGAATCCGAACTATGGCTCTATTTTACATACGTTTACCAAGTTCCTCATTCATTAGCTCGTGCATTCTTCCAGTAGTTCTCATCTTCTATCATACACATACCATTTAATTTATTGTTTTAACCACATGCTAAATACATTCTCAAGCCCCAGTTACTAGCAAACAGCACATGTTTTATTTGTGCTATGTATTTTCAACTGCCTGTTTGGATGTTTCTTGGTCTGCCCATCTGCTACAGGTGGGTCTGTGTAGACTTCTGTTTGTCCTTTGAAAGTCACTTCCACGACTATGGAAGCCTACTTGACAGTTAAGTGTTTAACTGCTTTATCAGCCGTAACTCAAGCTCCCGTTACTTAAGAGACATGCACACAGCAGAGTTAGTATTTTTCAGACTCATGTAACACTTTAGCCTTAATCAAAGAAAAAATGGATGCTGTGACATGTTCCTTTCAGCTAAATTCTATTAATTCAGTAAAACTCTTATTGCAAATAATTTCACTGTTTAAGGTCTTAAATAACATGATTCTTTTCACTGAACTCAATGAAGCCTATCTAAGCAGAAAAAAAAAAAAGGAGTTATCAGTAGGTATTTTGAAGAGTTATTTTTATTTTTTAAAAAATCATTTTGACAAGGTTAAAGCAAATTTACACATGTGCTTCAGGCAAAATCTGACCACTTTCATGCTCCCTAAAAACTCTTTTGAACAAAGTGAAATGAGGAAGAATTAAAAAAAAAAAAAACCAACCCCGATACTAGAGAAACACAAAGCTGTTGTTGAAGGAAAGCATATCATTTCTGTGTTGCCTGTAGTGTAATTTTTTTTTCACATAGTTCTGTTTCCAAAAGATGCTGAACGGCTATAAAATATTTCCACTGATTCTCCACTTTTATGTCTTCACATCTTCACAATCACGATTACTTCCAAGACTCTATATAATCAATTACTTTAAGTAAAAAGCCATTCTAACTCATGACACCAACACATTAAAATTGCATCACTTCATAAAGAAACAGCTTGAGGAAAATCACAGTACATACCTAAAACGTTCAACGTGGTCTTTGGATGTTAGCACTAAACAGCCAGAATTCCTTGCACGAGAGTGAACGCTTCACAGCACGGAGTAATGGCATCCGTAAATATGGAGCATGACATGCTGGAAGCATCTGAACAACAGTAATTGCAGCTTCTACTTGAAATTCTTTCGGGGAATTTGATGAGCTCAAGTTACAGTACCACAATGAAAAATTCATACTTTAAGAATGGACAGGAGAATGGAATAATGAAGTAATGAAAGAAAAGACTTCAGGGGACTTGCTTTTTCCCCTCTTTATTGTGGGCCTGCTCCTCTACAAAAAGCAAGTGTCTGCTATAAAATGAGAAATCTCTTCAAATCATAACAATTCCAAAGAAATACAAAGTAAAGGGGTGAAGAAAGAAAAAGCTATGAAACTTTGATGGGTATTTTCATCACTTTCAAAATGTTCACTGGTGTCAATAATGTTGAGATTTTTCTCAGGAAACCTGCGTGCAGTTAGAAACCATCCTGAAAAACATCACTGAAACAGAAGCTATGTTCATATTAGCAAACACGGTGGCACAACAGGAGCAAACCTGGGCAGTAAAGCAGTTATTCTGACGACAAAATGCCCAAACCAGGTGCACTTGGGGCATTTTGGACTTCATTACAGTTTGGTCTGTGGACTGAATGCCTGTGAGCAGTTAGAGAATGTTGGTCGTGCTCTTGAAGCACAACTTCCAGTTCATTTTCACCTGGAATAAAATTTGCGGACACCAATAACACTCAGCAGTGTGAATCCAATGTGTACATTCCTGATCTGAACAAAAATGCTAAGCACACCAGAATCTACAGCTAAACTTAGTAAGCTTTTGCAATAATATTTATATTCGCTTTCTCAGGGTCACCAGAATTCCCGACACGATTCCGTCTTGATTGATTAAGAACTTTTTTTTTTTAAACTGAGACCACTGCAAAATAGTTTGCAACATAAAGATTTGATTTTTATGCTCATTTTATCCCTTTATCACTCATTTTCATAATGATGGCCTTTACTGCAATCATTCCATCAAATCACAACTAAATCAAAATGCATTCAACCTCTGGTACGAGCACGAAAGATCAGAACGGTTTGTCTCCAGTGCCAGTGCTGTGCAGTCCAGTGGTACTCGCACGATGGTTGGGGATGAGGGTGCATTGCCTACTTTGTCAATACATCAAGCACTATGAAAATAATTTTACAACTCATGTTCTTAATACTTATTATCAATCTAAAAGGGAAAGTTAATTTATGTAGATATTTATATAGATATTTATATAGGTGGCTAATTTGTTATTTTTATCAGCCTGTATGTGTGGAAAATACATTATCCTTGGACTCCTTTCCTTTCTCAACATCCTCCTTGAACTGAGAGGCCTGAAATGGGTGCTGTACTCCAGGTGCAGCCTCACCGCTCCTGAGAACATGGGCAAGAGCGATGGAGCTTACGGTACGAGTGGGATACAGCATGAGTTTCAAAGCAGTTCCCGGAGTTATAGCTGTGGTGTACCTGGGCATCAGGGCTGTGCCCGTGTGCACATCCGGTGTGCCTGGGCCATTAATTCCCTGAGCGGGCCAGGAACTCCTGCACAGATGAGCCCAGGGACTGATCTGACACAAAGGATTTACTTTAGCCAAGGTAAATGACTGAATCCCAGCCACTTCCACAGCAAAGTCACTAAATGGCGCAGGAGCTTTCCAAGTGGGAATTTTGGCCAGTCCTGAAGATGCCCCCAGGAAGCTCCTGCTGTACCTGGACTGATTTGGACCTTTCACTGCATTGATAACATCCTTTGGGCTGATCTGGCCAGGCACTCTCCTAGGTGGTTTCTGCCGCAGAATTAACTAAACTGTACATTGATAGGTTATTTTTTAGCGTTCAGCAGAAACTGGTCCTGCAAGTGAAAGCATGGTCATACAGGACAGCCTCTTGTACATAAGTAAGACAGTTAGGGGATGTTTTGTATGTACTTTAAGATAATTTATAGTGATGGATCACATCTGCACATAAGATGATGATGTAGGACACTGGCCACTGGATATAAGAATTCAGCAGAAGAGTGCCTCATTATAAATTATAAGATACTTCTTACAGTTGCTTTTTCAGAGATGTTTTGAATGTAACGCAACTATATGCAGAAAAAAAATGATAGATTACTTTGAATTTTAACTTTTACTAAAACACACACAAAAAAAAACCACACAGGAAAAGTTATTATTTTCACAGCAGTTTTAAACAGACCACCTAGGTTTTTAAATATGTGCATATGTGTGTATATGTAAATATCTGCATATACACACAAACATAACTTTACACAGAAGTCTTTTGCAATGATTCATGAATACATCAAATGATTAATTCCAAATACATTTTAGCAGTAACAGAAAAATGCAACATTTACACAGCTCAAATTCATAGTCATCCTGGAAATCGTTTTAGTAGTTAATGGATGTAACTCCACTATTTCTCATTCTCTAACTACTTTTAATAGAAGATTTTTTTTCTCTACTCTCATATTAAAAGGTATTTATTGAATTAATGTCTTTATTTCTTTTTAATGTGTGTGGAACCACTGCTGTAAACAAACCCGCATGAACACATGTGTGTGTAGATTTACATAGACATATCTTTTGACACATCACTATAAGAGAATAAGGACCTGATTTTTTTGTTCTGTAATATTAAAAATGCATTTTAATATTTCCCTGT
Organism: Chroicocephalus ridibundus; assembly: GCF_963924245.1. Classification (NCBI taxonomy): domain Eukaryota; kingdom Metazoa; phylum Chordata; class Aves; order Charadriiformes; family Laridae; genus Chroicocephalus; species Chroicocephalus ridibundus. The sequence continues at coordinate 209,606,713 of NC_086284.1, forward strand.
CCTTCAACTTAGTCCTTAATTCTGTAAACTCTTCTGCATAAGAAGCCTCGTGGGAAAGCCTGCATGAAAACCACAAAAGGTAACAAGAAAAATTAACTTGCACCTTCCCATGTGGAACTGGTCACAGAACTGCTGATTTAATCTACAATTAATACAGCAAAGAAGAGCAAGTATGGCAGCATCAGCTTCCCTGCACAAGCTAATAAAAATGGCCAAATTTCTACTCCTCTTATCTGCAGTGCATGTATCTGCTCATCAGTTTACCACTGCGTATTTCTCACTCATCTCATACACAATTTCCACCGAAGGCATTAGGACTCCAGCGCAAAGAAGAGCTCTGTAGCAGGCATTAGACACCTGCAATGCAGACTGGAGAAGAGATTTTTGCCACCGTTTTAGCCTGCCTTTTCTTACGTGGGTACAGATTATTCTAAGTAGCAACGGTGTCATCCTGGAGCACAGTTTGAGCTGTGAAACACCAGCTTAATGGAGAAAAGGGAAGAGCTTTAGTACACTTTAGAGGACTGGATGTACAAAGGTGTTGAAGCACACATAAAATTACTTGTGCTATAAAAAATATCTCTAAGGCAATCTCTAACACGCTATTATAAAATTTATATCTATATAAGAAATTAGAGTGGTGCTCCAAAAAGCCAGACTAGGTTCCATTTGTATTATAGCTAATAAAGCTTTGCTAGATAGGAATGAAACTAAAAACTATAATTTATTGTGATTTTCTAAATTTACCTCCTGGAAAGAAAAAGGACATTCCATGGCCAGGAGGGTCCTTTAAATCAGTGCAGGGACTTTCCGCATTATCAGCATCTCCTACATCCAATGGTGAGGAGAACCCGTAGCTGATTTTTATGTGAAGAACTTAAGAACATGAAGAACTTAATCTCCGTGTCAGCAAAGTACTGATAAAAAGACGGACATCTTACAAGATTATCAAATTCAGATAATGAAGCAGATAAGGTGTGGTACAGGAAGGCTGGCTACTTTTATGAGCAGAGGCCTGAGTATTACACACAGCTTCAGGATAATCTGAAGAAATAAATAGGACACAAGCTTGGGGAAGGGGGCTTGGGTGAATGTTGCACACATTGGTAATAAAAAGCAGCTTGCTGAGTTGGAATGATGTTGTTCTGGGATTGTACAACATGCTGCAGCACAGAGTACTGGATTTTGTTGTAAATAATTATTTCTTCTGCAATAATATGTGGGATCCCATGGACCACATTATCTGGCAGCAAAAGCAGGGAGTACAAGGTCATCTCTACAGCAACAAATAATCAGTAAAAAAAGTGTGAATCTTCTTGGGAAATTCTGTGTTCTGTCCCTGCTTCCAGCTGGCTGGAGAAGAATCATTTCCACCCTAAAACCTATGTTAACACTGCATTATGGCCAGGCAGTCACAGCCTGCCTCCCTGCGTGGCCTCTTGGCCAGCACAACACTGGTGCTGACATGGCTACCAAAACTGCCTGCCAGAGCGCTCGGTGTTCCAGCAAAGTGAGCTGGTGTTTGCCCACCTGTATAGTCACAGCCTAAGGAACGCCCCAGTCATATGCAAAATATTCATGTTTCCATCAGCTTTTTACACTTCGGGTGTAAAACAGCATTGCCACGTGTCGAGTATGTGACATGTAATCCATACTGACAGACCCTATCCTTACAGGTGAACACCTGAGTGGCTCTTGCAATACAATTGTCTCACATCATTTCACCCTCTCAGCAGAGGATTTTGGACACCTAACAAGACAAAAAAAGAATCAAATTAACAGATATCAGTAACAAGGCAGACGGGAAGCAGTTAGGAAAAAAAAACCCACAAACACCCCAAACCCAAGTGCTAATGCTTGCAAAGGGTTATCTGAGAGCACAGTTTGGCCTTCAGGCTTACAGCTTTTTTTAATTCTTACAAGCATTATCAACCTGGAGAAATGATGCCTGGTTTTAGTGAGGATATTTTATCCATTCCTGGTGTTAGATAGAAACTCAGCGGTTTTTTTGGTTAGTATGCTAGAGTACAAAGGGAGGAAAAAAATGGTAAAAAGAAAGTATCCTGCCAGAAACCTGCACCTCAAAGCAAGATAACCACTCTGCTAACAAATTACTCCACAGGAATCTCACCATATGTCACTTGCACTCTACCTGTTGATATTTATGCTTCAGGCAGCAGCAGCAGAGATTTAGAGAATCTCCATGCTGCAGCAGAAGTGTAAACCCTTTTTTTAAAGATCATATTTAAGAAGCTGACCTTCAGGCAAACTGCCTGGCACATACGCTCACCTTCACGCAGAGTGGTGCTCAACTCTCTCGGCAAGCCAGAGCCTGAGACTGAAATATTACTGAGGGAAGAATGATAAAACTTCAAGAATATTTTTCTCTTTCTCTCTGTCACCCTCTATTCGTTTAGTTTTGTCTTTCTGTCAATTCCAAAGGTTTTGTCGTTCAACGAGCTCAGAAACCTGCAGCTTCTTTATCGGTGAAGAGTGACACCACAACTCTCTAATGTTTCACAACCCGTGGCCTGAGAAATCATTTCTAGAGGCAAAGGGACATTTGGATGACAATGCTGTTCATTCCTTTCTCTACCCATTGAGAGAATCGTACAATGCTCCCCGGGTCTGATGGCGTCCATTCTGGTATGGGATTGATAAAGTTAAATCAGACCTCCCAGTTCTCACTACTGCTGGGTGGAATCAAGCAGGGATTTAGCACAAGGACCAATGGGGTTCTCATTCCCCGGAAAAACTTACCTCCATGACACATGACACAGACAGATCTTCCATCCTCATGACGTTCAGAAGAGTAACATTCTCTCTACTGCATGTTGGGAACCACCCTAAACTTTTCTGCTTTCAACTAGTGACACCTGAATTTTTCTACAAGTGACAGCAGTTTGCTTGGGAAAATGCCACAAAAATTCATTAGCATATTGTAAAATAACATGCAATATCTGGACACTAATTTCTTGAAAGCCCTTGCACAGAAACATTTCTGATAATATATTTGGTTTAAAAATTTATTCCAAGCCCTTCATATACAAATAATATTCATTAAAGATCATGAAGAATTATGAAAAATAGAATGTCTTGGATTTAAATAACGTTGGAAAAAAAAGATGTTTTTAAATACTAGACTTTCTTTAAAAAGTTTCTGTTAATTTCTTTCCAGCCTCCCTGTTTTTTTATTTGTCCTCCCCAGTTATAGTCTATTATATGCAATGTAAAGTAAAACATACCAACTTTAACAGCTGTTTAATATTTTTGAGACGTTTGGCAAAAACGGCCTTTTCCTATTTATCTTTTTTTAAACAGGTATCTGTTCACCTTCAAACGTCATCTTGGACTGACAGTTCTTGTTTAGTTTTCTTCTTTTTTTTTTCTTCCCCCTCTAAGGAAAGAAATCTGACCACTGAATTGGGAAGGACAGTTAAAGAAATTCTTACCAAAAATGCTTTGGACCACAAAATATTTTTTTCGTTTTACTACACAACAGTTTAACTACTGTGCCAGTTGCTACAAAAGATACTGATTTCATTACATTAGCAGAAAATAAAAGACAAATTTCTTCTGCTTATTTACACTCTGTAATTCCACATCATGACATGGAAATTATTCATCTTTCTGTCTGCAAAGGTTTCAGTCTTTACTATGATTTCTAATTCCCAGAATTAACTTTCTTTTCTAAGGGAGTCTAACACACAAATCTTTGTGTCATATACATTTAATACCTTCTAGAGAGCCCTATGGTCATAGTCAGGACGCATTCACAAGCTAGGTCTTTCTGAATCCCGGGACACTACAAACTTGTATTATCTTTCTGAAAAGGACATATATAAGAAGCTTCTGTAAGACTGAGCAATAGACAAAAGAAAACCTGCTAATAAAATAGAGACAGAAATAAAAGACAGGATAAATAGAGGATAAATAGGGGCATTGTGGTGCTCAGGCTCAGACAGCCTGAAGAACAATCAGGAAAGATGATTGGTCTCTTCTCTTTCAGCCTCTTCAACACAAGACTGGCCTTAAAAACTGTTCTTATTTAAAGAGAGGGAATGGAAATAAAATGCCTACTCCATGTGGCTAATCGCTGCTCACTTCACCCTTTGAGTCCGAGTCCTTACTGAATTCTGCCCTTCACTGGTCAGGAAACTCTCTAATGATATGTAATCCCAGAGCTGGAGGACAGGTCATGCGCTGACTGTTGAAATTACTGTGTGAGGTATCACATTAACCAGAAGGTCAAACTAGGTGACCACACTAATCTAAGGTCTAGGTCACAATATTGCCTGCTGCAAGTCTTAATAGCCTGCTGGTACTCGCATTTTGAGTTCTTCATTATTTTTCCAGGAAAGGAGAAAAGTAAGGTCATATAGTTAGGAACTCCAGGGCATATATCTCCTGCACATGGAGTCTACTTTGCTACATTTCACCATTGCACCATAAACACATCATGAATTAATTTCATCCCATCCTCCAAGAAAGTTATTATAGGGTCGTTGTGATGATAGTGTAGTCTCTGGTATGAAATATATGCAGCTCAAATCTTCACCTACAATTGGCTCTTACCCTGTTAAACTCACCTGGAAGACATGGCACAAGCAGAAAATTGTCCTCTGCACACTAAATATATTACTATTGTTATCATTATTGTTATTATCACTGTTTTGTGGAAAAGTCACACTTGAGGACCATCAGCCACATTGCTGTCCGCTGTATGCAGTTATAATATCTTTGTGTCGTGGCCAGACTGTCCCTTTTCAGAAATAACTCACAAAATATGAACCCAAAGCTAATACAGGTGGATAAGAGAGTTTACGAAAAGAGCAGGACAATACTTCTTTACATACCAGGCAAACCTCTCAGCACATCACCACAGCACTGTCAAGTTTGTCTTATGAATCAGAGAAAATAAGAATGTTAAAGACAAACCTCAAGAAGAAAAAAAAACAACAAACATTGGTCATTAAGGTGTTTACAGCGAGAGCCTCTCTCAAGAACACGGACAAAGAGGAGAAAACACTGTTAGAAATTTTAAAAGGTGGCTGATGGCAATTATCATCATGGACTAAACAGAAACAGAAATTATCTTTCCAGCAGAGCAAACTAGCCAAGGTGGAAGGGCCAGCTGGAAGGGCCAGAAGGAATGCCTTGTTTGAATGCGGATAAAGTAAGAGTTTTACATTTTTAGTTTTTCCTCCCTTCTGCAAATACTCCTTTGAATTCAGGTTTTCCCTGAGCACAGTCCAAATAAGAGCAGAGTCAAAACTCAAGTATTTGGCCCTTGGCAGAGCAAAAAGTGATCTATTCAGCTTTGAGGGCTTTTGCTATTAAACTGCAACGACACTCCTAGAGCTATGGAACGTTGGTGTTTTCTAACAGTACAAGGGACCAAACCCTCTCCTGAGAACAAGGGGTAGAGGAGCAGCTGTACCCTAAACAAAACAGGCAAGGGAGCATTTTCTGGATCTGACAGCAAATGTCGATGACTGCATCCATGTACCTCGGTTCTCTTCCTCTTCCCGAAGCAGACACCATTTCCAAAAGTGGGGACCACTTCAGCATCTTCACTGAGAGCAGAACATTTATCTTGCTTCACTGTATGACCACAGCATTCTCTCTTCTGAACTATGTACACTTAATGTTTTTTAATCTCTTCCAAAGTCTTAAACTACAATTTTTACATTTTTAAAAATAAATCGTTCTATTTCCTCCAGTTCTTTCATACTCACATCCTTCCTAAGAAGCTGCAGATAGAAATCAAACGCACTACAAAGGAAAGTGTCAACAAGTCTACATTGAACGTCTTAAATTTGCAGGTTGTACGATCAAGGTTTTTATAAGCGTCTAATTATTCTGCAAAGGTGTGCAAGACGGCAAAGTAGGCCGATTTTGCAAACTTGATGAATGGTTACTTTTACAAAAATCTAACTTCAAATATAGAAGCACAGAGTCCCTTTGGGAAATGTACAGATGCTCATATAAATATTTCTTTTCATTTAAGAGACTTTTTCTTTTCTCTCTTTCTGAGACCATTGTTTCCTATAACGTGGCTACTCTTCTGCCTCACATCAGCTGCCCCTTTTTTGCCTCTCAATAGCTTCTAAGTAGATCTTCTCCCAAAACATTTTTATACATTCTTTTATCTTCTCCCCCCAAAGTGATTTTTTTTTAATGAATTAACAATGAGAACATTGCACAGATCTTTTTCTAGACTTTCCAAGACACTGTGAGGCAAGGTCAGGTCACTTGCTACTTTATGTACCTCAAAGTTGCTTAAATGGATGATTTTAAACTTTTATTGTACATCTTCATATCAATTCCCTCTTCAATTTACTTTGGGTAAAAATAACTAGATTTAATGAAAAAATATTTGTTTAACGGTATTTCTAGTTACTTCCATAATGCTGTCTGAAATATTCTGTAATAAGTCCTGACGCTGTTTACGTATTTTTCCAGAACAGAGTAATTTGTTGGTATATCCCTACATCAGTCTCTTTTCTACTTTTCTTTTTTCTTTCCTTCCCTTCCCTTCCTTTTTTTTCTTTTCCTTTCTTTTCGTTTCTTTTCCCTTCAAAGATTGAATATTTCTTCTGACACATAGGAATTACAGTAGATAATTTTCACAGATTCGGAGTCTGTCCCTTTAGAGCTCTAAAATATATGCTTTCCAGACCTGCACATTTACAGACGGTGGGAGTCTAACTAACTAGTGCTTGGTTATGCTTCCCTGGGGATATGCAAAGGTGACAATTTGACAACTGCTTGGGGTAATGAAGTTCAAATGTTCTGAGGTTGGGGACATGGATTCTGGCTGATGAAAACTGAGTTGTCATCTTTTCCATTAACCCACCATCTTAAAGATATACCTCACTGTTAAAATCACAAGAGTTGGAATTTGCATTTGGTTTTGCAGGATGCTGTTTGAACAAGTCTTTTTTAAGTTTTGCTGCTGTAGGTCCTGTACTCCCTTGTTCTTTTTTTACTCTATTTTACTATTACTTTGACATTTTCCAAGTACAGAATCTGAATCCTTTTGTGTGCCTCCACCGCTGTGATAATGCGCTGCTATCCCCTTTCCTTACTTTCTCCCTTTTTCCCATTTCTTATAACTTTTTTCTGTATAGTCTTTTGAGAAACTCAGCCTTCAGACATGTGCAACTGTAATCTTCACCATTTTTAAAGTCTTACTGACTTCTAAAATCTGTGTGATAAATATGACCCTTAGAATAAATTTACAAATCTGGAAAAAGAAAATGCATATAAATAAATAAAAAAAAGAGTGCATTTATGGTTCAGTCATTTAAGAAATATGATTTTTATAATAATCTCTACGATAGCAGCACATTCATACAAAAAACCTTGAATTCTGTACTACAAAAAATAAGAATGCTACTGTATAAAGGTTAAGTCTTCAGTTAGTCTTTTGAGCTGCTTAGACTGAGGTAGTCTGATAAAGGTCCTGTTGCATTTTTTGCATGGGATTTTACTTTCAAGAGAAATCTTCTGAGATGCAGATTAATTATTAGATCCAGGCTCAAATTGCAAGCAGATCAGATGAGCTGTTATCTTAATAGTTTGCCACTAATCTCATTATATTTACTAGAGTTTGTTAGAATTCAGCCTCTACATTCTCTTGACTGGACTTCATAGCCACATTTCAGACTTGATCGATGAGACACTGTCGTGAATTTAGCAGCAATAGCACAGTCCAAGAAGAATTGCCAGGACCACTGCATACCTGAGGAAGATGACAAGCTGAGAGTGAATAAATCCAGAACCAGGTACCAGAACACTAGTTTTATGATCAACTGTCTTCCAGTGCAAATGGAGCAGAGTGCTGCTTCTCACTTTTATTTATCTGTGGAGAAAAGGTGCTTAATCTTTCCAGTTGCTGAAAGACAAGGAGAGGTTTCAGAGCAAATGTGGCAGCTTGTATGGGAATCTCTATGTTTAGTTACACCTGAATCATGCTGTTCCTGCTAGGGCGACTAGTTTTCCTCACTACAAAATAGAGCTTGTGTCATATAGATATACTTTGTGGTGAATGTTTTTAAAGCTGGTTATAATGGAGATGGAGAGGATACATATTTTTATGTAAACAGATACTAGTCTATGAATTGTATTTAAATAGTGCCTACTACTTTAAAATCTCTCTGCATTACAATCTGAAATTAATTCAGCATCCCTGCATCGTAAAAGGTGACAACTTGCAGTTCGGAAGAGAGACTCACGGAAACCAAGAGCCAGTCTAAAGGTCCAGAGGAAATACTTGGTTCTTGAATCTGTGCAGATTTAGGCTGTTGCCATTACCCTTTCCTCACAGAAAGAGAGAAGAAATATGTCCTGACAGCACAAAGAAGTGCATTGGCTTTTTGTCATGATGCCTAATGTCAGAGCTGGGCGAGAGCAGTAGCTGAGAAATTCGACTTTGTACGTCACATGCTAGTTCAGGAATTAATTGTATCTGCCAGCTTCCTTTACTGGCTAAGTCACACTGCAAATGCACCGAGGACACAGCCAAGGTTTGTCCCATCTCACGCCTCCACCGGTTTTCATCCCTTGCACAGGAGAAAGCAGTAGCGTGGGAAGGAACAGAGAGCCTACTGCAGCAGCAGAATCGCGATCTGGCTGGATGGAGTTAGATTGCATCTACAAGAGGTGACAGAGCACATTAAAAAGAAGGGAAAAGAAAGAGAGAGACAGCTAGTGACATCCTCCAACAAGTATTTTGGAATGCCTCCAGTCATCCTTCAAAGGTGGCCACATGCGTGTCAGGCACTGCAGTCGCCTCTCACAGCTGAGCTGTGATTGCTCTCCAGCAACACTAACAACACTTGCACCATGGCCAGGACTGACACAATGCTCTTGAAAGACACAAGAATTACAGTGGGGCTGGGGGCCCCTTGAATTAATACTTTCATCAGTGCTAGAAAGCAGGGATGGAAACGGCTAACTGAGGAAGTTAACCCAGGTCCTGCCCATACTGCTGTCTCTGGTGTGTATTTCAGTCCCTCTAGTCGTCAGGCTGACACTTTGACAAGCTGTAAATGTCTCCTGATGAAAACCATTAAAAACGTGGTGACTGTTTATAAAGCGTTATGTTTTGGCATGTCGCCCTAAGCCACGCTGTATCAACACTGCTCCAGAAGAGATCCTCTTTGGGTCTCTTGCTGGAACTAGGAATAGCAAAATCTCTGACACCTCGTTCAAAAGTTGAATGTGCAACACCAAAAGCTAACACATAAAGCGCGGGGAACACAAAGCTGTGCTGTCTTGCCACCCTTTTTCAGCTGTCCTTTGAGAGCTACGCAGTTCTGGATTGCAAGCGCTGCAGTTCCAGGCAGTCCTTATACGGGATGGAAAACTGGGAGAAACACCTTAACTGTCTGCTGCCTGCTGCAGCCTTATCACCTATCCGTGAATAAATCTCCCACAAAAGACAGACATAAAAAGCCGCATTTATGCTGCTGTGGGATTAGTGTTAAGAAACTGACTTAATGTGAAAAAAAGAATATAAATACTGAAAATATGAAAGTTACTTATATTTTTATCTGTAGATTCCTAGCTATTCTAGAAATCTATATTACATTCTTTAATTAAACAACCCAAGATCTTACAAACCTCTGTTTCCAAAGACTAAGTGCAAAAATGGGACCCTCAGGCTGTTACACTGCCAGGTGGCAACACTTTCCTAGCAAGTGTCCCTTTAATTCTCCCCATCCCTACAGTTACTTAGCCCCCACTACAAGGTATAAAAACAAAAATTATGTCTTTGGGCAAGCCACAGATGGGAATCTCTCAGTAAGCGCCCCACTAAGCACTTTGCAGAGCCACAACTCCGGCATGCATACTTTTCCCCTAAGAGGATCATGCTACTTGAGGATTTGCCACTCCTGTGCTTTGGCCACCAAGGGATTAATTCTTGAACTGGGCTGACTGGGGTCAGGGAAGTTTGCAAGCAGGGTTGAAGAGAGGGATGGCTTAAGGTGCGTGGCTGCTCAGGACAAAGAGCACTTTTCTGTGGGGTTCTCGGTTTCCTTTCTCTCATGCAAACAGAGCCCATAAAGTTAATACACAAGTATTTCAGTTTGTTCTGCATTTCTATCTATAGCTGATAGGTTTAAGCTGCCTTGGTGTTGACATTTCAGTTTAACATCACATACTACACACACTAGTTTCCCAAGGACAGGAGCAAGCAGGTGTCGATTACAACTGATGCTTGCATTTCTAGTAAAGTCTTCCCTGAAAAATAGACCAAGTAGTCTTTCCTGAACAGTTTTGCCTGGGGAGAGCACAGTTTATATGGCATTTGAGATTTCATGGCCTACGTGAATGAAGACACACAGGAGAGAGCTATAAACCTACACTGGACCTGCTAGGCCTTTTGCAACCTATGCCTTCCACAGGATCATAGAATGGTTAGAGTTGGACGGCCCCTTAAAGGTCATCTAGTTCCAACTGCTGCCACGGGCAGGGACACCTCCCACTAGACCAGGTTGCTCATACCACTGACATCTTCTGTCCTGGGACAGCTGTTGGATCAGGGCTGGCTCTCCACTGCCTGGGGAGCAGGATGGCATAGCTGTAGCCACTCTTTGCCACAATAAGGGATATTTGGGTAGATCCTGCCCTCTGACCACCGTTGGGTGAAAAATACGGTGCAGGTTTACATCACTGTCATAGGATTAGGCTAAATGTTCTAAATAAATTTAGAGATAAGTACTCAAAACTCAGGGTTTATATACTGTTTGCAAAAAGCATACATGAACAGGCTACATGTATACAGTTGTTTCTTGTTTTCTCTTGATAGGGATTATAGTTTTAATTTGTAGCACCCGTTTTCCTGAAGTACTGGCTCCTTCATTTTGTTAGTAAAGGTATCTGCGTTTTAGCCTGGAACGGATGAAGCTTCATGGAGACTGCTATCACACAATAGCAATAGTTTCAGGGGGAAAAAAAAAATCAAAAAGAGTTATTGGGAGAGACACGGGATAGGTGTTTTTTTGTTATAGTTTTCATAACTTCTAAAGTAGTTTCAATCTTCAACACAAAGAGAAACATTTAGAAATATGCATCTTTAAAAATTAACTTATTTTTCCTGAAGGAAAGGAAAACGGAAGGCATATGTCTGACCTACAGGTTCTGAGATCCTGTAAATCCTAAGCCAGAAATGACAGAAAAGATGATACTATGTAATTGCCACGGCGTAGGTTTGCACTCAGACATGAGGATCACAGTTCTTCCTTGCTTCTTAAAACCGCCATCCTGCCCATCTGTTTTCTGAACCTTTTACTTTGACAGCACTGAATTTGGTCTCTTCCATGTAACTCTAACCATGCAGAATCCTATTTCACAGAATACAAACCCAAAACGTCACTGCACTAAGAGTAAGGGAATAATGCCTCATAAATCGATTTTGTTCACCACTACTTTTAAAAGCAGTGACTAGAATTAAAAAATGAGGACATATATTACTTTCACTCTAACAAATACAATACTTTATGTCCCCCAGAATGTCTGAAATTGCTTAAATGCAAATTCCAGTAATATAAGTACTATTGAGCGAGGGTAAAGAAATGCTTTTAAAAACTACCCAGCCCTTTGAAAAGTAAATACTCCGTTTGCTTAAGGGACTACTGTACATCTTGAGAGGATAATTCTTATGTATCACATAAGATGCGAGATCTCCATTATTTATACAGCTAGCTGTTAGTCACAAGTCTGTTTTGAAAACAGTGAGGGGCTCTTTCTCTCTGTGGGAAAATCATAACTGACTGTGCTTTTTTTCAAGATTTATACCTCCTATCTGTGACTCTGCTGCCTGAGGTTTGTGTATCATCCAACCTGACTGCTCTTGCCAGGCTCTAATGAGTAGCACAGAGAGGGGAGACAAAACCTACCTTGTACCTGAAATGTGTGCATACAGAAGTGAGTATCATTTCAGAAATTATTTCAGCATAAGAGATAATGAACTCTACTTCTAGAGTTCCTCCTCCCTTCATTTGGACAAACATATATTTGTATCACTATCCACACTGCAGACCACCCCATACCTAATGCTGCAGATTCCCAGGGATTCTTTTTGTTCCATATATTTACACTTTAAGCACAATATTACCAAGCACGTAACATGTCCGGTGATTCTATTTTTATTAAGAATCTTAGTAGTTCTTCTCACAAAGTACTCCTACATCCTCTCGGTAACCTTCTTACATCCTTAATCCAGTTATAGACCCTATTTCTTATCCCCAACTTCATCCCACTAAATAGATAGCTAGATGGATGGAGAGATCAAAAGATAATAGATAGATAGATAGATAGATAGATAGATAGATAGATAGATAGATAGATAGATAGATAGATGATAGAAACAAAGGTTTTTATTAAGAAGGTAGTTTCCTAGCTCTCACAATCTAAATGCATTTTTTCCTTATCTTTTCTAGGAGCTGTTTTAGTGTGAATTTTCCTGAACAAACACTATTTTTTGCTTCATGTAACTTTACGATGTAAGGTACAAAGATGGAAATATTTTCACAAACTCCCAATATGGACCTGATTTAATGCCTGTAGAGGCTGATGGAAAAAACATCTGATCGAATGTTTTATTCTATTTAGAAAATGTATCTAGACTATGAAAACACAAAGGTGAAAGTAAAGTACGTAGATTCTGTCCTGGATAGAGGGCGAAGAAGAACCATGTAATCTTACAGGCACACCACCACTCCCATCTGTTGTGACTAAAAGACAATGTCCCTGAGAGGAGACCACCACCTCCTCTACCTAATAAACACCAGGCTGGTAAAATAAATGCAGCAGATAAGTTCTTCCCACTGTATTCAGCAAACAATACGCCAAAGGCAGAGAGAATCTAGCCAGATCTCTAGATAACTAGAAAAAATACAGTGCTGCAGTGAAAAATAGATTTGGAGGACTGAGGAGAGAATAAACTTCTAATTATTAGATGCACAAGCACTTTTAAAGAAGCAGTTCTTCCAACTTGGTGGGTCATACCTCAGCAGAGATACGTTTGCCTACTGCAGTAGCCGCGGGTTGCAGCTAAAGCTGTTCTCAGGTAGCTGCATTATCAGTTTACGGTAATTCTGGTTTGCTCCTTCTTTGATAAGTCGCAGTCAGATCACATGAGTTCACAATGAAGAATATTAAGTTCCCCTTGAATCCAAAAACTCAAGCTCATAACCAAAACTACTGGGCTTCAGTGGGATCTGTAAAATATAAAAGAGCTTAGAAGGTGCATTAGATGCACTTTGGATTTTCAGGTATAATCTGAGACTGTCTGTACCAAGTAAGTTAGACCTATCCCTGTATCTCTTGTCTCCTACCTGAGAAAACATCCTGTTCTTGGAAAAATCTTCTACCTTAATTTTTTTTTCTTTTTCTCAGGGCCATTCCTGCTATTTTTACCTATCAGCTCTCTTCTTTCTGTGGGTTTGAATCACTCTTCATAAACCACCTAAGCAGATGTCCCAGACCTGGCAGAAGCTTGCAATAAATTGTAGCAATTTAAAAAACAGTAAAAAAAAGAACTAGGGGAACAGGTTGTTTCTCATGGCTGGGTATAGGAAGAACAGGTTACCAAAAATAAAACCTTACATAAGCATAACAAACCCATGCTATATTTTGCTACAGAATTTTTCACAACCAGACAGGCCACATGTAACCACTACAACTATCATGAAAAAAGTACTACCGCCTTTCTGAGACGCATAAAGGCACTGACTTCACTTGCGTTCCTCTATTCAACACAATGTTTAATATCCTAGAAGTGTATTACAATCATAAAACATAAAAATCAAAGCAAATCAGTATCAAAAAAGGCTCTTCATCACATGCAACTCGCTTGTCACAATTAAGTACTGAATTTTAGGGTCTCCTCTTTCTCTGTAGACTGTGAAAAATTTCCATGAATATTAATGGCAACTGGTGACAAGGAAGGGAAAGAATTTGAGACACCCGCCTACAGACTAACACAAAATGTGTAAGTTGTCTTTAATGTATTGATGCAGATTCTCTCTTTTTTTTTTTTCAAATATCCTAATTAGAACTGTTTGCAATGGTAATATATTAAATTTGGCCAATTAATTTTTAAGAATCAGTATTGTGCTGACCACAACAGAAGCATAAATAAATGTACATCATGAAAAATATTACTCTGTGTTAAAAATACTTTTATTGAGCACTACAAACATTCAGTACCAGAACAAATACATTTCTCACCATGCGCCTAATTTCTGTGTATAGCAAAGTAAACCCCAGCTAATCAGTACACTTGCAGTTAAGCCTCTCCTGAGCAAAAATTCATAGGAAAGTGTACAGTTATTTATGTCTGAAAGTGTGTTCCTTCATCTAAAAACTGGAGACTGTACTTACACCTTATGTCAGTGTTTTCCCCAATGAGATATTGCACCATTAACTAAACTGCTAAAATAAGGGACTTCTTTAAAAAGCATTTTTCTCTCTTTTCCATTGCAAGAGCCATTCCTGACAACTATCATTTCTGACACATGGTTGCTTATGATATTCTTCAGGCTATAGGATAATCTGGTTTGCTAGTAGTTTTAAAGAAAGCTTGTAATTGAATAAACTTATAAACATTTAAAAGAAATACCCTTCTGGTGCTTAGTTGGTTAAGAGAAACGCTAAATCAGTATGTGCTGATTGCTGAAGCCAACTGACTTCTATATTTAGGATCCTCCTTACACCTGTCAAGAGACAGAGAGAGACAGCCAGAAAAAAAGAAAGTGTGTGCACCAGAGCAAGCAATCCAGAGACCCATCTCTCGTAGCAAGGAGCTAAAAATAAAAGCAACAAAGAGAAATAAAGAAAACAGAGCAAAATCTTATTATTTATATTATCCTGCTGCTCTTTGACATGCTGTCAGCGAGCACTTGGAACACGGTACGGACCTCATTAGTTATCAGCAACTCCGGCTTCCCGCGGGAAGCCGCAGCGATACTCCATGCTGGATGCAGTCCAACTGGGTCAAACCTGTGCTCCTCAGGTGGATCCCTCTCCCTGCCGCTCCTTAGCTGAAAGCACGGGGCCTTTGTGGCAACGTTTTCATTCCAAAGTGAACTCCAGCAAATATTCATCCCTGTGTTTAGCGATGGCACTGGAAATGGGGTTTCCAGATTTGATTGGCATCTGTCTGAATCCAAATCCCCATTTGCTAATCCGACAGCGCTTCTTTCTATACTGATGATTCATAGATACGTATGCGAACGTAACGAAATGAAAACCACATAGGTTTCTTTAAATAACACTCTGCAACCAACTAATAAAACAATCTTATTGTAAAGGCTTCACCTCCCTTTGTTTTAATAACAGAATAGCAGAGTACTGCATTTCAAATGGAAGGGCATCCAGCTGTAACAGGAGGTTTCTTTCAACACATGGATGCTGCCTTCCTCCCACCTGAGCTGCACCACTCCTTCCAAATTTTTGATTTCCCAGCAAGCAGAAATATTTGGGTTTCTACAGATTAAGGGTAAAGAAATAGCACTGCTGGGGAAGCAGGGAAAATCCTGCTATTTAAACTTACACACATGCTCCTTTCTAAATGCTACATGGCAATTCCTAAACAAAGAAACCGAATTTCACTCCCCCTTCCCTGACTCATGTTGTAATAATCCAAGTAATCTTTTAAACAATATCTGATTCACCACAAGATTCCCTGCATTCTTTTTCAGAAAAGGAAAGCAAATGGCCTTTAAGTATTCCCCAGTGTTCAACAAACTGTATCTATTACTGGCCAAGCTTAATTTAAGTTTCAGTAACTATTACTTTCTCAGAAAGCAAACAAAAAAAGCTCTTTTTTCCCATGAATAGCAGATGAAATGCATATTTATTGGTTAAACATTAATGATGTGCAAGTTGGGATGAGAGAAAATGCTCAGTCCTCATGAAAGATCTTAAATAGTCATAAATGTGGATGTTTGAATTTGGACACGCAGCACAGACAGCAACTACACAAATCCCTATGAATCTTCTCAAAAGTAACCCTAATTATTTGCCTACCAGCTAGTTTTAACCCCTAGTCAGTAGTTACACTTAGCTCATCTGCTGAGTGTACATAACTAATGTTTACATAGATACTAACTTTGATTACACAGAGGCAAGAGGCAAATGAATATAAAGACACGTGGAAGACAATGAACTTATATTCAGCTCAATAAAGAACTAAAGGCACGTGGTGGAAATTTGTATGTGATCAACACATGCATGCGGTAGTTCCGCATACCCTAACGTCACAGAAATAACTTCACGCTGTATAGGGCAAAATTATGGCTTTCCTGACATCAACATGAATTTTGCAGTCTACATCCACGCATTTCCCCCATAGTTTAAAAGGCAGAGGATTAAATGATTCGATACTTGCTGGAAATCAGATCCAGAGCAAGTGGTTGTGCCTGGCTTGGTGCAGAGTGGTAATGCTGTGCATAGTGCAGACCAATTAGCTAAGGCAAAGATAACCATGCGATATGCCTAAGGTCACACAGTTACCAGCAGTTTATAAAAGGACTTCATAAATTTAGGTTTGAAGTAGAGTTTATATTTTTGAAAAGCTTGGTGGTTTTTTTTTCTTTGCTTATTATGTAGATTAATATTCATAATGCAAAAGTATAATACTGCTGTATAGTATCAATAATAATACTAGTACATAGAAATAAGGCAAAGCATGTATCAGACATATCATATGCTACTCCCATCAAAACAGTGCAACCCCAGTGTACTCATACAAAGCATGTCAGCCTGAGCAGCTGTCAAAAATTCATTGAAGCTGAGATACAGAAATTTTAGTCTCTTCAACTGACCATAGTCTGAAGACAGAACAGGACCATACTAGATGTGCTGCAATAAATTATTGCATCTAGCTCCTATAATAAACTAGGTGTGCACAGTCCTACAAATATTTTTGTTACTATTTGTAGCACAACTGGGCTGTCCAGAAATATTCACATGAAAAACATCTGCAGGGTAAGAAAGATGAGAGATCTACAAAGTTTTATGAAGTCCTAAATGGTGACAACATATATTTATGAAAGACTAAGAGCCTTGTATTAAGTATTGGGCAAACTACTGTTCTGTCTTGCCTATATCTAATGGTGTCACCTATGTCAGGGGTTACACCATTCCCTTGGGTACCAACTCATATAACCATTTGACGTCTGCCTGCATTACAAGTACATCTGTCCTACATTGATAACAGAAATGAACAGATAGAAGCAAAAGTTACAGAAAGAGATTTGGCTGTCTTGATTCATGTAGGAGGTGCACACACATTAGTATACACAATATTATCCCCGCCGTTATTTGTTCCCCTACAGGTATTATCAGAGAAAACCCTCAGGAGACATAAACTATATTGCTTTATCATTACTAAGAATGCTGTTTCCATGCCAAACTTTCTGTTGAAGGATCTCTGTCTCATAAGCTTCTGTCATACAGAATCCATAATAATATGGAGTTTGTTTCTTGATTGGAGCTTCCAAGTACTGCGCTAATAAGAACAGAGACACACGTGTAGGATGCTTCCATGGCTATCTGCATAGAGGAACACTCAGTCACCTTGTCTGAGGTACTGCATCACGTTAAATGTATACATTATGTATATGTATAATATGCATATACATATAATATAATATACATATAATGTATACATTGTATACATTAAGTTCAGCAATATTCAAATGTATACTCAGGAATGCATCAGAGATATAATAAATGATGCAATACATTCATTTCTGTGCATAATTTCTAAGACTTTTTGAAATTCTTTCATCACCACACAAAAATCGGGTACGACAGACCATTTCCATGCAGCTTTAGCATTATTTTTCCCATAGCAGAAAAAAACAAGGTTAATTTTGTTACGAGATGCGACCTAGGACAAAAATGGCCATAAGTCATCATCATGGTTCTTCTCTGGAGTAGGTTGGCAGCAGAGATCTCATATGTAGAAGCCTTTAAAGCTATACATAAATCTACTGAAAGAAGTCTTCAAAAATCAAGTAAGAAAATACATTGTATCAGAGTCAATCAGTGATAATTCCTTCAGATGAACTAGCTAATACAGTACTTGATCCAAAAATCTGAAAGTCAAAGTCTACAGTGGAAAAAGTTTTATTGAGAATCATATTATGACACTGTTCCATACTTCTACCTTGTAAGTGACCTTAACAAGGAAAAGGGTTTTGGTTTGGGGTTTTTTTTGGGTTTTTTTTTAATAATGTAACAGTTGGAAAGAAAACAGTTAAGCAGTGCAAAAAGTACTGCCCAGCTCCTTTACCTTAATTTGTAGGTTAAAGTCTGCAAAGCAGCTGATAGTAGCCTCAATAGGCATTCATCTTAACTGTAATTCTAATAGCAATTTATATTCAGACTTTTATTCTGCTCTGATATGTAATAGCAAAAATCAGCACTTACACCGTGTATTACATTTTGAAAGCATTGTCCAAACAATTCTCTATGCTCTTTTGAAGAATTCACAGATGAAAGAGAAAACTGGATAAGAAGAGGAAAAAAAAAAAAACAAACCACACCCTGAAACTCCTGTTTTATTTTTGTAAATAAATTGCTTGGAAGCTTTAATCCAGCTCTAACTTACAACTTTGAAGCCATGTGAATTCAAACCATGTCTAGTTTTGAGATGCATAGAGTGGACTTTTTCTTCTAAAAAAAAGTAAGCGTAGCAATGATAAGGCATTACATGGAGGCAGACAAATAGTGGTGAATTACTTCAGTTGAGAGAAAAATCAGGTGGCCATTAAACTGCTGGTTTTAAACCTCCTGAGAATTTTTTTACTGTATCATTTCAGCATCCCTTCAGACTCTCAGAGAACTACACAAGCAATGTAAAATAACGATACTTCACTCTAAATAGCCCTTATTTTTGCATTGATTTTGTTTAGATAGACATTGAGCGCTAAAAAGATTGAGTAATTGCTCCATTTTGAAAATAGACAGCATTATCAGCCAAGAAAATCTTCATTAATTCATTATCCAATTTTCGCAGGTGAAAGAAATGTCACATGGAGGGTGTGTGTCCATGTCAAATCACACAGTAACAAACCACAAACTGGAAGCTATCTAAATTACTGTTGAATTAGATGCCCCATTCCACATCAGCAAACAAAACTGTGTACCTCATGCAGTCCATATTTCCCTGTCACAAAGGACTTTGGACTAAAACACACTTATAATACTAAAAAGTTGTGGGTTATTTTCAAAAAAATAAAAATAAAACATGTTTATTTTACTACTTTGCAGATCTTGTAGGGATGTTTCTTTGTAGGTAATGCAGAACTACTCTATTTTAAGCAGTCTTTAGAAGAGGCATTTTGTCGACGACCCCTGGTTTGCAGGTTATCTATTTGGCCATTAAGAAGGCCTTGAACAAGTTCTATCTAAATACATGTCATTAAGTGTCAGTATGTGAAATTTGGATCTGGTATGCCAGAAATCTAAAATTTCAGGTATTGATGAAATCTCTTAACTTTGGATATGGTTACTTCCCAAAATCACGACAAGATTAAATATAGATCTAGACACAAGAAGCATGAGTTTCTTACCCACGTAGGTAGCTAGAACGGTCGGTATTTCTCTGGTATATTGCTAGTATTTCCTGTTAGTTAATTTCCAGGAAAAAACCCAGCTAGGAAATCATTCCTGCCCAGTGAAGGGCTGTACCAATTATTGAAGTCACAGAGCATAAAACACAGGATCAGTCAGTGATTTCTCTTTCTGCAGTGAAGCAATGTCCTAGCAATAGAAAACATCCAACATATCTCAAAAACATCTCTTTGCATAGGGTATCTTTACCATAGTTTTGGGGTTCAAAGGGTGACTTTTGGCTAATACCTTACTTTCCAATGCCAGAGGCAGATGCTTCTGCAATCTCTCCGTGTAGTGGAAGTTATTACCAGGTTTTCATTGCCAGAGATAAGGTATGTCCTTTGCAGTTTTAACAAAGTTGTCTACAAAATCCACCTGTCATGTTAGTCTTACATTGGAATTGCATTTTGAATAATTAGCTATAGAAACAAACACTCTCATTAAGTCAAAATCATAAAAGCTGTAAAGTCAAATAACCGAAATAAGAATTCATCTGCATTTTAATATGTAAGCACATGTAAGTATGATTCTGCCCTAGTGTATCTATTTCACATCCTCAATGAAAAGTGTTGCCAGCAGAAAAAATAATGCTTGATTTTGTAACTGAAGACAGCATCACAATGAAGATGTATAAGGAAAACTATTTAAGGCCATAAGGCAATTTCAGTATCTTGCATTTCCTAGTTTTCAAGTGTTTAGCTTTACCATCAGATAACTTAGATTTTTTTTAAGACTGATAAGCACTTTATTCTGTAAACAGATAAATCCCATGGAGAGTAATGGGACAATTGTAGAGTAGAACACTACTCACTAAAAAGAAATAGAGCCGCAGGTAATTGGACTGGAACAAAATATTTAATCACCAGTGTTTAACCTGTGCTTGTGAAGCTGAAAGCACCGCCACTGAATACATAAAGTGCTAACAGAAACATGGATATCTACAAGAACAACTGAGCATTTTTGTGCAAAACTACCTCACAGGCAATAAAAGTATTTTATCCTACAAATAAATGGAGTTACGCAAAGGAAAATTACTATCAGAAAAATAGCTGCAGGCAAAGTATTCTATACATCCACTACAATATTTTTTATGGCCATTGGTTAATTGTATCTCTCACTATCCATGTGCTGGATGCTTTTAATCCGAATTTTGCAGACCAGGAGAGTGTATCTATACTAGGAACACTTCCATAGCAAATGAATAAAGACACTGGCCGAGTGCTTCTAATGGCAAAGCAGCTATCACACCAGAATTTCACCTCATGTCCCCATAAAGTACCAACATCATCTTTCAGAGTAAACGCAGCTTCATCAGAAAAAAATATTCAGTTTCTCTATAAATTTCTTGCTGAATTTAAACCTATTTATCTGAAAAATTAAGATTTCATACCAGAAGGTAAATAAATTATTGGGTTGTGCATAATTAGAGGTAAAAATAAATGACTTCTATCATTCCCACCATTCAAAATTACAGTGCCAAGCACTAGAACTAATTGCTTAAAAAAAAAATACAAAAAAAGTCAATTTGTGAAAGCCACTTACTGTTATCCTGCACATTACTCAATGTTGCAGTACTTTAAAAATGAAAGCATTTCTTCCCTACATTTCCATATGTATATAAAATTGTGTTTGTTCCTAATCTGGAGGAACATTTTTCAATGCCTTCCAGCACATTAAGAAGTTCTGTTTTACATGGACACTTGCTCAGTGGGGCACAGACAATGAAGTGGTGTCAGAGCTTATAATTTAAAAGGAAGACAAATGACCACATCTGATATCACGCATGGTTTCTTTGTGGTATCTTACTATTCCCCTCTGTATAGCCTAATATGATCGTGTATTACTTTTTATTTTATATAATTTTTACAATCAGGCCTTGACAGTGATGACTCATTCTGTTGCGAAGAAACCTGTACGTGTTTAATCAGAAATTATTTTATGTGGATTCATCCTTGCACTTAGGTTTTAAATGATACAGGACTGATACTCATTTTGCTGAAATTACACTGGTGCAAAGAAGGATGAACTTGGGTACCCAATCATTTCCAAAGACATTTAGAGTATATCCTGAGACATACTCTTAGTCATGCAACAAACCAATTAATCCTTCATGTATTTCTAATCAGTCAAAAGTGACTATAAGGACCAGATTCTGCTTTCAGTTACCGCAAAGCTTTTCCCCATGTGTATAGCATAGTGAAATCTCCTGAAGACACGTTCCTGCATGCATTAGGGAATCTAAATCTAAATATTTTTATTTAGATCTAATCTAAAATATATTCCCAACAGATAGAAGTCTAATCCAAGACGATGCTTAGACAAGAAAAGTGGCTTGGTAAATAACACTGAAATTGGTAAGGACTACACTTATGTTGTTACTGTTCGCAGGAAGCCAAAATAATTGCTATGAAAATTATGTTACTCCTACTTGAAAACTTGATAGCCTTGGTGATTATCAGGTAATTAGTGATTGCTAATGATCATCTTAGGCATGTTAGTAGTTTATATACAGAAACAAGTTGATACCGGACCACCTAAACAGCATTAATTATATATTTTTATGCTCTGCCTTCTTACAAAAGCAAGACACCTTGCAGTATGCAACACATTTATTCAAGCAGGATGGCAGTGCAGTATCATTCCCATTTCAGAAATGGGAACAAAGAAATAAAACAAGCAGTAGCCAGTACTGCAAAAAAGGTGGCTAGCATATCAGGGTACTGAACTCAAGTGTCATGCGCCCTTGGCTATTATTGTCCCCACCTATTGCCTCTGTGTTAATTAGAAAGTACAAAATATTCACAATACAATTTTCAGATAAATTGGGCACCTACAGCTCCAACTGCTTTCAACACTGAGAACAGTGATTTGCAGTGTGGCAAAGGAGTGCAACTAGCACGCAGCCTTGGCATGAGTCAGATATGCTGGCTTCTTTTCATGATACTGTCTGCAGATTTTTGCTGACTCCTCTTAGTTTCTAAAAATGCTGCTAAACTTATGTTTTACAATCTGTGTACATCCAAGAAGTACAGATCGTGGGGATTGACTTCTTCTAACTCCCCAGATCTCAAGTTACCAAAAGCAGCAGATATGATGGTACCTTTTCTACAAAGATTCTACTAAAAAAAAACAAAACAACAACTTCGAGAACCAGGTAAACCATACAGGAAAGGTTTGGTCATGCAAGTTTCTGAGTTAAGGTGGGAATATAGCAAAACACCTTAATAAACAAGGCTTAACGGCTTAACAACACTTTTCAACTACAGAGGGCTTTAGAGGCATTAGCTAACAAATTAATCTTGACAATAAAACCTTGCCTGACTAAATGGTAAGATAGCGCAGTTTCCTACTTTAATGAGAGAACTTTGTGTGGAAAACTAAGATACAAAACTTAAGAAATAATGCAAGCCAGATAAAGGGAGGTGGATAATAATAGAGACATACAATGATAAAGAGCTCAGCCAAGACACATGCAATTCAGCACGTACATCACAGAAAATAAAACCAGATTTTTTCTGATTAAATATTTCTATTCTGTTTTCTTTTTCAAAATTGTTGTCACGGAATTCATTTATTTCAGATCAAGAAATCATTGCTGCATTAGGAAATATGCACAGAGCTAACCATCCTACCAAAGAATAACTTTCCACAGAAGAGGATGGTGCAAGGAAACTCATTGCTCACTTCACTCAATTTCCATCTTCTCTCACCACGCATTCCTACATGTATATCTCTTCACTTTAACCTGTCTTTGAAAAAAAAATCTAATGGATTTGGTACATCTAGATGTAAAAAGAATAAATTTATATATGAGGCTAACAGAAAATATGGACATTCAACAACCTCTGCAAGAATTATCCTGAATACTTACTGAAGAATAGTATATTATGTATTATATTTTATTCTAATTCAATCTACCAGAAGAAATCAGCCATATACTGAAAAAAAACCCCCAACATCTGCATCAACATCTGCATCAGAATCCACCACATTTCTGGATTAAACTCATGAAACAGACTATCAACATATCTCACAGGGCAGAGCGCTCCCCAAGTAAAGAGGGGAACCTCCAAGTACAGGGCTGTATTTAGGATCCACAAGGCCTCTACCAAATAGACTATTCAAATCCACAATGGGGGGAAATGATTAATTAAGAGGGTTCATTCAGCCATTTACAAAATAAACCATTTTTCCCACTAGTCCACATCAGAGCATCATAAATCAAAACTTCTTCTAATGGACTGTTGAACTTATCCCTCAATATTGAGATGATAATGAGATGTTGGATCTACATGTGTGGGAGTAAGTTATTCACCTGTAAGAGTGGGGGAAGGAATCATAAAACCCCAAAATTTGTAATTCGTACTTCTAGTCATCTCTTTCTTTATCAATACTCTCCTCCTTCGTGCAGTAGCGATAAACACAATTCTTCCAGCTCAGACGTTTCACATTATAATCTTTGACAGAAGAGCCCCCCGTGACTCAGTTTCCTCCTATGGAAAAAGTTTGAATTTCGAATCAAGAGTCAACACAAGCCTGGTGTGGCAAATTTCTACTCATTCCAAGAAGGAAGAAAACTTTTTTACTGGTTTGTGTAAGACTACCTTAGTGCAGAAAGAAAAATGCAGCATGGTATTAAAAGTGACAATTGAGAAAAATGGCATGCCTTGATTTAAGCCTTAGTCCTGCCACCTTTATCCAGAGAACTTTTGTAACTTTATTTTTATGCCTACTTGAAAGAAGATTTAGTCCATGCTTTGCAAAATATATTAAAAGTCCCAGTAAAGATAAGGGAGGGAGAGATTATACTGCTGGGAAATGTTTTAGGCTTTTAGACCAATCTAGCAGGGAGCTGCACAGGGGAAATAGGAGCACTTGAGTTAGAAAATTGTTTGGATGAACTGAATCTAGCTTTTCTCCTTTCAATAACAATTAACAAAATTTATCATCTGATTGCTACAAAAACTAGACTGTGGACTCAGCAACTCCTTCGTGTTCTTATTTACTTCGCAAATCAGGTCAAAAGTGAATCAGAATTTATTATAATGGATAAATTTGAGAGTCTTTGCTCATAGACTTCAACTCAAGCTTTATACGCACAAGGGTTGAAGAAAGGACCACTGATCCAATATATATCTCCATGTTAAAGATAACGATTGCTATGAAAAAATTATTCTTAGCCAATATAATCCACAGGACACATTCTTAAAAAAAAATCCTCTTCTTTCTGCATTCTTGGGTCAACATTCATGACTCTGGAAAAACTGAGGAAATTTCAAAAAATGAAAAGGGCTTAAATCTGTTACAAAATCAGACTACAGTTCTTGTCCTGACCAACTCTCAAACAAGAGGGAGTGAGAATGTAATTTTAAAAGAGTGTGGAAAATCCAATAAAATATTTTTTATAATAGTCAGCAATATTATAACTTCACATTCATATTCTATGGGTATTTCAGGCCTGCCTCAGATTAAAAAAAAGTCTGGTTTTGAATTACTGTAATTAACTGCAAAAGCTTGCTGATTTGTTGATGCAAAATAATGTCAATCTTTTTTCATAAACTTGTTAGAATCTTTGTAAATAAATAGCAAAAATTATACAAGGAACAGAAATTCAACACTTTGTCTTCAGTTTGATGTTCAGGAGCAGAGAAAGGTGTTGTAAAAGGGACATAAGTGAAAAAATGTGGTCCTTTCCCTAACATCATTAGTGTAACATTACCAGATAGTAAGCCATATTCTTGTCAATTTGTGCCTGTGAAAAAGCGAGTATATTTTACATTTCACCCTGAAAACTTATTAAGCCTGGGAGGGAGGAAGGAAGGTGTGAAACATTGAGTTTGCTTAGAAGCAGAGTAGGTCAAAAATAGTTTGGAAAGCACTGGAGAAGGAAAAGACAAATCCCACTTGAGCCGAATAGCTGCAGGCATACGCCATTAATTTTTAGCTATTAAAAACTGCTGAGGCATATTTTGAAAATCTTCGCTCTTACATGGATTTTTTTTTTCCCTATGAATATCAACAGAACTTAATTTCAGCAGCATGGCTTGGCCCTAAATAGAGAATATCCAATCTGTGAACATCACTGAAGTATAAATTCAGCTGAGAGTGATTTCACTATCAATGTTATATTTTTGCACCTTAAACGTGAGACATTCTGCATCACTACAGTGTGCATTACACAGTACTGCTTGACATAAAAATCATATCTTGCAAGCAATATTGATTCCAGTTCTCCTTTAATATTGCAAATCAGGAGGGAAAGAAGAATCACCACACTCTCTAATGGCAATGACCAATTTGCTATAGTAAGCAATGGCCCAACTGATGCAAAATCCAGCTCTTGGTCTCATCCTACGGAACACAGCGTTGCCCAATATACATTTGAGAACAGTCAGGTGGGATCAGGCTACTTAATAGATGCAACATCAGAAATAAATCAGAGGTGTAATCTCAAATGCAAATAATTTAAGTATTCATTGATACGTGTCCTGCAGCAGCTGTAGATGGAATGAAAAAGCTAATGCAGGAACGAGCTGAGTGATCTAAGACACAACGCACCGGCGCTGCCCAGGGGTGGCAGAAGAAGTGCAGTTATTATTTTGTAGTTCTTAAGTTCTGTGTATTTTCAAGGTGCTAGATGTGTTTTACCTGGACACCGAGGACACTGAGCTGTCAATCCTTCTTTCAAGAAGTCTGATTCAGCATTCATAAAAGACATAAATAAAGGATGGCACCTGGCTTTACCAAATTATAGCTCTGGTCCAACAATTTTATTCCAGTGGTATGTTGTGGTAAATCTTTTATTCAGTTAAAGCAGATATTTTAACAAGGCGCTAGAAAACAACATTTTTCTGTAGTCCATAATATCAGCTTTTGCCTCTAAGGTCTTAGTAAGCACTGTAAGCACAACATGCATCCCAAGCACATAGGGATCAAAAGCTCCTCTATTGCTGCAAAGTAGAAAACAGTCTGGGGCCCAGTTCTGCTTCTGCTATGTTGAACAACAGAGAGAATGAGTCATTTTTCTCTTAAACTACTAAAACGCTGCTAAACCGCAACCCCTATCTTGCAGAGGTTTAAGTCAAACATTGGTCTAGAAGATAATTCTACCTTGGGTAAAGGATTCTCGCAGAAGGGAAGAATAAAGGCATAAGCGTATCAGATCACAGTTATCAGTGGGCAACTATAGTCTATTTTGTTTCTTTGTTACAAAAGATTAAAGTAATAATACTGTGACGGTGCTTCCATCAATTTAAAATGCTCTGCTAGATAAATATTTTTAAGATCTGTACAACTGGTCTTCTATTTAACAATGAATACATTTCAGACTAATGTGCTGCCAAGCTCCAGCTCTCTTTCTAGCAGCTGAATTCTTGGATAAAATCATTTTGCAGGGTATGAGCAATGCAGTTCTGAAAATAGCATCACTGCAAAATGAAAGATGGCAAGAACCTCTACAATGCTGATTTATTTCAATGAAATTTCATCTCTTATGATCGGTATCTATTTTGACGTTTTCAGCTGAATTTTCATACTTAATAAAATGTAAATCTGCAGAATTTGTTAATTTTGAGGCCCCAGCATAAGTATAATAAAGAGGGAAACAGGAAAAAAAAATAAAAAATACCCATTCACAATTCACATCACAAAATTTAAAAAAAAAAAAAAAAAAAAAACAAAAAACAACCAAACACACAGAAAAATGCTTTGTGGATCCAAATAATTTGTATTTATCACCACCACGTGTACAAAGGCACTCACAAAAGAAAGCAATGCCAATCAACAAGCTGTTAGACACTTATCTTTAACTATGTTTCTAGTAGAAGAGTGGATTGGAGTGACACTTTTTAAAATACTGGTGAGTTTATGGATGTTGCGTAATGCTGAATGCTGCTGAGAAAACACTAAGAGGTGATATTGCACTTCCCTAATTCTAAGTAGATTTCATCTTTTGGCTTTCTTTCCACTTCACTAATATGAAGGTACACTTCAGGAGATTTTTTTTTTTCCCCTAATAATGAAGATTTTTAAATAGATTGGAAAATACAATATTCAAATGAGAAGGAGCCTGGTATTTTACAATCCATTAACGCAGCTGTCTTTTCTAATTAACACCAGCAATAAAATTGGCATTCTTCTATCACAGACTTTATGCTAAAAATGAGATTATATGTATATGAGAGGTGTCAAAATCCCTAAATCTCACAGTAGAAACAGATGAAAAGGGCACATTATAAATATCTTCTGCCTACATTTGGTCACTGATTTTATATAGAAAGCGACGCTGTGTACCAAGTCCAGTGACATTCTCAGCAAGACCCACACTTGTTAAGTCCATGTGCAGAAACCAAAAATACAAATGTCCCAGTTGTGCAAGCTCTAATTCGTATGACTCATATAGATTTCCCTGACTTGTCCTAATGACACCGAAACAGCAAGGATGATTCATGCAAATTAAAAATGGGAATACACAACTGCTTTTCTAAAAATTTCCTGCCTGCATACAGATATATATATATGTTCATATGTATATTATTTTTATCCTCTGTATATTATTTTTATCCTCAGATATTTTACACTAATTTATCTAAGTAGCAGATCTGTCTTGAATATAACGCATATTTTAATCTCTACATACAGAACAAGTGACTGAGGAGGAAAAAAGGATAAAAGAGAGAAAATGAATGGGGGAGGAAAATTAGAGAAAAATAAATTAAAAACGGACATTAAGCTATATCCGGAATGATGTAATTACAGAAACAGTACCATTGATATTGAAAGGCTTCATTTGTAGATTCATTAAAATTAAAATATCTGGTTTGTTTGGGGTTTTTTTGGTTCTTTTTTGTTTTCTTTTTTAATCAGTAAAGACAGGTTTCTCATCAGGAAGCAGTAGGTACATCTTTATATCGTACACTACTTACTATCAGTAAAAATATCAACACTCCTAAGACGTATGGTGTCAACAGTATACTTAAGAACTACAACACATTTTTAAACTCAAGACTATCTGTTTTGATGCTGTATAGACAAAAGAACAGAAATAAAGTGAGCCCTATGCTACCTTTACCAGGAAACATGCAAATCACATTTACTTAATAGCATTTTCTTTTTAAATCTGTGTAGCTGTGGATGATAAATAAATATACGTGGCTACAAAGAAAGGAGTGCTTTGCGTACTGCGTTAGCAGTAGCATGGTTATAGTGACAGGAGTAATATATACAACAATATTCTCATATAAGCGCAAAATACCTGCTGTGCTGCATGTATAAATGAATATTTGGAGTTGCTATGTTAAAAGTAAAAGCATGATATCCTATACCAACATATAACAGATCCCTAATACATGATACAATGAAAATGATACATTTTAATGAAACCTAACGTGTATCAATCAGTAACTAAACCTTATAGCTAAAGATCAAGACATAATTACTGCTATACTTAAAGAGTTCATTACAGAAAAGTCTTCAATATTTGTGGTGAAATATTCCAATCCAGGAAGCAACAAATGTGATTATACCACCTGCTCATATTTTCAATGAAAAATGGAGGTCCCCATTTCATACACCACAATCCTTCACTTTAAATTCTCTATGCATTGATGGGCAAATATATCAGAGCATTTTTGCCTGGTCAGAGAAGTAAAAGTAATCAAATGACTGAGATTTTACCAAACAGACATTGCTTAAACCTTCAGCATTTTTTGCTAAAAATGTTTCATACTTATATACTACTGTATTGGTGATAAAAACTTCCGGATGTTTTAGCAAAAGCACATGTTAAAATATTTACTGATGCAGAAGGAACAGACCACTGAAAGAAAAGTGATTGTACAATAATGAGTTGTTGATGAAATCATGAACTATATAGCCCTGAATATGCACAATTTTTCATACAACAGCTGGGAAATACTGCTTCCTCAGACCAACTTTTTAACTAAGAGAAAAAGAGACTGAAAATACTGGGAAGAAAACAAATAGCTAAGAACATAACATCAGCAAACCTTCAGTTCTTCAATTATTACTATCCTTTCTTTTCTTTATTCTCTTCTCCTGTCATTTTTTCCTATTTTTAATATTCTTAAAATATAAAATCTTTCACATTAAGGGCATTTGCATCAGTTCTCTTTGTTCTTCCCCATTTGCAATCTATAGTAGGAAACAAAATACCGCTGTCAAGACTTAAAAAAGAATCCAAAAATTGTTTTCTCTTTCACCTGTTACATCATTACTTTTTGCAAAGCAGCTCGTCCTGCATCAACCTGTTGTGCTGTCTTTTAAATGAACTAAGCCTTATTTGCACTTTGATTTAATTTCAAAGAGGAAACATTACTATGAAGGATGGACAGGTGCTAGAGATTGTTTCTACAGTATTTCAATGGAATAATAATGAGAAAAAAGAAAGCCAACAGCAAGTAGATTGTGTAGAACATGGAAATGCTATTGACTAACATCATATTCTGAATTACTTAATCATAAGTACAGTTATAATTAAAGTTATATTATATAATATGTTTCCCTGTTGACAATTTCTATTACCATGACTGGGAGTAAAGGTAAATTCTGAAGGGAATTAGCAAACATGGACAGAGGGACGAAAACAGTTTTAAGGAAAAATCACATCATGTTATGCTAAAAAGTGATCTAGACTTCTATTTGAAATCATACAACATTCTTTTAATTTCACTAGGTCCCACATTTCTTTCTCTTGTAAAACTAGAAAAATCTATGTAGGATATAAACTGTAATTAGTTGTGTATAATAAGCTTATCAGCTCAATAAGAAACAATAAATACAGGAGCTGAAACACAAGAAAAGCACTGACTTAAAAAGCCCTGGCTTTGTATTTTGTCACTCTTGCTTCTACATGGCACATCTTTATAAGCTGTAACACAAGAATATTTTAAAAGATAATTTTCCCTTCAATGAAGGGCTATATTTATTCAACTTACAAGATAGTCAGTGGTTATTTTACACTTATCTTTGTATTCCTTTCTTTCATTTAACAGTGCGAGCATCCCTTTGAGTCTTTCATAATGGAACCGGTACTCAGAACTGAATCCAATTATAACAACCTACCAGCAGTACTAATTGGTGAAAATGCATTGCTGGTAATTGCTGTAAACTCATCCTTCTGCACAGGATGAACGAGGGCAATAAATTCTACCCAGCATTAAACAATAGGGAAGACTACCACTAGCACTGTTTCTTTTATGTAAAATGTATTAAAGCGAGTCATCCACTTAAAAGTTACCTACCGGTAGCTTTAACCCAGATTTAAGGGTAAGTACTTAAAAAATGTAATATATATATATAAATAATAAGGTGAGGAAGAAAGAAGAAAAAGGAAGAAAACACAGTCATTAGTCCGTAATGTTTTGTTGTGGGTGGTTTTTTTCCAATCTGTAGGCGAATCTCAAATATGATGTATTGGCTTATTTTTTGCCTTTCTTTTATTGCCTGCTTTCATGATGTGATCTTTGCACTGCTCTGGGCAACACTTTCACGCTAATAAGCCTGCAGTGCTTTAAAGATTTCTATCTTACGGCCCCGCAAAACAGAAAGCTGCTTGTACCGAGAGCATCCCTCAGCTCTGGCAAAGGGGATTTTTGAGAAGCGAAGATTCGCAAGGCCAAGGCTGAAGAAAACAGTTCTTTACTTGGGTTGCTTTAAGCACGCCGAAGCCCCTCTGGTGAGGCACACGCCTGCGCACACCCAGCCACCCCCCCGGGCGACCAGGGACAGAAAACAAACCCTGCGACTGTCAAAATACCCGTGGTGTGCGCTGGAACACGGCCAGGTGGGAGTGAGCTGAAGCACAGCCTCAAAACTCAAAGGAACCCCTCGCCTGCCGGGTCCACACGCCTGCCGCAGCAAGGCGAGGAAAATCTGCCTTTTGCGTGAATTTTAACCGAATGGCTAAAGTTTTTAATTATTTTTTTGTTTGTTTGTTTGTTTAAATAGTGCTAAAACTCCAGCCAGGCTGAAATAACCTTTGTGGGAGGAGGGGGCGGGCTCAGTGTAACTCGAAACTTTCCTCTCAGCGCGGCGGAGCTGCCGGGGGTATATTTAGAGCTGGGATCCGCTTCTGTGAGGCGAAGCCCTCACCTCAAAAGTCCCGCCACCGGGGCACTCTCCCCACCCTCCCCCACCCCCCGGAGGGACCCTCCGCTACCCTCACTCTTTCCCAAACAAAACCAGCCGAAATCCTGCAATTTTACCTCGCCGCCACTTTCCGCCCGGACTTACTTTATTTCCCCTTTGTATTTTCGCCGGCGCCGCGCTCTTCCACGGGCGCAGCGGCGCGGCCGTGCCCCTTCCCCCCCGCCCCGGCCGTGCTCCCACCCCGCCCCAGACCCCCGGACCCCGCGGGGACTTACGTGGTGGCCGAAGGAAAAGGTCCCTCCGAGGAGTGGTTCATCACCAGGGACTGGAAAAGTGTCAGGCTAAAGACTAGCAGCCAGCCAGCAGCCATCTTCCTGATCGAAGATCGATCCCCCTTCCCCAAGTCGGCGAGACGGCAATAATAATAAATTCAATTATTGTGTGTGTGGTGGTGTGGGGGGGGCTGTTGTTTTTTAAAGCCTCCTCCGCTCTCCCTCCCTCCCCCCCCCCCACACCCACCCGCCCCCTCGCAGGAGGCGCAGCCCAGAGATGTGCGGAGAAGCGGGAGCGCGGCCGAGGGTGGGAAGGAGGAGGAGAAACGATGGAGATCTGTGGGTGGAGAGGGGGAAGACGAGAAATAGAGAAGAGAGAGAGAGAGATACTCTACTCTCTGCTACTCCAGCAGCAGCTCCGGCTTCATCTGATCCGTCGCCATCAGGGCTACTTTTGTAACAGATCTCCGCTCACTCTGTGCGTGTGTCTCCTTCCCTGATTTATCCCCCCGATTGCAGAGCAGAAGGAGGAGGAGGAGAGAGGCAGGCGGGGTGGGGGCTCCTGAAGGGAGAGGAGGAAAAGAAGGGGAGAGAGTTGGAGACGGGCAGATCGCTCCCGGCTCCTGCCTTCCCTGCCGGCGGCGGGGGAAAGTCGGGGCGGGGAGCGGGGGAGGGCGCCGGGCCCTGTGGCGGCCGCGCTCCTTACAAGGCAGCCGAGGAACTCCCCGGGCCGGGCAGGGCCGGGCCGCCCCCCGCTCCCCCCCGCGGCGTGCCGCACCTCCCCGCCGCCCGCACCCTATTTTTAAAACCGCTTCGTGCCTTATTTTAATTCCTCCTCGCTGTTAAGCCGCAGCCTCGCACAGCCCGTGTGCCACCAGCCCGGGCTGCGTGCGTTCGTAGATATGTACATATATATTTATATATGGATGGATAAACGTCTCTCTTTCCGCTGCTGGCAGTAGAAGCGCTCCTCAGCGCGGAGGGGCGAGCGCGGCGCGGTGCCGCTCGCGCAGCCGCTGCGCGCCCGCGGAGGGGTGGCCCCGCGGAGGGGTGGCCCCGCGGAGCGGCCGCCCCCGCCCTCTGCAGGGTCCCGTCCCCGGCGGGTCCCCGAAGCGCTTCTGGGAAGCGGGTCCCCGGGGACACGGCTGGGAGCCCTCGGGCTTCACCCCGGCCCCAGCCGCATCTCTAACCCAGGGCTTCATTTCAGATTCCTTTGAAAATTCGGAGGGCACATTCCCTCTGCCGCCCTTGATTTTCCCCATGCTCACGCATACCCGTCTCTGTGGCAACTATACGTGCTCCGTACAAATGGAGAAAGTAGTCCAGGGAAATACTTTTTAGCTTATTTACTAAAGCAGTTAAAAGTTCTGCGACAATTTTGATTTTCTTTTCAGTCTGTGGTTGCTATTTTTGTTTCTTTCTATTTCTTTTTATATGTTTCTGTTTATTTAATTAATTATTTCAATATAATTATGTAATATATTTATATACTTCTATATTTAATTAGTCCAACAGGTGAAAATGAAAGAGCAGACCCAGTATTCATGTTGTTTTCACATGCTTTGTATTTAAAGGTCGCATCATCTTGAATGTATTGACTCACTACAATTTCTATAAACCAGAAAAGTGCTCGTCTCTATTTTATAGGTGGCAAAAGGACCAGAGCTGAGATCCGTAAATGAAGAATTGAGTGTTCGCATTTCCCAGGCTTGAAGCCAGCACGATATTTCAGTTGCAATCTGTAAAGCATGCAGTCACTCATCTACATTGTTTCTGGATTGGAGCTGGCACTTTGGAGCTGGTGGGAAGCACTCCCAGTTTTCTTCACCTATCCACCTACCTGTAGGTACGTAGGATTCAGGGTTTGGATGCAAGTCTGAAATAGCAATTTCTAAAATGATACTGCAGCCTGAAGACTCAAACAGTCTGAAGAGTACCTGTAGCCCAGCTTTTGTAGGTCTCCATAGGCTTTACGGTTTTTCTACATCGAGTGGCAACATTTCAGATACTCATCTGTAGCTCTCATCTGAGCACCTCCACTTTCCTACAGGGATGTTGAGGCACCAAGGGTCTCTACTGCAAGGTGCAAGGGGTAACTGCAGCGTCATGGGGATGTGACACAGAGGGCCTGCTTCACACAGGATGTATCGAGATGAGATCCAGGATGGAGAGAAGACTTTGTGGACTTTGTTACTTCTTAGAGTGTAATTTAAGGTATCTCCTTATTCTTGAGGCCTCACACTCTTTAAGGGTAGCCAGTTTAACAGTAACATTGTCCAGTATCAAGAGGACAGTTATGAGCATGAATATTCAAAAAAAACCCACTGGTTCTGCTCCTTGATAGGACTTTGAAGGTCAGCACAAGTTCATGCCTAAACTCTACTGAGATTCACAAACTAGATATTCTGTTAGTTGTGCCCCAAAACCCCAACAGCCTCACAGTGGGCAATACAGTGATGGATTAACACTCTGGCAACACCCCTTCAGAAGAAAGGTTGGAAATGCCCCACCTGGCTCCTTCCCTACCTGAAGGATCCAGCAGCATTCAGTCATGTCATCTCTGCTCAATGGAAAATTGCTTATGTTCAATTCCCAGCTAAGCTTCCCCAGAGGACCACACACTGCCCACCAAGCCATGGGCACGAAGCTGGAAAATAGGTGATCTCCACTCCCACTGAAGTGGGCAAGCAGAAAAGGATGCACACGTTGGTGAGGGTGAGAAAGGGTGCAAATGACTCTGCAAACCCACCCGGGAAACAGTTTCAATAGGTGGGAATAAACAACATTGCTCTCCCTCAAATATATTGTTTCAATATAAAGTACAGGAGACAAAGAAAGATCGAAGAACGATAGCGTAAAATAATAAATAGAAAACTATAGGATTACACAGGAATGCATCTTTCATATTTAGTATAGTTTTCTGTAAGCCTGCATTTCTGATGCTGTATCAATCATTTACAGAGCTCCTTAGGGCAATAATTATTGCTACTAATAATTCCAACAACAATAACACATGGCTAACAATGCAATGGTGCAATGCATGGGTGGGCTGACACCCCACCTAGTACCATAAGGTCTGGATTACGACTGTTTCATCAGTACTAATACTCTGTAACAATAGCTGAAATACGAAAAAGCTGCTAGAGAAAATACCACTATGTTTTAATATAGCAATATTTGAAGCATCAAATCTACTGTGCTGTTTACAACTGTATAACGAGACTCTCTGCAAGGTAAGCCTACAGTGAATGTTGCTTAGGTGCAAGCGAATGCCCGCGGAGTTCACTGAGTCTACATGAGGAAGGAAAAGAGAAGGGGTGCCTACATGAAGCTGTGGCGTGGAGGAGAAATACCCAAGTTAGCTCCAAACAAGCCGATTGAAGTGTTGAGGAGCACCCAGGGCTGGAAAATGGAGCTCAGCAAGGGCTATCTGTGTGGCGTTCATGGGAAGACTCAGATCTGTGCCAGGCAACTCAAGTTCAGCTTGCAAGCTTTACAGGATTTACAAGCAAGGTTGGAGTAGAGCCCAGTTTTGAGAAAAGTTGGACTCCAATAACAGCAGTATTCCTTCAAAATTAAGTGAGGCTTGAAGCTGTGTTTTGAATTTTTGCCTTTTTTTTTTGAATCTGAAACTTAGGAAGCCAATGCCACCCTGACGCATGGGGAAGAAAAGAATGCAGGAGTTACTCCAGGACTAACGTGTTATTTACTATTTACTCACTCTTTTGTTTCACCTAATTATTTATGGATTAAAAATGCATTTTTATACCAGGTATTTAATAAAGATGCAGAACATTTAGAAATCTTGACCTCATCCTACAAACGTGTGGATTTGAGTAACTGTGCTCAAATGACTTCCCACTAGCTTTGACAGGAAAGTGTGATTGACTTAAAAATAATGCTAGCAGAATTTAATTTCTTGATATTTCTTCATCCTCCCATAACCCAGAAAAAAAAAGCACAAATGTAGTTTCATCATGAAGTTTTAAAAAGCCATTAAAATCTCCTAAGTGATCAGTTCCCTTACATTTGATGATTATGCTATTTCCCTATGCAGTTGCGTCTCAAACAATATTTTAAATACGTGGTTTTAACTTCACAGTAATGTTGCAGTGCAGATTTTCTTATAATTTATCTGTGTTAAGGTTCCTAAAGATCTATTACAGCTGACAAGTCTTCTTTTTTAAGCACTTAAATATGGACTTGAATGACAAACCACGAAAGTAAATCTTTCTTCATTCTTACTTCACTTCATTCTAAATTTATTGCCTGTCATATCTGACCGAGACCTTTCTGTGAAGGAGCTTTGAAAGTTTGCTTTGCACCTACTTGGTGAGCTTGGCAGCGTTAGGTTTATGGTTGGACTTGATGATCTTAAAGGTCTTCTCCAACCTAAGTGACCCCATGATTCTATTCTGTTCTACGATTCTACTGAAATTACTGGGAATCTTTCAATTGACCATGATGGTCTGTACATTAGAAATAAATATTCCTGTTGCAAAAATATGAATTTTAATTTTCATCGAACACTTCTCAGTTCAGTATATCAGTAACAAGTATTGATCAGTATCAATATCAGTATTAATTCAGGATCAAGCTTTTATCTTTAATTTTAATTTCTGGATGTATTAATTACATTTTCTTAAATTATTTACCCTGTTGCAAATCCAGCATAAGAGACAAAAGAGCTGGGCCTTCTGTCTCTTAGCTATTTTAAAACAAACAAACAAACAGAGAAACAAACAAGCATATTAAATTAGATCCAGATTCAAAGTTTTATTAATCTGGTTTTACGCTTGTACATCAACTCATTCTTCAGTAATTAGCATTGTCATAAAACTTTTGGAAAACAGTGGTGGTTCAAGATTTAACATATACAATGATGGCAGTAGCACTGGTGTGAATAGATAGCATGCAATGACCAAGTGTTTTAAGTGTCTTTTTTGGGGGCTTATATTCAATAAATTGGTAGTGGCTGTTATTCTTGTTGAGCCTAATCTGCAGTGTGCTGAGTACACTTCACCTCTCTGGTTGGGGTGACAAGTACTTCGCTAGAGGGAACCCCAGATGTCATTCAGTTCAGCCAAAATGTGCTTGCTGAAATACAGTAAAAAGTTGGGGTTTTTTTTATACCAAAACACCGTTTTGTTGCAGGCATGTAGTATTTTCTTTATGTTTGCGTGTTGCACAGGGCAGGAGGGGGTAATCTCACTGAATAATTCTCATTCTCTTTGGTTGTGCTGGGGTGACTAGAGGGTGCAGGCAGCCTGATCTCAATTTCTCATTTCAGGGGGAAAAATAATCTTATTCAAGTTTACACCAGATGGAAGTGCGGGATCTGGCGCATTGCAAGTGAGCTGAATTGGTTTACGCATTTGAATCGTATATAATTTTATACTGTAAAATATAAAACCTACAGTATAAAAGCTACATCCAGCAGCAAGGTAACCAACACTGTTTTGTTCTCACCCGTGTTTTCGTTCACATTTGAGTAAGCATGCTGAAGCTGGTAGCAAAACTTTCCTTATCTGATATAATTAAGTGGTTTTGCTTTTTTTTCTTTTTATTGCCAGATTTGAGGAGAACACTCATCCTACTTCTGGTGATGAGAGCGGGGAGGTATGCATTTTCACACAGAATGTTTTTTGTTTGGTTGTTTTTTTTGATGCTGATGTTAAACCAACAGTAATTTTAGGATAGTTTAATACTGAAACTTGGAGCCCAGCATAATAAACATTCTCTCAGTGAATACCAAAGAAAACTATCTTAAAACAAAGTGCTAGGCACGTAAAACTTCATCCATTTAAGGAGGAAGCGTAATGCAAAGTTTATTCATCTACCACTGATCCTGATAATCCTAATACGCAGGACACTGTAGCACTATGTGGAGATGGTATTTTAGTTCTGAAAGGCTCTGCGTTGATTTTATTATTATTATATTTCTAAGTTTGGAAGGAAAATTAACTTTTTTTTTTGTTCAAAAATCACTGTATTTCACAGTGTAATGTAGAAGTGCTCGTTGTAAATCTCATATTGATGTTGTGACACTATTCACAGAAAACCATAAATGTCAGTAATCTTGATGGAGGAAACTCTCAATTATAAATGTTAAACTGGTATGTTCTGAGTGTATAGAGAAATATAACTTCTAAGAACAGTCTTACACAAATAACATATATATTTTATGTAAGGATGTGATTAGGTGACAAAATATTTTTGTACAACCTTGTCTATCTTCCACCCAGCTGCTAATCTGTTTTAACTTAGTTTATTCTATCCCTTAATTGACTTTAAGCAGATACAGTTCTTGCTTGAAACCAAAAATGATGTATTTCTTCTTTCCCCTTGTAAATTAGACAATTTTCCCCCACATTTTCACCCCGTGGGATTCATCCTTACACCAGTAGAAGCTTTTCTAAACGTAAGTGTGCTACTCTCCTGAAATCTGCTATCTTGCAACTTTTAGGACTAAGAAATTGTACCTGGTGCCACTGGAAGGAGGGGACTCTGAGCTGCTCCGGGAGGTGGCAATCAGAACAATCACAGCAAACCTCTTCTGACGAACGGAGCGAAGCCACCCCAGTATCTCATACCTGCTTTACCCATCTAACCTAATCAACCAGCTGATTGTGAAAGCTGCATTCGGGAGTTATTATTGAGATTTTAATTAGCCATATTCCTGCAAAAGAATGGGTGTTGTCATACCATCCAGCTGCTCTTGGAAGTTCGATAGGGGGAGCTGAAGCTTAGTGGGGAAGTTGTACCTGACTCCCTTCTTTCAGGAACATAGTCGTTACTGTTCTCATTTTGCACTTGGTGAGATGCACAGGGACTTCCTACAAGGAAAAAAGTTTATTTTGTCTTATCCAATAAGTAACAACAGTAAGTACTGTGCTTTTAATTAAACAACTGTTGTTTAAGTGGCTTGTGCTCTTAGCAGAGAATGACAGCCTGAGAGTGCGTGAGCATTGGTATTCTTGTACGAGGTATTGTGCATGAACGAGACACGGTATTTGTCAGAGAATTGCCTCCAAGAACCTTTTACAGAGTGTTTTTTGCATTCGGTGTTGGATCACTGACCTCCCGATGCTTTTAAGTTTAGCAGCTAGGAAAAGACTAGTGATCTCGGCTCCATTTGTAGGCAATGGACATGGACCAGCACCCCCACAGAATGATGCATATCATCCTAAAATAGGTGGCTGAGATGATATCAGTCTCCTTACAAAATATTAGTGACCACAAAAATAACTCAGAAGGAATATGGGGCCAAGAAGAGGTGAAAAAAAAAGCCAGAGTGAGAGAGTTAAGAACAAGAAAGTACAAATCAAGAAGGCAGGGTATGCATGTGG
Source organism: Chroicocephalus ridibundus (assembly GCF_963924245.1). Taxonomy (NCBI): domain Eukaryota; kingdom Metazoa; phylum Chordata; class Aves; order Charadriiformes; family Laridae; genus Chroicocephalus; species Chroicocephalus ridibundus. The sequence continues at coordinate 209,646,083 of NC_086284.1, forward strand.
AAATGAAGATAAACCATTGACTTTATATACCATAAAAGGAGGATAAAATTTTAAAAAGGAAAGGAAAGAGTGGGGTGGGGAGAAGTAAAATGAAACAAGAAAACAGGAAAATGAGGAGGAAAAAAATGGATTAGCAAGATGAGTTAGTAAGGGGATGGAAAACTTAGTGCTGAAGAAGAAGAGGTGCAGGCAAGGGAGAAGGATCACAAAGAAGAGAAAAGGGAAGGAGAACACGGACAGAGGTTTGACCTACACACTGATGTGCACCTTATTTTAGTTTTAAAAGATGGCAAATTAGGAGTCATAACAGTAAAAAGAAGATGCATATTTTACAAGTTGTTTAGTATGTCAAGGGAGGAGACTGACATGACTTTGCCGTGACCACGCTGTGCTGGATCAGAAGCCAGGTGGCTCCGTTATCTGGGATCGGGCCCAATCTAATATGCTTTGCCCCTAAACAGAGATTATTAACTTAGATAAGGGAAGCCACGGAGATTCTGTTCAGGAGCAGGAGGCTCACTGCTCGTGCTCAGGGTGAGGACAGGACCCACTCCTGTGTGATGCTGTATACCGCAACCTGACAATACGCAGTCTGCTACACATTTTACACCAATTGCAAAAATGATTTAAGGTAAACTTGAATCTTCTCGGTACCCATAGTTTCTAATGAGAGAAGCTGGTGGGATAGGTGGTAGACTTTATGCGAAGTATAAAGAAGTATTAATAAATAATAAAATAATAAATAAATATTTATAATGCTCCTTTTCCGATAAAGCCTAAGGGCAGATAGGTTCTCTCATCTCTTTCATGACATACTAAAAATTTTTAATGGTCAGTTCTTAAAAAATTCCAATTCAGCTTTTAAAGTGAAAAGTGAAAAGATAAAAGCAGATGTAGGTAAACTTGCACATCTGCTCAACCCCAGTCTCTAATTAAAATGAAGGAATGAATTTGAAGTTTAATTTCAAGCTTCTGCTATCATTTTAGCAGTGAGTATTTTTATGTTGTCTGAAAATGTGAAGTAAAAGTTTTGCATGTTCCCATAGTATCTATATGGGCTTAATTCTTTCCCAAATCATTCCTCATTGAACTGCGTAACAATGATGTCACTTACTAATAGGAGTTAATACCCCCTCTATTGTCCAAACTATTTCATAAGCCATAATTTATCAATACAGTAATGTTAAGCCCCCTTGTTAAAATCGTCTCTGCACAGTCTGCAGTTCCATGCAAAGCAAAAAGCGCAGCTCTGTACAATCCACTCCAAATGCTGGGATTAATTATGTTGTAGATTTCATATTACACTTGCAGATGTTATTAATTACTGCCACTCCCAGTTTAATAGCTGTTCCCATAGTAACTGTGAGAATTTAAAGAAGGTGTGAAGGGAAGCAAGTTGAGTAGTTGTTTTGTTGGTTTTTTGTTTTTCTAAAAGGAGGACAAAGGCAATCTGACTATATATATGTTTATATATTTTTTTTATTTATATATATATACTTATATTATAGTTGGACTTGATGATCTCAAAGGTCCTTTCCAACCATGAAGATTCTATGATTCTATGTATATATAAAAATACATAAAAATCCCTAAACCTTAAGCATCCCAAGATTAAAAAAATTAATGACACATGGGGATGTGAACATTTTCAGAAAGAATTATGGAACTTAAATCATGAATTACTCAAGTTAATAATCTGCTCTCACTTGATCCTTTTAAATTTAATTCTAGTTTTCACTTTTTGGTATAGTCTAGAAAGTTGAGTGAAGTCAGAGTGCATGCAGTGCAAGTAAACATGGAGTTATGCCTGGCTCCAGAATCACAGATTTTATAGATATAAACACACTACCACCGGATCTGGTTACAACTAAAAAGTTTAAAATCATAGATCTCTATTACTTGAAAGAATGAAGACTCAATCATAAATTTACTATCTTATGTGAATTATAGATTAATCATGTGACTGTGTCTCCTCAAACTGAAGTACAGTTTTTACATCCTCTGCTCAGCACATTTACAAGAGCAAGAGCACGGTGCATCAGCCAACACACCAAGTACCTGTTATTATCTTTGAGTCATCTCTAAATTCTCTCTTCAGACAACATTTGCTGTTGGCTAAGAAGTATTCCAAAATGTCTAGGTACAATGTCCTGGTAAAGGCAGATATGGATTTAATATTTACTCTCCTCTCACATGAGAAAATAAAGTGAAAATAAAAGCAATTACTGATAAATAACAAATGAGAGCAACTAGAAACTACTGTGGGGAAAAAAAAGGTGAGAATTATTTTGATATTTCAAGATGATACCTTGAAGTAACAGGAATATTTCCTTTTTAAAGGACCTTTCAGATATTTCTTTACATTTATAACTGATGGCTTTTAATTATTGGAGGAAACAGAGGAAATAGGATTATTGTAAAAATCCATTTTTTCTTAAAAAACAAAACCCCCTTCACTTTGGGAAACTACTAGCACCATTTCTCTGTAAGTAAATGTAGCGATCATTCATCATACTAACTCTTAAAATATCATATGAAAATTATAACAATCTAAGCTGTATTTCCATCAATAGCTGTGATTGATAGAAAATGTGTTTTTAAATGTTGAGTTGTCCATCCCTCGAGTACAGAAAACCTTTCCCCCACTTTGAAATGTAGATGACTGACTCCAGGAGTACCATATAAATGTTCCCCTTTTTATTACCAAGGGAAGTCCATTGTCAAGTCCCACATGTGCCCACCTGTGCTTTGGGTGTGAAATATAACCTTTTGAAGCAGAAAAGCATTTGTTCTGTGCAGTGCTGAAATCCTGGTTTCAGACTTTAAGTAGGTCAGAATTGGTGCCCAGTTTATGACTAATCTTCTTCAGAAGGGTAGATGGCACCCCAACTGCTTGTATGTATTAACAGTCCAGTATTTAAAATTGTCATCAAGATATCTACCTAAAGCACATGGTACGTAATAATCATCCAGGCCATAATAAAATAATTAAACGTATAAAAATAGAAGGTGTAAAAAAAAAAAAGCTCTTAATGTTTAAGATGATAAATCTGGACTGAGAATTTTCCTTTTATAACACAGATCAACTTTTTCCCAGTGAGCTGGGAAATTCCTGTAGGACCTAAGCATGTTCTGCCTCCCACGCGACACTTTGTAGCAGAAATCCTCTTTGAGGAGAAAAAATTCCTCTCCACAAGAGGCTACTGCTATCTTCTCCTCTGGCACCATGGGCTGGATGCCCACGTGCGCTGCCCTTGAGGCCAGCTGAACCATATCTTGCATCATGTCCTACAGAGAAGTCACCTTTCCACCTCCCCAGAGATTGCCTGGGGCCAGTCTGAGGCACCTGCTCAGAGAAAACAGCGGCAGCGGTAGATGGGACCACTGTTCATTATTGCCTGGAAATAGAGTTCCTTTGTTTCTTTTTGACCTTGGAAACTTCTGCCCTTGTCTAGCCTTTCCTTCTGGCCAGTCTCCCGAGGTCTGCTCTCTAGGCGTAAGAAGAGATGAGGAGATCGTTTTTGAAAACATGAAAAGTCTCGTGAAAACATTGAGAGGAGGACACAACCTTGAGCGTACGCGGGTAAAGGAGGCCGAAAACCTAATGCAGGATCAGAAAAATGAAAGGAAAAGGATTAATTAAAATGCACTAAAAGAGTTTTGAAGATGAAAAAGGAATATAAGTGCTAAGTATTTTTCTTTGTAACAGCAGCTCCGCTGAAAATCAATGGGGAAAGCATGGCTTTTATTTGAGTGTCAATTTGCATATTAATATTGTGATAGCATTATGCAATAGTATATAAGACAGATTGGGTAAATAAAGGCTGTGACCAAACATTTCAGCTTTTCCCTCACGTCTATTCGAAATAAAACTGGCAGAATGTCACACTGTAGGCTTGTCCTTGATTTGTTTCCAGTAGAACATTAATTGATGTGTTCCCGTGTTTTGATATGTGATTTACAAGCTCTATAACTCAAAGGGTGATTACAGCCAGACTAGCACTCTGGATGCCAAGCCTCATTTCAGTGAACTGTCCTGGATATTTCACTCTAGAAATCATGGCTTTCTAAATGCGTGGGAGACAATATTAAGCAGTGGCAATCAAGAGCACAGTTTTCTTTTGGTGCAGAGGGAGGGAGTATTTTGAAATAGCTAGTGCATCTGCTTGCTAGTTATTTTTTTCTCAAACTGGAAAATTCTCCAATGTTTCAAGCAAAATGCCCACAAAATACCCAGAAATGTAGAAGTATTCACAAAGAACATTCTGTATTTTTAAAAAATCAGTGTTTTTTTTCAAAGCAACCAAAACGAATAGAAGATGAATATGTACAACCAGCAAAAAAAATAATATCCATTTTCTTCCCCTAGTACTTCAAAAATTGCTTTGCAAAACTCTTGGTAACCCAGAAATTTTTGAATTATAGATTCATTCCAACACAATCTACAGTGGCTCAACTGTGACCCCTAAATACAAAGGCTATAATGGAAATGGCGAAAAATTCAAGCCCATTATTGTTCTACCCTGTTGTTACTATAATATCATCTATCCTTTTCATGTTTCATCTAGTTTTCTAATATTATTTCATTTGGTGAGAGGTGCTTAACAGAAAAAAAAATTAGAAGTACTTTTTTTAATAACTCTATTGTTAAAGGAGCTGTAGACAGTTTGTGTGTAGAAGGGAAAGTAATGTGATTGCAAGTTTATTCAATTGAAGGCTACTTCCAATACAGTGGCTTTGCAGGTTAATATCTCTTTTTTATAGATCATTTCTACTCACACATCAAAATCATCTAGAAGATGTTATTAGCACTGAGGAGCAGAGTACTAGAGGCTGGGTAAGGCTTATTACTATAACTTTGCAGAGTGAAAACTGGCACATGTTGGCCACAAAATTGTGGAAGCAACCAGCAGCAATAAACTGTTGATAGCAAAATATTGAATATATTTAAAACACAAATGCTGGTTCATCATTTCATACATTGAACCTTCTGTCTGAAAATTGTGGGTATAATGATTTTACTTTATCTGAGTTTTAGGTGAGTGCCATTGCCCTCTTTTTACCAGTGGGATATGTTGTCATCTCACTGGGATCCTGTGCCAGGGAAATCCTCTGTTCAGCATCATCGCAGGATTTGTTGTAGAGTCGCTGTTTAGGGAGACACTGCTTTACAAACACCTTTTGCAACAAGTGCAACTGCCTATGTGCAGGAGAGAGGTCAAGTCTATTACTTTTTAAACAAACTCACATATTTTGCTCCTCATCACACCACTTGACCGATTTTTCAATGGAGAATTTAGTGATGTGCAGAGTACTTGTTCTTATTACATGCACTTTCTTTTCTTTTTCATCTGTTGTTTTATCCGTATAATTTTGCACTAGAAAACCAAGCATGCCTTACTCTGTGCTCAGGAGGTGAGGAGAGTGGCCCAGCATCAGGCTTTTCAGTTCTACAGGCAACGTGAAATTTTGGCATTGGAGCAAAGTGGATTCTTAGCAGATGAAAGAATTTATGAGGACTTAAGCAAGGAAAAATAAACAGACAGTAGCAGTGTAGTTTTGATACGGCAAGAAGCGTAGGATAATTCAAGAGAGGTTGAGTTTGGGAGATGGGGCTGATTGATAGAAAGAAAGTGCACTTTTGAGGAAGTTTGGGGAGGAGAAATGAGGCTGAAGACTTTGTGGGAGGAGATAGGATATTGTATCTTTCCCTGATACTTCTAGTAAGCACTTTGCTATGGCTAAGAAATGGAGTTGCTGCCCATGGCCTTAATTACAGATAATTAACTGGTCTTTAGATATCTTTGAACTACACCATGCAAGGAATGTTCTGGGTATTGGGAACGAAGCCTTTAAATTTACTAAATATTCTGTGGAAATTACAATGTAGAATTGTTGAAGTCTAGAAATACAGTTGCAGCCTTATGTACACAGAGTGCCCAACACGCTGAGTGCCCACCTTCCCAAGCACAAAAGCTTTCTCCTGTTTGTATCAAGCTAAGTGAATAAAGATGCAAATAATGAAGCCCAGGTCATCCTGTGGCTTGGAACTTCCTGCCAACTGGAGATAATAGAATGAATTTCTTGCCGATTCTGCTGTATGAAATGAGGATGTTAGGGCTTAGCAAAACATACTCAGAAAATGATGTATTCTGGAGGTCAAAAGTTTTGGAATAAAATAAGAATTGCCAAAAATCAAACGGAAATTAAAACAAGAACCAGAAGTATCAGTACTTTCATAAAGGAGAGAAGCAGAGCCATTATACTTAACCTTATTAGGTTAAGGAAAAAGATGACACTGCTATGGCTATGTGACATAGCCTTTAAAACAAAAAGAAAAATAAATAATTTCTTTCATGTCTCTGACCTTATTTTTTTAAAATGCTTCAGAAGAGATTTTGAAGGTAATTAAATACATAGAAAAAAATGTGATAAAATGCAACATGGGTTTACCAATGACTTATTTGATCCTGCTGGATTAAGCTGATATTTTCCTTTGATTTTGTGGACAAGGGAAATGAAATACATCTAATCTACCAGGACTTTTACAAAGCATCTGATACAAAGCATCTGATACAATTCCACAAGGAAAATTACTAGCTAAATAGAGAAGTCAGGGATTAGTACGAGAAATTTAAAATGGATAAAGAATAGACTTAAAAGAGAAAAAGTTAAATGTTGAGGCAAAATTTTTGTTAGACAATTCTTTTAAATATTTAATTACAGACTTATTCCATCTAATATTTTCATTAGTAATCCTGGCTCATGATATGTGATTGTTCTGACAAAATTTAATGATGACACAAAGGAATTACCAATATGGGGGAGGGTCAAACATCATACAGGATGAAAAAGATGAATGATTATGGCAGTAACAGAGTAGGAAGAAAGTCATGACTCTAGGGACTAATATGAAAAAAATATTTGCTGGACATAGTAGCTGATTACAGGATGACTATGATCCATTGGTGTTATCTAGATGCAAAATAACCAAATATAATCTTGTAATCTGGTTCTGTTCCTCTGTATTATTTTTATAAAGCACTTGAATTTAGGCTGAGTGTGAAAAACTGGGGGTTTGAACCCTGTTTCTTACACTCCCATGCAGATATAGGCTGTGAGATCCCAAACAGATGAAATATAATTTCTTGCTCAATGCTGGAAAAAGCAACTCTGTTCGAGCATTCTCTGTCATTGTCATATAACAGCCTTAAAATATACAAACACGGGACTGGAACAGGCAGTCAGAATGCGTATTACTTCTTGCATTGATACTAGAATAAATTGTTTTAGTTTCCTTTTCTTTATTATCCTTATTATCTAATTGTATCAGTGATTCACCATTCAATTTAATTGCCTGCCAAAGACGCTCTGAGACCTTTTTGCTGTATGTTTAATTGTGTCAGCCCATATGCAGTCAACAAAACCCACAAGTCCTCTGCCCCCTTAGATCTAACACAGAGCAACAAAACCTTAATTTGCCCTCAGTATTTTCTGATGCTTGCTAAGAAACAGGCAGTTAATGCTTTTGTCCACCACCTTCTCAAACAGATGCATTTTCCAGAAGTGGAGAGAAGCCAAGGAAATACAAGTGCTTACTTTTTTTCCCGCTGACTCTTGACAGGACGAAATGCTCTCCAACATTATTTGCTTAGCCCTTCTGTCCTGATTTCTTCTAGCAAACCATTTACACAATGTGACTTTCAAATAGAGAAATTACCATTAATCCTATTTTTGAGCAAGACAGTTGTTTGGTACACTCAAATGCTAACTCAGCTCCTGGGCTATGGAGGCAAAGGTTGCTAAGGTTCAATTATACACTGACATTCTTTCAGACCGAAGTCAGAATGTTAAATTCAGTAATATCAGCTACAATCTCTATTTCATTTTAAAACTAATACGTGAATTTATGCAAGCCCAGAAAAGGATGACCGGTTATCTTTGCTTCAGAGGGATTAGATGGTGAGAGAGGAATTGCATGTTTACTCTGAACACATCATGAGTTATAATCTGGTAATAACTCAGCCACGGTCAGAGCGAGGTCTCCTCTCAGGAGAGCAATGGGGACTTGGACGTTTCCCTTCAGAAAGCGTTTTCAGATCTGGTTTTGTTCCAGGTAAGCATGAAATCCCAATCCTTCAAAATGTTCCACATAAATAAAGCAGGAAGTCAGAGGCAGCTAAACAGTGGTTTGATTTTACGTTTAAAATGTTAACACTGCTGAAAAATGCAAATGCAATACTGAAGCAGTCATCACAATTGGATTGAATTTGCTAAGTGCTTTGGAATTTTTGGTGAAAAAAAAATGGAGGAGTACATTTCAGAGTACGTGTAACATTTAATTTCAATACTCCACTCCACACTCTATTTTTACAACAGCTGAAATAAAATTTGAATGATTTAACACAAGACTTAAGTAACTACCAAATTACTAAAATATTTTTATTTAAATGGAACAATTAAAACATCTTAATTTGACTACATAGCTTGGGCATTTTTCAGTTTGACCCCATCCGTTAGTTTCTCTGTCAGCCAGTGAATCTCCCAAATCCATCTTTCACTCAGCTCTTTCCCTGAAACGGTCTTTCATGGTGATGTATGGCAGAATTAGAAATGAAGCTACCTCTAGCCTTCTGTAGGTGGAAGAATAAACCCAATAAACTCAAGATCCTGAAGTCAAAGGAGGAAAAAAATGAGCATAGAAAAAAAGAAAAAAGAAAACCAATGAACCACCACCAACAAGAAACCCGCCAAAAAAAAACAAATACAGAAGGACTTTAAATTACCATCATGCAGTCAAAAACCTGTTAGTACAGGTTTTCACTCCCAATAAGAGGTGTGTTATTGTTGAGGCTGTAACTCCTTTTATGACAGAAACTGTTCAGGGCAGGGTACCCATAAAAAAACCGGCGGGTGACATCTGTGCATTGACCTCGCTGCAGCTGCTGGCCCGGTTGGAGGGAGCTGGGAAGCCCGTGACAGGGGAGATGAGAGAGGTCTCCGAGAGCTGCACTGTGCACCAGCTCCCCTCTGCTCCTGCCTTGCACGTCCCATCCTCCAGCACGTGGCTTTCTTAATCATTTGCTCATTTTGCAGGAACCAAGAGGGAAGTTAGGAAAGATAAGTGTGTTTCTTGCCAAAGGCCAAAGGAAGAAAGTAGACCAAGAAGGACTGAAATATAATCTGTAATTTACATAGCTGCAGTGTCACAAAGGCAGGTGGGTGGCTAATACTTTGCTTTTCCTCATTGCTTTATCTTTTTTTTTTACTTTGTTTCTCTTATTTGCTTCTACACCAGATTTTTATTTTTTGACAGCTTGAGTCACTTACCCAAGGGAAAAGTAAAGAATAATATGAGGTAAAATTTGGAAAGAAATAATTATAGATATGTATTTTCTCAAAAGTAAAAAGCATTTTATTTTGTGGAAATCCCATACAACATTCATCAGTTTTGGAGCTTATTTTATATGCTGTTATGTGTTAAATTTACATTGGTAAAAAAACCCCACTGTATTAGAAATTTTATTTTTCTATTGTACGTGAAATTTTATGGTGATGCCTAGAAATCATAGGATAAAATAATGCTGTGATAGCAAATATGCTATCAAATTATTTCAGAGGGACACCGTGAAGAAACTACAGTAATAAAATGTTATTCGTTTCATTAAAAATGTGTTGGAACTGTTCCTGTTTCTTCTATTTAGATACAATCTTTTTTTTTTTTAAAAAACAGGTTGTTTTGCATTTATTTGTATTTGTACAACATCCACTCTATAGGTCACCACGTAAAGCTGACAGGTACTAGCCCATAAATAATAAATCATAATAAAAACTGGAATAAATAACAGATGTTTATAAGTACGGTAGAATAGACAAAGGTTGATAGCTGCAAGGAAAAACTCATTAAGAACACCACAGAGAGCTGTATTTACAGAGGTAAAATTTTCATGCTTTGAACAATGTATTTATTGTTAATAATCATAGAATCATGGAATGTTTTGGGTTGTAAAGGACATTTAAAGATCATTTTCTCCAACCCCCCTGCCATGGGCAGGGACATCTTTCACTAGATCAGATTGCTCAAAGCCCCATCCAACCTGACCTTGAACACTTTCAGGGACAGGGCATCCGCAGTTTCTCTGGGCAACCTATTCCAGTGTCTCAGCATAGTACAGAATCTCTTCCTAACATCCAATCTAAATCTACCCTCTTTCAGTTTAAAAACATTGTCCCTTGTCCTGTCACTACAGGCCCTGGTAAAAAGTCTTTCTTCGTCTTTCTTACAAGCCCACTTTATACATTGAAAGACCACAATAAGGTCTCCCCGGAGCCTTCTCTTCTCCAGGCTGAACAATCACAACTCTCTCAGCCTGCCTTCAAAGGAGGGGTGCTCCAGCCCTCTGATCATCTTCATGGCCCTCCTCTGGACCAGCTCCAACAGGTCCATGTCTTTCTTCTATTGGGGGCCTCAGAGCTGGATGCATTACTCCAGGTGGGGTCTCACCAGAGCAGAGTAGAGGGGTAGAACCACCTCCCTCGACCTGCTGGTCATACTTCTTTTGGTGCAGCCCAGGACGCAGTTGGCTTTCCAGGCTGCGAGCACACATTGCTGGCTTGTGTCCAATTTTTCATTCACCAGTACCCCCAAGTCCTTCTCGGCAGGGCTGCTCTCAATCCTCTGTTCCCTCTGTCTGTATTGATATTGGGGATTACCCTGACCCAGGTGCAGGACTTTGCATTTGGCCTTGTTGAACTTCTTGAGGTTAATTACCTGCTTTCATGGTCCTAAAAAATAGGTGCCTAATTCCTGGCGCCTTTAGTTACACTGGAGGAAGTCAAAAGCTCCTCTGAATAAAGGCTGAGGTCCTGAGGTCTGAGTTTCTAACCTTCTCTCTTCTAGCCTGATGATACCATACTGGTACAAATCAGAAGAAAACGTAGTTTAAGTAGATACCCAGTTAGTAAAATCTGTTGATAAAGAAGCTTTGATATGTAACTATTAATATGTCCCCTCTTTTGGCTTTTGAGTTTTGCTGTGGTTTGGGGGGGGGCTTGGTTTTGCTTTGTTACAAAATCGTTGTGATGAAATATTTCTGCCTGTAGGTTATTCTCAGCCAACACTTACGGGGATTCATGGGCTAAACATACTCTTTGGTTACCAGAGTGATGAAACTTATTCACAAACACAAAACCTGAAAAGACGTAAGAGCTCAGCAGTGACCACTTGGCACAGTCCAACCTTGGGAAATCTTTTGCAGATAAGAGATTCGGCCCAAGAATGTCAGAGAAATGCAATTGGTATAAAACCCCCAGAGAAATGTAACCCCTAGCCAGACACCCAGTCAAATGTCAGAACAACGCTGGTTTAGTGCATTTTCATTGCTGCTTTCACCAGTACCTGCAGCTTTGGCTAACAGGTTTCCTGTTCAAACAGTGATTGTGTTAGGAAAGATTTAACAATAGAAATTTGTTAATGTTGTGACTTGAGAATACCTGATCTGATGACAGTGCCCTTCCCAGAGGATGAGTTATCACTAGGGTAACTTCTACCTATTTTACTGGGTTTTAGTGGAGTTTCCTAACAGCAGCAAATATATGGCAACTTTTACATTGGTGCCAGTGATGGCAAAAATAAAATTTGACAGGGTAGGGAGGATACCTGTGCTTATTTTCTTTGGGTCTTTTTAGCAGAGAGTCTCACCTTCTCAGGGGATTTCAGATGATTTTAGTTCGATTTTAGGCAATTTTTTTACCTATCTACTTACCTATCTCCTTACGGAAGAGACTCTGGGTTCAGAGGCACATGGCAAGTCACTACTTCTGTATCCGTACAGCAAGAGTTAATCTCTCCATTGCCAGAGACAGCATATCTTCCTGATGTGGGTGCTTCATCGAGACATCTAAAGTAATGTTACATTAGTCTGAGTCAAAAAGACACGAATTAAGCCTCAGCAGTTCACATATCGTCCAGTAAATATATGCGGGGACCACATATTAAACCATGAACACAAATAAATGGTGAAAACATAGTTCCTATATGGGTTCTTGCATACTCTACATGTAATATTGTCTACAAGCTCTTGTCTTACTGTTGTGATGGCACGAACAAAATTTACGATGAGGTATATATATGGTGTAGAAGTATGAGGGAGAGTCGTGGGAAGATGGAGAAAACACACAATGGGGACTGGATTAAGGTCGCAGAGGTAGCTTTTGAATGCCTGACTCTGTAACCTGTGCAACCTTAATAATGTCATTTTAATGCATACTATGTTGTATTTGTTTAATGCCTCAGAGTAGCTACATTTGGAATGAACTTCATCACCTACACTGAAGGAAGCAACTCAATAGGTCCCGACCCAGCATGGCCTGTTGTGATCAGCCTGCGTAAGGTCATACCCATCACCCTTAGCCCTGAGAGCTGATGACAGGGTGCAGAAATATTCTGTCCTCTGTTTCACAAGAGCCTAATTGCTCACTTTGTCATGTTGATCTTGTAACATGTCTCCTGCTCCTACTGCTTCTCAGTAATTTTCTGCATAGAAATACCCTCTGTGCACTGTCACCATTCACTCTGTGACATGGTGAAAGTACTGTACAGGCTATTTCTGTTAGATTTCACCGGGGAATGTTATTTCTCCCTGGAGCTGCTTCCATCAGCTTCATGCTATTTCTATCTCCAAAGAAACAATTCTAAGCAGCACCCTTTCTACTGATATCAATCCTTTCCCCTCCTCCCTCTCAGAGCTGGCAGTCATAGTTGACCGTGTGCCAAATTAAAATTCAAGAGGGTTACTGTCCAAAGTGTTTGATATATTCTAATGCTCCAGGATCCTTTCACTGTAATGTCATCCTATACTTGAGCAATGCATTGCCCAGCTCCCGAATTCCCCTGAATTCAATGCGTCCAGAATCCTAAGCAATGCGCTTGTGTTAGGGCAGCTCTGTCAATTATAATATCAGTCTGCAGCAAGCTATTATGACTTTATGGTCTTAGATGTCCTGAGCGAGTTCAGCCGCGGTTTAACGAGCTGCCTCTTTCTCCGCAGTCCTGTGGGCCATTTGCTTGGATAGAGAGTGGGGAGGGGTGATGGGAGGGAGATGGAGAGAACAACACATTAACCTTCTCCATGCCTTGGAGAGTCCCCAACTCCATGAACAGAACCACAACTCCAGTCTGAATCTGAAGAACAGCATTTAACTTTTGTGATCTCCTCACCATTGCTTTGAAGACCATTTTACTTAATTAGAAAAAATGCACCCAGATTATATCCAGATCACTGGCATCATATGTTACCCTCAGCTGCCCCATAGAAAAGACAAACATCATTAAACATAAAATCTCTTCACAAATGCTATCCTGTCACCAGTTATTTCATGCAATGTTATCTTCTTTTCTTCCCTATTTACCTAATGACTTGGTGTTGTTATTTATACTACTTCTGTGTTGATTTATCCTGCCACCATATGTTCACTCACTTTAAATTTGATGATAATGATCTTCTGTGGTATATGCACTTCCAGGTATTAATTACCGCTGAGATTCAGATGTTGGCTTTCAGAAATAAAAAGGCGATTTCTTTGTATTTTTTACCTTTCAGAAATACAGGTTTCTTTTGTAAAAGGAGGAGAAAAAAGTTTTTGTTTTAAAGGATTAATCTTTAAAATAGCATAGAACTACAGAAGAAATATGAACGGTGAAAAAAAATAAAAATCTGTCAAACTTTCTCCATTTCTAAAACTTTACTTTCGTAGTTCTGACTGCTAAATGTAACTGTTGTATAGTTTCAGAGGATATTCAAATCCTCTGAATTGCACAACCTATGACAAGAAGAAAACATCTAGGCAGATCTGTATATACTTAACGCTGAAAAGAAACTTCACTCCTCACTGATACCTGCCACTATAATTCTTGTATATGATATACTACATTATGCTAATGTTTTAGGAACCATAAGCCACCTGTCTGATACAATGGTCAAAGTGTTTTTTGTAGGATGGAAATTCATAACTGATGATCTTCATGTTTACTTTGTATTCTGCATTCACTCCGTTTTGCAGGATGGAGTGCCAAAAATGAAGATTTTGGCTCTAGCGAAAAGGATGCTCTTAATTCATTTATTCACTTTGGTGGGACACAGGAAAGGTTTCAGCTGATGTTTGTTTTCATAATCCCATAAATCCTGTCCTTTAGCAGAAAAACACATCAGAGATGAAAGCCGTAGAAAACCACTTTCCTAACTTTCCTGTGGAAAGAGTAAGGACATGTTGGTTTTGCTGGTCACGCATTGCTGAAGAATTTGATTTTTATTGATAAGTTTGGCTCCTTATGAAGTTACCTGGGAATTTAGAATTACTCTGCAGCAGTCATCAGAACTGCAGTATCCTTAATGATTCTCTTTCCTTCACTGAGCTAGCATTAAACAAGCTGTCTTTTGTATACCAGACTGCAGGCTGCATCAGAATATATATATATACTAACAACTTGATGGTGAAAACTGTACCCTCAGAACAGAGAGGAATCAAAGCTGCAAGCATTAATTGACCAACTGAAACACCTGCTTCTATTTCATCTACAGAGGAAGTTCGGAGAAGAAAGAGTTTATCAGTCAAACCCCATATTTAATCACAAAGTGGTTTAGATAATTTAGTTTTGATCCACAAGCTGAGCTGAAAAACATTGGGAAATATTTTGATTTCATCCAATTTAAATAAAAATATTTTCTTTTAAAACAGACTGTAAATTAAACATTTCAAACCCCAACAATAAAATATTGGCCTTTCAGTTTTTGTTTTATTTCAAAGTATAAAATTAAGTTTGGAAATGGAACCCTATTTCAAATGGTTTAATTTTGCACATGTTGAAAAGAAAAAATTAAAAAAAATAGAAATTTAAATTTGGATATCAGGGCAGAAGATTTTTATAAGTTTGGTGCAGATATCTATCTATCTATCTATCTATCTATCTATCTATCTATCTATCTATCTATCTACCTACCTACCTACCTACCTACCTACCTACCTATCTATCTCTATTTATCTGTCTACCTACCTACCTATATCTTTGGCCTATCTGAAGCTGTAATTTTAAAGAATTATATATTCATTGATTTATTTCTTTTATTGAGGTCTATCTATAGCATAAATTTTATATGGCCTGGAAGCTTGTACCTCTAAAAACATGGCAATAACCAGCATCAGGTTATTTTAGGGGAATGAAAGGCTGAATCTCTTTTTAATCTTCAAACGAAAAAAAAAAATCATCTTTAGTGTTTTTACCTCTGAGGATACTATAGGCACCCATTCTTTCAGGCGTGGCCTGTGATCCTGTGGTTTGTGCACATACTTTGCCATTATAGCTAACTATAAGTATGATTCAGTAAACTTTTGAGTATAATATGACTACACCTATGTAAATGGTTATCTAAATGTTAAAGTGCTTAGAATAGGCATGTTTGGCCTTTCTGATTTTATCATTTTTAGCCAGGAAATGCTGACTTTTGTGTGAGGTGAAAGAATGCAACTTCAGAACTGCTGAAGAGCCCAGACAACGGGTATCTCTGAAAGAGAAGGGGGAACCGGCAATGCCTGGGTTATCGAGAGCACTGACAGCAATCCCCGTCCAGCTCTGGCAAAAGGGCATTTCTCGGCTGTGTCTGAGAAAATGCCGTATGTGCTGCATGTTTTACCACGCAGAAATACAAGCCTGAGAGCCTGCAAGATTGTGGTGTTCTAACGTGGAACTGGAGCTCAGGTCTTTTGCTTCATCAGTAAAAGCAAACCGCTGGAGAGCTGGAGGGCTCTATGGAGTTGTCTTTTGTCCCTCCAAAGCAACCCACATGTGGTGTAGCCTGAGGAGTAGGTAATCGTGGACTGGAAAGACATGCCCACACTAAAATGGCTTTTGGAACAAACTTCTGGATGTATCTTTTCTTCCATAAAACCCCAGGACAATTTTCTTCCATAAAATCTACAGGAGAGCTCCCCAGTCTCCCTGTTCTCCCAGACAGAGAGTTGGGAGGAGAAGGGCCTCTACTCAGGTATGATAACAAGGATACTCATAAACATGAAAGTTCCTTAAACAAGTATTAATGTGAATAATATTTTACAGATATTTAAAATCAAGGATGACATATTTTTACTTTTGTGCTATTGCTATCATTTGTCAGATTTTTTTTTTCTCTTCTTCATTAACGAATTTAGGGAGGTGTTGAAAGCTTTTTATAAATGAAGTGTGTGTCATATCACTTGGATGATAATGCTGAATTTCTTCCAGGATCTAATGTAACGACTGCAGTTATAGCTCTGTTCATTACCTGAATAGATAACAAGCTTGCCCTTCAGCCATCGCGGCGCTTGCATACTTGAAACACGCATGTTGACATTTGAACGATATCTCAGAATATCCATAATGAGCAAAAAGCCTGATCGAAGAAGTGGGTGGTATCCTATTCACTCAGGTGTTACAGGCACATAATCAATAGGGCATGGAAGAGGGAGGTCACTTTTATTTCCTAAATTATCTTGTTCATTTATATGTGAATCAGGCATTCATTAGCATTTCAATACTTTTTGACATTTAAGACACTCCCCTATTTCTATGAGATTTTGACACAGTTTCATTGAATATCTTTTTATAACCTGAATCTAGAAAATTATTTTAACCATTTCTACGTATTCTGTCAGCTGTGGGTGAACTGCCAAGGATTTAGGGGTTTGCTTTTATTTAAACACTCAGATGTACACATTTACAAGGAGCTTAAGCCCTGGTTTGGGCCTGAACAAGGCATTTGCTGTTACATTTTTTTAGAGGCAGTTGAAGAACCCTCTGGAGCAGATGGTATGAAACTTTCTGTAATAGCGGCTGCTGCAAGTGACTTCCATACCCAAGCAGGCAAGGCAGAAAAAGCATAGAAAAAAATACAATACTGTGTCTGCCTTGAAGGCTGGAAGCTGAAGGGAATGTTTCAAGTCCCCTGAGGTCAGGAAAAAAGTCTGTCTCCCTGGATGCTAAACCTTCTATTTCTAGATGTCTCATCCCAGGTGTGAAACCACACTTTCAACTGATTTCAATTCTACTGAGACACCTGACACCAATAAGAGAGAGCAAGTGAAGTCATGGACAGGATACTGACAAGTGAAGTCTTTGCGTCTGGATTGAGTCATATATTTTTGGACATGATTTCTATTTGAAAATAATTTTCCTCAAATCAAGAAAGCTTCTCTGGGAGTCCTACAAGCACCTGAGCAGAGGTACTGTTGTACCAGGTGCACTGTTTATATCTGGGTTTCTGAAGGAGCGAAAAATGTCCCACTGTTTTAACGATGATTTGTTTTTTCTTAATTTTATTTCAGCCTGTTGAATTAAGAACTTTGTACAAGCATGAGTATCTACTTCAAGCTGTAGCTAAATACACCTGAAGACTTCTGTCAGGGGTGGCCAAAGACATCTAGAGCTTGGTTTAAAAGGGTCTGTTATCACTTCCCTGTGTTTAGAAATGGCTGGGTTGTGTGCAGGAGGAGAAAAAAAAAAAAGACGTGAAAGGTACGTATTTCTTTGTTTTATAAGGAAGGACAAAGGAAACAGCTACAGCATAATAGACCTTGAAGTACATCAGCTGCGGCATCTCTTGAGAAAGACTTCAGCGTGTTTCCTCTCATCAGCTACCCACTTCTCTCCCTCTGCCTCGCTTCAGCTGTGTGAATAGAGGATTCTTTTTTTTTTTTTCCTGAAAGTTCTGAAAATGAGAAAAACAAAGCACCTTTTGAGGCCAAGTCAAGATTTATTTTAGCTTCTTGGTGAATAAAAAAAACCAAACAAAAAACCCTGTAGCTTAAACAAAACATAAAAGTTGACTGGGAGTAAAACATCTTGTTTTCAAGTCTTTTCTTCTTAAAAAATTGTTGTAGTGAAAAACATTTTGAATTAAAAAAATAAAAAAAAAACAAAGCTTGATTTTTTTTTTATTTCCCATCTTAGACATATATGGGTTTATGGAAGGTTTTTTTTGTGGCTGTGTTTTAACACAACTAAGAATTCCATGAAATCAGTACACGTTTATGAAATCTCATTAGTGTTTTGAAAATAAACCAATGTATTGGCCACAGGTTGCATTTGCTCCTGGTCCACTCATCTGTACTTCCATAGACACTGCTTCTGACTTATCCAGTAACTGAAATTATTTACCAAAGAAATCCCCTTTCCCCCCTTATCTTCGAGGGGAAAAAAAAAAAATCCCCACCAAACCCTTTTGCTTTCAGGACTTCAAAAGAAAATCATAAAGTCTCTATTCTAGAGTAATAGGGAACTCCTGCTCTATCTGCTGACCTTTCACCTCCTGTAACTGAAAGTTTTTTGGTATTGAAGTTTCTGCAACTTCTTGGTGGATCTCTGTTCTACAACCTCTTCTTCTTCACAAAAACCCAGAACCAGTGGCCCACAGAACAGAGTGGGATTATCAAAGCGGGCAACTGAATTCCCTTAACTGATTTTTAAGTCCACATTATAAGAACATAAATATAATGTAGACTGTGAAAAGCCTTGAAGATTTACATTCTTAAAAGGCTTTAAAGCTAAATTAAAAAAAAAAAAACAAACAAAAACTTACAAAAATGAACGGAGGAGCTGAATCTTCCTCGATTCTTCCCAGTGCTTGCCTCCAAGCCCACTACTAGGATGTACTTGTTTCCTGAGGTTCGAATTCAGCCTTCCTTCCCTGTTTTCTTCAGGTGTGGAGCTGTGCGTGCCAGTGTGGGCTTTTCTATCACCCTTATTAGTTTTATACAGAGCAGCTGTTACCTCTTTCCGAGCAGCAAGCAGGTTGCCAGACAGCCTGAGGGGCTAACCATCTGACAGCCATATTTTGTTCTCAATAGGCCCGTGACTCACGCTTTCAGGGGAATACAGTGGTAGGTAGGTTTTGCTTCCTTTTGTGCAGATGATGGATGCAGTTTCATTTCCTACCGCAGCTGGACAACCAGTACAGTCGCGTTTCTTTTTTTAAATAACGCCCCCAAAATTATTTAGTGGCACTGTTTCATTTGTTGGTAATACATGTTTGTGAGACCTTACACAAATCACAGTTCTCTTTAATACCTTAAAATGAAATCAGTTACTTACTGCCAGCTTAATTCACGAATAAGAAAAAAATGCATGTGAAGGAGCTTCCCAGTGAAGACTTTCAGTGGTTTTTAATGTAATGTCTCATGATAAGACCATCCTGGCTGGGGAGAAAGGCACGTTGTTATTTGTATTGTAGTCATGCCTATGTGCCCCAACGTGAACGCGCTAGGTGCTGTGTGGGTGCTGTGTGGATGCTGTGCCTTCCTTGCTCTCCAGGATGACTTACAGCCTTGGAGAGAAAAGCCTGGTGGGGAGCAGGCTAGAAGGGTGAAGGGATGCGCTCGGGGCAGTCAGCAAAGCCAAGTGTCAGCAACCAGTTTTTGTTTCTCCTGCCTTGTGTTGGCTGCCTGGAAAAATGTTTCTCTTTCAAGAAAAAAGGATAGAAAATTAAAACCCTGACAATCCTAAGGAAAAGGTAATTGGAATCTGTAGAGAAACCACGAGAAACAACCTTTTTGCTCTTAGAATAGTCAAGAATTTATTTATTTTTTTTTGCTCCCAGCTTCATGCAAGATCCTCAGTTCTTGTCAATGCTTCAGATCCATCTCTCTAATTTTTTCATCTCCCCTAACTAAATCCTTTCCTGTGTTTGCACTTGCTCTCCTGTATGCTACATACATTCCTTGGCCTGGAGCTATTCCTTCATTGTCTTAATTATAGTGTCTATGCATTATTACAAATTAGCAAGAGCAGTGCACATAAGGTAAATTCCACTGATTAATTGTTTCTGAGCAGTCCTTTTTGGCTAACGAGAATGCATGAAAGAAGAGACCAAGAACTAGTTTTGACTTTCAATGCACCCAACTCTGTTTATGTGACTGAACTGCTCAGAATTGCACCCAGCTGTGGAATTGCACATTCCACACGGATATACTGAAAACGAAGCAATAAAGCAGGCTCATCAGTGCATCCCTAGTCTAAATTAGTACATGGGAAATAAATCATCATAAACAAATCGCTGTGAATAATAAGATACTCCAAAGCACTGTCAGGACGGTTTAATTACTTTTTTAAAAAATCGTGTTAATTAGGAAACATCAGGAAAATTTAATGACAACTGCTATTTTAATACAAGTTCACATTTGCAGGTCCACCCTGCTTCTGAGTGTCTCCCACTCTCCCACTGCGTCAGAAGAATGAGTGGGCTTATTCAGAGTGTAGAAAAATACCCATTTCCCTTCTTTTCTCCACGTGCCAGCTGTACATTTGCACTTGGAGTATTTCTTCTGAGCTTTGGCGAAGCAGATATTTTGAAAACAAACACTTTACTCCCTGTCTCGTCATCTTCCTTGAGCAGATACCCATTCTCAGCCTTTTTTTTGACTTTTGATTAATACATATGTTTAAAAATATTGAACGTTTCTTTCTTCACCCTCTCAGCTGTGATTTCCAAGACTCTTCTTCACCTCAGACAATGATTTTTAAGATGAAGTGGATATAGCTTTGTGTAAAACAAAAGAGTTTTAAAAGATGAATGTATAGTCTTCCGCACCAAAAACCTGGAGTTCTTGGGGTGTTCTGATCGAAGCCTTAATTTCTTTTTCAGTCCAGCCAAAATATAACCTAGCATCAAGACTAGATAACTCTCTTTTGGATTCCCTAGAGAATATTTTTATGGTCGGTGTTCAATGAACTCAGTCCGGTAGCTGCATAAATAATTTCTTCGGTGTGAACCTGGGTATGCAGAAAGGATAGGAAGTGCAATGAGACCACTGATAGCCTCTGCTTAGGGAAAGGGAATGAAAGGTCCTCTACTGGGACTATTTCCTAAAAGAAACAACTTCCTTAATGACAAGCTCAGAGAGCTGATAAACCCAAAACATAGCTATGGGCTATTAGTTAACAATTATGTTTCACTGTCCACATGTTAAGTGTAAAAGATTCCAATTCAAAGACAGTGGGGAGGTCCATTGATTTTAGTACAATTTACATGCATCTCAGGATAACTGGATCTCCAGAAGAACTCTAGTAAACAGCACTGAAACAAACTCTTTAGAAATCAATGTTTTAAAGAGTGAAATATAAAAGAAAGTGTAAGAAGAAGATCCAGGAATCAAAAGTTTGAGCCCATATTCCTCAATACTTCCATGTTATTTACCGTAACCTATTGATGTGCCCTCAGCGTCAGAAGTCTGCTTGCAGTGCTGCATCTAGAAAGTGAGAAGTAACTAAAGATTCTCATTTTGATCTCTTCCACAAGGGATTTTCATAAAAATAAATCAAAACTTTGGAGCTCCCTGTTCAGATTTTCTTACCTAATTTTTATTTCTCCTCCTTCTTCTTTAGAAGTGAATTTGCTGGAGCAAAATCACACACAAACACAAGAAAAAAAGAGACAAAAGATAAAGATCAAGATATGACCCTAGGTGTGGATGTTTGGATTTCTTTCTTGCTGTTTAATGTCAGAGGATGATCTGTCATTCTGTCATAGCGCAGCATACACAGGAAGGTCCAATGAGTCCAACTTTTGTCGTTCTGAGCACTTGATCTATGATGTAGATGACAACACTGGAACTCTGTAATATATGATACTTGGTTGGTGGTTTTTGAGGGAATGCTTTATACTTTCCTCTGTTATTAAACTCTTCATAACATTTACAGTAGTTCAGCTATTGAAAGAAAATGCATGAGTCTTGTAATGCCCTGGAAATGAATAAAAATGAGAACTGAAAAAGACAAAAGCAGCAGCTGTGAGCTGTGGTCTCTGGGCTGCTGGGAACTCCCCGAAGCATGACATGCAGACATGCCAGAAAGGGCCCTTGTTCTTCTGGAGAGTTGACGTGTCGTCTGCATTGGAAAACAGCGATGCAGGGAACTGTGCTGCGATGTGACTTGTTATCCTGTTGTGTGTCCAACTAATGCAGTGTATGAACAGCTTCTGACTGAATGGCAAGGTTTTGCTTGGGAACATTCTGTGGTTGTGAAGAACTATTCGATGCACATCCTAGAAGCCACTTAATTGTATTTACCTGTCATTTGTGTAAGCTGCCTCCCTCGACTCCCCATAGTAATCAGAAGAATGAAATTCCAGGATGCAGACAAAGAATTTTAATATTTTTCATCCATCATAGCTGTACCTACAGAGGGGCTTTATTAAGCTAATAGATGAGGCTGAAAACATACCACCTGGCAGGATGGTATTACTTTCACTGCTCAGCACAATGCCCAGCACTATAAACAGTGATTAGCATATCAGTGAGAAAAAAGATAACAGTTAATGCAAATGTCCTTACAGCTCAAGTGGCAGCAACTGTGGGTTAGTGCCTTTTTTCCCGTAGGATAGGCACCATCTGAATACATACATTGGCATGTAAATGCATTCATGATATTATTATAATGACATTCCATGACAGTTTGTTTGTCTGGAAGCGCTGAACACAGTATTTTAAATACTCATTAAAGAGAAGATATGACAGCTCTACCTCTTGCCTGGTAGTTAGAGCGCTGTTCCTGCACTGGGAAACCTTGGTTTGAGCAAAGTAGATAGACAATCATTATGAAATTCTGAGACAGGTTCCCTATCCTCCCTTCATCAGGCTGTGCAGCAGAGCAAAACAGGTCTCTCTGAACTCCTAAGTATAAAATGCAAAAATAATCACTGACGAAGAACAAGAGAGAATGACCCCATGACTTTGTCTTTGACTATAAACAGGAGAAAAAGGTTTTCTGGAGTTCCGTTCCCTTTGCCAATTGTTGTTGCTGCAGCTGGAGCTGCCCACTCTGCTCTGACCTCTTGCACAATTACTCTGAACGTTTGCACAATTACACAGAGGCTGAGAATTTCAACCTCCTCATTCAAACAAAGGAATTGAACCTGAATTTCTGCAATGAATATCTGAACTACTGCCCTCTTCAATAAAATAGGGTGCTTTCTCACCACCTCTTTTATTTCTTTTAAAAGCGCTCATAACAAAACTTCTAAAATTCAATCAAAGGAACTGTGCAACTTGGCAAAACTGTTTTTCAATTTTTTTGTTTCTATTGAGAAAAACGTTCTCTATTCCTCTGCATCGCTCCCAAACTTCTGGTCAGACTGAAATTAAGTTCTGATTTCTCCTAGTCAAATGAGATTTGGAGCAAAGTGAGGTGTTTATCTGTTTCCCAAGACTGGTCTTGGGTCTCGTAGTCCAAGAGAATGTGGTGGAGACTTCTGCAAATTTGCAATGACAATAAGAATCAATAAGATCAAGTGAATGACTGCAGCAATCCCCAGCACTGTGAGCAATTTCAGTTTGATAGGAGCCTATTGGAAGTGATTGTTGTGACTCAGAAAGGAGGGTGCTGTGAAGCCGCTGGCTACTGCATGCAGAAATCACAAATTCCTACTGCCTCTCTGTGTAGTGGTGCTTTATGTGTCTTATCTTTGGTTCTTCAGTTTCCTTGATTGTATGCAAGAGGATCGCATGCACACATACAGATTGTGAAACAACTGCACTTGTGTTCAGTAAGATCTCTGCTTGATGAATGGATTTGTTGATTACTGGATTTATTATCTCATGGCTGGACACAGTGTTTTGTTTTGGGGGAGTTATATCCCCTTTCCTGGCACAGATTACCAACCCTATCTCCACTTTGAAAGGAAAACTACTCTGATTCTCCATAGACTCCATGCTATCAGATACTGTCTAGGGAGTTTCTTTATGTTCTCTTCATTCGTTTAGATTAGAGATCAGAGAGTCCTAAATTTGTCATAGGATTAAGTCCAAAGGAGAACTGTTCAACATAAACACTGGTATCAACCAGCATAACTCTTCCTCTGAAGAGACCAGTGTCTATATAGGCAAAACAGAAACATGAGTTTCCTCATTTTTGAGGGATCCTGGGGAGAAATTGAGTTGATCTAAAGGTAACCTGTATCTAAATCTTTCTCCACTGGCTGCAGAAGAAGGTGGGCACATACTACTTCATTACATACCTAAAATTTCCCACACATTTCACACCCAACACAAACACATAAAATAGATGTGAATAACACCAAAAGAGGCAACTGTGTAACTTGAACGCTGTCTTGTTTAGCTATCAAGATTTCTTAAAACAGCATCTTGGATACATTCACATAGCAGCACAACCTGAGAGCTGTATTGCTTACCTTGTACATTCCGTGTATCTATCCCATGTTAACCTTCTTTTCTATTCTTTTTTTTTTTAATGATATAATACTGTGTGCTACATAGCATTGATAAAATATAATATTTAAAAAAAAAAAACCAAACATGAAACTGAAAAGGTTTATAAAGAAGAAAGGCTTAAAATCACTCTATTGCCATTGTAAAGCTGATATTACTTGCAGTAATGCCAAGGCATTTCCAACCAATTCAAGTGTAAGCTGTCATTCTGCACACTTGTAAGCTGCTAAAAATTTAAGTTTTGGGTAAAGTTTAAGGGGCTTGGGGTTTGGGTTTTTTTTTTGTTTTTTTTTGTTTGTTCACTTTGGGGTTTGTGGGGGGAGGTTGTGTGTATGTGTGTGACAGGACTATACTCACTGTGAGTATGAACATTCCTCTTTTTATGCAGTTATAAAATAGGTAGAAAACTGAGTCAGGATATAAAAGACAGTTTATGTTTCCCCTCTACCTGAGAAGATATGACTAAATCACATCTTTCTGGAGATTATTCAAATTCCCGTGGGATATTCTAAGGCTGAGTTTTAATCTGTTCTCTCACATTGCCTCACATCGTAAAAGACATACAGAACTTGTTACAAGTCTGCATGGACTCCAAATTTGAGTCTTGATCAGGCTGTCTGAAGGATGTTCATTAAGAAGTGCTTGGAAAGAAGGGTAGAGAGGCAAGATCACCGGCATCTGACTCCTGAGACATGATAATGGAACTGTGTGGCCATTCTCACCAGAACACAGTAAATAACTATTTCATGCAAAATAGAACAGCCTCAAAAGGAGGAATCAGACAAAGAATACGCTCAATGGGGTGATGGTGAAGTATTTTTATGGGAGATGTTTCAGAGTCTTCTACATAACGGAACAGGTTGAATAAGGAACATTTGTGTGTATATGGGGTATCGTGCTTGCACTTTTCTAATTACCATACCACACTAGACTTTACAGTTATTTTCCACTTTTCTACGCCTTATATTCTGCAGACAGCTCCTCTACAGTCCCAGAACTAAAAGGTGAAGAAAGAGATGTGCTGTCCTTTCTTACCGGCCAGCCTGTCCTAGACACAGAGCTTCCCCTCCGCATGCAGAAATGTCCACTTTTACACATACACGGCTTTTATGGTAATACTATTCCTCCGGTAATAGTACGTCTATGCCAAAGTGCAGGCTTCTTTAGACATTGTCATACTGAGGTAATGCCTGTCCTTGGCAGAATGATGTACTCACAGACTGTTATTAACTGTCTGTGATGAAAAGAAACTTGTTATCAAATCATGGTGATACTACCATGGATACAAGAAAATAAGCCTCTTTTGGATCAGAAGGAGTAACTTTTTTGGCTGGGGTAAGTAGCTAGAGTTTCATTTGTTATTTTCAACACATAAAACATGTACATATCCTGAAAGGAGTCCTCAAAATAATTTTAGTATATTTTTTCATGTTAAGTACACATGGCTGAAGAGACATGCTCAGTACTGAGATTGAAAGAGTCTGAGACAAAATTCAAAGTAGACTCTTTGTAAAGCAGAGTAGGCCAGACTGTTAAACTAAAAAAAAAAAAAAAAAAAAGTTATGTGACTAATGGATATGACCAGCAGTTGAAAAACTCTACTGTGCATTTATTATTTTTACAAAGGGAAAAAATAAAACATTTCATTAAATACGGAGAATTGCTGGGGATTCTGACCAAGCTTGCATGTAAGCAATATCTCTGCAAGTATCTGCTCATAGGTACTTACATGACTCCCCTATCACCACAATCTGTATGTACCCTGCAAACATTAATAAGCACTGAAATTATTCTCCCTAAATTATAGGGTCTCTGAACTGTCTGCAACATTTTTGTCACTACCTTCATACTAACATCATTTGCTGGTTAAAAGTTTTTGAACGTATATTTTCTTTTTTTCTCTACCCCAATAACTGGCCTTGAGTCCTTTTTCAAGACTTCTTTAATTAGTCTGGGATTCAAAATACAAGGTCTGCTCTAGTCTCCTCACAAACTGACCTCACAAAATGCTAAATCAGAGGTGAACTCATTAGCATTCAGAACCACCGCAGACGAACAAAGTAGGAACATTGCAAGAAATAAAAGGAAAGATATTAAAAGAAGAGCATTGTGGGGAGGAGAAGGAGGAAAATAATTTCTTAAGTGGACTGGAGAGAAGGAGCAGGTGAAGGAGGCCACTCTGTATCAGAACATCTTTGCAACGATCTGTCATTTGGCAGGTAGAATGAGATTGCCTGTAAAAATCTTTCATTTTAGCTTGAATGCAAGGGCTCATTGAGAAGCATATTGAAACAGGATGAAAAGCATACACAAAAATGCATGTAGCTGATGCCACCATCTTAATGGACACACAATGAACCGGCAGGCTTTTCTTCAGCATTACATTGCCAATGTTTTGAACCTTTTTTATTTTTTTCCTAATGGTATTTTTCTCCTTCATCCTTAACTAAACAGCCTAGCAGCCTTTCACTTCAGTGAGTTGTTATAACAGTCCCCACCACTAAAACAGTTTGGTAGATTTACTTATAACACCTGTGATGTTCTAAGGAATGTCTAGGACCACAAGAGGAGCCTTGATTTTGGTTATTTGTCTGGGAGAGAAAAGACGGTAAGAAATGAATTGACAAAATTAATACTTCATGGTATGAAATGAGTAATTTGATGAATGACTTAAGACTAATTTCTGTTGTTTGGCCAAGAGAACATTGCACGGGTACATTGTACACAAAGTATTCTACTCCAGCTAAGTTAGAGATTGGAGTCATTTTAAAAATAAACCAGCCTAGTTGCTAAGATATTCTTCCAGGAGGTGACGGGAAGCCTGAATTCCAGATTCCTGCTCTCAGAATTATTTTTATTTTTTCCCAATGACTGCTTAATATAAAATGTATAAACAGTGATGGAAACAGTTACAAGAGTTCAGGACTCTCCTGCAGACCTAAAGGTTACGTTAGGTCATCCGTACAGAGTGGATTTTTGCCTTTTTTTTTTCTTCCTTCTTCTTTCCATTCTGTTCCTATGAATCTTACTTTCTTTGTTAGTCAATAGGTCAAATTTCAGCAGGAGGGACAGAAGGTGACACACTGAAGCCATATGCTGCTTAAGACTTTTTGGGGGATGTAAATTGCACGCCTCTGAATCTCTTAAGCTGAAGATAGATAGCAGTCTGAGGCACTAATGTCTAATACTTAATACAGACTGTTAACACCACTGATTCATCTTGCACTGATTTGAATGAAGGTGGCTCTAGCTGCTATAACTTGTATTTCCTTTAATATTTTAGTGACAACAATTGTAATAAACCAAACAGGCCAGACCCTATCCTGTCAGCCTGTTGTAAAGTAACACAACGTGACCTGTGTCCATACGGTAAAACTCCCCTCCCCTCCTGGACTATGGCAATTTCATCCACGCTACTTGTTAGGAACACGGTAAGGGTCATGCCATTGACTCAACAGTGTGGATTTTTAGCAATGAAATACTATGGCTCATTGCATACCCACAGCCAGCTGCTATTGCTTTAATAGTACAGATGCCCCGTTTAGTGTGCATGGTGGTCATCCAAACAGGCTTCCTAGGTCTGATCCTTCAGCAAACTGAAAGGTTATTTCACCTAGATTTTAGCTAGGTGGGTTTGGATGGGACCTGCTCCCCTGGCTGTTCACAGCACGGCTCTGGTTATGTACTGAGGATAAACATGAAGATACTAATCCAATCATTGAGTCAAACAGTCAGTTTAGTGTTGTTGTACATAGGGAAGACAGTGAGTACTAGCTATTTTGTTTTTCTAGGTGGGATTTTTGGATTTAGATAGTCAAAGTGGTGCAAGTTTTATCTATGTACCTAAGGTCTTCTTCATGTCTGGTCTGTGGGCAAATACATTTCTAGAACTGTTTCCTTGCGGTAACTCCGGCTTAGCAGCAGATGAATTTTCTGTTTTTACTAGAAAACAATTAATACATTCTTCACTAAGAAACCACGCATGGTTGTTGGGCAGAGGGAAAACAAAGGATCAGGTTGTTCAAAACTCTAACTGAAATAAGGCAAAGTATCCTTGAAATTCAGTAGTGTGGCTATTTTTTTCTTTATATTATTTATTTCTAAACTACTTTAACCTTTCATAAAAGTGAATTAGAAAATATTTAGGCTGGACTTGGATATACATATATATACACACACATTTTTATTATTTTTTTTTTTTTATAAGAATGAACCTCTCAGCGTGGATGTTTTCTTTATTCCTGGAGGAAAACCCTCAAGCTACATTTTACAATTTCCCTCTTGGGGCCAATTATGTAAAGGGCATCTACCCTGTGTTTCAGAGGCCACAATTAACAGTTGCCAAGCTTGCTCACATGTTCAAAGGAGGCTCTGCACATGTGTTTGCGTTAATTTTCAGCTCTCATGAGCACACTAATTCAAAGAAGGGCTTACTGACTCACTGTTAAAGTTATATTCCCTCGCTTTTCATGTAGAGCAGATTGGTTTTGCAATTCTGTAACAGGCATTTCAAGCCTTCTCAGTGAACAAAGCACATGATATACATTAATAATTGTCTGTGGTAGTCTGATAGACTCAAAAAGGATGTAAGAAAAAGGACCAGCATGAAAAAGGAGACTAAGAGAAAAAGACCCAATGGAGTTCTGTACTGATTCGGTCTCCTTGGAGTGAACATAGCTGTCATCATCTCTCCTGTAGAAAATAAGCATTAAAAAAGCCAGCTGGCAATTATTTCTCAGGATCTTATTTATAGCACAAGGGGATTTTCTTTCTAAAGCACTGTTATTCTTTTTAAAAAAAACATTTTGTTACACTTGTGTATAAGCTTTTGAAAAATCATAGGAAAGAGCTATAATTGCTAATTAGAAAGCAGTTAAAGAGACATTAATGAAACTCCTACATTGGTCTTTTATGCAGAGAACTGATGAGATTTTCTCCTAAGCAGACAGAGTTCTCGGACAGATTCATTAGCTGGTCGCTAACATGTACAATACAGTTAGAGAGCAGAACATACTTGCCATTTTTTCAGCTATATCAAGTGATATTTACTCATTTGGGGAAAAGGCTACATGTTAAATATAGTTATTATACAAGCGGAAAAAGTTATACATTTTTAATGGAGAAGAAAGTTAAACTTTGGAAGAGATTGTCAGCTTGTTTTATAAATTCATCATCATTTCATAAATTCTTCATCAGTCAGCTTTTTTTTCAAAATAAAGACTAAATAAATCTTTAAAATGTGTGCTTAAGTTCAAGTTCAGTAAACCAATTTTTTGGGAAAAAAATGTACTTCTTCCTGTTGCTATGCAGAATAACAAAATGCATGAGCATAATGTTGCTTTCAGCCCTCCACTTTTTCAAACAAATGATAAATAGCCTGGCGAGCGATGCTGTACAACTAACAGATCTTCAGTATATTGGGACAAATGCAATTGTAAGCCCAAAGCTGGCTTGATGGGTCAAACCTTAGATGCTGTAAATTACCACAGCCATATATAGGGATTTAAACTAAATTTCACCAGCTAAGATACTGTCTCTGTTTTTTCACTTCATTTACAGTTATGCTGTGATTATTTTTCATCATAGGTGCAAATAAATTAGATGTGCTATACAGATTTATGATTAGTAGTCAACACTTGCATCGTATTTTGTGCTCACTGTGACAAGACTGGAAATATATATTGTTTTAAAGGATATGGCACCTGGTTTTGTGTCTTTGCAGCAGCTTATCTGCAGTTGCGTCACTTCCAAAAAGGATTGCTAAGGGACTCAGCCAACAGTACGATGATTCCAGTAAAGGATATCCCAACAGTACCACAACATAGTAGCCTGTGGTGTATCTGTGAAGAGGATCTTTTTGATCCTCACTCCTAGAGACACAGCTGTTCTGTAAAGCAGAAGAGAAGAGACTAAAGAGAATGTAAAGCTTTATAGAGCTGGGTCTATAGGGTCTATAGGGGTTAGAGGAAACTGTTCAGGTTTTCAAGGCAAGACAAAGAGCAAACAAGAAATCAGGTTGCCAGATGTGAATCTGGTAACCTGATGGACAGGAGGATGCTGTGGCTCCGTGTGTCTTGGTCTAACTGGTAGAGAGTCTGAACCTTTATTCCCAAGGGATACGCTCACACACTGTGCACAGTACCTTATCAGCACCCACGGAAATGTTCACAGCACCCACATAAACATGACTAGTGTGGATGGACCGATGCTAGTCCTCCTCTTCTTCTGATCGGGATGGAAGTCTATATATATATGAAGACAGTAAGGAACCCTCAGTAACTGGACTTAGACACTCAGCCTACCCAGTAGCTAGCCCCAGACCCCTGGCCTCCAATGACTGCACCCCACTCCAGCTGTTGGGGCGCAAACTTCTCAATACACACACACAAAACCAGGTCTGTCCATCAGCTGGTCCAAACCTACAGTCTCCCAAGCTGCCATCTGCCAGATCCCCTAGTCAGCCCCGTATCCAGAGCCCCAGCTCCCCGGCAGCTGCCTCCCAGACCTCTTATCCTGCACACCAGCTACTTTGGACTGAAGTTTGCCAGCAAATTACACTCACGCATGCAGTCCCGCAGTTCCCTGGGGAAACATGCACTCAGGTCACTCTGGTTGCTGGCATCCAGCCCTGCTGGCCCTTGTGACCAATGACCTGCCAAACACACACACCACAGAACTGTATGTGAGCTCATGCTGAAAGCAGGAATAGGGTTCAATAATCCTCGGGGGGGGGATCAGGCACAGGGCTAGGACAGACAAGCCTACAGACCAGCAACCTATTTGCTCTCAGCCAGCCTCTTTATCCCCTTTTTGTGCTATTTTCTTGTGCTTGTTTCCCCTCAATCCACCCTGACCTCTACCTTTCCTTCCCTTTGATTCTTCCGCTAAACATCCCATAACAAGCCTTGCATATTCACACAATCTCCTTAAAATACCTTATAATATAAATTCCACGCAACCTCCAAATGCCATTTCCCTGCTTCCCACGAGTTCTGTACCCCTACAGGCAATAAACCTCTTAATTCTGCAAGTTATTCTGGTAAAGGAGCTGCTTTGGTTGAACCACTTGGTTGGGTTTCACATCAGGACAATGGTCTGAATGTTCTCCTTGAACAGTCCTCGGAGTAGCCTATTAGGTGTGCCTCCTTGGCCCTGACACAGTTCCTCTGAGCTGTGCCAGGCCTCGGGATTTGTGGTGACCAGACTTTAATCACACAGTTTAGCACTGAACAGTCTGTTCCTCCCAGTCTTAGGTGGGCTCTGAAGGACTGCATCTATATGCTGCAAAAATTAAACTTAAAGCATATCTATAGAATTTTTTTTTGTTTACCCTTTTTATGTTTTGCAATTTTGATCAAATGGAGATCCAGTTCTTCAATTCAGAGAAGCTCTTCCACTTTGCATAATATAATTATTACTATTAAAATAATTAGTTGTTGGAACAGACAATGAGAATGTTAGGGCAGTTACCTTCAAGGCTGTCCTGGTTCCGGTGGGGATAGGGTTAATTTTCCCTGGTATTCCATGCCATGTGAGCCACGCCCACCCTGAGCTGCCGGGGGAGGGGGCAGGAAGTTGCTGCTTAAAAGCGGGCTGGGGCGTCCCGGGTCCGGCTGGTCGGCGAGCAGCGGGGAGCGGGGGTTCCCTAATCGCGTTTGTATATTCCCCTATCGGTGTTTGTTGGTGTTTGTTGGTGTTTGTTGGTGTTTGTTGGTGTTTGTTGGTGTTTGTTGGTGTTTGTCTGTTCCCTTTGCTGTTCTGTTAAACTGCCTTTGAACCAACCCAAGAGTCTTGCCTTTTCTTACGATCCTTCCTGTATTAGGAAGGCACGTGCGAGCGGCACGTGGTTCTTTGTTGCCATCTGAGGCTAAACCACAACAGTCCTTTTTGGCGCCCAACGTGGGGCTCGAAGGGTTGAGATAACGACAGAATCCAACTAGAACGTGGAAAAAACGGTTTTGGTTTTTTTTCTTGTATGCATTTATTTTATTAGGTAAGTAGTCACTGGTCATCATGTTGCTTGGTTTGTTCTCATGGCTGTGTTACATAAATTCCTATATGGCTTATGTACTCCCTGCGATGCGGTTTACCATGTCTGGAAGAGGGATGAGGATTATCATTCTGCTGTCCTGTGCGATATCTGTTTATGATATGATAACATCACTGTTCAGATGGCTATTTTGGGGTGTTTATGTGGTTTTGTTGTCCTGTCCATACATTGGACACTGTCTCTCAGAATTTGTTAATAGTTTCCCCAGCCCTTTTGCCTCCCTTTTCTCCTTCGGGTCAGGTATGACAGCTTTTGAGAATCTTGAATATCCTTGGGATACTCAAACTAGTGTGTTCCTAGTGCTATGTCTCCTGAATACGTTCCAGGTCTTGTTTAGGGTTAAGCAACTATTTAAGACTACCACCCGGAGATCTGCTCCGAGGCTGGATAGTCAGGGGTGGCATGGCATGTGGGAGAGCATGGGCAGGTACCTAGAGAACTACTCACCCCCAATGGTCTGGGACTTCACCCCTGAACAATTACAGGACCCTGATAAAGTGGTAGAATATTTGAAGGGAAAATGCTGTGGCTATTCTAGAGAGGCACAACTCACCGCGCTGTGCTGGGCCCTGGCCAGTATCTACCAGGCACTGCTCAGAATTATGCAGCACCCTCAAGGGGAAGAGATGGAAACCAGACCGGCGGCCCCTGCGGCTACTGCAACCCCTGCGGCGGACACTGCGGCTACTGCAACCCCCGTGGTAGCCACTGCCACTGAACCAGGGAACCAACCCGTGCCGGTATCAGTTGCCCCCATACAGAAGTACACAAAGAAATCAGTTCGCTTAGTAAGAGATGATGATGAACCAGGGCCATCACGAGAGCAGGAGGAAGAGGCAGAACCAGAGATAATTACTCGATCCCTATCCTTGAGTGAGCTGCGGGATATGCGAAAAGATTTCAGCCGACTTTCAGGCGAGCACATTGTCACCTGGCTGCTCCGGTGCTGGGATAATGGGGCCAGTAGCCTGGAATTAGAGGGTAGGGAGGCCAGGCAGCTGGGATCCCTGTCTAGGGAAGGCGGCATTGACAAGGCGATTGGGAAAAAGACCCAAGCCCTCAGCCTCTGGAAACGACTCCTGTTAGGCGTGAGGGAGAGGTACCCCTTCAGTGAGGATGTTGTATGTCAGCCAAGCAAGTGGACTACCATGGAAAGAGGTATCCAGTACCTGAGAGAATTAGCCATGCGGGAGATGATTTATTATGACTTGGACAATGCCGACTTACCCACAGACCCTGATGAGGTGGATGAGGTAGCTGGCCGGCTCCGGCGATATGAAGTCTCTCTTCCCCCCTTGTCTCAGCTGTGGAGAAATTGTCGCGGAAGGTCCAGCAACTTGAAGAGAATATGTTCTACTCCCCACCTGCACGGGCCAGCATCTCAGCTATTAGAAGCAGGCATTTCCCCACTCAAGAGAGAGAGTACAGAGGGTACACACCACGAGGCACCCTGTGGTTCTACCTGCAGGACCACGGAGAGGACATGAGGAAGTGGGATGGACGACCTACTTCGATCCTGCGGACACGGGTACAGGAGTTGCAAGGAAGGACAACCACAAAAGGGGATCCCTCCAGGAAAAGTGCCGCCCCAGTTTCCAGTGGGCCGTTCCCCAGACAAAGCAGAAGGCCTGATCTTGCTTCTGATCCTCTTGAAGGAACTTCCAAGTCATTTATGCAAGAAGTGAGTAATGGATACTATGACGAGTATTAGGGGGGCCCTGCCTCCGGCCAGGTGGAGGAAAGGGACAACCGGGTTTATTGGACGGTGTGGATTCGATGGCCTGGCACATCAGACCCACAGGAGTATAAGGCTCTAGTGGACACGGGTGCGCAGTGTACTTTAATACCATCAAGCTATAGAGGGGCAGAACCCATTTGTATTTCTGGGGTGACAGGGGGATCCCAAGAGTTGACTGTACTGGAGGCAGAAGTGAGCCTAACTGGGAATGAGTGGCAAAAGCATCCCATTGTGACTGGCCCAGAGGCTCCATGCATCCTTGGTATAGATTACCTCAGGAGAGGGTATTTTAAGGACCCAAAAGGGTACCGCTGGGCCTTTGGCATAGCTGCTTTGGAGACAGAGGAAGTTAAACAGTTGTCTGCCTTGCCTGGTCTCTCGGAGGATTCTTCTGTTGTGGGGTTGTTGAGGGTCAAAGAACAACAGGTGCCGATTGCTACCACAACGGTGCATCGGCGGCAGTATCGCACTAACCGAGACTCTCTGATTCCCATCCATGAGCTGATTCGTCAACTAGAGGTTCAAGGAGTGATCAGCAAGACTCGCTCCCCCTTTAACAGTCCCATATGGCCGGTGCGAAAATCTAATGGAGAGTGGAGGCTAA
This sequence comes from Chroicocephalus ridibundus, assembly GCF_963924245.1. Classification (NCBI taxonomy): domain Eukaryota; kingdom Metazoa; phylum Chordata; class Aves; order Charadriiformes; family Laridae; genus Chroicocephalus; species Chroicocephalus ridibundus. The sequence continues at coordinate 209,680,724 of NC_086284.1, forward strand.
CTGTAGACTATCGTGGTCTGAATGAAGTCACGCCACCGCTGAGTGCTGCCATGCCGGACATGCTAGAACTGCAGTACGAACTGGAGTCCAAGGCAGCCAAGTGGTATGCCACGATTGATATAGCGAATGCATTCTTCTCAATCCCTTTGGCAGCAGAGTGCAGGCCACAGTTTGCTTTCACTTGGAGGGGCGTCCAATACACCTGGAATCGACTGCCCCAGGGGTGGAAACACAGTCCCACCATTTGCCATGGACTGATCCAGACTGCACTGGAACAGGGTGAAGCTCCAGAACATCTGCAGTACATTGATGACATCACTGTATGGGGAAACACAGCAGAAGTTTTTGAGAAAGGGAGTAAAATAGTCCAAATCCTTCTGAACGCTGGTTTTGCTATAAAGCAAAGTAAGGTCAAGGGACCTGCGCAGGAGATCCAGTTTTTGGGAATAAAATGGCAAGATGGACGCCGTCAGATTCCAATGGATGTGATCAACAAAATAGCAGCTATGTCTCCACCAACTAGTAAAAAGGAAACACAGGCTTTCTTAGGTATTGTGGGTTTTTGGAGAATGCATATCCCAGATTACAGTCAAATTGTAAGCCCTCTGTATCAAGTAACCCGGAAGAAAGGCCCAGATTGCAATCCCTCTTCCGGTGAGTACATAATTGTGCATAAAAAGTAAGATTCAGAGTAGCACACCCCGGGACCAGTGCTTGTGGCACTCTACAAGGAGGTAGAAATCAAGTAAACCACAAATTTGTTCCTGTGCTCCCTGGTAGGCCTTGTTTGCTCAAACTGCTACTCTTCTGAGTACAAATGGCACATTGCTGTCGTTTTGCTGCCTCTTGCACAAGATGAGATGTGAGTCACTGATGTTTCTTGTTGTGTGTTGACTGGGATAGATCTTGTTTGTGAATTCTACTAGAGGTTTCAAAATAGCTCTTGGGGCTGTCAATACTTAATGGATCAGCGCATGGCCAAGGGCAGAAATGTACATACCAGCAGGGTCTGTAGTTTTCTTAAATGTACTACCTGAATGTTTGGAAGTAGACAAAACGTAGGTCTTAAAGCTCTCCCACTCTGTACAATCCTAGAATCAGCTCATCATGTGGCTCCACTGAGCCAGGCCTACCACTTTAACGTTCTGCTGAGACTATGGACACCCAAAGCTGTTAGCACCATAGTAAACAGCATTAATGAAGCAGCAAAAAACTTAAAGCATTAATTAAGCAAAACTCTGTCCAAAAAAGCAGGTATTTTTATACCAGTGTCACAGTGACACCCAGACATAGCCGTACAGAAATTAATACAATATAGAATGAAGACAGCTGAGATAGATAGCTTTAAACATCTTGGTTCCAGCAGGTGTCTAAATGCTTTAGACTGCTCCTCATACAGTCTTCCCCTATGGAACATTAAATCTGAAATGTTGTGCAGGAAGTCTCTGTCTTCCATGCAAGCTGAATTAATCTGTTTCTACTTGAAGTCACTGTAGCACACGTATATACTCTTTTTTTCTTCTTCTTTTTTCTTTTTTTTTTAGCTTGATCAAATGATGTCTGAACAATTCAAAACTCAGCACAGATCAAGGGAAGCAGCATCGCTAAAAATATCACAAGTCCTGAAAACACATACATTTGTCTCTGCAAGGTGTGACTTCAAAGTCCATCTGATGAATCCACTTTGTTCTTAAGGTTAGTGAACTCTGTTATCTCTATTTCTTAGTATTAACTGAAAGTAAAAAGTGCACAAAATTAAGTTGCTAAGAATTGCGGCTTAATGGGTTCAGGGTTTCATCCATAAATTCCTGTTGCTGACAGAAATGGGTAAGATTTTCAACAGCAACTGCTGATCTCAAATGCTGCAGGTTTTGGTGTGACTGTTTAATGATGCTTACCCTTTACAGAAAGCACTGGCAACTTGCTTTCTAATGATTTGGCTTCTTTAAAAGACGATGCGATAGCAACCTTTTTTCCGCTGTTATTTTCTTTTCTATTAGTAGTGTTTCCATGTGGAAGTAAAGTTGCCATCAGTTTCCTGGTTTGATCTGCACAGCTGTAATGAGATGTGTGCGCTATTAGCAATGTCTATCAGATGTTCCGATCTCCCTTCTAATACCAGCTAATGGCCAGATAGTACCATTGATTACTAAGCTGAGTTCAGAGTTGCCCATTGATTTCACTAGACTGTCTGCTGGAAAATCGATAAAATAATGTGGCCTAAATTTCACTGAAAAAAATCTACAGCCCGTTTTATTTGGAATATAACTGTGCAGGGCAAACTACACGTCAGGGTACTTTATGTGTCTGCTTACCGTGGACTGACTAAATGTGAAAACCGTTAGCATTCAAGTATGGAAAATAATATAACACGCACAGGGGGTCTAATTGGCTTTCTCCTTCTGACTTGTGTTGTCAGTTACACTGGTGTAACGTGGGTATAAAATGCTACTATTCTGGTCTGTTTGTTTTGTTTTTTTTAATTCTCACTGTTATAAATGACTTGGGGATGTGTAGACCAAGGGTTAACTGAGAAATTCTATTTGAGTTTTTATGCTATTTTTGTGCTAGTTTTGTAAAGGAGCCAGCATTTCTGTAACGTACTCCTGCTGTAGCATTCCTGTTACTCTTTAGTAGTGATGATACCAAAGATCAGCTCCAGAGCGTCTGCCTTTTGTTATATGATTTTGACATTATACAACACCTAAAGAGGAAGCATGGGCCAACTTTGAGGATATTGGCCCTCTTATTTCCATAGCTCAAGTGCAGTTCCCTATTTTTGTGCAATTTGTACAATGCCACTAAAGGCATACAAAGCAATATCCCACAGAAGTGCTAGGATATCTCTATCTGAGCTGCTGTTTTGAGACTGGCAGAGATGTGAATTGGAAGTTTCATGACATTTCTATAGGTCATATGTACTAATTACCCATGGATCTTGCCATGCACAGCCAAAGGCCATCTCAGCAGTCGGAGCTTCACTTTCCCATCTGTGAAATGGAATTAAATACTTTGCTATCTCACAGTGGTACTGGGAAGAAAACACATTTAAGACTGTGAGATACCCATATGCCAAGCTAATAAGGGTATTGAAAATCTTTGGAATATTTAGTTACATTCATTTGATTCATCACTTTAATTCAACATAAAATATAGAAAGTCTTAAATCCTTTCCCATGCAGAGTTTAGTCTGGCTCTATGATGTAATGAAGATGTTTAATTGCATTCTTCTATTGTATTTTGCTGATGAATAGATGAGGCTTAGTGCTGTTGTTTTCAGGGCCTGAACTTCAAGCATCTGCCAGCAATTTTAAAATCCAGACTTGGGCTCTATCCCAACTACTGCAGTCCGACACTAGAGTTGTTGTGGGTTTTTTTTTTTAAATTTTAC